>NW_027040640.1:3580000-4180000 GCF_037179485.1 Ochlerotatus camptorhynchus
TTCAAGTACCGAATTATCTTCTTGATGGCATCGCAATGTTGACGCCCTGGAGTGACCCTGCACTGACTTACCGCATTCACCGCAAAAGCAAAGTCCGGGTGAATTACCTGGGCTGCGAAAGACAGGTCCCATGGATTTATCCAGTCTTAAACTGGGATCAGCTGGCGCTGCTACATGATACGATCCGGTCATGTCAAAACGTTGAATGATGTCCTCGATCGAGCCAGAGTTTTCCTTCTGTTTGGTTCCTCGTAATTCGGATGCCCAAACAGTACTTGGCTTCACCGAGATTCTTCATCTTGAACCGTTCACTCAAATACGCCTTCAGCTTCTGTTTCAGATTCCGATCTTTGGTGAAGATCAGAAAATCTTCTACGTAAATATTGACAAACATCAGCTTGTCTCCACATATGGTCCAGTACTGTCAGCGATCTACTGTGGAACGAATCAGTCCGAACTTCTGAAGAATACCATCCAGTTGCGCATTCCATACTCGACTAGATTGCTTCAAGTCGTAAAGCGCTTTCTTTAATCGGCATACCTTTCCATTTCGTTGGTCTATCCCCTGCGGCTACAGCATGTAGATTTCCTCATCGTCCATCTGGTCAATGTCCAGATCGTACTTTACCACCAGCGCCATGAGATAACGTACCGCTGGATGGTTCCATCAGGTCCACGCTTAGCCTTGAACATTTGTTGCGAATCGCTTTCCGCCCTTTGGGCAGATCCGCGTGCTGTCCTCGCTTAGTGAGCTCACTTCATCGTTTATTACTTGAATCCAATGATCTCTGCCAGGCCATTGTAGAACTTCTTCGTAAGTCGTTGGATCACCCATCGCACAATCACCATTGGTTAAATCAGGAAGTAACTGGGGGGACATGGTATCATCAGAGTATGCTCCAAAGCTAATGTAATCATTGTACTTGCCTAGATAACTGCGCTTCCCATTGCTGTGCCTTAACCCTTGCTGCGTACCAGCTGGTCTATTCAGTTGCGATGGGAGCGCATTTTCAGCTGCATCCGCAACCTGTTTGATGTCTTCATCTTCATAGCAGAGAGTATCGTCATCATTTCAAGAAACGGCCGTGACTTCGTCTTCCTGTTCTTCAGTGCTCCCATCAGTAGCGCGAACTGGTACCAAAATCTCTTCAAAGTGTAACTCCATGAACTCCACTGGCACTAGCCGTTGAAGATAGCTTTTCTCGCCTTGGGATCGAACTTCGTCCGCTATCACTAGAGATTTAAATTTTTTAAGATGTATTAGATTCGGTTTCTTTCCAGCCACGCCTCTTCTGGCGTCATGTTCTCCAATGACTGCGTTATACATCGATTGACCAGATAGGCAGCTGTTGACCCTGTTTCCGCCCAGAATCGCTTACCAAGCTTTGCATCGTTGAGCATGCACCGTGCTTTCTCCACCAATGTAAGATTCATACGTTCTGTAACACCATTCTGTTCGGACGTATACGAACATGTTCACATAAACTTTTTTGGACGTACTCCGTCCCATTGTCTGTGTGCAAAACCTTCAACTTCTTTCCGCTTTGTCTTTCGGCTCTAGCTTTGAATTTCCAGGGCACCTGATTGAAGCGATTTGGATGGGGAGAGTTGAATTGCCAACTCCCTGTTGGTAAAATTTCATGAATTGAAGGTGGGCTCTTCTCCCCACTCATTGGACATCCTCTCGTATGATGGCTTGCTCTGTATCGGGTTGGAACATTTTTATCATTGGAAGAAGATTATTTTTGCTCCCGTGGATCACACGTAAGCGTCTCTGCTTGCGGTTTAACCCTCCGTTTTAGCCCCTTCATACAATGGGTATCATACTTGATCAAATTATACGAGGTGAACAGTCCACAGTCTAATGGCTGTGCCCTCCAACAATGAGTGGTAACCTTTACATAAATACATACATGAATAAAAGTTTTGTAGAGGTTTTAAAGCCTTCTAAAAGTCTAAATCATGGTCTACTGAACCCTCATAAATCCAAATTTGTTACTTGGGATATGAAGTCACATGATTTTTGCTTCGTTAAAAACCTTATCGTACTTTTTCTTCATAGATTTGTAAAAAAATAACTGGTGGATGATCAATTATTTATTGATTTATTGGCTTAGTTCTTGACTTGATTGCTAGAATCTATAATATTTTTTAATTTACGATTCATATTCATATTTCAACATGAAGATGTTAATCAACCATGGTGTTCTATTTATTTAATTTGTCTAGCGATTGTTTACTCAAACCACGCTTCAACCCTCACACTAGACGCCACCGCCAACCAATCACATGTTTCATCAGAAAACAATGAGCACATGACCACTAACGCCATCATCGGCTGACGATTTCGCTGACGTTGATAGTGATAGTTGATAGTCGAATAGGATGAAGCCTAATCATAGGCCATTGAAGACCAAACAAACGCCATAGCTGTATCTAGATCTGAGCTACCATGAATGTAACAATGAAAGGCGCGCAGCACACGGAGTGTCACGGCCCGATGAGTTTCACCGCGCGCGTCCCAGTCTCGTGAAGTGAAAAAAACTGATTTTCTCCTGTTGATTACCGGTTACCTTTATCCGCCCAAGAACGACTTGGAGCAATGGTTACCATTGGTTGCACTGATTGCGTATAAATAATAATGACAACAACTTGGAGCAGATAATTGCCCATTCTGATGAAGCTTTTTTCCGCCAGGTTTGTGATCGTTAACCTTCGTAGAATCCGGTCGCTTCGAGTAGGTACTGCATACATCATAAATATTTAACTTATGTTTTATGCGTACCGAGATATAGGAGGAGGCAGTGGAAGAAAGCTAAGCGAACCGGAAACGGATGTTAATTATCAAGACCGTTGCACTAGCTAAGAATGGCGTTGCTTTGCTTTGAGATCGTTGAAATTAAAAACGCGTTCTGCTTGGGAACGAATGGTTTGCACGCACTTTGAACGGGGAGGGTTCATTTTTGGAAAGCTCGCTTTCGGAGACAACACGCAAAGAGATACACTCGTTGCCGCATATTAATGGATTTGTATTATCCAATCAGAGTTTACCGTCGACTTCTGAGAAGAACAATAATGATGTTTATTTATGAGAAAAAGAAAATCAGAATCGCAAAGTTCCTATCGGATTTCGTAACCGTTGTACCCTGTCCTAGAGTGAAGCATATTTTAGCATATTGCTAAACGCCACTCCTCTTCTTCTGGTGGAAATCTCCACGACGACGCACGGTATCTTTTGTTTATGTGTGCACGCGCGCTTTACATTTAGTGCAAGGTAAAGTAAATATTTACGAGATTATCCAATTCCAATGAGGTTCAATCCGGTAGAGATCAGCAGAGAAAATATATTTGACGGAATTGATTTTAGTGCGGATTTGGTTTTTAGATTTCTTTAGCTTTCAGCGTTTTAAATTGAGTCGAAGAAGCTGATGGGAAGATGAAGAGTAGAATACGACGGCGCCGCCGCAGGGAAGAAAGCAACAGTGTATCAACCAAAACGAAAATATGTTAAATATGTGCAATCGTTTGGTCCGAAGGTATTGAAGGTATTCACAACACCAAAAAAAAAAACTAATGTCTGAGTTTGCCTTTGTTAAGAAATGGAGCAAAAGCTTAATAAGATGCTAATTAAATGGAACATGCTCACAACTTTCGTTTGATTCTTACTAATCTGGTTGAGCATCAGGTTTCGCAGAAGTTGAATATTTCCTCACAGGATTTGTTTTTTTTAAATTGCATGAAATGTTTAACTGTACAGTCCTTATGTTGTCTTCCATTTACTTCCGTCCTTCTTTTTCTTTATTAATTAATTTATTTGTACAGACTCAATCGAATAAACTTTACAGAGCCAAGTTAACTTTTGCGTTATACATAATTGATGTCTTAAATCTAGAGTTAAAGGAACTGAACCGATTACTCGCGGTCGTCTCGAGGCTAGTAGAGATTTACAGTTTTATGGATGGGAAGAAGGAGGAGGAGGTTTGAGTTTGATTTACGATACAAATATTTCATTATTCCTAAAACATGAACTTATTTCTATTCAATTTGGTATCCACAGTGTAATTATACCATTATTACAGAAACAAACATTAAAAAAAAACCCACACGAACAAAACAAAAACTAAACAAAGGTTAGTCAAACTTACAATCTAAGGTTCATATTCTTAATGAAAACATATATAAGTTTCATAAACTCCAGATCGCGTCTACCCAAAATATCCCGAACTGGAACATTAGGTTATCTACCTCGAGCCCGAAGGGAATCGTACAGTTTAGATCTGACTCCGCGATGCTCAGCACAAGACCAAATAATGTGATCTACGTCCTGGTAACCTTGTCCACATTCACAGAGATTGCTGTCCCCCAGCCCAACACGGAACAAGTGAGCGTTTAACGAGTAGTGATGTTGAAGGTGCATTTGACAATGCGTCTTTTTCGTCAATGATAAACGCCATGAGAAATCGTGGCTTTAATGAAAACATACTTAAATGGATTGTGGAGATGCTATCCAAAAGAGAAATATCAGCTAATCTTGGAGATGCACTAGTAAAAGTAACAGCTGTAAAACGCTGTCCTCAAGGAGGATTTCTTTCTCCACTTCTGTGGTCTCTGGTAGTTGATGATCTTCTTTTAAAGTTAAAGCATCAAGAATTTGAAGTAATCGGATTTGCTGACGACATTGTTATTATAGTTCGCGGAAAATTTGATAAAATTGTATTTGATAGAATGCAAAAAGCATTAAAATTCACACTATCATGGTGCACATGGTGCAGGACTGAACATAAATCCTACGAAAACATCAATTGTACCCTTTACTAAAAGACGTAGAGTCTCTACCACTGATCTTAAACTTGGAGATGTTAAATTATCACTGTCGTCAGAAGATAAGTATTTGGGAGTAATCCTAGATAGTAAACTCTGCTGGAACAGACATATGAAACAACAAATAGAAAAAAACAACAAATGCTTTTTGGGTCTGTAAAAGATCATTTGGTAAAAACTGGGGTCTAAAGCCGAAGATGATACATTGGATCTACTCGGCTATTGTTAAACCCAGAATCACTTATGCATCACTAATCTGGTGGCCGAAAACCAGACAATAAACGGCACAAGTTAAATTGAACAAGTTACAAAGACTTGCTACTCTTTCCATTACTGGAGCAATGCGTAGTACTCCTTCGAAGGCATTAGATGCTCTACTCAATATTCTTCCTTTACATCAATTTATTCAAATGGATGCAATGAAAAGTGCTCTGAGGCTCAAACGGTCCATGAATTTCTTTGATGGAGATCTTATTGGACATCTAAGCAAGAGTTTCAAATACGTCCACTAATTTTAATGAATGAAGACTGGATGTTAAAGCGTAACAACTTCAATCACCAATTCAAAGTTCCTGAAGTGACTCGTTATGATTGGAATACAGGAGGGCCATCTTTTCGTCCTGGGTCAATAGTATTCTATACGGATGGATCGAAACAAGATAATATGGTTGGGGCTGGAATAAGTGGTCCTGGGATCAGCCTATCGGTGCCGATGGGAAAATGGCCAACAGTATTTCAAGCTGAAATATATGCCATCCTAGAATGTGCCACGATTTGCTTAAAAAGAAATTATAAAAATGCAAACATATGTATTTGTTCAGATAGCCAAGCAGTGTTGAATGCTCTAAAGTTCAAAACTTGCACTTCAAAACTGGTTTGGGAATGCACTAAGCTATTGCAGCATTTGTCCTATTGTAATAAGGTTAACCTATACTGAGTTCCTGGTCATTGCGGAATCGAAGGGAACGAAAAAGCTGATCAATTGGCTAAAGTGGGATCATCAATGCAATTTATTGGACCGGAACCATTTTTAGGATTATCTTTTTGTGCTCTTAAAATGGAGTTCAATAACTGGGAAAGAATAAAGGTACAGTGCAACTGGAATAGTACCTTAAATGCCCGGCAATCACAACGTTTTTATAGAGCCCAACGCTTTGCACACACACAAAAACTGCTGACCTTATCGAAGCGCCATTTGAGTACATATACTGGTTTGATTACAGGACACTGTCCTAGTAAATATCACCTTAAACTTATCGGAAAAGTTGATGAAGACAGATGCCGTTTTTGTAAACTAGAGAGTGAGAGCTTTAAACATCTGCTGTGTGACTGCGTTGCACTATTTCACAAACGACGTATATATCTAGATAAGGGGCTTATGGAACCCTGGGAAATCTGGGCTGCTTCTCCCAATCAAGTTATACATTTCATAAGAAATGCATTACCTGTTTGGGATAATTGCCAACAACAGTAGTGGTGGTTGCTCATATAAATAGCATCTTGCCATTGCGTTACGGCAAAATCAAAAGAGGATACACCACAATAGATCAAAGTTATGGTCGCGGTGGTATTATGTCCCCAACACAGGAAAATAAAAGAGTAGTGCTTGGACATGAGGCGAGACATCATACGAATGAAGTCTCGACCCACATCCAACCCCTTAAACCAAGGACTGTTCGACAACTTAGGGGTGATCGAATATCGACCATCGTCCCAAACTTCCTTCGCTCCATTTATTCTGCCAGCTGACAGCTGAGTGACTGTTGACGATAAATGAAGAAAAATTCATCGTAGGCGATTTGTCGATCGTAAATATCGCCTTCCATAGCGCCCACTTTAGCAAGTGAGTCCGCCATCTTATTTCCCGGAATCGAAAAATGAGATGGGACCCATGCAAAGGTGATGACAAAAGATCTTAAAGATAAAGCACTTAAAAGCTCTCGTATTTTCATGGGAAAATACGAGGAGTGCTTTACCGGCCTCATAGAGCGAATAGCCTCGATAGAACTGAGACTATCCGTAAAAATAAAATACTGATCTGGTGGAAGTGAGGCGATCGTTTCTAGCGTATAATGTACAGCCGCCAGCTCAGCAATATATACGGAACAGGGAGCTTGAAGCATTCGAGAGGCGCTATGAAATTCGTTATAAATACCAAAACCAGTGGACGCCTCTATTAATGATCCATCTGTGAAGAACGATCTTGCGGAATCAACTTGGCCAAACTTTGCAGCGTAAATTGACGGAACAATCATAGAACGATGATGTTCTGGGATCCCACGAATCTCCCGCGTCATAGATAAATCAAAACTAACTGAATTGCCGAAGTCGGAGAAGCAAACACGATGAGGATTATGCTGTGAAGGGCTGACATCCAGTGTTATGTACACGTAGTACAATGACATAAAACGAGTTTGAGGGTTCAGCTCAAGAAGCTTTTCAATGTTTTCGATTACCAGTGGATTCATAACTTCACAACGGGTGAGGAGCCTGAGGGAGAATTCCGAAAACCGATCCGATAGTGGCAACATGCCCGCCAACACTTCTAGACTCATCGTATGAGTCGAGTGCATGCATTCTAACGCGGTACGAAGACAACGATACTGGATACGTTCCAGTTTGATTATGTGAGTTTTAGCCGCCGACTGGAAAAAAACTACCGTATTCTAAAACCGATAAAATCGTTGTCCGGTACAACGTTAGAAGATCTTGCGGATGAGCTCCCCACCATGTTCCGGTAATTGTTCGGAGAAAATTGATCTTTTGTTGGCATTTTCGTCTCAGATACTCAATGTGGGATCTCCAAGTGCATTTGGAATCGAACCAGACCCCAAGATATTTGAAAGACATGGAATGAGTGATCGGCTTACCCAAAAGTTGAAGCTTCGGTTGTGCTGGGCTATGCTTCCTAGAAAAAACGACCAACTCAGTTAAGAACTGAAAATTTAACTGATAATTTAAATCAAGTGAATAGCGAGAAAACTTCCAAAATAGCGGAGCGCGAACTAAGTCGACCGTACTTCTTGCTAGGACGCAGTGGAGTGATCCTGGAGATCTTAACTAACAAAGGATTTCCCTTGAGATTGAGAAACGAGTTTCCAAGGATTGGGAGCAGATGTGCCCGGATTAGTAGTGGAAGCTTGGTATATGGAATCGGTATTGTGAATGGAAGAAGTGTATAGAATTCATACTGATGAAAGTGGGCGGTCAGCATAACATTACATTGTGTTTGGAGAAGAACAGGATCTGACTTAAAATTTGGTAACATCCATCCATTTAGTAAAAATTAAACTTATTCCATACTTATTAACATATAATGCAATTATAAATATTCAAAAACTAAATACGAGAGAGCATCGTTTGCTGGCTGTTGCCGCGGGTATTGTGGGTTTCCCAGGTACCCGGTTCAAACTTCAGTTGGCTGCGGTGGCTCTCTGAATAGATAGTGCGAATAAGGGCGTCAATGTGATGTTATGCTGTATCTGTTGTGGACATTAATACATCCTTTTTCTAAAACTTGTTGAGGACGTCTTTTTTTTTCCTTGATTTGTTTTCCGTCGATCTTGTTTTCCGTGCTGAGCACCAATGCTACCGACGCCAGGGAGGCAGCTCCCACACCTGGACCCTACCTTTCGACCCATCAACTCATGAACCGGGGACCAACGGTTTTACTTCCCTTCCGAAGGAAGGCATGATCAGAGATTTTAGAGTACATGACGTTAGATGCCTATCGTTAGATGCGGTCGTTAGGCATACGGACGTTAGGCATACGGACGTTAGGCATAATGTACGGTAGGCATTATGAACTTTAGGCATAAAGGACGTTAGGTATAATAGACGTTAGGCATAATCTACCTGTTGAATTTCAGAAGGATGATAATGGGGACCGTGTATTGATTGCTGACATCGGTGACAATAATAAAGGGTGTCCACGATGAAATTGCCACACACAACATTGATTCGCAAAATTCGAGTTTTCATCCGATTGCCATCAAATTTTCAGGGATTGAGAAATAACTATTAAACTTCATTTTACCATTTTACTCGTATTTTATTTACAGTCCATACGCAAATGCCCGCAACTTGGCCTTAACCACGGCCATAAGATTCTGCACAACCTGTGAACCAACCGTTTTTTGCATGTAAACCCATACTTTCTTCAGTTCCTCGACTGTCTTCACTACCTTAGGTCGTTTAAGAAGGTGCTGTTTCATAATCGCCCAGTACTTCTCAATGGGGCGGAGCTCCGGAGTGTTGGGAGGGTTGAACATTTTTGGCACGAAATTGACCTTATTGTCCGCATACCACTTCAGTACGTCCTTGGAGTAGTGGCATGAGGCCAAATCCGGCCAGAAGATTGTTGGGACGTTGTGGGCCTTCAGGAGAGGAAGCAGCCGCTTCTGGAGGCACTCTTTTATGTACACCTGTCACGAAAGGTGCACTCCGCTTCCCGCACGTGCAGATGGCTTCCAAACCAGGAATTTCTTCGCAAATTTGGACATCTTCTGAGTGCGGACATGCTCCGGAACGCTGAACTTATCCTTGGCCGTGAAAAACAGGTTGCCGCTTAATCACTCGCGACACCGTGGAATTCGCGATTCCCAACGTTTTAGCGATGGAACGATGCGAGAGATCCTTGTTCTCGTGATGAATGCGCAAGATTTTATCACGCACGAGCTGTTCTTTCGACTCCATTTCCGCGAGTTTTGATCACAGGACTTTAAAACTTGCAAGATGTAAATAATGCACTATTAACTAAATCCACCCAAATTTTCATTAAATTCTACCCAACGGTTAAAAAGTTAGAGCAATTTCATAGTGTGGCAATTTCATCGTGGACACCCTTTAAAAGAGCCTTAATTTTTGGGACTCATGAAAACTTGCGACGTCTTGGACAGGCAAAGTTTTTGGTTGAAGATAGTACGTTTGCCACAGTTCCTTGTTTGTTTCGGCAACTCGTCACTGTTCATGGAAGTATCGCTCCCTCACATCAGCAGACAGGTCTGCTAGTAT
The DNA here is from genome assembly GCF_037179485.1 of Ochlerotatus camptorhynchus. Lineage (NCBI taxonomy): Eukaryota > Metazoa > Arthropoda > Insecta > Diptera > Culicidae > Ochlerotatus > Ochlerotatus camptorhynchus. Next base: position 3,589,835 of record NW_027040640.1, read on the forward strand.
TCATTCTGATGGCAACAAAAACACAATCGTTGTATCGAAAAGTATGGGAGTAAATCCTGGAAGCATCAGATATGTTTTTGTTATTGAATGAAAAACCATTCTTCATTTCATGAGCTGTTCTTTGGCATCATCTTTTATTCAACCTTAGCTGTTTTTTTGTTATTGAATGAAAATTCACAGAATTCACCATTCTTTATTTCATGAGCTGTTCTTTGACGAAAACCTTTTCTTCTTTGACATTTCCGGAGAACTTCGAGATTAGGGTGTAATTGCTTTTGTAAACAAACACTTCATTTGACAATTTCTCGCGAATTAAAGCTCAATCTCAAAAACTAACAACACAAACAGGCAGATGAATGGTTCCTCTATCATTTGGTATAGTTTGTTCACGAGATTTTTCTTTTATTCACGATCAGCGATTGACATGTCTGTTTACAAAAGCAATTACGCCCAAATCTCAAAGTTTCCCGGACTTGCAATAGATGTGTAAGAATATATTACAACAAATGTGTGCTTTATTATTTCTATATGCGATTGATTTCAAGATGTAGTAAAAAACTATGCTGAGTTTTGTTGCCAGATTACTTAACCACTATCGTTACTAATCTTGGATCTAAGTAAATATGTAGGTACGCCACTTATGATATGATAAATAATGGATTTCATTGTTTACCATGCTCGAAACAGTTTTCTAGAGTTGCACAGCAACAAGGTATTTTATGCCTAACGTCCATTATGCCTAACGTATATTATGCCAAACGTCCATTATGCCTAATGACCTAATGCCTAACGTTCATTATGCCTAACGTCCGTATGCCTAACGTCCGTATGCCTAACGTCCGTATGCCTAACGTCCGTATGCCTAACGTCCGTATGCCTAACGTCCGTATGCCTAACGTATTTATGCCAAATGGGCTACACTCGAGATTTTATGCCTCAGAACATCCCGGCGGCGCCGACTGGGATTGAACCCAGGCCTGCTGGGGTGAGAGACAATCACGCTTACCACTAAACCACCGGCGCCGCTTCGAAACATTGTAGACAAAGTCATTTTAAGAAACTTTGTCCAAGACGATATTTTTCTACCTCTCAAGTGGACGAAGTTATAGAGTGAAAATGGAATACAAATGGTAGTACCCCCTTAAAAAGCGTTTTTTACCTTAACTGTTTTCAATGTTCTGCAAAGTGCTCTAAAAATGCACATTTTTGCTCAAGGAAACAAATAGCTATCTCTCTAGCTATCTAGGAAACAAATAGGAAATTCTCATTCTTGAAGGTTCCCGCATATTTTAAAATGCTAATGGAATTCTAACATAATGTTTTCAAAATTTTCCTAAAATTCTCGAAACATCATAAAAATTCCGCAATGTTCCTGACGTTCATGGGCTTCTAACTTCTTTTAAGTTTTCTGGATTTTGTGCTTGGAATATCTGTAAAGTTCCTGCATTTTTTCTAACTGTCCTTAAGGGGGTATTCCCAATCTTTTGCCTTTTTTCGGCCTGTTTTTCAATTAATTTTTTTTTTTCAAGGAAAATGAATAGTAATGCGCCTAACTCTTTGGGATTCTTGTTTATTGAACATTAAAGTTTACAAATAAATTTTTTTCGACATAAAAAAAGACATTATTGACGTCACAAAATGGCGGCAAACAGACCCCTGTTCGCCGCAAACGCCTGGACGGGCGAAGACTTTTCTCTGGAACGGCTTCATCTGAAACAGATTTCGTGATGAAATTAATAATCTGCATAAGATTCTCTGGAGCTTCTCCCGTTGGCAGCAAAAAATCTTGCAAATTAACAAAATGGCGGCCATATGAAAAAACAGGCGATTTTTAGCCCGCTGTTTTGCAGCTTTAAGAAGCTTCAAACAATGTTAAATGTTAATATTTTTGGCTGAAAGTGGGAGAAGCTCCAAAGAATTTAATAAGGAACAAAATGCGCAAAGATTCAAGTCAATATATCTTATAGTTTCTGAGAAAAATCTTCGCCCGATAAAAAAAAATGTGGTGTCGAGAAAAACGCGTTTAAAGTTTTGACTTTAGTTAAAACCATTTTGGGGGTTCTTACCATTAGTCAGCTATGCCTGGACACCGAATTCGCTGATCGGAAAACGGCTTGGGGGGATGAAAGTATATAGTCTAAAGTACAAAAAAACGTGAAAAAAAAAATTTGATTTTTTGAAAAAAAAAAGATCGGGAATACCCCCTTAAGTACTAAAAAACCACAATTGCAAAGTTCCTGAAATTTTTTGGAAGATAATAAAGACTGGAACGCGCAAAAATTGGTCGACAAAAAAATCGTTTCTTTCAGTTAAAATTCATATCACAAAATTCTTCTTATTTTTCTTTTGGTAGTTCAATTCATATATTTAAAGGAAAAAATGTTCGTTTATTCTTTTGGTTTGCCAAATCCGAACTGCCGTGCCTTCCGCTTAACCCCGCCTAAATTTTGCACAGTGGTCTCATCGACCTTATTCGCCGCGAAGTGCCAGTTAGATTTAAACTGCTGCTAGTTTTCCATGGATTTATTAGTTTTTTGAGATTCCGTTTGACCAATTCCCAATACCGTTCGATAGGACGGAGTTCAGCGCTGTTGGGAGGGTTGTGGTCTTTGGGTATCACTACCACGTTGTTCGCATCGTACCACTCGATTGCCTTTTTCCCATAGTGGCAGCTCGCCAAGTCCGGCCAGAACAGCACAGGTCTATTATATTGCTTTAGGAATGGTAGCAGCCACTTTTCAGGCACTCCTAGACGTAGATCTCTTGATTGATGGTTCCCGTAGTAATGAAAATGCCGCTTTTTTGACCACACGTACATATGGCCTGCCAGACGAGATATTTTTTCGGGAACTTCGATAGTTTGATGGTTCTGGAAATTTCAGCCACCTTCCCTTTTCCTGATACGGTATAAAACTCCTGTCCCGGAAGCTGCTTGAAATCCGCCTTCACATAAGTTTCGTCGTCCATGACGACACAGTCGAACTTTGTGAGCAGATTCGTATACAGCTTTCGGGACCGCTGCTTTGCCGACGTGTTTTGTTTGGAATGTCGGTTCGCCACCTTCACCTTCTTAAACGTCGACAACCCGGCTCGTTTCTTGACCAGCTGCACAGTAGTATGGGAGACATTGAGCTTGCCAGCGACGTCCCGGATGGAGAGGTTAGGATTCCGCTTATATTTCACCACCACCTTCTTCGTCGTCGCTGCCACGTCCGGACTACGATTACCGCCGCTTCCAGGCTTCCTGGCGGTCGACAGACGCTCCCCGAACACTTTTAAAACGTTTGTCACGGTCGATTTGGCCACATCCAGCAATTTTTCCAGCAACTTGGCGTGTGAGAGCTTCGGATTCTCTTGCTGCGCGAGTTAATTTTTGACACGCTGCTCCTCTTGCTTGGACGTCATTTTGATTACTGGAGAGCAAACGGTGAAAGCTCATCATAGCAACCATTGTATATACACTCAACTTCCAAATGCAGCATTTCAGGTTTTTTAATGCATTTTTAACAGAAATACACCAATTTGAAGTTGACCAATTTTCCCTAAAGTTATTGAAACATTCCTTTAGTTTTCAAAATTGCTCTAATATGCCCCTTGGTTTATTTTAACTTCCCTAAATTTCTCCGAACTTCTATAGCATTCCTGTAAGTTTCCAGAAATTAGTTAAATTATCCTGAAATTACACGTAAAAAAACAGTTAAAAAACCGACCAGCTGCAGATAATACATTAGCATCCTAAACATATTTTTAAATGTTTGAAATAAGTTTTCTTATGTAATTTCAGCATGCTATAGGCAATACACATTTTATTTTAAGTCGGTGACAATCGTTCGAACATCAATTCAGCTTATCGTTTACCAAAACGAACCCTGCTGCAAACGTTACCCTCTTACCCAACATCCCAGCGATTCGTCGTGGAAGTGCAGAGGATTTCTCGGTTACCATCAAAGCGTCAACACATTTCTACCCATTCCTTTCTTGACCTGTGTTCGGGCGCGGCCGGCGCTAGTATTGTCTAGTTTGAGATCACCAGTTTTTACACATTGAAGCTGATTGCTAGTCCCAAGCATCGTCTATTGGTTCTCTGTGTAATTACAGCTGATCTTGCAATAACAGAATAGCACCTGTGTGCGGTCAATCATGCTCATGCCCATGCCCATGCTTTGAACGCATATGACTGTCGGACAGTTCTTCATCTTCATCTACAGTGGTCTCATCTTCATCCATGTCATCTAAGACGTCTTGAGGTCAATCAGTTTTAGCCAAAACTTACCTAAAGGTTGACCAACTTCCTCAACATGTTGTGAAAAACTCGCCATTAATATTTCCGCACCTCGTACAAGCGGTCGCTTAAAGATTTTAGTTCGTAGAACTCGTGATTTGGATTGTTCGTTGTAGTAATCCAAACTATGTCTAATATTCTAGTCCTGCTGCTGTTTCAGCTTCTACGCGATGTACAGCGTCTTTCGTGGTTATATCAAACAGTCTGTTTTTATCACTTACCATCACACGCAAGGAGTAGCGCTTCAACCCAGTATAGATGAATTGCGTTCGTTTTGAATATCTTCGCTACGAAATACGAGCGAAACGAACAAATAAGTTCATTATACATCGATTCAGTCCTTGTTACTACAGCGTAATCCGAACAGCATTGAAGACTTTTCAGAAGTGGTATAAGAAGCAGCAACAGCAACCATCCCAAAGACCAGCAGCGTTCCGGGGCGAAAAGCGCTACGCTTGTGGAATGAAGATACGAGGAAAGCCGTTAAAGCCCGGCGTAAAGCACTTCGCCGTGTAAAGCGCCTTCCTATCGGACATCCCGACCGCGAGGACGCTCTCCGTCACTACCATGAGTCGCACAATCAATGCCGGCAAGAAATCCGTGTCGCCAAACGAACCAGCTGGATGGAATTTCTGGAAGGAATGCATTCGTCACAGTCTTCGGCCGACTTATGGAGGCAAGTCAACGCCCTCAGTGGGAAACGGCGCACGACACCGCTCCACGTACAGATTAACGGTGAAGCTGTTTCTGACCCTGCAATTGTAGCGGACGAACTCGGCTCCTACTTTGCCGATCTCGCAGCCATCGAGAAGTACGAACACGAATTCAAGTGGAAAGCTAAGCCTTCGACGTCATCCATTGCAAGTTTTTCTGTTTCTTCTGACGCTGGAAACTCGGACATCAACCAGGCATTCTCCTAGCAGGAATTGCAGCATGCCCTCCGCTGCAGCAACGGAAAGTCGGTGGGTCCCGACGAAATCGGGTACCCTCTACTCAAGAGGTTACCAACGCCAGGCCAGCTACGGATGCTGGAGCTTTTCAACAAGCTCTGGCTCACCAACTCGTATCCAGCATCGTGGAAAGAGAGCTTAGTCATTCCCATCCCAAAAGCCAATGAAACAACCCGTGAAGCTAGCAAGTTCCGGCCAATAGCCTTGACATGCTGTATGGCCAAGATCCTGGAGCAAATGGTCAACAGGAGGCTAAAGCATTTCCTTGAAGCCGAAAACCTGCTAGACCATCGACAGCACGCCTTCCGTCAAGGGTACGGAACGTCAACTTATTTTGCAACATTAGGGGAGGTCCTCAAGAGTGCCAACGATAGCGGTCTCCACACCGAGATCGTCTCGCTGGATATATCGAAGGCCTTCAAGAGGACGTGGACGCCCCTCGTCTTAGAGCAACTTGTCAACTGGGGGCTGTGTGGACCCATGGTCCACTTCATCAAAAATTTCCTGATCGATCGCTCTTTCAGAGTCGCAGTGAGCAACACGAGGTCCCAGCTTTTCAGAGAAGAGACGGGCGTCCCACAAGGTTCAGTTATTGCCGTTACCCTCTTCCTTGTGGCCATGAACGGAGTTTTCGGAGGACTGCCGAAAAATGTTTACATTTTCGTGTATGCAGACGATGTACTTATCGTAACTACCAGCCCAACAGCAGCACGCAACAGGATCAAGGCCCAGGCAGCAGTCTCCGCCGTAGCCAGGTGGGCCAGCGCGGTAGGTTTCCAGCTTTCGGCCACCAAAAGCGTCAGGTGCCACGTGTGTCCATCCCGGCACCGTGTCAGCGGGCCACCTATTAAAGTTCAAAGCCAGCCCATACCACTGAAGAAGACGGTCCGTATTCTGGGGGTACTTGTTGACCGGTCCCTCAACTTCGAGCAGCACTTTAAGGCGATCAAGAACAACTGCCGCAGTAGGATCAACTTGATCCGCACTATCTCTCGCTCCCACCGGTATAACAATCGTGACACTCGTTTCCGGGTTGCAAGAGCCGTCATCGGTAGTCGCCTACTGTACGGTCTTGAGATGACGTGCAACGCCACCGAAAAGCTTGGGCAGATACTAGCACCAACTTTTAACACCTACGTTCGGATTGTCTCCGGTCTTCTTCCGTCAACGCCCGCCGAGGCCGCATGCATCGAAGTGGGTATTCTGCCCTTCCGCCATCGTATAATCGCAGCAATTGCAACGAAAGCCGCTGCCTTTACCGCAATGACCTCCAGAAATGACAGGATCTTTCTCCTCGATGAGGGGAACAGACTCCTCCGCATGACTGCCAATTCGGAGCTCCCTCCAGTGGCCAAGGTCCACTGGTACGGAGACAAAAGTTGGCGCATACCTCCACCAAAAATCGATAGTCGGATAAAAAGCAGGTTCAAGGCTGGAGATAACTCTGCAGCACTGAAGAGAACAATAGCCGAACTGCTAGGCTCGGACTACCCAACCCATGCCCACATATACACAGACGGATCGCTTTCCCGAGCCGGGGTCGGAATTGGAGTAGCCGGAATTTCAGCACCGATGAGTAGCAGCCTACCACCACAATGCTCGGTTTTCTCCGTCGAAGCTGCGGCCATCTTTGTTGCCGTTACAATACTCTCGGACCGGCCCATACTGGTGCTATCCGATTCGTACAGCGTGATACAAGCCCTTACATCGGAGACCATGACTCATCCCTGGATACAGGGTATTGTGGAGGCCACACCTCCGAACACGGTGTTTTCCTGGATCCCTGGGCACTGCGGTATCCCAGGAAACAGCGAAGCCGACAGCCTGGCAGGGTCTGGACCAGCTGGCCCCCGTTACACCGACGAAGTGCCACTACAGGACATAAAGCAATGGATAGTCAGCAAAATGTGGGAAGCCTGGGAAGCTGAGTGGTGCCAATCCCAATCCCTCTTCATCCGAAGAATCAAAGGAACGACGAGCAAGTGGACGGATATGTCAAAACTACGGGACCAGAAGGTGGTTTCTCGTCTTAGGACAGGCCATACAAGGATCTCACATAGTTTTGGTGGGACGCAGTTCCACAGAATGTGCTACGTTTGCGGAACCACTGCATCGGTGGAACACATCCTATGCCTGTGTCCGCAATACCAACAACTAAGGGAGCAGTACGCATTTCCCAACAGCATTAGGGACATACTGGGCGACGAACCTTCCACTTTAGCGACAGTTATTTATTTCCTCAAGGACGCTGGGTTATACAACAACATATAGGTCCTTTTAACTTTCTTTTGGCTGACGGTACATCTCTACTGGACGGGGGATTACGGTAGAGCTCCGATCTCTTTCAAAACCCTACCTAACTTTGATGTACCAGATTGTTTATTTTTTGTTCCCGTTGCCTGTATTGTAAGTCTTTTTACTGGAATCTGTTTTAATTGCTTCTATTTGAGTACATGTGAATTGTAAGCCAACTCCGTAACAAAATTTGCTGGCAGAACCCCCCTCTGGGGCCTCCTTTATAGAGATGAACTAGCCAACGGCTAAAAATCTTTCTAAAAAAGTTAAAAAAAAAAAAAAAAACATCGATGAATACGCGTTTGTTGATATTCACCACTGCTTGAAAACTGTCAAAATCAGAAGTGATCCTCAAAAGCAAAACTAATCAAATTCATTTTGGGCAATATGATTATTTTGAATATTGTCGATTCCAGAGCCAAAATATCGATATTATCATCAATTCAGTATGAAGCAATAATTTTCCTTCAATCTGTGTATAAAAACCAACACAACACGTTCTACAGCGCTATAATTGTGTAATATGAAAATAACATATCACGCCGCCGCCGAAAATATTTTGATCGGCGCACAGGTCGACTCTTAACCTGTGGAAAATATGTTCTCCCGTATCGAAGACATGTGTAACTGTCATCCAAATTGGAGAGGGTCGAGCTGGGTCATTTGCTCATTTGGCAGAAAACTGCTCTCTTGGAACCTCCTGCACCGGTGCCAGTTAGAAAAATTCAAGTTAGAAATCCATGTTTAGATAAGATTTTTACGTTGAGACAACTCGATTTGATATCTTTGAGGTTTGCTGCCGATCATTGAAGGAAGACTCAAAATCGAAAAGCCCCATCAGAACAAGAACTGCTTTCGACGTCACTCAATTAACATAAACCAATGAAAACCAACCACCTGCTGTCGCGTGTTTTGTATTGGCCCTCTCCATTTATCAGCCACGGGTTTTGAAAAACGTGGAATGTTTATTGACCTTCATGGAATGAAAAAAAGCACATTCCGTTGGTTGATGATTGTTTTTTTTATTCGACAACATTCTCCAGATCCGTTATATTGATTTCGTTTCTTCACTTGGAGGGGGCAGCCATGCCTTCGTACAACCTGTTGGTACCGTTGAATTATTCTATTTGCAAAAAGGTATGTGGACATTCTGTCATAAACTGTAGGTCAAAATCGGTCTTCTCATGATGCATTGAGATTGAATTATTCTCAGGAAAGGCAATGAAATTTACAGCCAGAATTGGGTTGATTGTTTAAAAAAAAACAAATCATCTGAAAGTGCTTCGTTTTTTGAGTACAACAATATTTTCATCGACCCTATAGACATTCATCTCGATGTTTAAATCATGATTTAAATGTTTAAATTAACTAAATCTATTAGTACTCCGAACACCATACCTCCGGTAAAATGTGTAACGAGAAACTTGCAATATTTGAAAAACATCAATTTATTGAAGAATTTCAGATCTATTGGCACCCTTTGAAACAACATACTTTTAAGTAAGTAATTAAATTGGGTTGTTAGCAGAATACTTAAATAAAACAGCGAAAACGGTTATCTTCCATTTAATTCCACTTAATAAATATTGGCATATATGACCAGTACGTATTTCGACTACAATGTGCAGTCTTCATCAGTGTCATTCCCACTAAAGACTTATCAAAAATTCGGTATCAATAGATTTAAAATATATCAATAAATTGCTGAGCAATTATTTAAAAAAAAAATGGTAATTTTCTGTTACACATTTACTGTACGCATCGTGTTTGGAGCGTTAGTTGACAGCTCGCTCGCATACAAAATCCCATCGAGGGGCGCTTACATGGTGATTTTTGCCAATGTAATCGCACTTATTTAAGATAGTTCCAGTGCACCAACATAAATGAATTTTGGATATCGGATCCACATTCAATGCAGATTACGAATACGTATTTAACTCAATACCCCTAATCAACCCATTTGAACCGCTAATTCAGACTGACAAGACGAAAATATTCCGCTGAAGCATATTGCAACACGCGATAAAAATACCCTACCGTAGCCTAAAAATAGGATTTTACTGAACCGATGTCTAAAAATTCCCAACCTTCTGTTATCTTCCAGCCGTTGACTTTTTAGGGTTATGAATAACCTATCTCGCTACGGAAAACTTCAACTCAAACATTGTACCAACAGAGGACGTGCTCTTGTTAACACCCGTCATGGTCATGATATCGGTAAGAAGCGGAGGAATCCAAACTCTCAAAACTTCATAACGCATTAGAAACAGAATCATGAGTAGATAAAGTAAGAGACGAAGGTGCCGACCTAGATGCTAATTGCTTGACGAGCAAGCAAACTAGATCGAGGTGAGTAAACAAACGTCTAGTCTAGTGCCATATTTTCGATTTTTTTATTCCTTTCATTTTTTTTTCCGCTGGCAAAGAAGTGTCGGATCGCTGGAAAGTAAACAAATGCCATGTATCTCGGTATCTCGTGTGACTAGTGAGTGTTTGAATAAATACGTTTAGCTGATGTTGGTGGGCGATTAGGAAATGCACTCTTATCGCCGAGTGCTCGTGTGTTGGGTTTCTGCTTGGACTCGATTTGTTGTAATCCAAAAGGTAACGTGTGTTTGTTTGTAAACAACGTGCTTATATTGATAATGATATCATTTCAAGTAAACCATCATGCCCGTGGTACACTGCAAGGTGAGTATAAATAGGTGTTCTAATGTAGTCGGAGATGTTTAGCGTCAATATCAGAGGTGAGCATTTTATACGATAGATGAGGAGATGAAAGTATGGAATTGATAGTTCCGTTATAGTACGGCCAACCGGTGGAAACTAACGATTTTAAATTGGCTCACTACTTGACTAGCCTATTAGTCCCAAGCAAATCGACTAACGTACCCCATTCTAGTCTAAATTCTAGTACTACACTATGTTTCTTTTGATTCACTATGAAAGTTTGACAGACAAAATGAGGGGTTCGTGGATTTTCCTATGTTTCGAGGGGTGCATCGATTAGCTTGGGACCGAAGATAGTACCAGAGCTGAGCCAAAAAGTTGAGCACGTTTCTTCGAGACCTTCTGGTCTTCGAGTTACCTCTATGGTACGGCAGTGTGAAAAAATTGTATATAGAAAGTAGAAAGCGAGAAAAGGACAATTGTGATGAAAGTACAAATCGGATAGAGCATTCCCTTTACCAAACTCACCCGTTGATGAGGGACGGTGAGGGGTGTTTCCCCTCGTCACTACTGGCAAAAGGAATCATCACCGATTCGCTCATGTACCTCCGATGTGCGGAAACGGTTCCATCGATTGTTACACACTCAAGTCACCATCTGATGTAAGCATCTAGTCGATGGTTTTGAAATTGCAGCTATTGTTTTTTCTACCATTACTGATTCATACTGTCATTGGTCTAAAGATACAGTAGCAACACCTCCCCTACCCGTGTCGCCATGATATCGATAGGTTGACGATGACGGGAGCACAAACAGTGGTAGAGAGGAGGAAAACAATTGAGATCTTACCTATCTTACTAATAGAAATTCCGACAAATTGCGACAAATAATATACGATGTGATATAAAAAATAAATTCTCATGTGATTTGAGGTATTAGATGATGGATTTTGATCCTAGTCAGGAGTATCCGGAACAATGCGGCACTCCAAAACGCTTCCATTGAACTAGTTTTTGAATTCTCATGTAATTTGAGGTATCGCATGTTGGAGTTTCTGACCAGGGTAAGTGGCCACTTCCCTAGAAGTATCCGGAACATATCCGGATGTAGCCAAATGACTTCCATCGAACTGGTTTTTGTATTCTCATGTGATTTGAAGTACCGCATGTTGGAACCTGAACGCTTCCCCGGAAGCAGTGCCGTATTAACGATAGGGCGATGGTGGGCTAAAGCCAGGGCCCCCAATATGGAGGAGGCCCCCGGCTCAGAGACATCAATCATATCCTTCTCAATTCTCGGTTCAAGAAATTAATCGTTAGTTTTGTATTTGTACCAATAAGAAATTACAAGTAGATATTGCGAAATTTGTCTCCAGTTAGACTCGAGTGATTTTTATTTCGTCGATCTAATATTTCGCTTTCGACTTTCACTCTTACCATTCCCACCTTGCAATATAGATAACGGTTTCAATGACACTTCTTTGGATGTTTACTTTTGACCCCATTGTTCTCAAGCTTCCAGTTGATCGTGTTTACAAAACAAAATCAGCTGGTGAATTCGTTTGTGCGCGAAAACATCAAGGAAAAGCTAAAAGGTTAAGAGTTCTAAAAGCCACAGAAGATTTTGGCAGCTTTCTCATTTCGTCGAGAAAGTCTAAATATTCATAGAAAACACAATAACATGAAATAAAAAAAAATATATCACATACACGGTAAGAAAAAAGTACCCAACGGAAAGTTCACTTTTACCTACTTTTGACTAGTTTGTCTCCTTTTCTCCTTCTAATGTTGTCAAAAACGGAGGAGCAAAACCACCCAACAGGGGTAGTAAAGTGTGGGAACCCAACGTTGAGTATAATCATATTTACCTACTTTTGGGTACAACTAACTTACTTTTGGGTAAAAATCCAGTGGAAAATTCCATACCAATTGCACACAAGTAAATGAAATTTACTTTGACCCGCTTTACCTACTTTTGGGTTCCTGCACTATAGTGCCGAGATGAGTGAAAAGAACTTAATTTTGGGTACTTTTTCTAACCGTGTAGGGGAAATGGTTGTAATGTCGGCATTTAGCCCCTAATTTAGGCTCATACATAAATTCAGCAAACGACTAAATTTTCAATAACGTCCAAAACTATCCATTAGTGCCGTTCCAATGACACGTTCATCTAGATAAAATTGATAAATAGCAGATTTTTAGCGATGGGCCCAGTCTTAGATCCATAGGCCGACATTAGAGCCATTTCCCCTATATTGTCATATTACAGAAGAGGCCGGTAGCGTACTGACAGGCGTCTTGCTACAATGAGTGATAGTTCCATTTCATCATCAGCAAAGGAATTCTCAGCATATTTTCTTCAATCATTGATTTGTTTTCAAGCTCTTCGTTGATACGTAAATCAGTGGATGTTAAATAATTAACTTCTTTTCAGTCTACGTCCGGCATCTTAAAAATATTACATTTGAATATTATTTTATTAATAATAGTACGCAAAATTGTTCATTTTTGGTTTCAGGAATTCCTGTTATTGAGACAAAATTAATTCGGGAATCAGGATCTTGACTCCATATTATTATATTAAACTTCCTACGGTTACAATCAATCCTCCTTTACTATATATCTCCCTAACGCGATGATCATCATCATCATCATCCCAACCGATGATCCAATATAGAGTTATAGTTGAATGAATTTAATATACATTATTATATATTTCATTTATTAAATTGAATTCCTATATCTTTTTAGATTGTTATCATTGTTTATCATGTTATATCATTAAATTCTATTCATGCATTTCAAACTATTTTAACTTAAATGAGGTAAACTTACCCTCCTTCCACTTTTCGTGACGTTTGCGTTTTTAAAGTCATTGCTTGTCGTTGCTTGATATCTATGCCTTTACCGGTTGATCTAACGGAGGCACATATTGAATTTAATTATTTTCATTTCATTATTCACTTCAACAGCATACTCCTTAATGGACCAAACAATGTTGAATTTCAAATAAAACAAGGATAATCTATCCATTCAAAAGAAATTCAAAACATATCTGAAATACTGGATTCATCGATATCAATTATTCATGTTTATTTCAGCTTTTCGTTGATAGATCATAAAAAGACCAACATTAAAATAATTAACTTTCTGCAGACTACTAAAAGTTCTACCTAATGACCAATATTAGCTGGAACAATTATATATTTATATTGTTTTGCATTACTTATCGAAATTAAAATTCAGCGAATGAAGCAGTGAAAGCAACAACAATGCATAACATTATATGCATAAATTTTATACAGGTTATTTCTCGTTGTGCATGGCATCATTTAGACGAGATTCCCATTTTATTGTTAGTCTTGTTAGTTATACTTCACACTTTACATTTACATCCTAACATTATTGTAAGGAAATATCAAGTATAATTCAAGATCAAAATATATATTTGATATTGTGAGCTGAAGAAACATTGACCTGCATCTTATTATATGTAAAATATGTATTTTTTTTCAATGCAGAATATCAACTTTTTTATCTACATAAATTTATATTCATTATTCTAGTTATTCATCACAATTTTTAGCAATACTGTTAGTATCATTCGAGCAAAATATATTCAATTGCTTAATATATCCTATACATTTCAGTGTTACATGCACCTGCCATTGTGAGCTCAGGAGGTATAGAGCTGCATCTTATCACATGTAAAATACTTCTTCATTACAGTAGCAACTATATTATCCATATAAATGTATTTCATTGTGTCATATTTTAATGTACTGATATATTTCATTTCTCCATTGCATATATTTTCATTATATACATAAATAAATAATGGGTTGGGAGGGAGCATCAGGGTATCATTTGACCTGGGACTGGACGATGGAGTGGTATGACAACCGGAGTCTAGGAGGGAATAAACACTATCATTTTCTTTATCCTACCGATTCGATTGTGATGGTGTGAATTCTACTCCAACAGTTTCATGGAGATTGACGCGCCCTTCTTAACAAACCATCCTGTAGGAAGCTTAATAAGTATTGCGAATTGCGTTATTCGATTTGTTGGATCGTATCGTTGGAAGGAGATTCTTAAATTCCCGTGGATTTCGCGTAAGTGCCTCTGCTTACGGGTCCACCCCACCGTTTTTGGCCCTTCATACAGCGATATTGTGAATTCAGATCGGTAGCTCAAATTGATCTTGCTATTAAGTGGAGCTGCATACAAGACAAGATCTTCGAAGGGATGGTGGCTACCTTACATACATACATACATTACAGAAGAGGCCGGTAGCGTGTCCAGAATCTCTAGAGCCTTGAGCATATTTTCTACAGCTCTACGGTCTTCGACAAAGTTGATTGGTTTACAAAGCACCAACTTTTTATGGTTTCAGTTTAGTTCTTGATTCCACCGCCTAGAATGTACTCGATTTTATCATTTGAATAAGGCGTCCTAGGGAGAGAGTTTCTTAGGTAAAGTTATCCATTTCATAATATGGTATGGAACTGAGAACCAGAAGAAGATGCGTTGTACAAACTAATTTTGATATATGGACTGAATGCAAGTTGTAAATTTTATAAAGGTTTTAAAGCATTCTATAAGTCCAAATCATGAGCAACAAGGCTGTGATAAAGCCAAATGGTCATGAATATTGAGTAGGAAATATTGATGAACATTGATATCAATCTTTTCATTAACAAATTAAAAATAGGCCCCGAAATTAAAAATAGACTAGGGGTCTCAATGTGGTCCTGGACACTCCAAATGATTTCCGTTGAACTTGGTTTATATTTAATACTCATGTGATTTGAGGTATCACATGTTGGATTTTGACCCCAGGCAATTACCCGGGGGTACCCGGAACATGTCCGGATGTGGCCAGTGTGATCATCGATACTTCCAATGACTTCCATTGCACTATAAGTTTTTGAATTTGAATGCAGGTTCTTATGCAATTCAATATTCAGAAGTTAGCATATTTACTTGATTTGTGTTCGCCCAAGACGAATCTGGTGTTAAAATTTCATCAAAAAATGTGTTTCGCGAAAAAACTGAATATTTTGCGGCAAAATAGTAAAAATACGCCTAAATCTAGGTAATTAACATAGTTTTTCACATAAAATCATTTCTATGATACGAGGGGGTTAAAAGGAAAGGGGTGTAAGTGACTTTGATCGATTCTCTTCATCGACTATCTGATGAAAAGCATCGATCAAAGTCACTTACACTCCTTTCCTTCTAACGCCCTCATACTAAATCGATCGTTTTAACAAAATCTGATTTCAGATTTCGATTCAGCAAGTAAATTCATTTCAGGCTCATTTTTGTATCGAAAATGGCAAAACAAGCAAACCTACTGACTCTATTAACCTTCCATTAGTTTCCTAAATGCATTCGGGAAAAATTGCACATTGTGCGTTAGCGGTCTAAATATACCCAATTTTTAAACCGATTCTTGATCTATTGGCCTCAAATGAAAGATGAAGGTTCCTCGGCTCAGGATTTCTTCAATTTGGCCCTTTATGCTACCTGGCACCGATTCCGATAGGGCACAAAAGGACAGTTCCTAAACCTCATGTACTGGTACCGTCCGGCCGCTCTAAATTTATGGGTTTTCACCCAGAAGTAAATATACATCATGTCATGGACCGTAAGGTAAATCTGGCCTTATCCAGAGTCCCGGAATTGGTTCCGATAGGGCCTCAAAAAGGACACTTCCTAAACCTCATGTACTGGTATCGTCCGACGGCTCTAAATTTATGATTTTTCATTCAGAAGTAAATCGACATGGACCAACAGGTGGATCTGGTCCCATCCGGATACCCGGAACCGGTTCTGGGAGGTCTAAAAAATGACACTTCCCAAACTTCATGTACTGGTACCGTCCGACGGCTCAAAATTTATGATTTTTCATCCATGAAGTAAATAGACATCATGTCATGGATCAACAAGTGGATCTGGCTACATCTGGATATCCAAAACCGGTTCCGGAAGGGCCCCATAAAGGACACTTCCTAAACCTCATTTTATTATTTTTTATCCATGAAGTAAATAGACATCATGCCATGGACCGAAAGGTTGATCTGGCCACATCTGGATACCCAGCACCGGTTCGTCCGACGGTACCAGTAAGTGTGGGTTTGGAAGTGTTTGCTTTTGCGCCGTGCCGGAGCCAGCTCCGGGTATCCAGATGTGGTCAGATCAACCGATTGAATCATGGTATGATGTCTTTTTACTTCTGGATGAAAAATCACAAATTTTAAGCCATCGGACGGTACCAGTACATGAGGTTTTGGAAGTATCCTTTCTGGAGCCCTGCCGGAATCGGATTCGGGTTTCCAGAGAGGCCAGATCCACCTGTTGCTCCATGGCATGATGTCTATTTACTTCTTGATAAAAATAATACATTTTGAGTCGTCCGACGGTACCAGTACGTGAGCATTTGGAAGTGTTTGATTTATGGGCCGTGTCGGAACCAGTTTCGGGTATCCAGATGTAACAAGATCCACCTGTTGGTCCATGACATTTACTTCTGGATGAAAAATTATATATTTTGAGCCGGCGGACGGTAGATAAGGTTTTGGATGTGTCCTTTTTGGAGCCCTGCCGAAATCGGTTCTGAGCAGGCATGGAAAATCATTTAGGTACATTCATTTCGTGCATTCATTTACATTCATTTGCCTCTAACTGTTTCTATCAACAGAATTCCGTAAAATAGCGTATGAAACTTTTATAGGTTTTGATAATAGCTACAACTTATGTCATCAACTTAAATCTGTATCTCTTATGCAAGACGAACCAGAGCGGGTTAAACTTGTTAATATTTTGTAAATTTACATTCACTGAAAAACAATGGTGGGTTCTGTTTGCTCTGGTTCGTCATGCATAAGAGATACAGATTTGAGTTATTTGCAAAATATGTAATTAATATCAAAGCCTACAAAAGCTACATACATCATACAACGGAATTCAGTAGTTGAAAAAAGTTATATGAGTTAGTTTAGAATATAAATGCACGAAATGAATGCCACCATCTATTTACTTATGGCTCAAAAATCATAAATGTTGAGCCATCGGACGCTTCCAGTACATGAGGTTTTGGAAGTGTCCTTTTTGGGGCCTTACCGAGACCGGTTCCAGGTATCCAGATTGTGGCCAGATTCACATTTGGGCCATGATATGATGTCTATTTACTTCTGGATTTATGAATTGGCGATAACCAAACCTTCACAAACCTGAAACTTAAAAAAAAAGAAGATGATAGGTACTGTATCCCGGTTTGCAACGTTGGTTTCAAACATAGGCTTAAAAAGTGCTATAACTTGGTCAGGAATGTATAAAGCCACGTACTGTATTCAGCAAAAACATGTAGTTTTACTTTTTTTCATATTTGTCTAGAACATGTTTGCTTGAAAAATTATTGCATAAAAAGTAAATAATTCAAAAATAAATTTAAATGGGTAACCATAGAAAACCGTCCATAGCTAAAAGTTAATAGACATAGATAATTTGTATTTTGAACAGAGTTTCATATTTTGAGTAGTTCTACAACATTTCCCATGAAAGTATCCTTATGTCTTTTTAGGGGAAAAAGTTGGGTTATTTTTTTTTTCTTAGCTGGCTTACCTAAACTTCTCGAACTCAGATTATGCCGTATAGATGCTCATTCATCGTGAGCTAGTTCATCCCTCACATATAAAAAGCAGTGATGTCAAATCCAAAGAGCGCAAAAGAGCTCGAGCTCAGATTGATGCTCAAGCTGGCTTCCAAAAACACGCATCACGATGAGTGATGCGGAGTTCGTTCTTAAGTGAGGCGTGATTTACATTGGCTCTGCTCACCAAACAAATATAGAGCTTCGTTATGCATTCGGAGAGAGCACGCACGGCTTTTTATTGATGCACGAGCATAGTTCTTCCATTCAATATTATGATACACAACAATACATTCAATGGACTATAGGGCCTCCCTTAGCTCAGTCGGTAAAGGCGCAGCTACAAAGCAAGACCATGCTGGAGGTGGCTGGATTCAATTCCCGGTCCGGTCTAGGAATTTTTCGGATTGAAAAATTTCTTGACTTCCCTGAGCATAGAAGTATGATTGGACTTGCCACACAATTATACCAATGCAAAAATGGTACAGGCATCGAAAGCTCTCAATTAATAACTGTGGAAGTGCATCTAGAACACTAGGTTGAGAGCACGCAATACGCTAATATGCGATATGCAATAAGCTTGAAATGCAAAGAAGAAGAAAAAGGACTATAGGACCCAAGAGATGAACTAGCCTATTGCTAAAAATCTCTAAAATAAAGAAAAAAAAAAAAAGACTATAGGACCATTCCCAGAGAACGTAACATTTTGAGAGATTGATGTTTTTTTTAACTTGGGGACCACTTTTTGGGTTACTCAA
Source organism: Ochlerotatus camptorhynchus (assembly GCF_037179485.1). Taxonomy (NCBI): domain Eukaryota; kingdom Metazoa; phylum Arthropoda; class Insecta; order Diptera; family Culicidae; genus Ochlerotatus; species Ochlerotatus camptorhynchus. The sequence continues at coordinate 3,608,446 of NW_027040640.1, forward strand.
ACTCAGTCACAAAAAAAAAAAAAAAAAAACAAAAAAAAAGAAAAGATCTGGCAACACTGTTATAAGTTGGGAGTGGAGAATTATCGGTCCTGAATTAAATAAAAATTATAGACGTTAAATACGCAATAAAAAAGTGAAAATGGTGACAGTAATTGGACAAAATATAGTGCACAATAAAAACAAGGAGTGGCATGTGAGAATTGTGAAAATATGATTTAAAATGCAAATGAAAATTTTGGTGATGGGAGTACCAGTATGGCATCATACGGCCGAAGAGCGAAAAAAAGCGGCAAGAAGGAGAAACTTCGTCCGTAGCAGAAAACGAGGCATTTGAGGCGAATTGGATTGAACCTATAGCGAAAAATAGGGAGAAAACCTGCTGGTTGGTTGTCATATGAGGCGTATTGGCAGATAAGTACATAGTATAAGAATAATGAAGAATATTATCTTAAAGTATAAGAATATTAAATGAAAAGTGCAAAAATTCCTTTCGTTGTATCGGTTAAGCTCACATGGTGTCAATGAGGCTTTCAGTTTAAAGCTTTAGACAGCATGGACAACAACCTATTTTTAGGTCAAATGGTTGATCTAATAAACTTGCACGAAAAATTAAGTCAACTCAAATGATGATAAGAATAGATTGGGTATGCCGGGAATTTAGGATGCAATGCAAACTTGAAGATATTAGAAAATGTAAAGTTGTTGTGTTAAAAAAGTGTTGTTAAAAATATATTAATCAGTCAAATTTTAGAGGCAATGGTTCATGAATGAGTTCAGGGTGCTACAAATCTTCTGGGTTGCACATCAGACACAAACGTTGGGTGAGAGGTGGGTAATATGATGGGGAACTTGAAGATTGAAAGAGCATTACATGGATAAGAAGAGTCACTTAGAAGGGATGATTGCTGATCTTGAGTATTCTTTACTAAGTTTTATGGGAGACTCATTGTCTGAGTAGCCAACGCTTTAGGGTTCTCTTATTTTACTAGCCAGGAGAGAAGATGAGAAATGAATAGAGTGTATCTTGCTTAGGTGATACTGTTTCGCAGTGAAATGAGTGAGTCTGACAAACGTGTGGAACACGGCGAAGTCGAGCCACCCGGAGGAAGATGGATTTTACTCATCATTGGGTTCCGTCTGCTCAATTGTGTGTGGGGGGTTCTGGGCGCGTAGGCTGCTCACACGATAAGTAACCTGCGTTCTAGGGATTTTTCTCGTGCAGCTGGGTGGAGGGGACTCGGGAGTGGGTGGAGTCTGTCTTTCTCTGAGTGGTTCTGTTTCGCCGTAAATCAATGTGCTCTAATCATTACACGGCAGATCGTAATCGCTCAGAGAGGGATGGATTCTGTTCATTTTTTATTTGCCTTTGCTCAGTTGGGTGTGGGGGGGGGGGGGGATCTGAGTGCGTAGGTTGCTCATGCGATGAGTAAACTATGCATTCAGATTTTTTCCCGTGCAGCTGGGCGGAGGGGGGTCGGGGGTGAATGGAGTCTGTCTTTCTCTGAGTGATCCCGATCGGCCGTGTAGAGTGCTGTCAGTATGAGGAATAAAACAGCACAGACAACAACCATGGATGATTGGCGAGTGTGTTGGTGATGCAAGAATGGAAAACGTGGAAAGTTCAAAATAAGTTGGTATGAGTGTGAACGAAGAGCTTTCAAATCAGCATTAGGAAATCATGAATGAAAGAGAGAGAGGTTGTGATGAATAGAGTATAATGTCGCGAATGCGTGGAAAAATACATATTAGGAACAAGGAGAGAAGAATGAAAGAAAAATGTATAGGTTTGGAATGCTTCATATATGATACGCGGCAGGTTGCTAGGTAACGGTTAATAAAACGGTGAATGGTATGAAAAAACAAGAATGGTTGCCAGATAGTAGAATAATTAAATCACTACATTTACCGATGTTGCAATGAAAAAGGTAATAAGTTAGGTGCCTGTACGTATGTATTATGTATTGAAAATTAATGATATATTATAAAACATTGGGATGCATTTCAAGAAATCCGAGATAGTTCTCAGATGAAATTGAAAAAGTGGGAATTTAGAAACAGAATCAAGAAGTAGGCTTAATCAGGATATTACGATAAGTCGTGAGTTTAAATACATTCTGAGCGGATCAGCAATATTTAAGGTAAAAAAGGTGTTTTTCAAAGGATGATTTTAACGCACTGTTCGGAATTTGAATCAATACGTTAAATCGCGCGATGATCGAGACGTTTCCGTCGGATAAGATTATTTTGCGGCCGAGTGTCTAGGAAGCTATGGAAACCGAAATGGCTCTTGATTTTGTTTTATGCCCTTATAGTATAAACCACCATCGCACTTCGTGAGTTGCCCCAATAGAACCCTTGCTTTTGGTTTGAATCAGTACAAATTCGTTCTATTATATAAAAAAAAGAAGTATACATATTCATTTTCTTCCGAACTAAATAAACCACCATCACACTTTGTGAGTGGCCCCAACAGTATCCTTGCCGTTGGTCTAAATCGGGTCAAATCGGTTCTAATAATTATTTTATATTCAATCAAGTAAACCACCATCACACTTTGTGAGTGGCCCCAACAGCATCCTTGCTGTTGGTTTAAATCGGTTCAAACCGCTTATAATTAATTATTTTGGTCATTGATAAAATAAAATAAACCATCATCACACTTTGTGAGTGGCCCCAACAGTATCCTTATTGTTGGTTTAAATCGGTATACACACATCTAATAATGATCTACATCTCTAGACAGCCGGCTGTTTAGAGCATAAATCGAAAACACTTATAAATAACTACACAAAACAAAAGATCGCATCACTTATCAAGGTGAATCCTGATCCAACGAACCTAACCCATTAACAAAACCTCCTTCCTGTGACTTTTGTGGGATGCAGAGGTAAACACGGTCCCAAAACAACAAAAGTCACACACTAACATTCCTTCCCTCTCCCACCTGATTGCAAGGACGTGGCCGGTGACGTTATTGATCTTTAAAGGTAGGAGTCACTGGAACATGTACACTGAGAATGGCAGGTTACTCCCAAGCCCCATTCAGTTGATTCTTTGTACAATTTCACTGGTTCAGATCAATCATGGAGTGCAACTATCGATACGTGCAGTCAGACTAAGCTAAGCTAAGCTAAGTACTCAAACTCAGTCACAAAAATCTTTGATCGTTTTTTTCCGATGAGTGCTTTATGAGTGGATAAACTAAATTATATTTCTGACTTAGAATGTACGAGAGAAAAACTAGTAAAAGCACTAATTACTCCGTTTATGGATTATCCCTTGGAGATGTTTTCGTATTCTCTTGTTACCTTTTAACATGTTCATTCATTCAATTCGCTACCCTCGCTGCACACACGGTAGCTCGGAAATCTTTCTGGACCAACAATTGGAATAGGCGGAACAACCTAACGTTTGCAATGGCTTTAAACACAAACTTATCAAGAATCAAAACACTACCAAGTAAACTAAAATTGCCATTCAATAAAGGAAGTTTGCTCTATCAGATGATGATGTTAGACTGTTTGGATGTGCTTTGATTTTCGAGGATTTTGTGTTTAAAGCCATTGTTTACGTTTGGTTGTTCAGCCTATTTCAATTGCTGGTCTAACGTTGTTTAAATCAGTTGGAGTCTGAATCGATTAATTCTAGATAGAGCTGGAATTAGCGCGTAACAGCTTTGGGAAACAATAACTTCTCTCGTTGATTTCTAGGAATTCAAGGCACGCCTACACAAACAAACATCACCATCGGGTAGGGGCAGTTGATTTTCCAGGGAGAGCCACTACCTTCGAGAAATAAACGAGAGAAGTCATTGTTTACAAAATCTGTTACGCCCTAATTCCAGCTCTATGAAGAATTCATCAGTTGGTTGCAAGATGTCGCAGAAACATGCACTTCTTTCTCGTTCATGCGCACTGGGAAAAGCCATCAAGAGCCAAGCTCTCTACGAACACATCACGAAGCTCTAAGTTTACTGCTTTGCGCGAGCGGATCACGAAGTTAAAATTTCTGCTCGGTAGGCAGAGTCGACGTACACCCGAGAACGAGCTCCGCATCCCTCTCAGCGATGCGAGTTGGCAAGAGCCCACCTTGAGCTATAGTATTGTATAGCTCCGTGCAGTGTTGGGAAAATATCAAAAAATCAAATCTCACCAATGCAAGACAAAAATCACCAAGCATACAACTGCGGTTAATTGTGCAACCTGTGATGTCGCAGCTCGGAATATTAAGCTAACAAAACTCATCAGCTGCAAATCTCAACAAACTGTGGTGAGATTGAGTTTCATTATTTTTGCTTTACACCCGAACGCAACCGAAACTTCCATAACGGCTGGCAGCCACTTCGATTCTGCCATCGGTGAAGATTAAAAAGAGATAGTAAGCTATACTTTCTCTTTCTAAGAAAACGATGTACAACGGAATCATTGTTGTGTCGAGTCAACACTCAACTTGAATTTTGCACGTTGTGAATAGTCTCGCAATATCAAAGGAGCTTGCAAAATCAATATCAAACATGATATTTAGTTCCAATATCACGCGTGATATGCTGGAGCTCAGCTTATTGATGACTCTTGATGGAGCTTTTGGCAAGCCTGATTATAAGCAATACTTATTTGAACAATTCCATTGAAGACACTTTTTTTCATTAAGTCGATAGTTTATACAAAACTCAATTAAGTTCGTGATTTTTCCATCTCCGACCACTGTACGACACTTTTACCCAATATTTCTCTAACGTCCATTGACTGCAATCTGGATATTTTTAGTCAGTCTCAGAATCATGAAGATTTTGACTGAAATATTAAGTTTTTTTTTTCTATGTCCGCAATTCGATACCCTTTCCTTGAAATCATTTATTAAAATTCAAGGATTCCAAAAAAAACTTTAGACCAATTCTAACTTAACACAATATTTGGGTCTTATGTCCAGGCAGCCTAATAACGTTCGATTTAATGACATTCAGAAAAAATATTGCTTCTGCAACTCAAGCAATTTTCGAGGTTCGAAGACCTCGCAAATGAAAAAAAAACTACAAGGGACAGCCCTATGGGGTTGTACGCAATGGTGACGTAGGACTACGTGGTCTTATATAATAAATCTTATTTAATAACTGCAGTAGGAGCTTGTGTTTTGTGTAGGAATAGGAATTCAAGCAGGGTTCTCTCTGTTTATACTCTTTAATATGACCCGCTTTACATAGATGGCCCACAGTGACTCACGAAGAGCTACTAATTCCGATCAATAGCTATGCGGCTTCTTCCTCCTTCTATGGATGGTCGCTCGCTGCTTGGAGGCAGCCTTTCGTTGTGAACTGGAGATCACCACCACTCACCACGCGGTGATTGAATAAACACCTCCGGTGAGACCGGAAGGAATTCAACTTTGAAATCTGTGTTAGGGAAATCGCTTTTCGCAGGCAATCGGTGATTATTTTAATTATCATAGCAACAGTTGCACATTCGTGCAATTTTCAATAGTGACATTTTGAAAAATGGTAAAGTCTTAACTTTAACAGATGCGCAGGAATACTTCTAGCTGCGCCGGTGGTGTAGTGATAAGCGTGATTAACTCTCACCCCAGCAGGCCTGGGTTCAATCCCAGTCGGCGCCGCCGGGTTGTTCTGAGGCATAACATCTCTGAACACGCCGTAAAGCCGTTGGTCCCCGGTTCATGAGTTGATGGGTCGATAGGTAGGGTCCAGGTGTGGGAGCTGCCTCCCTGGTGTCGGTAGCTTTGGTGCTCAGCACGGAAAACAAGATCGACGGAAAACAAATCGAAGGAAAAAAAAAAGAATACTTCTGATCGATTGGTGATAAAATTATTGAAATTTGTCCAGGGGCAGCTGAGTAATTAACGTTCAAAATCTTTCATAATTGTGATCAATGTTCCATTTCCGGTTTTCACAAAGTGTACCCCCATATAGAAATCACAGACGTAGTCCTACGTCAAAATATCATGAGACTTTGAGAATTTGGAGATGAAGCTTGAACATTTTTCTGCAATGTTGAGCTCGGTACCGAGTTAGGAGTCACTCCCTGCCTACGCCAAGAAACCTATCCAGGAAATTTGCACTCCCCGGTGATTGACGTAAACAACGACGCTTCCGGTAAACATCTGCCTGTTATGTAAATCTAGATAGGTCCAGGTGTTTTTCTTCGCTCTTCAAAGAGATGTAAAATATTTATGACTGCTGCCGACCAATTCTTCCTTCCTACCAATTAAAAATCACGCCTTGGTCGATTTGATAATCTAGCACTTTTACAGTTTTTATTGATTGACAACCTTTGCCGTACCAATTTTGAACGCGTTGCGAAGGTTGCTGACCAAGCATAAACAAATGTGTCAATGTTCTCATCGATTCAATATTGTACGGTAGAATCGAATGAGTTTTTTTTTTTCTAACTGAAAATCCCACACTGAAACGATGTTGAGACGACCGGAGCACAAATTTGTGTCAATGCTAAGCACGTCATTTTCAACACACCCAACTAACTTCATCTGTGTGCGCATGTTACTGGGGAAGGGTGACCACGGCAATTTGGCAGATTAATTTGATGACCAGTCACAAATTAGCCACGCTAACAGCGAGGAAATGTGAGTGTAAAATTGTTGTTGTTATGGTCCGGTTTCTGATTTTGCCGATTTTTGTGTTTTCAGCTTGATGGTAATGCTGCTCACGATATCCAAACCACTATAGTTGATACTCTTGATACCGGATTTGCAGTCCAAAATGGCAAAATGAGAAACTTTCAGGTTGGCCATAAAATGATTTTTTTTTCTAGCGTTGAACATAACTTGACACATTTAAATTGGGGAAAACATGGTTATATTGTAAACAAATAAATGTTAATTATCACGCAAATACGCAAATACACTGATGCAGTGTACCCGATGAACCGGCGTTCCAACCACAACACCAGCTTCCGTGACCAGTTGTTCCTGGTGCACTTCACGAAGGGATCCACCAGTCTTGCGGCTCTGAGATCCAAAATCCGGGACCTGTTTCAGGTCATCATCAGTTGGGAGCATTACAAACACCAACATTGCGATGTAACGCAGTGTATGAACTGCTTCTCTTATGGCCATGGCACCAAAAACTGCCACATGAAGACAAACTGCGGCAAGTGTGCTGGAACTAACTCAACTGCGTCCTGTGATCAAGATGATGACATCGGGCCAACGGTGGAAACCACCTAGCCTCCAATCGCGGATGTCCCAAGCGAGTGGAGTTCATGAATGTCCGTCGGAAGGGTACAATCAACAATCAGCACGGTCGCCTCCGTAATCATCGTTCGCTTCCTTTACTCATGGAAGTCCAGTATCCAGCTCTCCAGCCCCGTCGACATCCCCCGCATCCGCTCAACAACCAACAAGCCAATCCTGTGAATATACAAATGGTTCCCAACAGTTTGACAGTTCAGCATAGTCTCGCTGCTGCTGCGGCTAAGCCAATTCCAGGTTCATCCACCGCCCTTGGTTTATCATACGCTGGTGCTGTCTCAGGTGAGCCTGTCGACGATTCTCCGTACACCTCGGAGGAACTTGTGACGCTCGTGGCCGAGGTCATCATCATCACGCGCACCTGCAAGACTCGATCTGAACAGCTACATGCTGCCCTGTCCCTTGTCACTAAGTATGGACCGTGAAGCCATCAAGATCGCAAATTGAAATGCTTGCTCTTTGAAGAGCAAAAACATCGAGTTTGTTGACTTTCTCAACGAACGGCACATCGACATAGCCGTCATCACCGAGACTCACTTGAAGCCCGAGCTGAACGTCTTCCTTTCCGACTATCAGCTTGTAAGGCGTGACCGCACCAGGTCCGGGGAGCTCCGTTGCAAGACGGAACATCAGCTGCCGGCTACTACCAAGCTTCCAGCTGAAAACTATCGAAGCCATCGGAGTTGAGGTCTACTGCCCCAAATAAACCAACATTAAGGACGGCTCGACCGCAGACCTCCAAAGAGACATCATCAAGCTAACACGACGGTGACAAAATTTCATCATCGCTGGCGAACTGAACGCCAAGCATCAAGCCTGGGGCAATAGTCGGCGAAACCAGAACGGCACAATCGGGTACAACGATCTGCAGGAAGCCCACTACCACATCCTGTGTCCGGACACTCCCACCCGGTTGAGTCGATCCGGAGCTCATACCACCATCGACATCTTCATCAGCAACATTGGTGATAACATCTCTCAACCTATCGCCTATCAGGAACTGAGCTCGGATTACTATCCAGTGGAGGCCGAAGTAGGTTCCTCGGCCAATAGGTTTCAAGTTTCCCGGCAAAATTACCATCTTGTCAACTGGCAGTTGTACCAGCGCTGTGTGGACACAGCAATCGACTACGACGTCCTACCGGAGTCGTTCGAAGAAGTCGATCGGTATCTGCAAACCATCGAAGAGGCGATATCCCGTGCCAGGGAGCAACACGTACCAGCATCCAGACAGGTGAGTCATACTCTGAACCTTGACAGCCCAACCAAAGATCTTATCAGGCTCCGTAACACCTTTCGTAGGCAGTTCCAGCGTTCTGGGCTGCCCCATTTGAAGACCAATGTCAATAGGTTAATCAAAATTATCCAGGCCAAGATGGTGGAACTCAGAAATAACGATTTTGCCAACAAGATTCGCTCTCTCCCAGATTGTGCAAAATTTTGAAAAATAAGTCGAGAACGATCCCTCCGCTTTCCTCTGTTGACCAGAACTCGGACCCATCTCTACTCATAACCCCAGTTGAAAAGGCCAATGCTCTTGGCCAACATTTTGTGATTTCACATAATCTTGGCCAAACCATGGTGAGCCCCCATGAGCCTGCCGTACTGGAGGCAATGTCTAGAGTCATTGACACCCCCGTAGTAGTGCATGATGATAGTAGAATATCGACTGATGAGGTGATAGCAGAAGCACTAAAAATATGAAGGCTGCGGGTATGGATGGTGTAGTCAACCTCGAGTTGAAAAACTTCTTCAACCATCTTACCGTTATCTACAACAAATGTTTGGAGCTTGGCTACTTCCCTGCATGCTGGAAGTTAGCCAAAGTGATTCCAATACGCAAGCCTGGCAACGATCGCCCCAACAGCCTCTTGTCCTCCATCTCGAAGCTATTCGAAAAGTTGATACTCAGCCGTCTGCTAGTGTTTTCAAATGACAACCACATCTTTCTTAAAAAGCAATTCGGGTTTAGTAAAGGCCACTCTACCATCCCCCAACTCGCACGGGCTACTAACATCATCAAGCGGAACAAGTCCGTTTCCACTACATCTGCCATGGCATTGTTGGACGTCGAGAAGACGTTCGACAATGTCTGGCATGATACAACTTTCCGATGTACCTCGTGAAGATCATCAACAACTACTTGCGGGCAGATCATTCCAGGTCTACTTGAACAATGTCCCCTCTGATACGTTCAACGTTGATGCAGGGGTCCCTCAGAGTAGCTTGCTTGGGCCTATTATATTCAACATTTTCACGTCAGACGTTCCTTCCCTGCTGGGTGGTGGTATCCTGTCAATGTTCGCAGATGACACCTCCATCATCTATAGAGGTCGAGTGATCCGTGCTCTGGTGAGTAAACTACAATCAGGCCTGGATGTTCTGTCCGACTATTTCAAGAACTGGAAGATTTGTATCAATACAGCTAAAACACAAACCATTATGTTTCCACACTCGAATTCCCCTCGACTTGTTCCCAGGCTTCCGGAAATCTCACGCGTACACAAATGCGACAGCGAGCTGTGAGACGGACCGTCGCATGACTCTCAAATCCATGGTGTGCTACATTATTGTACAAAAGAGAGACCAGAACGATGCGCGCGACAAGCTACACGCTCTCAACAAAATCGAGCGTTTCAATTTATGTTTGTCAGTGTTCACTCGGCTGTCGACAAAAGCAGACCACTCTCGATGTGTGCCACGCGATCGTCTGTATACTCGGCAGCAACCATTGTGTGGTCCTCCTCATTGTTCTTCATCAGCAGTTCTTTCGGTCGATGCGTCGTCGACTTTGGAAAGCAACCGTTTCGTGATGAGTGTGTGAGTGCTGACCACGTTTTGCGTCCATTGCTGCAATGGACGCGCTCTGACCCTCGTTGGCGTACAACAATTTGCCATACAATGAAACCACTGGAAGCGGCTCCAGTTCTGATGGAGGAGGCTTTTTGGATAGCGGAAGATAAAGTGTTTATTGTGTTGTACCTTTTGACTATAGTTTTAAGATGTATTGTATAGTGACCAAGAATCCTCGGCTCTGTTAAGTTAATTCGGTTGAGCCTTATCAAATAAATTAATGAACAAAAAAAAAAAAATTTATGTTTGTCTCATCGCATTGCTCTCTCAATGCGACGCATGTATTCAATCACATGCGACTGTTTCATTGAAACATCTCAATGCGCTCTCTCAGGGCGCCATCGCCGTGCGCTGTTTCGCATGCTTTGACTCTCGCGGTCCCATCATAAGTGATGTTGTCGGGTGACGAGATAAGGGACTGCAAGGGTTTGTTCACAGAAGATTTGTGTGCCCTTTTCGTATGTATCTTTTGAAATGGGGTGAAGTTTTTAGATGGTTCCAGAAATATCTTCTAGTATAGATTCAAGCAGACTCAACACATGGTTCCAGAGATATACTGGAATCACCGTAAGATCATCACTCATGATCCTAGGAAGACGCAATGGCTTGTCGAAAGGATGCTAAAGGAAGGTAAAGGAAGGCTACGTGAGCGGTGGATGGTAACCTTACGGTAGTTGGGATACCGTTAACATGTTAGCACCCAAATAATACCGGAATATCTGTGGAACTATGTGTCCTTCAACAAGACCTTATGCGGAAATCTTCTAAAATACATTTTTTGGAAGCCTCTGAAGCTTTCAGCCCATTTGGTGGAAAAATAAACAAGTTATTGCGCATTTGCACCAAATTAAACGCAGAATCCCTCAGAATACTTTTACTCAGACCAGTAAAAATATAAATAGACGATTTTGAATGTAAAACAGCACTATACTATACAAGATCATATCAGGCATAACATTTGATAACGGCACAAAAGCATTTGTAAACAAACTTTCTAAGGCCCTTTACACGCGAACCAAAGTACGTCCACGCAAACCAACAACATCGTCGAATAGGGGCAACTATCACCTTTCCGAAAGTGTCATTGGTTTGCGTGGGCGTACTTTGGATCGCGTGTAAAGGACCTTAGAAAGTTTGTTTACAAATGCTTTTGTGCCGTTATCATATGTTATGCCTGATATGGTCGGCCTTAAGTCATAAGGGACTAAGTAGCAAAATAAAAACAAAAAATGAGTCAATGATATCATAAGATCAAGAATTCCCTAGCTACATTTCAATTTTTCAGCCAGATTTGAAAAAATTAGAGTAGCACGAGAAAACGGTCAAATGATTTTTCCCATTACATAAGACACAATATTGAACAGCCAACTCTCAAAATCAAATAAAAAATTCACATTTCGGTCTGACTTGACCGATCATATCAACACGCTAGTAATGATAGAACTCTGAAGATTAATATTTTTATTTGTCTGGCTTGAGTGAACACTATTTTAAGGGATTATTTTCAACGCAGAAGTGTACTTTGCTGCAAAAACGTTGGTGGTGACTTCTCATTGCATACACACAAGTCTGCACTTAAAAATTAACCAAGTTTAACATGTTGTAAATGTGTTCTGTCAGATCAATTGAGTTGAAATTTTTGACACAAAACTTGCTTTTCCATTGACCTTTGTCCGATCAGCTATGCACAAATTTTATTTTTATTGTCCACTTCCAGCAGGTGCTTTAAAAAATTTGGTATTTCTTACACGTGAAATTCAACATATTTGTAGTTTTGCGTCAAAATTTCAGCCCAATTGATCATAACAGAACACATTTATAACATGTTAAACTAGGCTAGTTTGTATGAAAACGACCTTTGTCCGATCAACTTTGCACCACAGTGTACGTAGGTACGAAATGCTGGATTAAGGTTAAAGTAATAAATTTAGGAACAATTTGTGTCATATCTGTATTACGGATTTTTGCTAAGCTTCTTGCTTCAGGAATTGTATTGAATACCTGTCAATCAACAAAACTTATTACGGCAGCAACTGAATTCTTCAGATGTGTTAGCGCTCACAGGATAGTTCATATCAGCCACCATGATGCTGAATTGAAACAATCAATTTGCGACGACAGATTTCTAAATAGTCCTAGTGTTAGTACCGTGGACTCTCGGTGAAATTAAAAAAAAAGCATATTAACGAGCAAATAAACCACAACTTGATTGTACATTTCGCTTACCAAAGCCACATATCTAACTTCGTTCGTTATGAATGGGCTATTTTTCAAGTTAATCCTTTAATCAACGAAAATTGCCGCTAGGAAAACTTTGTTGGTCATAACCATCCGACACCTCTTCTCCATGTTCGATAAGAGTGTAGTAGCTAGGTCGCTTTCCATCGTTTCCAAAACAAAACAACACTTTCCCCACATCAAGAACACGAGTTGGTCTTCCAGTTGAGTTTGTTATTTCGATGTCGCATTGAAACGTCGCTTAGCGACGTCTCATTGCGAAAAGCGCATGAGCTTCGGCTCACGCGACGTCGCATGATACTCGTTCTCATGAAACGCATACATCCGGAAATGTGCTGTGCTTACAAAACAGTGCGACACACAGACATTATGAGAATGTGAGATGCGACAAAACTGAAGAGAGAGAAACAGAGTGCTACAAATCTCTTGCGCATGAGACTGCTATGATTATGAGACTATTCGTATTGCGTCTCGCATACGGTAGCGCGCGCACTGGAAGCCTGCTTGTTCCGCCTGCTAACGTCAAGATCCATCTTGATAGCACTCCAATTGAATGGTCGATTAAAGTAGTCTACCTTGGTCTCACCCTCGACAGCAAATTGCTATTGCGATCCCATGTGGACAAGACACCCACCAAGTGTAACTTCTTGATCAGGTCGCTCTAAAGGGTGATACGGTCAAAATTTGGTCAATATCAACTTGACGTATTTCTTTCAATTTTGCATTTAAAAAACCTGAACACCCCTCATTTTGAAGGTGTGTGTGTGTAGAATGTTGCTCCTATTTTGATTTTGGAATTCACTCTTCAGTTGTCAAAATGCCGTCCAAGCAAGAAGAGCAGCGTATCAAAATTTTGCTCGCGCATCGCGAAAATCCGAGCTACTCGCACGCAAAGTTGGCAAAATCGCTAAAAGTTGCCAAATCAACCGTTACAAATGTAATAAAAGTGTTTGGGGAACGTTTGTCGACAGCCAGGAAGTCTGGATCGGGGGGAAATCGAAAACCGGAAGCCGCTGAGACGACAAAGAGAGTTGCCGGTAGTTTCAAGCGAAACCCTAACCTCTCTCTCCGAGATGCCGCAAATAAGCTGGGTGTATCGTCTACAACCGTGCATCGAGCCAAAAAATGAGCCGGACTATCGACTTACAAGAAGATAGTGACTCCAAATCGCGATGATAAACAAAATACGACGGCCAAAGCGCGATCCCGGAGGCTGTACACGACGATGCTGACGAAGTTTGACTGCGTGGTAATGGACGACGAAACCTACGTCAAAGCCGACTACAAGCAGCTTCCGGGACAGGAGTTTTATACGGCAAAAGGAAGGGGAAAGGTAGCAGATGTTTTTAAGCACATGAAACTGTCAAAGTTCGCAAAGAAATATCTGGTTTGGCAAGCCATCTGTACCTGTGGCTTGAAGAGCAGCATTTTCATAGCTTCCGGGTCTGTCAACCAAGAAATTTACGTGAAAGAGTGTTTGAATAAACGTCTGCTGCCTTTCCTGAAGAAACACGGTTGTTCCGTACTGTTTTGGCCGGATTTGGCATCTTGCCATTACGGTAAAAAGGCCATGGAGTGGTACGCCGCCAACAACGTGCAGGTGGTTCCCAAGGACAAGAACCCTCCCAACATGCCAGAGCTCCGCCCAATTGAGAAATACTGGGCTATTGTCAAGCGGAACCCAAAGAAGACCAAAAAACTGCTAAGGACGAGCAGCAGTTCAAGGCAAACTGGCTTTCTGCAGCGAAGAAGGTGGACAAGGTGGCTGTACAAAATCTGATGGCAGGGGTCAAGCGTAAGGCCCGGCAATTTGGATTTGGAAAAGCGGAAGCCTAACTGAATATTTTTCCTGAATTTTATACTAATTGAACTTGAAAAAGAAATTTAATTTGATTTTTTAAATAAACGATTTCACCGATTTACACGCGTTTTCCCTTGACCAAATTTTGACCGTATCACCCTTTACCCTCTGATAAACAGGAAGTCCACCCTGTCCCTCAAAAACAAGCTTGCTGTCCACAAGCAGATCATTCTGCCGGCTATTGAGTATGGTATGCCAATCTGGGAGAGTTGTGCTAAGGGCTACCACCCAAAGATTCAGAGGATCCAAAACAAGATCCTCAGAATGATCCCTAGTCCTACGCGAACTCGTAATTCTGAGATTCACCACCTGGCCGGTCTTCAAACATTCGAGGAGCGAAAGACGTCCACGCTGGAAAGGTTCAGAGTCGCCTGTCTGCGATCAAACCACCAGATCATTCGTGATTTGGCAACCTAGTTCAAGTAGTTAGGTAGGTTCCTGTGCTCAAGTAGGTAGGTTATCAAATTTTTAAATTCAAACGGAAACAAGTCCTTAAAAGGGTATCCTGTAAATTAGCGCTAAACGCAATCATCACATTAGAATAACTAATTAACTATAGCGGCGCCGGTGGTCAGCGTGTTTACCACTCACCCCAGCAGACCTGGGTTCAATCCCAGTCGGCACCGCCGGGATGTTCTGAGGCATAACATCTCTGATCACGGGGAAGTAAAGCCGTTGGTCCCCGGTTCATGAGTTGATGGGTCGATAGATAGGGTCCAGGTGTGGGAGCTGCCTCCCTGGCGTCGGTAACATTGGTGCTCAGCACGGAAAACGGATGAAGAACCAAAGGCTAACCAATTGAAATGTAAAACCAAATGTTGAAACTTTAATAAAAAAACAGCAAATAAACGTAAATTTTACGTTTACTGGCCTCAACTCATTTTGCCTTCGGACGGCGTAGTGAACAGGCAGCAGAGGCAGCAATAGCAGCATTATGAAGGTGGTGACAGGTTAGGTAGTCCACTCTTCTACCTAACAAGCAACAATGACTGGTTGTGTTAAAGGAGGAAAAGGCCTTGGTAAAGAAGGCGCCAAGCGCCATCATCGCAAGGTTCTTCATGATAACCGCCATCCGTCGTCTGGTTCGCAGTGGCGGCGTCAAACGTATCTCCGGTCTGATCTACGAGAAAACACGAGGTGTGCTAAGGTGTTCCTGGGTTCGATTCCTGGTCCGGTCTAGGAATTTTTCGGGTTGTAAAATTTCTCGGACATAATAGATGTTTTTATAAAAGTCCCACACACTTGAAAAAAATAATATAATTTTAGGTGCTCTGAGATTAACATACACACTCATTTTTTATTGCTGGAAACCAGCAAAATTTTGCTGGATTTTGCCGAGCTGTATAACCAGCAATCCTTCCAGCAAAGTGAATTTTGCTGGCATTCCAGCAAATATTTTTTGACAGAAGGTTGCTGGAAAATCAGCAATTTCTTTGCTGAAAAATATGGGGTTGATTTTGCTGGAATTTCAGCAATTACGCAATTACGAGAAGCTTTTCTCGTTTTAATATGAAAAACAGGAAATCAATGCATCAAGTAGTTAGAGAAATCACTTGAACCCTCTTTAATTCAGTCGTTATTGAAATAACTCTACACAAAACTATTGATTATCTTCAAGTTCTTCTCCATTCGTACGTAATCATCTTCTCCATGTTTCTACCGAATTTATGTAAAATAAAAGGCAATCTGTTACAAGATAATATTTCCTTCAAAATCTTCCCCTGTCTTACCGTTATTATTATGCAAAATAGTAGCCAAACAATTATAATCCAGTTAAAATTTTACAACGCAATGCTTTTTTGCATAATTTTATTTGTAAGCGGTCGTCCCACTAATTAACTGGAATCACAAGTCTTTTTGACAGTTCATGATTTGCTGGTTTTCGGCAAAAACAACGGATTACTGGATTTTCAGTAATTAAAAAGTTGTTAGCTGTTGTTTCAGCTAAAATCGTTTTGCTGGATCATTTTCAGCAAACCATTTTGCTGGAAGATGAAAACAGAATTTGGTGTGTACGAGCGCCAATTTTGACATAAAATTGAGTCATAACTGACGCGAAATTCAGCACAATAAAACGTACTTTTCATCGTCCAGTCTCCGTTTCGGGGCACTTAATTTTATATGAAATGTTTGTTTACGTCCCATCCTTAATTTCAAAGATGGATTCCGTCACGTGTAAAATTAATTATTTCTAATTGTGCAGGTTATTGAAGGAATCAAATATTCATCTGATATATTGATCCATCTCGTTATAATCCCCTGAACCGACGTCTGAAGTCACGAAGAAGCAATTGAAAAATTAGTACTAAAGGAGCAAACTCATATTCCTCTTCAAAAGCGGTTCAAGCTAAATTGTTGGTCCGCTGAATCTTATAAACACCTCCGAAAAACCTCCATTAACTGGCAAACATCGAACCCCCGCGCGATATCCTACGCTGACTTCTCTGTTATTGTTTTTATTCCGCACGGGACGACCCGGACTCTCCGAGAGAGCATGCGCCGACCCGCAATGTTTTGTGTGTACAATAGCGACGATGAAACAAAACTGGCGAAAGTTCCACCGCCCCCCACCCCGGCTTTGTGGACAAGTTACAGTCACACAAAAAGTGGGTAAATATCTCGACGAGGTCGGACGGAAACGGAATGAGTAGTCCGACTGTTGACTCGGTAGAGTTCAGGATCCAACACGGTTTCCACGGGCGGAGAGCGGAGTGTTCAGCAGGGGAGCTTATGTACTTTTGCTTTCGAGAGGAATGGGGACGATGGTTTGATAACAGAGCGGGAGATTTGCAAATTTATGTGTGTGTGTGTGTGTGTAACGGTGTTAGAAGAAGCTTTGGCAGCGCGGGGTGAAAGCTCTTGTCCTCCCGACGACACCATGTGCAACCAAGAGGGCTTTGGGAAAGGTAAGGAGCAACCAGCGACGCAATGTGGTCCTATTTTTGTTGTGGGATATTCATTTCATATCAGCAGACAAATTGATTGGGCCTGTACTGCCGCTCGCTGAGATGGAAGCGTGAGTGAGTGTAATTGTGTTTGTGTGAGGACATATATCGAGATGGATAAAAATGTAATCCGAACAGATAGAACGATATGTGGTTCGCAAATTGAGTGGTAACCAGGGGTAACGAGCTGGCGGTTAAATGGGACGAATAAAAGATTCTGAAAATTTGATCATAATTTGACTTTGGGACTGAGGATTATTCCACGTCGCCATTGGAGCTTTACGTTTTCTTTCGGCTTGGTGTTCTGCGGTGTTAATTGAGAGATTTTCAAGCTTACTAATAATAAGTTACTATAGCAATGTTTAGAGAATACGAGAAACTTTTCAACCCCGAACAGATGGAGAATAGAATCCATCATCCCCCACATGGTTTTCTTCGCTTTACGCTTACGACTATTTCCAGTAATGGCGTTACATCATTAAGTTGACGAAGGGAACATGTTGGTATAAATTTGAATATTATTCTAGAGAGAAACTTCGATGGCTTTGAACAGCCAGTTTGTCACGAGGAATATCAGCAAGATATGCAGCATATACCCGATCATTTTGCTGGTTGTGGTGATCCTGTAGCAGGAACATTTTCTCATCCGAAAACAGAATTTCGCAATCACCGTGCCGTTTGAGCAGTTTCCGACATCTTTCGACTCTAGCTATCTTTTGCTTTCCGGTCAAACCATGCACACGCTGTTTTTGTAAGCATTCAATCCGAGATCATCTTTCAAAATACTCCTGATCGTTGGCTCTGACATTCCGAGTTCTTTTGCCATCTTACGCCCAGACTTACAAGGATTCCGCCGAATTCGTTCTCTCACTCGTTTGATAACTTCCGGAGTCCTGGCACTGCGTTTTCGGCCTGGTCTGGGAAGGATTTTCCTCGAACCGGTTTCCTTGTACCGTTTAATGGTGCGAAAGATGAATCTTTCGTTTATTCCGAGTGGTTTCAGCGTCTTCAAAATAGAACACGGTCTATGATGCTTCAAAAACAGGCTTATCGCGAGTTCCCTTTTCGCGTCCATGATTATCACGAGTATCAAACGAATAAAAATTCAAAACAAACTTGCATGCCGTGTTGACATTTGAACACACTCTAAAAGAAAAATATGCAGACATGTATGTGATTAAACCATTTGATACTAAAATTGCTTTAAAAACACTGACAGGAATTACCTTTCACCCTGTACACAGAGAACCAATAGACGATGCTTGGGACTAGCAATCATCCTCGATGTGTAAAAACTGGTGATCTCAAACTAGGCAATACCAGCCGCACCCGAACGCAGGTCAAGAGAGGAATGGGTAAGAATGTGTTGACGTGACACTCGCTTTGATGGCAGCCGAGAAATCCTCTGCCCTTCCATGAGTAATCACTGGGATGTTGGGTAAGAGGGTAGGGTTTGCAGCATGGTTCGTTACGATCATATAACACGAAGAAGCTTCGGATTGAATCCACGGTCTTCTGCTCAATAAGCAAAAACGTTTGCCCCTTGGCAAACGAGCTCCTGTTGCAGTTATATTGACAAATAAAACGATTCACGAATATGAATGGGTCTGAGATTAAACTCGTGATGTTTTGCTCAGTAAGCAAAAAATGGTCGCTCTAACGCCACCGAGCCCCTCATATCACATCATACCGTTACTCGAGTTGTTGTAACTATTCAAACCCGGCACAGATGACGACGAGCTCTAATCAGTAAGCAATGATGGGTGCTAAGTGGAGGAATAGCAGGAGATTTACATGTCGGTGATTAAAAGGTCAACCTACCGTCATGAAATTTAGAATATATAGGGGAAATGGATGTAATGTCGGCCTAAATGTCCCTAATTTGGGCCCATACATAAATTCTGCAATCGACTAAATTTTCAATAGCGACCAAAAATATCCATTAGTACTGTCGCAATGACGCGTTCATCTAGATAAAATTGATAAATAGCAGATTTTTAGCGATGGGCCCAATCTTAGATCCATGGGCCAACATTAGAGCCATTTCCCCTTATTTTGAAATCAAGAAATAAGGACGGAAATAACAAAAAAGAGAACAGACAAGTTGAGGCTTCTGGATCAGGAAAGAACACCTGCTCGATCTTTCCCGTTCAGACCGCCGAACAGTAAAGTCTTCATTTTACTAAGTGAATATTGAAGCGAAATTCGGAGTGATATTTAAGGTAAAAAGCTAGAATTAAAGTTTTAATTTAAATGTGTTTTTTTTTTTATATTTTCAGAGTTTATTTAACTCTTCGGGCACCACACTGAAAATGGGGTCGACAATTTTTTCAAAATGATGTATCTCAGTCGCTATTTATCCGTTTTCAAATGTTTTAATACCGTTGGATAGGTCACATCCTAATATTTTCATTAGATTGTTATTCACGCTCCCTGATTGTGTCATAGCTTCATAAAATCAGGATTACCACATTATAACAAAATTTTCGGAAGGTCATTATTCATTCTGTAGGGCAATTAAAAATGTGTGCATGGTGCATTCTATTAGATACTCTTATAGGCTTTCAGGAAAAAATATAAAAGGACAAACCGATCATCTTCAACTTGCTGAAACGACATGTCTACCGACTCGACAAAAACTGAAAAACCAAAAGATTGATTAACTATCAAACTCGTCATTTTGTGCTATGCTCAATCAAACCATCAAAAAGGAAAATTAATACCCTTTCCAACAAGATAACAACATCAAAAATACATGAAAATTTACCGAAGATATTGCAAAAATAGTGAAAAGTGTGATTTAGGTGTGGTAGTCGAAGAGTTAAAGTAAATTGAATAGCTAAGATAAAGAAAAATCGTGACTCGTGATTAGCTTGAAAAGTCTTTAAAGTAAGTACGAGGGTGAGTTTAAAGAAATGGTGGTAGATAAATAATCAATTTTTAATAAGGAAGATAACATGAGTCCAAATAATAAAACTGATAAGAAGTTAATGGCTGTAAATCTGTTTATTTCGTGTGTGGAGTACTAATGTTGATTCGTCCACAGTCACCACACGTAAACACGTGCATCATCAGAACCAGCAAAGTATGCGTAAATTGGTTACGATGTTCGATGGAATGCAGTTGCGAATGGAATCCATAGCGCACTGTTTAGCTTGCGTACAAGGTAAACACACAAGGAGCTCTTTTCGTTCCGACGTATGCGATCCGTTCGAGATACCTTCAATCGGTGGAAGTCATTACATCGTTAGCCTTGTCGACGATGCCAGTCACAAAGTGTTTCTGTACTTTATCGAGTCTAAAAGCGATCTATATCTTTTCCGGTACCATGGAGTCAACAAAGTAAAACTGAAAGAAGAGCTGCAACGTGGAGCACATGTGATACGACAATGGAGTGATGCTCGTTAAGAAAATACCCGAAGACACTTTCAATTTTCCGCATTGGTGTTACGGTTTTATAAGACGCAACTAGGAACTCAAGATCATCATACAAAGATAATGGATAGATCATATCGTAGAACACATCAGAAATAACATGTGAGACTTTTGGGATAAGGCTTGTACTCGAAAAAAATGCACCATTTTTATCCGTGTGTAACTTTTTTATCCGTGGGTTATTGAGATGTCATCGAAACAAGACGAAAATCGTCGGAGAATTTTGCGCGCCGTCATGGAAAATCCGACTGCGACCATGAGATGGATCGAAAGACAACTGGGAATCACCCATACAACTGTGTCTCGGGTGGTAAAATCGTTTAAGGAGTCCCAGACGACCGAGTGGTGCGCTGGAAGTGGAAGAAAATCGAAGACAGCTGATCCTGTGAAGGCCCGGAAGGTGTTGGATTATTTCAAGCGTAATCCGAACCTTTCGATTCGCGACGCGGCTCTGAACGCAAAGTGTTCCGCCTGGTTCGTTCAGCAAACCATGAAACGAGCTGGGCTTCGTGTATTCAAGGTCCGGAAGGCACCGAACCGGCGTGATCAACAAAACACGACAGCTAAATCTCGCGCAAGGAAGTTGTATCGAGAGTGGTTAACGAAACCGATGTGTGTGGTTATGGATGACGAAACCTACATCAAGGCAGACGCAAAGCAGATTCCGGGGCTGGAGTTCTACGTTGCCAAATCACGGTTTGATGTTCCGGAAGACATAAAGAAGAAGAAAGTGGACAAATTCGCTAAAAAATACTTGCACTGGCTTGGAGGCGAACCAGCCTAAGGCTGAAAGCCTCCTAAATAAAGCTAAATTAATTAATTAATTAATTACTTGCACTGGCAGGCCATATGGCAATGCGGTAAACTGAGTAAACCGTACATCACAATGGTTACCATCAACAGCGAAATTCACCGCACCGAGTGCCTCCAGAAGCGTCTGTTGCCCTTCCTGCGGTCCCACGGAGGCGAGACATTATTTTGGCCGGACCTGGCATCATGCCATTACGCGCGATCGACGTTGGATTGGTACAGAGACAATAACGTTGTTTTTGTACCAAAAACCACCAACCCCCCAAATTCACCAGATATTTGTCCGGTGGAAAGATTTTGGGCCATAATGAAGGCCAAAGTTCGAAAATCGTCCAAGGTGTTTAAGAATGAGCTGGAGTTGAAGAAAGAATGGATGAAAGTGACCGAAAAGATCGGCTCCACCATTGCACAAAATGTAATGAGGGGTCTTAAGGGAAAGGTGTGGACTTTCAGCGGTTGAAAAAAAATTGAATAAAGTAATTATGCCGAAACATAATCCATATGTATTAGTTCATTCCCTGAAAGTTTCAAGAAAATCCGACTTAAAATAAATTTTTGGCGAACACTTTTGTCTGGTGCATTTTTTTTTTCGAGTACAGGCCTTAATAGTAGCGACTAGCAGTGATGCAGAAAAGGACAACGAGTTCACTAATAGGATGCTGCACGCTGACGTCACGAATGAACGCGATGAACCCGAATTCATCAGTTTGACATCCAGTGGTGGTTTGTTTACCTTTGCTTGTTAGTCAATTCAAGTGGATTTGAGGTTTTAAATAAAAATAATTAAAAGATATGATATCCGACTATGTTCGTTTGAAAGATATTCCTCTCCAATAAATCTAAAAAACAAATTTAATAAATTTTTTAAATTTTTTTTTCTTCTAAGTCCATGTAAACAAACCACTGCCAGATGTCAAAAAAGTGAGGTTACCTGGTGAGGTGCAGCTCCCTATAGGCACAAAAATTGAACATAAGGGTAAAGAAACAGCGAAAGTTGGTGAGATCGTTTTAAATTTTTTTAATTTTTATTTTTGCTCATACCGATATACAAAACAATGCTGGGATTGGGAGGGACCATCAGGGCACCCGATTAAATAGATATGGACTGGGAGAGTGAAATTTTCAACTCCCTGTTGTTAACATCTCGTGGAAAAAGGGCCTGTCGTCGTCTCGTTTTTGGACCAATTGTATGATCATGTCTAAAAGCGAAGTCAAGGAGGTTTACGACAAATATAAGGCTCTGGTGGAACGGCAGACGGAACGAAAGCTTGAGGTGCTGCAAACGGAAAACTGTATTTACCGAATATGGCAATTATGCTACACTCCCGAACAGAATGGAATAGCGGAGCGTATGAATCGCACGCTTGTCGAGAAAGCGAGATCGATACGACGTTGGACTACCGAAGAAGCTCTGGGAGGAAGCCGTTTCTACTGCAGCATATCTCGTGAACAGATGTCCTACTCGTGCACTCGAATCAAAATCGGCAGAAGAGGCGTGGAGTCGGAAGAAGCCAGACCTTAAGCATCTGTGAGTGTTTGGATCCCAAGTGATGGTACACTGTCCAAAGCAAAAGAGACAGAAATTCGATCCAATCCAAAATCCGTAGAAGGCTTTTTCGTTGAATATGCCGAGAATTCAAAGGGTTTCCCAGTATACAACCAGAATAAAACCGAGTTCATCATCATCAATGATCAAGACGTGGTGATCATTAACGAAGAACGAGTGTTCAATCCGACAGCAACCAGTGTATCAATCTATTGAGTTCATGGAGTTGCATTCTTGGTTAGAAACTGACGACCATCAACTTGCCGAATTCAATGCAGAGGTGCTAGTGACAGTGCCTAATCTCGCACTTTCACCGCAACAAAATAGATCAACTGATGAGCAGCAAGTATTTAGACGCATCGGTCGGAAGCGCCAACCCCCAGGCAAGTATACAGATTTTAAGTGCTTTAGTTCAATTTCTGGCCTTGATGATTTCACAGAACCCATATCGATTATTCTGGCGAAAGGCATCCTGAGACGACAGACGACTCTGGCAGCTGTCCAAAGGTTTTCGAGCGATCGAGAGCAATGGATGAAGGCCATGTGCGAGGAAATTCAAGCGTTGGAGGAGAATGAAACCTGGGTGCTGACGGATTTGCACAAAATCGATTCGCAATAAATGGTTAATACCACTGGGTATACAAGACCAAACGAGGACTCGATGGCCAGGTGGAGCGATTAAAAGCACGGTTGGTAATGAAGGGCTGCTCCCAGCGCTACGGAATTGATTTCACAGAAGTGCATGCTCCCGTTGTGTGATACTCGACGATCCGATACCTGTTTTCACTGGCGGCCCAACATAATTTGGGCGTGAATCAAATGGACGCAGTAACGAACGAAGTTGACGGACGAGGTTATCTACATGGAACAGCCAGAGGGCTTCATCCAGGATCAGTCGAAAGTTTGTCGACTGACGAAAGCACTTTACGGTTTGAAACAGTCAAATCTAGTTTGGAATCTTCAGCTAGACGAGGCACTGCGTGAGTTTGGATTGGAGCGTTCGTTATTGGATCCCTGCCTCTACATCAAGATCGATGGAGATAACATGATTTTTGTAACCATAACCAAGAGACGAAGAAGAAGTTAAAGACTTTCCTCCGCGACAGATCGATTGGCAAGCTCTGGCTAGATCAGCAACATATTGTGCAGGAAAACTCGAGCGGTTCAACTTGGCGAACTGCAATCCTGTTTCGACTCCAGCGGATACTAGTGCTAAGCTCGACAAAACGATGTGTCCAACCGATCCTGAATAAGTTCAAGAGATGCAGACGGTCCCATACAAGGAAGCGGTGGGATCGTTGACATACATCGCGCAAGCAACAAGGCCGCTCATCGCATTTTCTGTGAACATGGTGAGCAAGTTTAGCTGCAATCCTGGTCGTGCATACCTGAAAGGAACGTCTGGAAATCGTTTGGAGTATTCCTCAGAAGGCAATGCATAATTTACGGGTTATTCGGATGCGGATTAGGGTGGAGATGCGGACAATCGAAAATCTACCACCGGCTATGTGTTCAACAAAATGGGAGGAGCGATTTCCCGGAACTGCAAGCGGCAGGAAGTTGTGGCTTTATCGACGTGTGAAAAGGAGTAAGCATTTTACAAGATACCGCTAGCTCTAGAATCTAATGAAGGACTCTAAACACTGCAAATACTGAGTATTTTCATCAGTTGAGACTAGCTTCATAACGTACTTCCAACCGTCTTAATAATGCATTTCAATGGTTTTTCGATCAACTATGAATGATTGACATATCTCACGACGCTCAACATGATTTTCGTCTATGTACCATCTAGATACGCGTTTATAAAATTTGATCTAAATGTTCACGGTTTGTTTTACTGCTATACCATATTTTTCACGAGTGCTTCTTGTACAACGATCGTATACAACAAGTGATGCCTGTGTGCAATAAATCAGAATAAATGGCAGCAATATATTTCATAAGATGTGAAAGTTCCAGATTCAAATCCTGCTACAGATATTCCAAGAAAGTTTTAAAGGACTAAAAGAGTCTCAAGCTCTAAGCAAACCCTTTCAAATCGTGAATAGTTTTTCTCCGAATGATTCCGTGCACAGCAAAATTACAAAGCGTATTATGTATAAAGCTATTTCATATTAGCTGAACCTGATCTGGATGATCAAAATGTGAAAATTACAAAAAGATAACAGATACAGGACTACAGGAAATTCTCCCTGAAGGAAAAGAATCACCAAGAATCAGGGTGTATTCAAGGAGAGGCAACATGTTAATTCTGTTGAATAGTACCAGGTGGATATCATCCTGATTCAAGCAAGAAAGGTGGACCATGAAAGTACCAGTAGCGCCATGCTATTTCATTCTGTTGACATTGCTCATGGATTCATTTGGTGAGTTCGTTCCTACTTATTAACACTTGTGATTATGATGGTCAACAGTGTTGAATGGTCACAAACAACTGCATAATCTGGTGAGAGATCACCATTTATTTAATTTAAATATTTGTACAGTAGTCGTTTGATTTAGGCACGGTTCGATTTTAGCAACAAAATCACAAAACCGTTCGCATTTGGCACGGGGTTTAATTTTGGCCAAGATTGAACGGAATTTGAAAATAGTGTGTTTTGCTCCTTGTGATTACAACGTTTAATAAAAGCTTTATTATTAGTAACGTCTATGTCATGGCGATGCGATGCCCCGCAGTGGTCCGAAGTCAACCAAATCATAAATTGAATTTGGCAACACTAAATTTTCGTCTACACATTTCTACCCATTCCTTTCTTGACCTGTGTTAGGGCGCGGCCGGCGCTGGTATTGTCTAGTTTGGGATCACCAGTTTTTACACATTGCGGATGATTACTAGTCCCAAGCATCAGAATTTTCCAGTAATCAAAGGATCCCTTTTTATTCCTTGTTACTTTTATGACTTGATAATAGTGACAAGGCTCGGGAAGTGACCACCGCGCCCTTCTACATTTCTATATTGTATATTTCAAATCAAAAATATTGTTTATGTTCATAGATTTCACATAATCCTTTTCCCTTTGTCCTTCTCCTTTTCCTTTCCCTCTTCTCTTTTCAGAAAGCGAGAAATGGTGCTATAGCCATAAGTCATAAAAGGCTAGGACAAGAGTTAGTGCTCATGCCCCAACCGTCAGAAGAAAATGGAGCATAACTTAACTTTTCTAGCTTTGATGCTTCTAACGACCAACCAATCATATAATTACCAAAATCGGAACGTACGGTGCGAGATGTCCACGTTTCATCCATTGATTGGATTCTGAAGCATCGTGTTTAAATCTTCGATGGCCCGATGTTTTCTGAATCATCTTCGATGAAAACCATATATTAAATAGACAAGCAAAATGATGTAGGTATATATATATATCATTTTCCAGGATGCTTTCAAGAACTGGCTGTGTATGTGTTAGATTAGAATACATTTTGCAATATGTACTATTTTTAATGTAGGCATTGAATAATAACGTTGAAAATTCAGTAGAAGCGGTAAAATCACAATTTTACTTTGAAATTCATGCTATATTATTAAAAAAAAAAAAACACATAGGACGTTTTGACTAGTCAAGTTGTACATCGGACATGTTACATTGGACGATTTTTCTCAATAACATAATCAATGAGTTTTAAATTGGACGTTTTGTCTACATGATACTAGATTCCCTTTCACAGATTTCAGAGTAGAGTTTCTAACTTTAGATTGGCCCCGCCTTTAAAAAATAAAATACCAATCATGTTAGGCAGTCCGAATGACCGAAGTAACAATCATGTACCCATCATTTCAAACTGTACATTGGACAATTTTTGACCTATGATAATTTTAAATAAATGAAAGTAATTTTGGATGGATGATTTAGGATCACATACAATTATAGAAAAGCAATAGTTTTTATCGCTTAACTCGATTTGTTTGTACTTAAAACCTTTTGAAAAGTGACGCGAGATTTCACCATGCACAAATCAGTAATACGCTTGTACTAACGCATCAGTTCACAAGCTACAACACAAAGCCTATCAGAGCGTATTGTGTGAATATTTACATTCATTGTTCTCAAAACAAAAGAACCGCTCCTAAGCGCACTCGCTTTTTCTACCTTCATCCGTAGGACGAAGAAAATCCAATGGTGTTTCAATGCGTTTGGACGGAATTGAAACTCGTAGGACGAATTTGGAATCAAGAAGCAGTGTTAGATGTTTTAACAATATCTCAACAATGTGTGCTTCTTTATCAAATTCAACGGTACTTATGGAAAGAGAAATAAATTTAGAAGTCAACTTTGATAGAAACATTCCTTTAATTGTTCAAACCCGTTCAAAAAATAGAGGTACAGCATGGGTTGTGCTTAGTATGACGGAAATTAGATCAAAAACCCTATACACGTAATAAAATTTTCACAGATTCTGTGTATTTTGCTACACTAGTGCATCTAAAGCTTCACTATGCCTACGCTACTTACGGTTTATGATGAATGTATTTATGTCTGTTCAATACTAAGCTGGATATTGCTGGATGTGCTTTGTACTATTCTCTAGATTCTGGATCAGTAGACACCCTTGACTTTGATTTTCTACTGCAATAATGTTTCAATATCAATTGATCCAGATTTGACTCACTGCCATCAGACCGTATTCAGACGACCAGTACTTGATGTCGGTAAACTGCCGGCGGTTTTTCTCCGAAACTATCAGCTTCCTAATGCTCTCGTGGTTTCGCTTCGCGGTATTCAGTAACGTCTCATTCGAAATGGATTTTTACGGCTTAGGAAGAACCTAGTGCTTGCTCTTATACACGGATCCAACTCGAGAAGACCATCGACCACACAAGCGGAAATCTATCTCAACATTTTTAGTTTGAAAAAATCCACATACGAGCCTTTGTATTAGCTACCATATTTAAACAATTAGTCATAGTTCCACCGGATTATTGGCAAATAAAAACAACGACAATGTACAAACAAATAGACTTTATGAGCTCTCAGATTAAAGTTGTTTCCTGCACTTGTAACCAGCCAGCTGACAAATAGAAAGACTACAACAGAGGGTTGATGTACACTGCAAAGTTATTGAAAATTGATTTGATGATTTCTTAGAAATCTTGAATGCTTTTCAAAGTTGATTGCGTTGTCAAACATACCGTTCAGCTGAGCAAAGTCATCGCCTCTTTTTCACATATCCAAATCCAAATGCTAAATAACTCAGAACGAAATAAATGTGAAATGAGTTACACAGAAAACACCGATATCAACGTAATTTGCGGAAAATACATTTAGCCCACGATTTGCGATTTCCTGTTTTCTAAAAGCTTCGCTTTCCATCATTCGCTTTAAGCTCATCGCTAAATCCGGGATTTCTAGCCCCGGTCGCTTCTCGTCAAACGCTCCTTATCGCATGGAGTTTTCTTTCAAGGTCGTCTACCTTCCCGCATTCATCTATATCTGTGCACGTCAATGCGCTTCATCACATGTACACCGCAAGTACATAACAGAGCACGAAACCGAACGGAATCGCTCACCACCAGCAGCAACAGCAGCGGAAAAACCTTATTTACAGCAGCGTGGTTAAGCACCTAGTACGTGTGGTCCTAATCGAATTTTCCAACCCAACGAGCCATTGCTCCGCGAATGGAAGAAGCTTTTCATTTTCAGCCGTAGCAAATGAATTGCTATACTAGCTGCCAGCCTGCCTGTCCGTCTCGACTCGACTCGATATCGACCCGACCCAAGCACAAAGTCTTTCCCTGCAAAGAGAAATATGAGCAAAAACAACCCCCCCATTGCATTGCCGCGTTGCTTCCTCTCAAGCCCATGTCAGCCATCGTCCGTTGGGATGAGAGAGGGAGATTGAGGCTTTTGGGTTAGTTGGATGGAAAGCGATGGGCTTCGGATGAAGAGAAAAAGGGAAGGCCGACCCCGGTGACTGCACGTAGATGGGAAAAGTGGTAAGGGATGACCATATATAGAGCTACATCGGAAAACGGCAAAATCGTTCAGAAGTTGCCGCTCTGGGGTGGCTGGATGGCGGATGGAGGATGCTTGCATGCACGCCCAAGTTTGGAAATGAAAACAAACATTGTAGAGACGACGGTGTTATGCTTGTTGATGGTATGTTTGGTTCGACCGCTCCCCGAGTTTGACCTCTATTCAGGAGCTTGATAGTCTCCGCCGATTGGAATGTTTTTTGCTGTGCTGATGGAACCTGTTGTATTTTGTGCAATGGGTATTTTGCTGCTTGTTTACGATTTTGGTTGCATTGTTGCAATCGCTTATATTGGCAGTTATGATTTAAAAACAAGTAGAGTTGTAGAAGTAGCAAATTCGGATTAAATTTCAGACGTTCAAGAACCCTACCGCTTGAAAGAAGTAAATTGGAAGTGTAAGCTCACGTGCTTCTAATTCCTGGAAAAACAATCTAGTATTCTGGAAATTAGACAAGATTCATGTTGTAAGATACACTTAAGGGTCATTCAACGCCAAGTGACTACAAGAGCATGGAGAATTGAAATCGACCTCTTTGTATTTGATCCAAAATGAATAGAATGCACTCATTTAGGATCAAAATGAAAATATATGTATCTTTTTTTCGATTTCTCAGCGGAATCGTGTACTCCATTTCAGTCTAGAACACTCATCGACCCAAAGGAAAATGCGCCGTTGCTGAGATGTGGCGTTTTAAAATAATGTTGTCAGTAAATTTTGATATTACATGTAGATTTTCGTAGCATAAACACCTATAAACGATGAAAATGACGGCATTTCTATCTTTCCATTGTTGGAACCTCGGTGCACCTCGAAAGAATGTAATTTTTATCATAATCCTATATACCAGCGGTTCCCAACCTTTTCATCTCGGCGACCCCCTCTGTGAACAATTATGTGTTCCGTGCCCCCTGGGAAGAACATTGTATAAATAACGCTGAGATGAATAAAAACCATTCATTTGAACTGTTCGTTATTCGTTTTATTTCAAAATACTATGGGGCGGTGAAAACTTGTCACTTGTAGTCACGGACCGGACACGGTGAAGTGATTCCCATTTCGGAAACGCGGAACACGCGAGCATTTCGACGCATACACATCTCTTGAACGTGAACTCAAGAGCCTCATCAAGGCCAAAAAACGGGGTTACTGGCGGCAGTTTGTAGACGGATTGTCGCGCGAAACGTCTATGAATACGCTTTGGAGTACGGCGCGAAGAATGCGAAACCGGTCTACTAACAACGAAAGCGAGGAATGCTCGGATCAATGGATTCTTAAATTCGCGCGAAAAGTGTGTCCGGATTCCGTGCCGTCGCAGTTGATTCCTCGCGAAACCGCGAATTCGGTAGACGAAATCAGTCAGCCTTTTTCAATGGTGGAACTTTCACTCGCTCTTCTTTCGTGTGGCAATTCTGCCCCGGGATCTGATAGAATCAAGTTCAACTTGCTGAAAAACCTCCCAGACGTCGCTAAGAGGCGCGGGTTGAACTTGTACAATCAGTTCTTGGAGCTCAATATTGTTCCCGACGATTGGAGACGAGTGAGGGTGATAGCCATTAAAAAGCCTGATAAACCCGCGTCGGATCACAATTCGTATCGGCCCATCGCGATGCTGACGTGTATTCGGAAATTGATGGAGAAAATGATCCTTTTTCGCCTCGACAAATGGGTTGAGACGAACCACCTTCTTTCAGATACTCAATTTGGTTTCCGTAGGGGTAAGGGAACGAACGACTGTCTCGCATTGCTTTCCTCGGAAATTCAGTTGGCTTTTGCTAAGAAAGAGCAAATGGCTTCTGTGTTCTTGGATATCAAGGGGGCTTTTGATTCAGTATCAGTTGAAGTTCTTTCAGAGAAACTCCACGTTTGTGGATTGTCTCCATTTATGAATAATTTTTTGTATAATTTGCTGTCAGAAAAACATATGAGCTTTTCTCATGGAAACTCTACAGCTTTTCGATTTACCTACATGGGTCTCCCCCAAGGCTCATGTTTAAGCCCCCTGTTGTACAATTTCTACGTTAGAGAAATTGACAATTGTCTTAGTGACAATTGCACGTTGAGACAACTTGTAGATGACGGCGTAGTGTCTATCACAGGGCCAAAAGAGGTTGACCTGCAAGGACCCTTACAGGATACCTTGGACAATTTGTCTACTTGGGCTATTCAGCTAGGTATCGAATTCTCCACGGATAAAACTGAGTTGGTCGTTTTTTCTAGGAAGCATAGCCCAGCACAACCGAAGCTTCAACTTTTGGGTAAACCGATCACTCATTCCATGTCTTTCAAATATCTTGGGGTCTGGTTCGATTCCAAATGCACCTGGAGATCCCACATTAAGTATCTGAGACGAAAATGCCAACTAAGGATCAATTTCCTTCGATCAATTACCGGAATGTGGTGGGGAGCCCATCCACAAGATCTTCTGACGTTGTACCGGACAACGATTTTATCGGTCTAGAATATGGTAGTTTTTGCTTCCAGTCGGCAGCTAAAACGCACATCATCAAGCTGGAACGGATCCAGTATCGTTGTCTTCGTATCGCGTTAGGATGCATGCACTCGACTCATACTATGAGTCTCGAAGTGCTGGCGGGCATGTTGCCACTATCCGTCCGTTTTTCAGAGTTATCTCTGAGGCTCCTCACCCGTTGCGAAGTAATGAACCCACTGGTGATCGAAAACTTTGAGAAGCTTCCCGAGCTAAATCCTCAAACATGTTTTATGACTTTGTACTACCTATATTTAAGACAGGATGTCAGCCCTTCAAGAAATATTCCTAATCGTGTAGTCTTCTCCGATTTCGGCAATTCAGTGAATTTTGATTTACCTATGACGCAGGAAATCCGCGGAATTCCAGAGCATCATCGTCCTATGATTGCTCCGTCATTATACGCTGCAAAGTTTGGCCATGTTGATTCTGCAAGAACGTTTTTCACAGATGGATCTCTAATAGAGGAGTCCGCTGGTTTTGGTGTATTTAATGAATTTCATAGCGCCTCTCGAAAACTTGAAGCTCCTTGTTCTGTGTATGTGGCTGAACTGGCAGCAATTCACTACACTTTGGAAACTATTACTTCACTTCTTCCACACCACTACTTTATTTTTACGGATAGTCTCAGTTCTGTCGAGGCTATCCGTTCCATTAGGCCGGTAAAGCACTTCTCGTATTTTCTCTTGAAAATACGAGAACTGCTTAGTGCTTTATCCGTGCGCTCTTTCATTATCACCTTCGCGTGGGTCCCTTCGCATTGCTCAATTTTGGGCAATGAGAAGGCGGATTCACTTGCGAAGTTGGGCGCTATGGAAGGCGACATTTATGATCGACAAATCGCCTATAGTGAATTTTTCTCTATTTATCGTCAGCAGTCGCTCGTTAGCTGGCAACATCAATGGAGTGAAGGGAGCTTGGGACGATGGCTACATTCAATTATCCCTAAGGTGTCGAAGTTTGCATGGTTCAAAGGGTTGGCTTGGGTCGAGACTTCATACGCGTGATGTCTCGTCTCATGTCCAATCACTATTGTCTAAACGCTCACTTGTTCCGTGTGGGGTTGGGAGACAGCAATCTCTGTGAATGAGGACAAGGTTACCAGGACGTTGATCACATCCTTTGGTCTTGTGCGGAGTATCGTGGAGTCAGATCACATTTTTATGATTCCCTTCGGGCTCGAGGTAGACAACCTAATGTTCCAGTTCGGGATATTTTGGCTAGACGTGATCTGGAGTTTATGAAACTCATATATGTTTACTTTAAGGATATTAACCTTAGATTGTAAGTTTGATTAACCTTGTGTTTAGTTTGTATTTTGTACGTGTGGGGTTTTTTTTTCAATGTTTGTTTTCAAGATGAAAATAAATAATTTCATGCTTTAGGATTAATTAAATAGTTGTATCATAAACCACATTTCAAACCTCCTTCTTCCCTTTTCCCATCCAAAAAATTGCAAATCTCCACTAACCTCGAGACAACCGCGAGTACTCGGTCTAGTTCCTTTAACTTTAAATTTAAGACAGTAATAATGTATAACGCAAAGGATAACTCGGCGCTGTAAAGTTTATTCGATTGAGCCTGTACAAATAAAGTAACTATAAAAAAAGTGATTCCCATTTGATTTTTAGGGCAATCACGGCTCTTATTCTCAATATAACTTCCTTATCACCGTGTAAAGCTCGATTCAAAGTAAATCTGGACGCACGGTTTAATAAACCACCGCACCCCTGGTGGTTGTAACAAAAAACGTTTGACAGGCATTTGTTAAAGTTTCATTGACGAAGAAATTGGTGAAAATTTTTTTTCGATTGATCGACGCATCCCGAAATTACGGATTATGGAACTTGAGAAAAGAAAATTAATTGTGCACAAACATCTAGAGAACCCTTCGTGGTCTGCCTCAAAAATAGCAAAAGTGTTAAAATTCCCAAAGTCAACGGTGAGCACAGAACAGAAGGGGAAGTGCAAACAAATCGGTGAATCAAAAAGTGATTCGTTTTTCTGCTCAACAAGCGATGCTTTATATGTGCACTCACACTATCATAGCATGCTGCCTATCTTAACTGCAGGCAGAAGATGCCTTTTACCGGTAGGTGCGCTAGTGTTCGCAAATGACAAGTGGAGCCACTTTCTGATCCGAAGTTCCACTCCTGTGCGGTGAGTCTTGTAATCAAACGTTACAAGGATACTCTGAGTGTGGATAGAGCACAGCGCATCTATCATAAAAGTGGCACTAGGGACAAAGAGCTGAGAAGAAAGTTGTTGAGCTACGTGAAAAGCAACCCAGGTGTCTCCATACGTGATTTGGCAAAGAAATACGATTCCAACTTTTCCACCATGCGTAACATCCTTTCAAGAGAAGGATATAA
This sequence comes from Ochlerotatus camptorhynchus, assembly GCF_037179485.1. NCBI lineage: Eukaryota > Metazoa > Arthropoda > Insecta > Diptera > Culicidae > Ochlerotatus > Ochlerotatus camptorhynchus. The sequence goes on from NW_027040640.1 coordinate 3,642,190, forward strand.
GTCTTTTTGTGCCAGTAAACATCCGAATCGCTCCCTGAAACAAAATTTAGTGGCCAAAAAGCGAGCACGATTACTATACGAAAGAGTGTTGACGAAATTTGATGGCTGAATTTTAATGGATGACGAAACATACGTCAAAATGGATTATAAACAAATCCCCGGACGAAAATTTTTCGTTCAGTGCGATTGTTGTAGATCTCAAATATAGTTACGATGTTGCGTTTGTGATCATGCCAATCTCATATCTTCGTCAACGTTCAATCTGTTTCTTGTCATGGTTTTAATGTGGAGAAGAGTTGAAAATCCGCGACTTTGGGATACGACATGGCACGCCAGAACCACTGGTTCAAATCTTGTTCACGGAACAAATCACGAGAGGAGGAATCATTTCTCAGGTCTAAATATTCATTCTGTGTTTCATCAAGACTTCCACATCCATTGAGGAAGAAAACGGATTGTGGACGACATGGTGTCCCTGAGAAGGGCCGTTATTTTTTGCTGGTGTCCTTTTGATCGTTTGGGACGGCTACCGTTTAGCTGATGAAAAAATAGTAATTATTGATACCTGTAATTTTAAAAGTTTGTTTGTGACATTACATTCTGAATGATGATATTACCATAGAGGTAACTCTAAGACCAGAAGGTCCCGAAGAAACGTGCTCAACTTGTTGGCACAGCTCTCGTGCTCTCTTCGGTCCCAAGCTAATCGATGCATCCCTCGAAACATAGGAAAATCCACGAACCCCTTATTTTATCTGTCAAACTTTCATAGCGAATCAAAACAAACATAGTGCACAGAAATTCAAAACAACCCAAAATTAAGTTCTTTTAATTCATCTCCCATGTTCCGTACGATAAGCCAAATTTGGGTAAACCGGCTCAAAGTAGTTTGCATTTAAGCACGGCAAAAAAAATTACCCATCGCTAAGTTATTTTCAATTTTTTCTACCCAAAATTAAGTTCAATTAACTCAAATTTGGGTATATCGCATATTACTCAATTTTGGCTTCTCGTACGGAACTAGACGGTTGAGTCGAATCTTTCGTTCTATTTTTGGCAACAATAGCGAGAGGAAATGAAACGGGCAGAGGTCAAATAACTCAAATTTGATCCACGGAAAGTTTGTTGCGCCGGAGATAAAAAACCCAAGCGGTGGGTAGTTTTGTTTTTCTGTGTGTAGTACCAAAATTTCGACTAGAATGGGGTACGTTAATCGTTTGCTTGGGACCCATAGGCTAGTCAAGTAGTGAGCCAATTTAAAATCGTTAGTTTCCACCGGTTGATATTACTACTTACCTATATCAGTAAGTATAGGTCGATGGTAAGAGAAATAGGTGATGATTACTTTACATCTAAGATCTGGAATATGTAGCGCAAAGTCCGTGAGTGGTCAGAACAAATGTGTTTGCTCTTAGTTCTTTTAATTATTCCAAAATTTATTATCTTAACTCCTTCTGTATTTGAATTGGTGGCCCTAAAAAGGGCCGTTTGTTTGTTGGTTCTTCTTCTTCTTCTTCTTCTTCTTCGCATTTCAAGCTTATTGCATATCGCATATTAGCTTATTGCGTGCTCTCAACTTAGTGTTCTAGATACACTTCCACAGTTATTAATTAAGAGCTTTCGATGCCTGTACCATTTTTGCATTGGTATAATTGTGTGGCAAGTCCAATCATACTTCTATGCCCAGGGAAGTCGAGAAATTTTCCAACCCGAAAAATTCCTAGACCGGACCGGGAATTGAACCCAGCCACCTCCAGCATGGTCTTGCTTTGTAGCTGCGCCTTTACCGACTGAGCTAAGGGAGACCCCTTGTTGGTTGTTGGCTCTGAAAAGGCAAATCTACTCTTTTTTTTTTTCTTGATTTGTTTTCCGTCGATCTTGTTTTCCGTGCTGAGCACCAATGCTACCGACGCCAGGAAGACAGCTCCCACACCTGGACCCTACCTATCGACCCATCAACTCATGAACCGGGGACCAACGGCTTTACTTCCCTTCCGAAGGAAGGCGTGATTCAGAGATGTTATGCCTCAGAACATCCCAGCAGCGTCGACTGGGATTGAAACCAGGCCTTTTGGAGTGAGAGGCAATCACGCTTACCGGTGCCGCTAAAAGCAAGGATTGATTTCCCTTATAAAAATAACTACATTCAGGAATCCTTATTACCGGGGTAACGGGGGCGTGAATAAGGAAGCGCGAATAAGGATACCGACAGCTTATGGGATTTTCACTAATATAGGGGCTGTGGTGGATTATCTCATTTGTTTCAATATTTAGAGCTATACTGTCTTAAACAAAGTAGTTGTACTGCGATAGACCAATAAACCTGTAGGTTTAATTGGGAACTACGCCGCTAGAGGCGCTTCACTTTTATGTTACTTATGACGGGCGCTATAGGGATGACGTGTAGAGTAACATTGCTAGTTTTATAGAGGTTGTATAGCATTCTACAAGTCTGAATCGTGGTCAACAGAACCCTCATAAAACCAAAATTGTTACTTGGGAAAACAAACCACGTTGGTAAACTGCTTGAAGAAAATTCTTCCGTCGTATTTCGCGAATTCACAATGCAATTAAGACGACAACGAGGATTTGCAGATCATGTTCGAAATTCAAAAAATCCACGGAAAGTTTGTTGCGCCAGAGATAAGAAACACGGTGAAGTCAACGAAATCAATAGAGATGAAACGGCTACAGCAGATGAAATTGTTAGCGAACTGGACCCATCTACAATGAATATAGATTATATTTTCATCCCACCACGGCAGAAATCGAGATTGGAAGTCGAAACGTTGCCATCTTGCCCAATGATACGTTATACACATTATACAAATTATACGCAAAATGCTTGGTAAGCATATTCAAGAAAATTAATGCGAGGCAAGATTTTGAGCTCCAAAATACCCTTAAACGTTAATTTAACAAAATTCATCTTCCTAGTGGATTATCGCCAAACCTACCCCGTACACGGACCACGTTAACTGTGCTGAACTGATACGAGGCTGTCCTTAGTAACTAAATGTCCATTTGAAAGCCAATTGCCATGTTTTTTGGATCCCAAAATGGTAGCAGACATTGGTTTGGGCCTATACACGCCTATATACAATTTCAAAATGGAGTCTGGCATCGATATCTGATCTCTACACGTCGTTCTCTATCCAAAATCAATACTCATATTTTGGAATTTGACAGTTTTTATTGAACCGATTCCCACCAGCTTTGATTCCAAAATGGCGACTTGAATCGATATCCAGCCTCTACACGTCATCCCCTCTCCGAAAATACCCATATTGTAGGATATTTGACAGTTTTTCTTGAACCGATCGCCGCCATCTTGGATTCTAAAATGACGTCTGGTATCGATTTCCAGCCTCTACACGTCGTCCCCGTTCCGGAAATACCAATATTGTAGCGTATTTGACAGTTTTTCTTGAACTGATGGCCGCCACCTTGGATTCCAAAATAACGTCTGGCATCGATTTCCAGCCTCTACACGTCATCCCCTTTCCGAAAATACCCAGATTGTAGGGTATTTGAAAGTTTTTCTTGAATCGATGACCGCCGTCTTGGATTTTAAATTGGCGTCCGAAATCGATTTACAGTCTCTCTATACGTCACCCCTATTCCGTTTCGTGTTCTCACATTGTACAGCAACATCTTATATGGACAAGATTTCCAGACATAATATATTAAGAAAGTTCATGTGCACACTAGCGCCGCGTAATGAGAGAGTTCTTGAATAATATGACCACCATCCGAAAGGACTTGGTCACCTGAACAACTTTGCTGAAGACAGCAACGTTCTACATGGCCAGGTTCTCGAGATACAGTTTTTATAGGAAGTTCACATGCACACTAGCGCTGCGTAGTGAGAGAGTTCTGAACTAACATGAACACCATACAAAAGGAAATGATCAGCTGGACAACTTTGCTGAAGACAGTAATCTTCTATATGGCCAGGATTTTGAGATACACCTTATATAGCAAGTTCATAAGCACACTAGCGCTGCATAGTGAGAGATTTCTGAACTAATAAGACCACCATCCAAAAGGACTTGGTCACTTGAACAACTTTGCCCAAGACAGTAACTTTCTATATGGCCAGGATCACGAAATATTCTATGCAGGGTTGCTTCCACTCACTTGCTATAAAAAAATGATTTTCTGAATTTTGAAATCATTAGACGTTATAATGATAATTTGTACTTGTTAGCTACAAGACGATGTTGAAAGGCAATTATCTGACACATAAATCCTATCAATTTCGCTTCCAGAGTGTTACAATCGGAGATTTTATGATTCGTGAGCGTTCACTCAGAGTGAGCTCTCGCGAGTCGTAAAATCATTGATTGTGACTATCTCAAAGCGAATTTGACAGGTTTTATGTGTCAAACACTTGCCTTTCAACTTCTTCATGTATCTAACAAGTACAAAACATCATTATAACATCTAATGAATTCAAATTTCAGAAAATCATTTTTTATAGCAAGTGAGTGGAAGCAAGCCTGATTCTGTGTTATGTATGCTTGTCTGTGGTAGACTGATAGTATGATAATAATCAATAATGGTTTAGAACAAGTTAGTGCAGAGCAATTAGAAATATTTGTTTTTTGCTCTATATCTCTTTCTTTTTTCTAATTATTAGCCAGTATGTATGCTATGGTTCCATTCACGCAAACAAAAAGAATGCAACAGTAATAGGAAGTCAATAAAGAAATAAAAAGAAGAAAAAACAGGATGGAGAAAATTATTCAGAAGACAATAAAACAACCGGCGGTGGAAATTGCTATCCAAAAAGTGGAAGGAGACGGAAACTGTTTTTTTTATGCATTGGCACATCAAATGCTGAAGACAGAGAACAAGAAGGCAATTGTAGAAAAAGCGAAGAGTTTGAGGCAGTAAATAGTTAACTACTTGGAACAAAATATTGAGGAGTATGGAATATGGTTGGATACTTCACCGGATAGATGGCAGCTGTACTTGGAATCGATAAAAAAGATAAGCAAATGGTATCCTCAGAATGCATTGCTGGAGCAGCTAGGATACTGAAAAGGGATATTTGGGTCTATCAAGAAGATTGTCCAATTATAAAGTTTACAGGAGAAGAGGATGGAAACGGTTCAGTAGATCATATTAAGTTGTATTATGAATCATTGCATTATGACAGTATTATTAAAATCAAAAATGGAGATGGAACACTGGAAAGAAATAGGCAGGATTATGAAGTAGAGTACAAAGCAAGGCAAACGTATTCGGGAGCAATCGTTCAACCAAAACTGAGGGATGGAAGAAATGTTGAAAGCAATCAGAAACAGGGACCAGGTAGTGGAGAGAGTATTGGATAATGATCGAAGATGAAAACCTCATGATCTGCATAGAAAGAATGATGTCTATGAAAGATCAAGGTTGCAAAGACTCATTTCAGCTAAAATAATGTTTTTCGGAATAATAAAACCAAAAGATGGTATGATGGCATGTTTTACTTGTAACTTACAAGAAGAGGTTACAAAGTATGCGTTGGAAACATAAAACCTGTAAATTTTGCTTTCTATGAGTCACAATCAGCGATTTGCTGATCGCTGAGTGAGTGAGTGAGTGAGTGAGTGAGTTTGTGAAAAATCGCTGATTGTGACTCTCATGAAGTGAAATAAACAGGTTTAATATGTCAAACACATTCTTTTCAACCTCTTCTTGTATCCTACCAATTCAAAATTTGATCATGGCATCTAATTATTTCATAATTTAGAAAAACATTGTTTTAGCTGAAATGAGTCTTTGCAACCTTGTGAAAGATATGAGCCATGTATTATGGGACCAAATTGAAAAACTTAAAGTGGACATATGGAGATGTAGGGAGGAAATGGAAGCAGCAATTGGATTTGATAAGAGAAAAGGAGAGGCAAAGGATACAATAGAGATAATATCTAAGTTGACTGAAAGGATTGGAAGGAGAGCGATAATATTTTATAACAACAAGGCGAAAACAATAATTAAACATAACATAAAGAGTAATACTAGTTCAATCATGATTTACGAAAATAGTGAGGAAAACACAATTGGAAGTATCATCAAAACGAAAAAGCTAAAGAGCAAGGAAAAACAGATACAGAACTCAGAGATGGTAGCCGATACAATGAAAGGGAAAAAAAAATACTATTCAAAGGATGCCAAACAACCAAGACTGCCTATATGCGGCCATCAGTCACCAAATTAGTGGAATACCTCCTGAGAGTGTAGAATTCCAAGAACTTCCAAAAGCATTAAGGAAAGACGTCAATAGTTATCTCGAAAGCACAGGACAATCCCCAATGAGTGACAATACCATTGGAAATATGGAAACCATCAAAATAATAGCTAACATTACGGATAGTGTAATCAACATTTGGAACAATGAAGGAGTAATCTACACAGTTAATCCAAGAGATAGTAGTTACAGGAATAGATCTTGTAACATAATAAGAAATGTAGCAAATGATGTAATTAAATATGACAGCTTGTGTATACAATCGGAAGTGGAAAATGATAAGTGGACGAATGAAAAAGGTCTAAACAAGGAAGTTCCAGAAAAAGATACAGATGAAAAGGATAAAGAAAAGGAAACCATCAAGATAGCCACATTGAACGTGAGAGGATGTTGTACATTAAAGAAGAGAAACGAGATAGATGAGTGCTTGGATTCGTATCATATTAGAGTTGCAGCCCTCCAAGAGGTAAATCTGACAGCAAGTACAGTGAATACAAAGTCGTATGAGTGGTATATATCCAATAGAAGTAATGCAAACAGAGGTCGAGGACTGGCCATCCTTATAAATAAATACTCTGGGATCAGAATAAGAGATATTAGGACCATAGATACGAACATATTATCGGCAATAGTAGGATGGGAAGGAACACAGGCTGAATTCATGATTACAACAGTGCATGCACCAAACACTAGAAGCAATGTTTTCTTCTCAAGATTGGGAAACTACGTGTCAGGCAACCGTTGGAAAGAGTCGATGATCGTGCTAGGCGATTTCAATGCGCATATTGGAAAGGACGACTTAGATGAAGGAGATATGGAAAGACTAGGCAAGTTCATAGGACATGATTTTTGCAACGAAAATGGATAGAGTTTCAAAACATTCTTACAAATACAAGGAATGGACTGCTATTCAATGAGATTCAACAAAACATTACTGGAGACCTGGTCAAATGGGAACAAATCATCGCAGATAGACCATGTCGTAGCAGTTGAACATCCAAATAAATTCAGAATACAATATATACGGGCAAACTGGACAGAACTAAACATTGATCATAAAATATTGATATGTGGTATTAAATTGATTGAAGAAATTGAAAAACCAGAAAAAAAGGTTACATCGATAATCAGCGCATCAAACTTACAGTTTAAAGAAACAAAGAAAAGATATCATGAAGAATTAGTAAAAAAAGGCAACGTTTCAGTAGAAGAAATAGGGATCAATGAGGCATACAATCAGCTAGTAAATAAATTAAAGTCCGTTGCAAACAGTGTATTGAGAAGAACAGGAATACCAACAACTCCTAAAAGAAAGACAGCACTGAAAAGACTGAGAAAGGCACAGAAGAGTACTAGAATCGCAAAAGAACGAGGGATGGACATAACAATTGCAAGAACTAATATCAATATAAGACGACAAGAGTATAGGCTGGCAGTAAGGGATCACAGAGAAAAAGAAATTATGAATTTTTTTAATAACTTGTCAGTGTATGAACCAGGAGAACGGATAAAGAGAACACATCAATACCTGAAAAAGTTTGTGAAAACAAAAGGAAGATTGACACAACCTACCATAACAATGGCGCAATGGGAGAAGGAGCTTGATGATACCATAGGAGACGAACTAATCATTGAAGAAGATAGAGAAGAAACGGAAACAGGACCAACAAAGGAAGAAATCAGCATGATAATACAAAATCTAGCAAATGTAAAAGCAAAGGGAACTGATTCAACAAAAAATGAATTTCTAAGGTATGCTAATGATGAAACTATAGAAGAGATGTGGAAGATTGTAAAAAAAGTATGGGAAATTAATAAGATACCAGATGAATGGAAAAGAACAATTCAAGTACCAATACTTAAGAAAAAAGGGGCTAAAGTGGCTGCTGAATTCCGACGAATCACATTATGCAACATAGGCTACAAAATATACGCAACTTGGTTGAGAGAGCGATTGAAACGATACACAGGAGAACCGGGAATGCACCAGGCAGCCTTCACCCCGGGAAGATCGACGGATGACCAAATATTCATAGCAAGGAGAGTGACAGAAGAACGATGGAATGAAGGAAAAATGTCTTTCGTAGCATCGATTGATTTGAAGAAAGCATTTGATAGGGTCGATATAAAATGTATTAACAGGATTCTGCAAAACTTGAAGGTACCTCATCATCTTATCCAAAGGGTTTGTAATGCTATCAACTTAGAGAAAACCAAAATCATATGGGAAGGAGTAAGCACAACTGAAAAGTGTAAAGGAATGGGGATCAAGCAAGGGTGCCCAATGTCTCCGTTTATTTTCACTTTAGTTATCCAAGATGTCTTAAAAGAAGTTAAGGAAAAAGTGAAAAACTTGAATCTATTGGAGGAGAAACATTTGAAGCTTCCGATATTACTGGCTTTTGCGGATGATATTTTAATACTAGCTACCTCCAAAAAAGAACTTGAAATCATATTAAAATATCTGAAAGAAGCACTAGCAAAAGTAGGTCTTGAAATAAATGCAGAAAAAAGCTGCATCATAATCAGAGAACCGATGAGTGATCGAAATATACCGAAACAAATAGAACTAAACAACGAGCAATTTCCGGTGAGGACAAGTATAAAGTACCTGGGAATTCATTTGACGCAATGTTTGGATAGATCGATGACTACGAGACAAAGATGCAAGGACACGATGAAAAACATAGAGTTTATGAAGCGACACAATCCTCCATGGAGCTTAGGCAAATTGATATATAAAAATGTCATCTCTCCTGCAATTACGTATGGAACAAAAACGGCAACAATTTTGAAAAAGAACAGGTTTTCAATAGCAAGATATGAACACCAAATAGTGCGAGATATATGGGAATATGCAAGGAATAAACCACCAAAAGAAATATGCGTTGCAAATCTTTTAGAAGGACAAACTGCAGTCAAAAGAGCGAGAGTACAACGTATCTGCTATTGGGGACATATACAAAGGAGACCAGAGGATCATCCACTGAAAAGAGCAATGAACCTAAGAACCGGTAGAAGGAAACTAGGAAGACCGGCGTTCACGTGGAACGACACAATTAAGAAGGATATGGAAAAATTACCGGAAGTGGAAATAGGAAAATGGAACGAGTTAGCAGAGGAAAAGGAATGTCTAAAAAGAAAAGCGGAAGAAATTTATAAAGTGTATTGTAGCGAAGACGATGAGGAAAAAATTTTCCAAACAATAAGAAAACGAAAAGCGTAGTACGAAAAATTAATCTAAAGATAATGAAGCCATGATAAATTGATGAAGAGAAAAATTGAAAATAATATTTAGGTAGCCAGAACCAAGAATGAGTTGAGGAATGATTGAGCTAACCAGACGGATTTACGTTAAGGGAAAAAGTGCACTTCATCAAGTTTGTTGGTAAGTAAAAAGAAAAAAAAAGGTACTTATTAATTTTTGGAGCCATGAAGCGGTGAAGCGTTCAATTGAAACAATCAATTATTTAAATATCATTGGGTACTATGGACTTGGTAATTAAAAAAAAAAAATAAATAATAAAATTAGCATGAGGAATTAGCAATAGGATTAAATTAAGTGCAACATGGCTCCAAAAATTGTGTATATCAAAATAAAACATATAACTTACTAAATACGCACAGGGCATCGTCTGCTGACTATTGCCGCGGGTATATCGTGGGAGTCCCAGGTACCCGGTTCAAGCTTTAGTTGGCGGCGGTGGCTCTTCTTGACCTTCTACCCCCTGAGTAGTTAGTGTGAATAAGGGCGTCTATGTGATGTTTTGCTGTACCTGTTGTGGACATCTAGTGCATCCTGTTCCCTTAACTTGTTGAGGACACCCTGTCTTGCCTCAAAAGTTACCCTTTTTGAAGTACTAGTCTTCACAACATAAAGGACACCATTACGGAGCATGAGATTTGATCAAATTATTCGCAGTCCTACTTGCCAAACGCCCCCGGCTGGGTGAGGGATAGAGGATGACACATACACACACACACACACACACACACAAGTGAGTGGAAGCAAGCCTGATTCTATGTTTGACCTATGATCCATATATTATAGCGCCCGTCATAAGTAACATAATAGTGAAGCGTCTCTAGCGGCGTAGTTCCCAACTAAACCTGAATCCAATGACACAGGCTTATTGGTCTATCCCAGTACAACAGCTTTGTTCGAGACAGTATAGCTCTAAATGTTGAAACAAATGAGATAATCCACCACAGCCCCTATTAGTGAAAATCCCATAAGCGGATAGCCCGGCAATAAGCATCCGGCAATAAGGAATCCGGCAATAAGGATTCCTGACTGTATACAAAACATGGTTAACGACGTGTTCGGGGTATCAACCAAATCATTTGTAGAACAGTTCTACCATTTGGGTTGCCGTTCTTTCATGGTATTTCGTGCTCTGCACCATTCGAGTAAACATTTTATTTGAAGCCATTCCTGAAATAACGCTCCACTTAAAATGACTCCATTTCATTATAATATCCATTCGATCCCGGTATATAAATAGAAGAAAGCGGAGAAAGTGCCTCCAACCAAGTCGATAAACATCGCCCTGACTAAGGTTTGCCGATGGGACTGAGAGAGAGAGAGAGAGAGAGACCAAGCGCCATCATCAGTGTACTCCCACACCGAAACTGAAACAAGAATGAAAGGTTGCTGGGAAAAGATTTATTTATGCATCCCTCCAATTCCACTGCACGTCGTAGGTGTAGTAGACCCCGTACATTCTGCTTCGTTCATTGTTTATGGTGGGTGACCGGCCAGCGTGTGGAGAGAATAAAAAGTTCAAAGTTCAGAACTGTATGAGTGCGCTCCAACATTAGGTATTCCCCTGTTCTAAAAGCAGTTCTGCACCGTGTAGGAAATGATTGGTTAAAGTTCATGGAAGAAGGGACAATGTTTGCACACAATGCAACACAGAGAACGAGAGATAGAAATAGAGAGTGCAGAGAGTGTGCGCTAGAAAATCTGAATGGAACTTTCTGGAATACGGTGGAGTTGGTGAGGGGGCTGGAATGCCACCCTCTCATCCCAAGGACTGGAGGTTCGGTTCTTGTTTGTGTGTGTGTTCGTATGTTGGTGGGGTTCACTGCAGCCCTAGCAGGTAAGGAGGATATTTCTCACGGTTCTTCACAGTTATACAGTACAGTTATAGTCCTTCGTTATGTACATTACGAGTTTTTCAGGAGCTAATGTGTAGGTGTGCGTCGATGGTGTGGACGCAGCTGTATTGCTCTTGATCCGTAATGATTCAGTGCAATTGCAGGGATTTAACGATTGCAACTGGATACCGCTACTCTTGTTGCTGCTACTGAGTTGTATGCAAACAGTATTCACTGGAATGTATGTCGTTGGTTCGCCAGGAGAAGGTCACTGGTTAGTTCGGGATGGATTTGAGTGATTTATGAGTGGATTGGTTCAAGTGACATCCTACTTGTATGGAAAATTAAATTGTCACCGTACAGGGTTGGCATGCGCATGGCATGGGTAAATCGAAAACCTAAAATTGCGACCGTCACGAAAAGGTGTAAGGTTTTGAACGTCTATAACTTTGTCATTTATAGATGAAATTAAAATCCAAACACATCAATCGATAGGAAATGACTTTCATAATCTGCTACAATAAACGCTTTTTCAATTTTCTATGAAAAACTGTTGAAAAACGTTCAAATAAAAAGTGATAATGTTATCACTGTTTTCATGAAATAAACGTTATCCCCAAACCCAGTCGTCATAATCGAGTACAATTTAGTTGCGCATCGTGCTGCTTGAATCTGAAAAGTTATAAAACAGTGCTGCTTTTGTTCCTCAACTCATTTTCACTTCGGACGGCAGATAAGCAGGTAGCAGCAGTAGCAGTAGGAAGGCAGCGGTTCCTGTTCCTGTTTCGCACCTCGAACCTTGCGCGTCGTTCCCGTCGAGATCACTGGCTGCTGGCTGCGGCGTCGTCTCGATGTCGCAAGCGCTCCGAAGTGGATCAAATTCCTTGCCTGAATGATAACGATCTCGCGTTCTACAAATCTCGATTACCTTTTCGGAAGGATATATCAGCTTTTGGTAAACAACGCATTTTATTGTCGGTTTGGCGTTACTGATAGCTCACACACGCATACTAACACCACTATATTAGGTAGGGGAAAATTTACAAAAGTCCCTTCGAAAAAGTAATCGAGATATACTTCTTGGGCTGTATCCCAATTGCCGAGTTAAATTTAATTCGTGGTTAAACGTGACATTTCGAAAGTTATTTTCAATGTTAGAAAATCCCGGAAATAGATCGGTTTTCAAACAGAACTAAGCCACGGTTGCCAAAATTTCACACACAAAACGGGTTGGACATTTATGCAAAATTTCGGTATTGATCGTGAATATATCGCGCGATCAGAACAGTTTAGCTTGAAATCCCTTCAATTAATTTTCGGTACATCTCTTATTTATCGATTAAATTAAAAAAATACTATTTTTTTTTTTTAGATTTTGTACGTTTTGTGAACGCAAATCCATTATTTTGCATAAGAAAACAGGGTGTTTCTGTGGTGGGAAAAACGGATTTCCCTACACAGATTACAGATTTCTGTACCAAGCACTAAAATTATCAGATATAAGCTATGATAAGCCTTGGAAGTCCATCCTACTTGGAAAATTATGCTATAGAACGGTTTATAAAATCCCAGATTTTTTGCTGATGGAGGCGAGGCATAGCAAGCCGTTCGATTGCAAAATTCTTCAAGTAGGAGGGACTTGCAATGCTTATCTCTTAGCATAAATAGAGGTACCGCCGAGTTTTTTTTTCAGCGCTGGGTACTGAAATTCGACAGTGAGCGTTCAAAAGGGCCAACTTGCAATGATCGATTCTCTTCATCAATTTTCTCTTTATATTGCTACAGCTAAGCGAAACAATTCAAGCTGAACATTGCATTAGGTCCTAATTAACATTGACAAGATTCTCTTCGTCGACTTTCTCCTTGTATCAGATGCACAGATCGATAAAAGAAGCTTTTATATAGCATCTAATACGACAAACACAACAAGAAACGCAATGTTCAGGTTGAATATTATCTGAATTTTTTGAAAAGATGAATCGAGAACTATTTGGAGGGATTTATGGCTAATCGAGATATTCCCGATCAACTACGAAATGTTGCATTACATTGGTGAAAAATTGTGCACTCCGTTTTTGTGTGTGCATTTTTTTTAGCGTTTTGAAGTTGAATCGCTGTGCAAACCTTATTTCTGATCAATCTCATTACCATATAAAAATTTCAAGAGCACGAATACCAGCTCTTACAAAACGTATAATAAAGAAACTGGAACTTCACGTTTGCTGTAGTGCAGTACACAAGGAGTTTCAATTTCATGAGTGATGTCACAACCGTCCAAGATTTGTGTCCTAGAAATCTTGAAGTGATAGGGAATATCAACCATCATGACAGTCATTGTTGGACGCTTCAACACCCAACCGGGGCATGCAAGATTGCAGCATCAGAGGATGTAAGTGGAGACCGCATGAACCGAGGATGCGATATACCTAGCTGCGGTCCAATGCAAGAAAATTGGAGACCGAAAAATGTAGAGTGTATTAGTGAGTGAAATTAATTATGTCGAAAAAAAAATAGGAAACAGGTTGCCGACTGGACTCGAACCACGAACGTTGCGATTATCAGACCTGTGCTTTCTCCAGTGCTCTCTCCATGCTTCTAAATATGGATAGCCTAAAAACAAACACGAAGCGCTCATTTTCTCGCATACTCGACTTCGTATGCTTTTTCTGCTGGAGAGATTCGAGGCAAGTGTGTGCGACGTTCTACAATGTTCTACAATGTGCGTCATTCTACAAGCTTACTGGTATAGTCGAAAGCGTAGATAGAACACGATTTTTTTTTCCTTTATTTAACGTCGGTCTCTGTTCCGCAATCTAGTGCCAATCACCGACGGACATCGATTGTAATCCATTGACGGCAATCGAATGTGCAGGAAGACAGCTTCCACACCTGTGTAGGATATCGCACCCATTCAAACACACATGGGCCGGGACCAACGGCTTTACTTCCCTTCCGAAGGAAGACGTGACCAGAGATGCCTCAGAAAAATCCCACCGACCTTGGCTGGGATTGAACCCAGACCCATTGGGGTGAGAAAGCAGTCACGCTTACCACTACACCGCCGGCGCCGGCCGATAGAACACGAAATAAAAAAGACAAAAAACCATTACAGAGCTGGTAGCGATCAATGCTGTCAAAAATAGTGATTTTATTGACCATGTTGAAGAAATAAGTGACCAAATAGTGACTTATAGTTGTAGAAAAGTGACTAAAAAGTGACCTACGATAGGAACCTTTAAAGCAAAAGATTCAATAGAAAGTTCATGACTAAACCTGCAAGCTTTTACTGCCTGAAAAAACATGAATAACCGTAAATTCGCAGGGAATTTTATTTTTCCTGAAAATACCTGCAAGTATCAGGGAATTTTATCATTACTCATGAAATTTCATAATGTTCTTACTAAGAATGCATTTTAAAATAAAACCATTTAATATTCCTAGTTATTTTCATTCACACATTGAACTTTATAGATCCAGAATGGATTAATCTTCAGTAACAAATACATTTTTTAAACTCAGAGGCTTCAAATGTTTTTTTAAATTCTATAATATGCATCCCACAAATTTTATAAATTCTGAACTGAAAAGTTATAATAGCTACTTCAAGAAATTTTCAAGAATCTGGAGTCAAATTCCTTGTTCAGTATTAAGGCTCATCAGCTTCCACGGGAGTTTTGGGAAGAAACAAAATCCACGAGAAAAAAATCAACTGCAATCTGATTTCATGGTACTTCTGAGGAATTTTAGACTTCATGTGAAGCTTAAGCCTAAGATAGTAAACTCCAAGCGAATGTTCATGAGAAATCTCCGTTGAATATGGAATGGACTAATCTGAGGTCTTCATAACTACTTGAAAGTTCCCAAAATATTCCTAAAGTTAGTTGAACTGCCTTGAAGTTCTTTTGTAGTGTGCGAATCTAACCTGATGCTCGCAATACTTCTCATCATTTTTTTTTTAACTTCTCTAAACTATCTAGGACTTCCTAAAGTTTCCACAATTTTCCAAACGATCATTAAGCTTTTCCAAAGTGTTAACAATTCACTGAATTTCTCGAAACTTCTTTTAAAATTTCTGTAATTTCCCTGCTCTGGAATATCTCTGCTCTGAGGATATCTGTTCTTCCTTAGAAGAGCTTTATTAGCGAGATCAATATCTTTTTCGAAGTTCTCGAAACTTCTCTAAAGTATTTGCAGATCTTAAGAAGCTTGTTGTACGACCATGAATTTAATTGAACTGTTCTAAAAATGTTTAAGCTTGCGTGAACTTCTGGACTCAAGTGAAAACCTCAATAATTTTTTTAACATCTCTAAAGTTCTCTGAAAATCTGGAAACTTCTTGAAATTTCCCGCTAATTTAGTGAAACTAATAGAACTGAACTCCACTGAAATTTCCTTTGTTTTTGGAGATGTACTAAACTTATTTGAGATGCTATCGAAACGTCCATAAAAGTTCCTGAAGCTCTCGGATATTTCCTTAAGTTCCATAGACTTTTATGAAGTTCTCGAAATGTTTCTGAAGATCTCTGTACTTCTGTGAAGTTTTCAAAGTTATTCTGAAATTTCAGGAACTTCTTTAGGCTTCCGCTACGAAATAATTAATATAGTTTTAGGATTTTCTCTGAAGTTATCAAGATTTGTCTGAAGTTCAATTTATTGAAACTAATTCATAACTTCTTCAATAGTCTAGAGTTTCCAAATGTATTTAAAACTGCCCAAAATATTTCTCAGTTTCCTTTAAATTCTCTAGAATGCCCTGCCTTAGTATCTTTTTAAAATAATCAACCATTTGATTTTATTGCCTTTAAGTTCTACAATTTTCCTTAAGTTTTATAAAGTTTATAAACGCTCACGGAACTTTTTCGTAAATCACTAAATTTTCCCTGGAAGAAGTTTTCTATGCATACTTTAATTTTTCTAAATTGATCAAATGTTCAAGCTTCAAAAGTTTTCGGATCAATCATAGAATTCTCGGAATATCCCATAATTCTAAGAAACTCCTTATAAGTCGCTGCCAATTTCCTTAAGTTAATGTGATTTTTCTGATGCTATCCGATCGAAGTACTCGGAACTTCACTGAATATAATGAAACAATCTAAAAATATTTAAATTTCTTAGAAGTTCTCTGGAATTTCTTGAAAATATCGGTGCATGCTAAAAGTTTTCGCTCTTTTTTAATTAATCGAACTTCGTTGGTGTTCTCTAATCAACCTAGCTAAATTTTCGATTTTTTTAGATCTAGGAATTTTCATGATAAAACGCCCTTGAAAAAC
The DNA here is from genome assembly GCF_037179485.1 of Ochlerotatus camptorhynchus. NCBI lineage: Eukaryota > Metazoa > Arthropoda > Insecta > Diptera > Culicidae > Ochlerotatus > Ochlerotatus camptorhynchus. The sequence goes on from NW_027040640.1 coordinate 3,658,801, forward strand.
TCTCACATTTTCCGGATGTTCATACAATTTTTATTGCGTTCCAGAAATTTTCTCTGAGCAAACCAAAGTTTCCGGAAATTCCAGTTTCTGCAATTTCCTTGACATTTTTTGAACAGCCCTTTAATTCTCTGATCTGTCTTGATGTTCTCGGAGCTTCCTTAAAACTCTCAACTCTAATGAAGATCTCGGGTTTGCTTTAAAATAAATGGAATTCTCGTAAACACCTTTAAACTTCCCTGGAATTCTCTGGATTTCTGTAAAGTTCCTGAAATATTTAAGTTTTCATAAATTTTCTGAAAGTCTCTGTACTGAATCTTTCGGAACATCTTGGTAATTAATTTATGTGATAAGGCTCAACCGAATTAACTTTACAGAGCCGAGGATTCTTTGTCACTATACAATACATTTTAAAACTATAGTCAAAAGGTACAACACAATAAACACTTTATCTTCCGCTATCCAAAAAGCCTTCTCCATCAGAACTGGAACCGCTTCCAGTGGTTTCATTGTATGGCAAATTGTTGTACGCCAACGAGGGTCAGAGCGCGTCCATTGCAGCAATGGACGCAAAACGTGGTCAGCACTCACACACTCATCACGAAACGGTTGCTTTCCAAAGTCGAAAGAACTGCTGATGAAGAACAATGAGGAGGACCACACAATGGTTGCTGCCGAGAAAACAGACGATCGCGTTGCACACATCGAGAGTGGCCTGCTTTTGTCGACAGCCGAGTGAACACTCCTTTCGGAACATCTTATGGGTTTTATTTCAGCACCTCATGGAACTATCCAGAATTCGTCTAAACTCGCGCTCATAGATTTTTAAGCCAATTCAATAGTCTGGGCTAAAGTTTCGGGGACTTCCCCTTAGGATTTCTGGAACTCCCCAAAGATCTCTAGATCTAGGTTTCCTGAGATCAGTAGAACTTCATTAAAGTTTCCACAATTTTGTTAATACGAAACATCAAGACGTTAATAATGTTGTGATCTTAGACTTACTAAAATGAAGTAAGTGTTCAACTTCAACATTTAATGGATTTGATAGCAAAGCTGTTTCTTCAAAACTGATACTCATGTCTTAAAAACGTTTGCGTTAAAAACATATATTTAACGCATTTCATAAATAGCATTCTTATTGTTAACCTGGAAATTATCCGCCAAAGTTATGGAAAAACCTGAAAAGCTCAGGGAACTTTATTTAGCCAAATGTTTGGACACGCTGTAGAGACGAGGCTCGGTAGCTCAGTGGTTACCGTTTCTGCTTACTGAGCAGAAGGTCGGGAGTTCAATCCCAGGCCCGTTCCCTTCCTTGCAATTTTTCACTTTGCCTTATTCTATACCCACTAGATTTTAATGAAAACAAATTCTTCTTTAACACCGATCGCATCACTTACCACAGTGTGAGTCCTGATCTAAAAATAGAAATTGGATGAGTGCGCGCGCGTGTGTGTGTGTGTGTGTTTGTGTATTATAATCGCTCTACCAAAAAACGATCCCTGCGTGTGCGTGCAACCTTTTCCCACATCCAACATCCCAGTGATTTCTCGTGGAAGCGCAGAGGATTTCTCGGTTTCCTTCACAGCGAGTACCACGTCAACACATTCCTTCCCATTCCCTAGTTGACCTGCATTCGGACACGGCCGGCGCTGGTATTGCTAAATATTAGATCTCCAGTTCTTACACATTGAGGATGAATGTTAGTCCCCCAAACATCATCTGTTGGTTCTCTGTGCTGATCTGGCAGTAACAGAGTAGCAACCGTGGGCGGTCAATCTGATTTGATTTGATTTTGAAATGTTTGGACACGCTGTAGATAGAGAAGAACGATTAAACGTAAAAAAACTCTATACCGTCGTAAACTTCTTATTGTTAAATAAAACAAAATGTAGGCCTATACAGAAGAATGATTAATCTTGAAATAAATTCACGTTTTAAAAAAAGTTTAATGTAGTGACTTATTGCAAGAAAAAGTGACTTTAGTGACTTGGCCTTGAAAAAAGAGACTTTTTAGTGACTGGCCTGAAAAAAGTGACCAAGTCACTAAAAAGTGACTTACTACCAGCCCTGCCATTACATCGCCTGCAAGGTCAATTTCCAACATTCATTGCGATGTTCATGAACAGAGGATGATAGGAAACGGAACTAACATTCATTGTAATAGATTTTTGGTTTGCATGAATGAATCACCCGAAGAAAGCCTTACTCATATCGGATTGTAATTTAGGAACCAAATGTGTTAGAATATGTATTCGTATTTTTATGATGTCCTGAATTTAACCAAGTTTTGCCAAGTAGGAAATCCAAAATATGAACATAGGACCGAAATCATAGGTTACTCCTTTGTATTTTAAATCAATATCTAGACAGAATTTCACTACACAGCTTAACGTATGAGAAGAAATCTAGATAGAGCTGGAATTAGGACGTAACAGCTTTTGTAAACAATGACTTCTTTCGATAATTTCTAGACGGTTATGTTGGTTTGCGTGGGCGTGCCTTGAGTTCCTAGAAATCGTCGATAGAAGTCATTGTTTTTTTTTTTTTTATTATAGTCACTTTAACACTCTTGGGTCATTCGTGACTTGTCCGGGGGTGAGATTTGAACTCGTGACTTTGGCGTGAGAGGTATGGATGTTAACCACTACGCCGGGGTCGCCCCCAATAGTCATTGTTTACAAAAGCTGTTACGCCCTAATTCCAGCTCTATCTAGAAATCTACTGTGTTTTGCATACCTATAATAGAAAGCTCAAACTCTTTGATATATGTACGTTGCTTCAAGAAATCCCATTTTTCGTCAAGTGAATGCAAACACAAATTAGCAATATGCTAAATTAATGCGCTTCCACAGTCGGTTTTACATTGCAATTTATTAAAACTCTGGTATGACACGGATGAGTAGATTAATTAGCTTTCCTTATACCGATGTCATTCCCATCACGAATGTGGTACTTTCCCTCATTTTTATGCAAGAGTCTCATAACCTCGATGCCACTGCAGCTAACTAACTCCCCTATAATGATAAAAGCACGAAACACCTGTCGTTATCTGGATTATCTCCCATATGTGTAAGACCATTGCGTTTTTTTTTCTACAGTCTCTTGTCTCGAGGTAGGTAGCTACTCTTCCACACCATATTGCATTCACCCAACCTCAATCCAAGAAGCTGAAAGCAGCACAAACTACACTGAACTCATCGTCATCGCTGCTGACAGTCTTTCGCGTGTGCAAGGGGTATGTACTTGGATATTGTTTTTATTTTGTTCCACTTCTTCAGGTTGTTTTGTTCCTGTTTCTTTGTTGCTGCTGCTGTTGCCACTGCATACAAGTAGCGACTCCACCAAGTCGCCAACAGAGGGGGGGCTTTAATTATTCATTTATAGGCAGTTTACCTTTCTGCTTCTTGTTGTCCGTCATACGAGTGTTATTGTCACACTTGCAAAAAGGGGTTGAGTACACTATTTTTTCCCTTCATCGTATTTGCTTTACTGTCATACCGAACGAGCCCTCCCTTATCAGTGTGTAATATAGCATGGAAAATAATAACCTACTTGTGTACATGTGTATTTATACCTACTTTGAGTAGCTTACTCAGCAGGATTTCAAGACAGGTTGGGCATTACCTTGACGCGCGTTTGTGCCGACGAACACTTGAAACGATTTAAAACACGATTATTTCACAACTTGTACTTAGTCCTGCCTTTGCCTGAACTTTGAATCTGCTTGACGCACTGCTTCAGCCATAAAATTACCAACTTGATTGCACTGGTTTTGTCATTCTTGTTCAGTTTTATGATAAGTGTGACGAAGAAGAGTGTAATGATGATGATGCAGTATTTTAAAATAGAACCTTTTCCTGCTGATGCGCAACGACTAATGCGATGAGTTTCAACCAAAGTGATTTTAATGAACCTTTCTAGAATTGCATCGTCCAGGACTGGTAGTGGTTAGTACTGACCAAATAGTTTCAAAAAGTACCTGACTATGCAGGCTTGCCATTTGGCCAACTAGATATCGTTGTGTTTGCAAAAGTTAACCAATCGCAAGTTCTTTTTCAAATTCAAATCTAGGTGCTCCAGCTACTACAGTAACTTACCAGCCTTAATTGATATGATATATATCTAAGCGTGTGTTACATTGTTCCTGCTTTGTCAATACAGTATGTTAAACAAGTTTTCCATACCTGTATGTCAGTATAACAATTGTCATCTTGAAACTGAAAACTTAATCTAAATCTAGAAGAAAATTAATCGTTGCAATTGAGGATTGCAACGATTTATGCCTGAAATTATTAATTATTTTGTTGAGCTAACATTTGAAAAGGGCGGAATACCAAAATCATCATACCTATGTATATGCAATATGGAGCATGCATTCAAATGTTCGGATCCAGCAATGAAGGGAACTTATGCCATACTGGAGCCATTCTACTTGAATACTTCATTCATAATCTAATTCAGCATTGAATGTTCAGTGTAAGTGTCATGCTGGTAAAAATAAATCTCAGATGTATTACAATCTATACTTGCATATCATAAAAAAAAGAAATCATCAAATTTGATACCTTGGCGCAAATTGGCGCAAAACGACGCTATAATTTTCAAAAACTACATGAAATTCTGTATCAAATGGGATAGGTGTGGTTAATTTCTTCCCGTTTAGCGATATGTAGATGGCGCTGTGAAAGTTTAGAAGGCATATAGAAAAAATCATGTTCTTATATTTCTGACTGTAACTTTTAATACATTAAATTGACAAAAAAAATCTAAGTACTCCTATGGATTTCTGAGTTGAAGATGCTAATTAGAAGTAACAGACTAGAGTGGTAATTTTTATACGATAGATGAGGAGATGAAAGTATAGAGTTGATAGTTCCGTTAGAGTACGGCAGTATGAAAATTGTATATAGAGAGTAGAAAGCGAGCAAGGAGAACATTTATGAAGGTAAAAATCAGTTTGATCATCTATCTTTACCAAACTCCCCGTTAGAGAGGGAAGATGAGGGGTAAATATCCCCCGCCGCTACTGGCAAAAGGAGATGATCAAACCGATTTGTACCTTCATACAAGTTGTCCTTGCTCGCTTTCTACTCTCTATATACAATTTTCATACTGCCGTACTCTAACGGAACTATAAACTCTATACTTTCATCTCCTCATCTATCGTATAAAAAATTACAACTCTAGTCTGTTATTTGAAATTAGCATCTTCACCTATGTAAATCGTTGACTTCACGCAGAAGTAATCAAAAATAAATAGTTAAATGAACTAAATTAAATAAAAATTTACTATCGCCATGACGCCTAAACGCAAAAGAAAAGGCCAATCTCTTGATCCCCTTCTGATGATATTAATTTGTGTAACCAATTTGATTTGCTCACGGATGATGAGAATGTTCCCCAGTCCGCATCGTGCTCTCTTGCCGTGTGGATCTATTTGCTTTTTGATGAAGGAAGTGTTACTACTACCTAAAGCTCCTACCTAGGAATTATCTTAGACTCTAAACTAACTTTCATAGACCATTACAACACAATTATTCACAGAGCAAATAACATGCTAGGCTTTATCAAGCGCTTTTGCTATAACTTTCAGGACCCATACACAATTAAAACACTATATATTGCCTATGTGAGGTCAATACTAGAATATTGCAGCATTGTATGGTCTCCTTTTTCAATCACGCACGAAGAAAGATTAGAATCCGTACAAAAACAATTTCTATTATACGCTCTTCGTAAATTAGGTTGGACATCATTTCCTCTTCCATCATATGAAGCACGCTGCATGCTTATAAACATACAAACATTAAAAGAGTGTCGTGAATATGTAATGGTTTCATTTGTAAACGATATCGTTTCGCAGCGCATTGAGTCCACAGAACTTTTATCAAAATTAAATTTCCATGCACCTACTCGGCAACTCCGAAATCGAAATTTATTTGCCATAAAACATCATCGCACAAATTATGCAAAATATGGGCCATTAAACCGCATGATGGCATCTTACAATCAATACTATGAAACCATTGACTTTTCAATGTCTCTGCATAAACTAAAACAATATTTTTACTCCATAAGGCATTATAACTCATAAAAAAATAGGAAATCTGACACTGCTTAATTTTTATTAAAGACAAAATCATACTTTTAACCTTTGGTCAAAGTTGATGAAATAAATAAATAAATTTAAGAAAACCAAACTGTATTCGAATATGTACTAGTCTACGTTGGTTGACGAAATAAATAAATAAATACTTTTCAACTCAATAAGAAATCCTCTGGATATTTTCTAATCGAAATTCTCGTTTGGCTCACATTTTGACAGTTCTCGTTGCTCGATTGGCTCAAGATAGCAACTTTCGCGAATCTCTATATGTAGGATTATAGTCGTTATAGTGACTATACATAGGATTACTCAAGGAGTAATCCACTCTGCACACTGTGCCGAAACACAGCATGGCACACTGTTCGGCACGTTTAGGGCACTCGTTGACAAGTAGGTCACAACAAATATAATATAAAACGGCATCACTGTCGACGTTTTGCCAATCGTTGCTAAGGATGCATACATTGTTTACTCCATTGTAAAGCCCAATAAGTAGGTGCTATGCCACATTTCGAAAAGTACTGTAAGTATTTTCTGCATCATGAATCCATTCAAACCAACAAAACTCAGTCCATCTCATTTGATTTGCAGCAAAAACCCCTGCGGCTTTCATTTTCCTCGACACCATAGTTTGGTGATAGTGACGGTCGTAGCGGGTTACCTCCAACGAGAGTTGGTCAAATACCTAGAAGATCTGGTTGTCCTACACGACGGTTTAGTTCAGAATGCGGTTGGCGAAATCGTTGAGTTTGCATTCGGTGCAACAGGCTAAACTGTACCGGCTGCAGAGCAAATTGCGAAGAAGTTTGTTTTCAACGGTGTTTGCGCAGACTTCCGGAAGAGTTTCTGTGAGTAGGGTCTACTCTTTATTCCAAACAGCCCTTGGAAATAAAGCTTTTAGTTGCAGTGATTTTTTTTTACGAAATTCGATAAAAAGTTGGCATAAGTCCGGTGCGCAACACGTACAACAAAGCCATAATCGAAACGGGAACAGCCGGAAGAATATCCTGCAACCTACGAAGGTCAAATATACATTTGGAACGAAAGAGGGCAGGATATTCGATAAGAGTTGAGCTACATTTACAAGCTTGTTATGCAGTATAACTTATAAATGTACTTCGGTCTAACGTCCTTCATCCAAACGTACTTTGGCTTAATGACCCAACACCGATAATAATGAAAAAAAAAAGTAGAAGGGTCTGTGCCTAGGGGCACGAACGGAAACTTGACGTAGGACCGCTAGGGCACGGAAAAAATTTGAAGAAAATTTAGTTCTTTTCATTGATCGATCATCTATTATCTTAGATCTTTCCGTTTTTGATTTGTAGGCGTACCAAATTTGTAGTATTTTTTTCAAAGAGAAAGTTGATGAAGAGAATCGATCAAAATCACTTGCACCCCTGCTTCCAAGTTTGGTTACAGGATTACAACTCTGGAGAGCATTTTGTGTGGTCGTTGGGGGCATGTGGTTCTGAATTTGGACAAACAGGCAGATAAATTATATTCAAACTTTTTATTGTATTAAGCTTGTTGGCCCTGAAAAGGGCCATTTTGTTGCCAAAGTTGATGATGATTTAACCTCCGAAACTGTACAGAGTTCGTCTTTCGCTTCAAAGCGTAGACGACATCGATGGCCGCTTACGCTTGGCGTGTTCAGTATACGTGACAGCATCACGGATCACATTTTTCAAGAACACGTCGTGTTTTCTCGTAGATCAGACCGGAGACACGTTTGACACCGCCACGGAGAGCCAGGCGACTGCTTTTGCTGCTTCTGCTGGCTGCTCACCACGGCGTCCGAAGCAAAAATGAGTTGAGGCTAGACAGCAGCGTTGTATTATATCTTTTCAGGTTAAAGCAGAATGATGTGCAAGCAAGTGGTACTCGATTATTACGACTGGGTTTGGGAACAACGTTTATTTCATGAAAACAGTGAAAAAATTATCACTTTTTATTTGTACTTTGAATAATGCTTGACATTTCCACTTTTTGAATAGTTTCTTGTTGAAAATTATCAATTGGAAGCAATTGCGTAAACATATTTCTGATCGATTGGTGATAAAATTATTGAAATTGATCCAGGGGCAGCTGAGTTATTAATGTTCAAAATCTTTCATAATTTTGTTTCATGTTCCATTTTCGGTTTTCACAAAGTGTACCCCAGTATAGAAATTAAGGACGTAGTCCTACGTCAAAACAGCTCATCGTAGGGGTTTCCGAGGATCTTCCGGGGTGGAATTTTTCTCATCGCCCTCTGAGTTTTTCCTCGGATATTCTTTCTTGTCATTCACCTCTATTCAGTGAATAGTGTTACTCTCTGTCACTAGTGTGAAGACGGTTATATTTGTCCCCTCACTAGTGATAGAGAGTTACACAACTCACAGAATAGGGGTGATTGGCCATTGTCTTGAGAAATCAACAGGACTGGGAAGGGATGTCCATAGAATCCATCAGATCTGGGCCGATCGACGATTGGAACGGATTAATACAGTCAGTCTGTACCGCGATTTGGACATCGTCCGTCATCTACGATCCGGTCATTTTTGAAATGCATCTCTGTCATCTTCCTTCTATTGAACTTTTTCATCATAAGAGGCCCTGTTGCGATTGGTGATGGTGGCCTACCGATCGGTCAACTGTAAGGCCTTGCTGAATATCGAAAATTTTACTCGCGTCAGAGTGAGTTTCGATGCGCTCAGTGGTTTCCATTTGACGACTCTAAGCAATTTGCTGTTTAGCACGAGCCCATGGGCTTGAAGACCAAATTATGGACAAGCAGGCATTAGAGCTAATTGTGCAAAATAGATTGCCGGATTCCAATGCGGCTCATCCAGAGATTACGAGCTAGTTTCTTACATGGATGACTCTGGGTCCGCACTAGGTACTCGACGCGTCGTTGACATGACCTTCGTTCATCTTTCCGTCCGTTCGAGTGCTTTGGTTTAGTTGGACAGGATTTCAATGGATGCTGGTGGCATTTTGACATTGAGTCAGAACAGTGGCGTCCTGTAACCTCACTTTTTACCTGTGCATCAACTTTTAAAACCAGATTGAATGCCATATTCATACACGAATCGGTTGAAAAATACACTTAATCTTCTAGTTTACTCGATATCTATCCATTGCAAGCAATATTTTTTGATAATTGTTTATGTTTTGAGAGTTGGTGCACAGGTAGATTGAGGTTAAGGAAACGCCACTGAGTCAGAATATTGTGGACCGGTCGTGTTTGCTTGAATATAGGTAGGTTTGATAGCTTCCAGTTTCTCTTTCACCTTCTACTCTGAAAATGAGAATTTAAACACAATCACAAATGCAGGGCTGTTACAAAATTTTCTAAATTTGATCCGCAAAATCCGCGATTTCTCAAAAGAAATCCGCGACTTCAAATACTAATCCACGACAGCAAAAAACTGTTTTCTTTTCCTAAAAATAGAATTTGTATACTACTACATGGCATTTCATGCTTATTGCTTATATAATAAGTAAACATATTAGATTTTTGCCTGCTCTTAACATAGTGTTCTTTGAAGTACTTACACATTTTAATTGAGAGCTTTCTATGCCTGTACCTAACCTATGCCCAAGGAAGTAGAGCAATTTTCTAACCCGAAAAATTAATGAACCGGACGGGAATTGAGCTCAGTCACCTCCAGCATGGATTTGGTTGTAGCTGCGCCTTTACCGACTGAGCTAAAGGAGTATCATTTGTAACCTTTGAATTTTTTTAAATAACAATGTATGATCTTCAGGTATTTATGTATAGTATTCTGAGTAATTAATTAACATAATAAAACACCCTTACATTATAAGATTCTAATTCTAATTCTTAATTTTTTACCGATTCAAACCAAACACCCCGCACATAACCGAGAAATTACCAGAGTTTCATAAGTCACGTCGCGGTTGTGCATTTACACAGATATTCCTTGGGGTCTGTCCAATGGTGAGACATTTTCATGATATTTTTTTTATTTCTAATATGAACCTAGCATTTTTCGTTGTCAAATCATAACCGAATCGTATATAAAGGGTGATACGGTCAAAATTTGGTCAAGGGAAAACGCGTGTAAATCGGTGAAATCGTTTATTTAAAAAATCAAATTAAATTTCTTTTTCAAGTTCAATTAGTATAAAATTCAGGAAAAATATTCAGTTAGGCTTCCGCTTTTCCAAATCCGAATTGCCGAGCCTAACGCTTGACCCCTGCCATCAGATTTTGTACAGCCACCTTGTCCACCTTCTTCGCCGCAGAAAGCCAGTTTGCCTTGAACTGCTGCTCGCCCTTAGCAGTTTTTTTGGTCTTCTTTAGGTTCCGCTTGACAATAGCCCAGTATTTCTCAATTGGGCGGAGCTCTGGCGTGTTGGGAGGGTTCTTGTCCTTGGGAACCACCTGCACGTTGTTGGCGGCGTACCACTCCATGGCCTTTTTACCGTAATGGCAAGATGCCAAATCCGGCCAAAACAGTACGGAACAACCGTGTTTCTTCAGGAAAGGCAGCAGACGTTTATTCAAACACTCTTTCACGTAAATTTCTTGGTTGACAGTCCCGGAAGCTATGAAAATGCTGCTTTTCAAGCCACAGGTACAGATGGCTTGCCAAACCAGATATTTCTTTGCGAACTTTGACAGTTTCATGTGCTTGAAAACATCTGCTACCTTTCCCCTTCCTTTTGCCGTATAAAACTCCTGTCCCGGAAGCTGCTTGTAGTCGGCTTTGACGTAGGTTTCGTCGTCCATTACCACGCAGTCAAACTTCGTCAGCATCGTCGTGTACAGCCTCCGGGATCGCGCTTTGGCCATCGTATTTTGTTTATCATCGCGATTTGGAGTCAATACCTTCTTGTAAGTCGATAGTCCGGCTCGTTTTTTGGCTCGATGCACGGTTGTAGACGATACACCCAGCTTATTTGCGGCATCTCGGAGAGAGAGGTTAGGGTTTCGCTTGAAACTACCGGCAACTCTCTTTGTCGTCTCAGCGGCTTCCGGTTTTCGATTTCCCCCCGATCCAGACTTCCTGGCTGTCGACAAACGTTCCCCAAACACTTTAATTACATTTGTAACGGTTGATTTGGCAACTTTTAGCGATTTTGCCAACTTTGCGTGCGAGTAGCTCGGATTTTCGCGATGCGCGAGCAAAATTTTGATACGCTGCTCTTCTTGCTTGGACGGCATTTTGACAACTGAAGAGTGAATTCCAAAATCAAAATAGGAGCAACATTCTACACACACACACACCTTTAAAATGAGGGGTGTTCAGGTTTTTTAAATGCAAAATTGAAAGAAATACGTCAAGTTGATATTGACCAAATTTTGACCGTATCACCCTTTATGTGATTACTATGTAGGTGTACCGGAAATTATATGTTTTCCAAATCGTCCAGGACATCAGTTGATTTGTTCTACTAGATCAACTAAGACTGCAATAATGTCTGTAGTATCGAAAAATGTCCAATCAGATTCATAGTGTCTATGTGGATCATGCATGATCTATTTCCGAGTAATCCAGATGTTCAAGGTTCTTCAAATCGTCCTGGATAATTTGGATCAGATAATTTGATCAACCGTATCATTGTGCTTGCCACACAATATACGAGTTCATGCATTGGTATTGGCATCGAAACTCTCAATTAATAACTGTGGAAGTGTATTTAGAACACTAAGTTGAGAGCACGCAATAAGCTAATATGCACTAAGCAATAAGCTTGAAATGTGAATAATAAGAAGAAGCAATCGTTCTGGAGTTCAGATGATTTAATCTGCTAGATTAACCATGGCTGGGATAAAGTCTGTAGTATCGAAATATGTCCAAACAGATTGATAGTGTCTATATGGATAATGTTTAATTATTTCCACTCATACCAGATTATCTAGGTTCTCCAAATAGTCCTACAGTTCAGCTGATTTGTTTTACTAGATCAACAAAGTCTAGGATAATATCTTGAAATATCGATTTGTAAATCCTAGAACATGTGGCATACACGGAAATCGGTTGACATTATCCACATAGACACTGCAAATTTGTTTGGGCATATTTCGATACTACAGATATTGAATTAGTCTTGAGTGATCTAGTAGAAAAATAATCTGATCTCCATAATGATTTCAGAACCTATAACATATTGTATACGTAGCAATAGGTCGCGTACAATTCACATAGACATTTTGAATCTGTTTGGACATATTTTGATACTACAGACATTATTGCAGTCTTAGTTGATAAAGTAGAACAAATCAACTGAACTCAAGGACGATTTGGAGAACCTAGAATATCCGTTATATATGGCAATTGCTCACATAGGGTAGAGCACTACTTCGTCGTAATCGCCCATTTTCGTTCTATCGATCAGAAAAGATCAATAACATCAATGATTTCACTGTACACAAATCAATAATAGGTTTGTTCCGATGCGTTAGTTCATTAGCTACAACATAAATCCTGATAGAGCGCATTGTGTGAATATTTACACTCATTGTTCTCAAAACAAAAGAAGCGCTCATAGCGAATCCCCTTTTTCTACGTTTATCCGTAGGACGAAGAAAATCTAATGGCGTTTCAATGCGTTAGGACGGAATTGAAACTCGTAGAACGAATTTAGAATCAAGAAACAGTAGGGGAAATGACGGCTTCGGCATGACAGACTATTTTCGGCAACCCAAATTGAAACACTATTTTCACTGGATTTACTTACGACACACTTCGCTGAATGCATGCAAACGATTCTTTATGCTTGCAGCTTCAATTTGACTATATTTTTACCACTGAGAAAAAGCAATCTAGCAAGGTTTTCTTGAAATGCAACACACGCAGTACAAATTGTAGCTGATTTCGAGATGCCGATAATAGAACAGCAGATTTACATGCAGTTCAAATGGAACGGTTGCCGAAGAAAAACTGGTTGCCGACAATATTCGCTCTCACTAGAGAAGTTTGGAGCTTTGTAAAAGCGTTTCAAAACAGTTTTTGACAATTCTTTCGACTGAAATTGTTAGAGCAGCTGGCAGCAAAAGATTGTAAACAAACCAATACTGCATATGTGTGCGTTCCTTAGAGAAAAAGACTATAGAAAGAAGGTCGTTGCTTAGGTTGCCGAGAATACGTAAATTCCCCTATTAAATTTTAAACAATATTTCAACAATTTGTGACTCTTTATCAAATCTAACGTGTACATATGGAAAGTGAATAAATTTAGAAGTCATCATCACAGAAATATTTCATTTTTTGTTTAAACTCGTTCAAAAAATAGAGGTTAAGCACGGATTGTGCTTAGTAGGACGGAAATTAGATCAAAACCCTAAAATCGTTTTGACAACGAAAAATGCTATGTTCGTATTGGAAAAAAAAAAAACAAAATGTTTCACCTTGGACAGACCTCAGAGAATTTCCGTGTAAATCCGGTGTGACTTATGGAATTGAGATCATTTCTCGATTATTTGCAGGATGTTTGGTTTGAACTGGTAAAAAATTGAGAGCCAAATGAACAACAAAATTGACGACAGCAAAATAATCCGGGACGGAAAGGTTACAATGAATTCCACAATTTTAGTGACAGCACATCAGTCCCTTCGCGATCTTCGCAACATCGTTTAATGTTTCCGCGTTTGTTCAAATCCGCGACCAATCCGCGAAAATCGCGAGATCCGCGAAATTCGCGAAATCCGCGCCTGTTGTAACAGCCCTGAATGTCATTTCAACTTCAGGGATGCCAAACTCATGGGATATTGACAATTTGATTGGCACACTTCGGCCTACTTCGGCACATTCGGCATACCCTGGTATAGCGTTTGCAGGGCTGATAGCAGTGTTAAGCAATAAAAATAGTGAATTAGTGACTAAAAGCATTTAAAAAAGTGACTAAAAAGTGACCAAAATCATTTTAAAAAGTTACCAAAATGTGACTTAAACATGATCAGAAAACTTCCAGAAATAGAATCATGCAAATTGATTTGTTAGTCATCCAAAAAAGGTAGATATTGATTTCCTATCTGTACGCATTCGTCAAAAGTTTATATTACAAGATCTTGCACAACTAGATTAAAAACTAACAACACCGTGTAACACGACTTTCAATAACAGAGATATTTTACCATATTTGAAATTATTATGGTCTCCTGAATTAAAGTTTAGAATAAATCTATTCTCTAACACGTTACGCGTTTTAGTTATGAACTATGATAATCTTTATGCGATCTGCGAATTTGCTTCACGAAGGTGCTCCGCGTTCACTTAGTTACCTAATTAGAAGACAGGGAAATGAGGAAGCGAGATAGCGTTTTAAAATATTAAATGACATAGATACCCAGATCTAGTTTTTGAATTACTGAAAAAAAGCAGAATTCTTCTACAACAGGAGTTGCTATTCATTCTACTGGGCCGAACATCTACTGGATCGAACAAAGGCTGAATGTGTCATTAGGTCATCTTGGGACAGGTTTTTCCGAATGTTTCTACCATAAAGTACCATAGTTTCATTAACCTATGATCCCAATTTCACCCATCTTTCAAAAATACAATCCAAATGTATAATGGAAACATTTTAAATGGAGCCAGAAATTTGATAGGTATTATTGACTAGTGTAAAGAAAAAAAAAATGATTTAAAAAAATATTACAACATCTTTAGAAAACTATTTTAATTCACTCTGCAATGCTCATTACATTATTAATAATTCTTGCTAGGAATTTCCTGAAGAATTCTCCTGAAAATTCACCTCAACATTTACTTAATATTATCCTGAAATTCCCATGGAATTATCTTAGGAACATTTTTTTAGTTCTGCTAGGAAATCCCAAAAATTCTTCGAAATGCTGCTGGGATTCTCCTTTGAATTATCTGAAAAAATAACACCGGAGTATCCTTAGAATACTCCTCAAAATCCACTTGAAATTTAGCTCAGAATTTTCTAAGGATATTCCTAAGAAATCCGTTGGAAGTATGCTTAAAATTACCGTTGAATATGGCTCCTTTCCCTGGTATTCTACTCACAACTATGCAATTCTCACCTGAAAAATTACTTTCAGTTTTGCTTAAATTTCTCCACAAAATTTGTCAGAACCCTCTTGAAATTTTTGACCGAATTCATTTGAGGTTCGATAGAAATTATACTCATATTCAATTGTAATCCTATGATTTCTCCAAAAAACTCACATAGAAATATGCTTCGGATTCTTTTGTCTCAGAATCTTCTTTAAATTATCCTCAGAATGTCCTCTTTTGTATTATCTTGAAGTTCTCCTCAGAATGATCATGGTGTAATCCTCCTTCTCGTCCAAATTTTCTCATAATTCCTTAAGAATAAGAGTCAAAAGCTGTTATGAATTTTCATTAAAATTTGTATTGAATCCTAATCAATGTTGCCTTGGAATTGCCTCAGAATTGCCTACAAAACTAGAGTCCTAGGACATTGAAAATGATCCAAGGGTTAAATTTTATACACATTGACAAGAATAAAAATTTAAACTCAACAGGTACATGAACTTGGTGAAAGGTGAAATTTTAGAGACATGGATTCAAATTAATAAATAAACCAATCAGTAGATTAATTATATATAAAACCAAAAGCTACTCATTGATGAAGTGTTTGATTTTAGTTACCATAAGGTTCTTATATATTGTAACGAAATAAATATTTAACATGAGTATTTGAGACTGTTCAGTTATTTAAATTCCAACTTGCCGTATTTGAGGTTCCAGAGCTTTACAGAGCTTAACAGGATTATATTTAAGTTGAAGTATTTCTTTAAAAGAATTTATTTTTATAGAGTTTATCTAAAATAAATTCGAGTTTATCTCTGGGAGTGCCTTGAATTTTTTTATAACAGTGCAGAAATTCTCTGCAGAACACTAAAACAATCATCAAATTCGTCCTTAGATTCTCTTTGAATTATAAACTTTTTTAAAGAATTCACCCCCTTAGAAATTCCCATACTGTTCACCTCTGAGTTCTTATAAATTTTTAATCTGAATTGTCTTGGAGTTCTCCTCTAAGTTCTACTGAAAATTCACATGGATTTCTCCTTAAAATTATCTGGAACTGCTTTTCAAGTAGTTCCTAGTCCAATTTGTACCCAAGAAATTGTTCACAGGCCTACTTGGAAAAAAGTTCTTTTAATAGTTCTTCAAAGTAACTGTATCCTGAAAATCTAGTCCCAGTCACCCTGATTATTTAATTTTGCAGTTGAATCTGGACTCCTCAAAGGTGTGAAATCGCAAATAAAAGTGTGCTTTGATTATGTATCGTCCAGGTTTCTTCTGCGTACTTCCAACTAAGAACTAAGCAGTGTAGCACTGTTACAATTTTTATTTTTTTAACGAATTTTACATTGCAATTCAAGCGGGAATGGCGAAAAAAGTGACTTTAGTGATTTTTTGTCGAAAATAGGGACTTTTTAGTGACCACCTTCAAAAAAGTGACCCGCTATCAGCCCTGCGTTTGGCACAGCTAAATAATTATCGGTAATCTGGCAACGCTGACACTTGCGGCACACTGAGAAAAAATTACACAAAATAAGTGTGAAGAATGACTAACCCCATGGGTTGCAATCAAATTCCCGATTGTTTGCCGGTTTCTCCGGTTCACTCACCACCGCTTATATCAAACATTATTTACATAACCGTGGTTATCAAAAGAGAAAGTCGTAGAAGCGAATCGATCAAAGCAAACCTTTTGAAATGTTCAAAATTAGAATTAACACGTAAGAGCGAAGAGGAAGGAAGAAGAAAAACTCCAAACTCAAATTTTCATAACTGCCCCGTAAGAATCTATAGAAAAGCAGTTCTCTTATGTTACAATGGAAATCCCCAATTAATTATCCATGAATCACGTGCAGAAGAAAACCGACTTATCACGCAACACTCATTCCATCATCCGTGAACCGCCAGCTCCAAGGTGACAGCCATTCTCCCTTTTTTTATAATTTTCCTTTCAGTGCCGAAAGTACCCTCCTTCACCTTCCCAATATCTACCGAAACCAAACAATAATAAAAAAAAAAAAAAATTAAAAAAAACCATCGCAACCAACGCCAAAGAGTTCAAAGGGTGAACTTACTGTGAACGAGCAAGCAATGCTGCGTGAATAACGAGAGTGCGTACGTGAGAAATCGAAGAAACCAATCGCTCCGGCAGCAGCGATGACGACCGAGACCGAGAAGAAAACCACAACAAAAACAAAAACAGCAGCCCAACGGAGTAGGTGGTATATAAATCAAACACGCACACACACACACACACACACACACGCCGGCCCCCGGGGATCGTCATCGCCAACCAGACAAACCTGTTTCCAAGTTTTCTTTTCCATCTCCAGTGCGGCCCACCACTCAGTTGATGGTGATCGTCGTCAGCAGACAGCTTGGCACAGTATGTATTGAGCGAGCGGAACAGTAGGCTAAGCAGGGCAGTTGGAAGCAAAGAAAAACAACTCCGAAACCGCACATTGTTTTCATTGTTTTCAAATTATTAGCTTTCGCTAATGTTTTATTCAAGTTTTTTGTTTTTTTCACTTTTCTGGTTTTTTGTTTTACTTTTTACCTTTACAACAGGGACTTCCTTAAAACTAAAATTATTATAGTTCAATTTTTTGGATTTTACAGTATTTTTTTTGTTGTTGTTGTTGTTGTTGTGTGTATTTGTTTTTGCATTTCTCTTTTGCTGTTTTATCCTTTGTTCCAACACTACTTTACAATTTGTCCTACACAACTGAGAGAGTGGGAGTGGGAGTGTGTATGTGTGTGTGTGTGTATGTGTGCTTGGAAAAAAAACAAAGAATATCACTCTCGATCAATCTTGGGGCGGAAAAGCTGAACCAAAACACGGACACACTTTTCAAAACAAACTCAGCCTGTTGATCATTCATTGAGTGGTCAGAAAAAAACAATTAGAGAAACACAAAGGAGCGTAAACAGAATTTTGCCTACATTACTTTTTTTGTTGTTAATGCAACTATTCCATGATCGATCTTTTTTCTTCTTTTTTTAATTTCCGAATCCAACGTCAGAAATTGATTTGCCTAAGATTTTTTAGTGTGTTTTTGTTTTTATTCTGATTTGCTTACACAGTAGCTATAATATTTACAAAACGTCACAAAAATACAAACTGATTTTTTAAATTACACAATAGGTAGTTAGAGTAGTAATAGTAGTAGTAGTAGTAGTAGTAGTAGTAGTTTGCAATAGTAAAAGTCTCTCGCTCTCTTTCTAAAACAGAGTGGAGTGGGTGTGTGTATGTGTCTGTTTGCGTCTCGCTGTGTTTTGCAATGTGTGTGTGTGTGTGAGTGTGTGTTGTCAAGAACTACCCTGTTTTCGCTAATTTCCATTATTCATGTTGATTTTACTTTTAAGGGTTTTATTTTACACGATCGCTTCCATTCCAATACATGGGTCCTATAATAGCGATTAATGCTTGCAGTTTAGACTATAGATGTTAATAAATTTAATTGAATTTCATATGACAATTCTTTTATTATTTTTTTGTTTTTACGCTTTAAATTACATAATTAGGTACCAAGGAACATTGTTATTGTTGCTGTTGTTTTCTTTCGCAAAGAATTGGATTGATTCGAAAATCGAACTGAACAAACAAAAGAAAAACATTAACGGATTTGCCCGGGTTCCTCTCGCCGCATCGATGTCGCGGGGGGGTGTACACGTTTCGTCCGAATTTGAATAAGTGTGCTTGTTTGTTTGTGTATGTGTGTGTACAAGTGTTGGGTGAGATTATGTCTCGTGTTCCGTGTGAGTGTTTGAGTACTCGCATTCGCACTGTTGTTCTTTTGTTGATCATACCTTTTAAAAGATTATAAATGCATTTTTTCTTTGAATAACTTATTAAAAGTTACCGCTTTCTATTATGTTTTACATTTTTTTTTTTCCATAAATACCAATCTAGCCTACTTGTGTTCTTTATTTCACTACTATTAACCACCATTCGGAGCCAAGATGTTGTTTATTCTATTATAAGCCTTACTTTTGAGTAGGGGGGTGTCTAACACGATTTTTCTTTGCTTACTTTGTCTATTTCTTGATTCTGCACGGTTAAAATTGAGTGTGTACGCGTGTTTGTGTGTATGTATTTTGACAATTTTACATTTTCTGACGGAACGGAATTTGAGTTGCATGCTGATGATGTTGTTGTTGTTGTTGTTGATTTTCTTCCACATCTAGATTTTATCATTTAGCTGTTTTGACTTTAAAGTGTTTTAAAAACTGCAAAAAATGGAGCTTTCTGTTGAATGTTTTTTTGTTATATTTTTTTGGTTGTTTTCTTTTTTTCATCAATCATCAATTCGATTACAACTACACACAGAGACTAAAAGATCTATTCTAAATCATTCCTTTTATTTCTTAGAAGCTTGTGTGTTTGTTTACGGTGATTCACTGCTGGCAAACTCTCACTTCGATTCTGTGTTTAACGCGAGAACAACAAAAGGCGTGCTAATGTCACAAAATAATTCGGAAAAATGATCAATCGAAACGGAATAAAAGCGTAAGCACATGTTTGCTCTTGTTTTGCAGGACTGTCGGTTTGTTTTGATTGGCGCGACTCAATTGAGAATGATTTTCGCAGCAGCGGGACGAAACAATGCACGTCAAAATGAAACGTCAAACTCAACAGTTGACACTTTGGATTTTGTGTGTTTTTTTGTTTTTGTTTGTGTCGTTTGTTTTTTGCTTTCCTTTCTTTACTGATAATTCAACTGACGGACACACAGTTTTTGATCAAAGGGGGAAAATCCTAAAACGGATTGTAATTTTTCTGTTTGTTTTCGCTTTGTTCTACTAATAATATGCTTACATTGTCCTTTTCCTGGGTGCTTGCACTTTCTCTACGATAAGAAAAAATTGAGCAAAGGAAGAGAAAACAAATAAAGTAAATGAGAGAAAAAAAAAACTAAACGCGGAACAAATCAAAATGAGAAAAACCTAAATTCGATTCTCGCTACAGTATACTTGGTGTACATTTATTTGTGTGTGTATTTATTATTTTAGTTGATTAATCACTTAAGAGAAACTTAGAATGAAACAGAAGGAAACGAAAGTTTAGTTTGTTTTTTTTTGGTGAGATACACGTTTGTTCGTTTTGCTTAAACACTTTATTCCTAAACAGTCTAGTGAGAGGTTTTTTTTTTGGGGAGAGATGAAGCGGTCAGTGTAATGTTGCATAGTCAGTTGCGGTAACTTCGTGGCAACATCCGTGCCGCATTCATCGTTTTGATAGACAGGGATGTGCAAAGTGACTGTTAAAAACAGATAAACAACTATCAGAGTATGTCCTTCTTTCTTCACGGAAACTGTAGAGAAGAGGTTCAAATTTGCATTATTTAATTAGAAGAGCCTATCTAAACAACTCGTGCTCAAAACAACGTTCTTAAGCATACCTTTTTTTCACTTTTTCGATGAGTTCTTATTGTTTTCATTTCAAACGGAGTGCTTCGATTCGTCCCAGAAAAAAATAAAGCAATGGTTGTACGGGCGGGAAAATGTCAAGCTTGACAGTTCTGCCCGCGGGTCCCTAATAACTCAAATTATTTTCGCTTGCTGTTTCGATCGGTGAAGGGAAAAAATCCGGTTCCTCAAACCTTCGTGAAACAAAACAGAAAACGGGGCATCTATAAGCTTATTATCAGTCTTTTGGAGATAGGAGAAAGCACAGTCACAAACTGAAGGTCGCTTCATAAAACTAAATCGTTTGCATTTCATAGTTGTTTACCTTCGATGCATTTTTTTGTTTGTTTGTTTTACTGCAGTTGCTCACTTCGATCGGTACACGGCAGCATTCCGTGTCGGCGACGTGGATGCGAAAATGATAAATATTAAATAGCAAAACGGAATTCGGAGAGACTAATTTCCGAAACACCCGCCGCCCGATGACAGCGAATGCTACCAACGTACTTAATGTGTGAAAAAAATGCTACTTCTAAAATTTCTTAATCTAAACATTGAGGCGAAACGGCAAGCTTGAATTTCCAGCACACCTACTTGGATCGAACTCGGTTATTGAGAGTACAGAAATGAACGAAGGAAAAAAACCAGTTCGAATCGAAGCACATAAACGACCACTTCCCTTCTCTTCGTGGACCATCGCAGCAGCCATTCATCGTCGCGGCGTATTTATAAACATAAATAAACGGCGGCCATTTTGGATGTTTTGCGCGCCTCTGCTTTCAACCAGAAGCCGAGTGAATGCGCTCCGCAGCAATATGCCACAGAGCACCAACACAAACGAGAATCGATTTCTCGTCGTCGTCTGACCCGAATGGAACGGAATGGGGGATGGAGATGATAGACGAGTTTAACAAAACAAGAATGTTACACTTCTCCATCGTTGTCAATCGAATGGAAGCCATCTCTAGTTTGATTGTTTCGATTTGTGACAAGCGAGCGTCATCGATTCGATTTTTACAGCCCATTCGCAGAAGTATTGCATCATCTTTTTCGTGGACTCGCGTGTTGGTGCACAAAGGTCACACTGACGAAAATAATGTGTTTTACTCAATGACTGTTAAACACGCACGGAAATACACATACACACACTCACACACGTGAGTGAAGGCAAGAAGTTGGTGACTGATCTAGAATGGGCAACACCCCGATGGTGATGGATGATGGCTAAACGTACAAAGTTCGAATTTGTAAGTATGAATGTGTGTGTGCAACCGTTGCGTGTCTACTGTTATTGATTTTTTCGCTCGCTTTCCTCAGGAGCTGATACGAATTTCGAGAAGCGAATCAACGGACGGAAGATGCTTTAAATATAAACCATGGCCTGCTACGCGGGTGGTGGCTACTGCGATCCGTTCTCGGAGGACGCGGAATTTTTTTTTTCAAATGTTTTCCTCCTTACAAAACTAATAATACACCATATTTTTAAACAAGGGGGAAAACTGTCGGGATTCTGATTTGTACGCGAGAAAAAAAAAACTAAACTTTCCTCCTCTCTTCATGTCGCTTGTGTTTCTAAACTTTCAATTGGTTCGTTCTAGAATAAATTACTTGTTTGCTCACTCAGACTAACTCATCCACTGCTCGATCATACGGAAAAGTACACGTTCTTCACGGTTCTCCTCTTAAATCATCGTCGATCATCCTCTTTCTTCATCACCCTCTCAACTCGGCGCATTCTCAACTACCATATAGTAACTTAGCGATACGAATAAAATTACAGACAAAAGATAACTTAGGACTCTAGCTGACACATCACCACGATCGGCGATCGGGACTCTTCGTCGCTCTCGTAAAAGTACCGCTGCTTGGGCGAAAGGCCGTGCTGTAACCGCCGGACGGCCTCCTTCACCAGACTGTTGTTCTTCAGCAGGGTCTGCAGGAACTCGTACGGGTCCTCTATCGTTTCCTCCTCCGGTTGTTTCTTGCAGGACTTGATGGGCCGCTTCTCGCCGTTGCCGCAGACGGGCTCCGACCAGGACCGGCATGGTATGTGATAGGGCGAGGGACGCGAGCTACGCGAAGGCAGATGGGCAGGTTTGGCTTTCAGGCGGAGATTTTCGCGAATTTCATGCACTAGCTCTTCGACCGCTAGTACATCGTTCGTCTGCTTGCTGGGCATTGTCGTGCTACTACTGCTGCTGCTGCTGCTACTGCTGCTGCTGCTGCTGCTGCTGCTACTGCTACTGCTGACAACCACCAACGGAGGTTGATCCTGTTGCTCGTTGTTTTCAATTATTGCAAACTTATCAGACACTCTTACCCACGCACAAAATCAAGAACTTTCGATATTCTCCCACGAACCAAAAATCACACCCCACAGCACTAATTTATCTAGCTTGCACACCGACGACTTCGGGTACCGTTAGCTATCCACCGAACGCACAGTTAACGGCTTCAGCTATCCAAGCTCTTCCGAGTGAAAGGTAAAAGCAGCTTCCGTATTGATTTCTCCAAGTGCTGCTTGCACCTCCGTCGAACACTTTGCTTTACGCACTTCTTGCACACAGAACACGAAGACTCAAGCTACCCAATCTAGGGCTTCACATCCGGTTTCTCCGAAGATGGCGCTACTGCTGCAGCTGTGGTCACTTTTTTTTTCCACAAATCTCCAACGTTACGAAAACAAATGACACGATGATTATTTCGCTCAGCAGCTTCACCGAAAGGCGATTTTTTTATCAGTAAACAGAGTAAACTATTAGACGTTCACTTCTTCTCTGTTTTTCGCCAGTTGTCTAGCGAATTTTTGCTCTCAATTAAAGCTACTATTATTTCCACTTAGCAGTATAATTTCACAGTTTTCAATATCACTTCTGAGCGGACTCTCGAGGGGGCTCTTTTTCCCTTCTCTCTAGCGCGCTGCTCTGTTTGCGTATTGTGTATTTACTCTGGCGCGTACCGTTGCTTGTTTTGCTCTCTGCTTATTCTTCTTCGTCTCCTTAGTCGACGTCTCGTCGTCGTAGTCTTTTACTCGGCGCGGCAGGTAGAATGTGTGAGAAACTTTTTTTTTTTTGCTTATGTACAGTTGAGTTGAACTTATGTATTTGCCTTCACTAGTAGATTATTTACAGGGAGCGAATAGCGACGCGGTGCTATCGTCTCGAATGTCTACAGCCGACTGAGACCGAACGAGCGAGTGTTTTTCTTTTTAGCTCGAGCGCCCGACGAACCCCGGGCCAGCGGGTTGCCCGATGCGAACGAAACGTACCGAACGTGACCCGATTGAGGTGGCGGGCGATGGGTAAGTGCACCGCACATCGACACCCGTTAAAACCAATTTCCTCAAAATTTCCGTTTTCATTTAAATTTTTTTTCCGAACCTCACACTTAAAAAAAAAACCCCATGTCCTTTCAAAGTTAACGACGTTCACCCTACCGAATCCATTACATCACACCACCCGGCTGCAGGATTTTCTCTGCACTCTGGCAACCCCAAATACCCCCGAGTGCACCGATTGTATAAGAGGAAAAAACACAAATATTGTTGCTCGCTCTCGCTCTCGCCGACGTTCAAATTCCGTACGAACGAACCCTGGGCCAGCTCCAATTTTACCTTCTTTTTTATTTACGACGACAAGACGAACGAACGGCCGAACCCGACGGCGGTAAACTCATTCACCTCGTTCGACATTACTATTTTGCTTGCTCGTTTCGTTTCTCCGCACTCTCTTTGCCTTCCCACTCACTGCTGGCGCACACCAGCACAACACACACCGACGTTGTGTGTTGTTTTTGTTTTGACGCGCGAGTATTTTCCCACTGACGATGACGATGACGATGACGATGACGAAGACGGTTGCGGGGCCGAAGGGTGTGTGTAGTGTTTTGTACTCACAAAAATGGAGTGGTTTGACTATCTTCCGATGACTGGCTCAAGGGGCTGCTAAAATCGTTAAAATAGTACACGAAACCGGTCCCCGTTCACCAAGCGAGGCATACATAGCATATGCACATATAACAGAAAATAGATTTTATGTTTTGAATTGAACTGCGGGCTTCGGCCCCGGACGCGTAGGAGGAACGGCGGACAGAAAGTCGATAAATGTTTTGTATGCAGTCGTCCTCGTCGCCACTAAAATGTAAACAAGCGAGTCGGCGAGGCAAACAGAAACTACCCACAAACTCTTAACCCCAAAAAGCAAGCCATCGTGGAACTTTCTACGAGACCGAATCACTCGTCCATAGAAAGACGCAGACGAGAGGAGGAGCACTGAAAATTAGAGCGCCATCATCGTCGTCGTTTGCCTGCTAAACAATTACGATGGCTCTTTTGGGTGAAATTTCTCCGAAATTTTCGCTCACGATCGACGATCGACGATCAAGAGGCGGCCAATGTGAGTGGAAAGCTAATTGATTGAGGGAAATTAGAGGCTTGGGCGAAGGAAAGATGAAACCCACGCGTCGTCGTCGTCGTCGTCCTCAATGCTTGAGTAAATCGTGGGAATGTTTATACACGATCGAACCTGTGGGAACATGTCCACCGACGATCATAATGTGGTTGGTGGTGGGAATGCACTGCGACATACAAAACCAACAAGCGACGGCCGACGGTGAAAGAGGAGGAAAACGAAGACTTGAAGCATGTATCTCCTTAACTACCCACGAGAAGGGAGACCCTGCTCAAACTGTGGTGTAACGCCAAACCACATCGAGGTCGGACAGTATTGCAGGCAGGCAGAACGCTCAACAAGAAAAGAAGAATCGGTATCTGGTTGGATTCCGGTTTGGTGCAGAATATTGCAACCCATAACCAAGTCGGGTGCGCGATGATGATGAAGCGGTTTAAGCGATAAGTCAAGCTCAGCTATCTCGGCAGAATCGGTGTGGGTTTGGCAAGGAATTACAGGTAACCGTCTATTTGTAATGTGCAAATTGATAAGAATTTTTCGCAGGAATCACACGGTGGTTTACGCGATGTATATCAGTTTCGGGTAGGCTTGGAAAATTTCAACGAATCCCACCAAGATGTCAACTACGGAATTCTCTTTACAATACTCACCCTCATTTTACCACCTATATTCCACAAAAAAAACAACATCATGATGCAGACAACAGAGTGACCAGAGAATTGTCATTTTCAAATTACCGATTTTTTCCCGGTTTTCCCGGTTAAAATCTAAAAAATATCCCAGTTATCAATAGTAAGCAAAATACTAAAGTTTTAAACTGATGCAAAATCACGTTTTGAGATATTTCGAATCAATTTGACTGTTTTTTTAAGCTCTAGTTCTCTTTTTTTTTTAGCCAAACACTATCGGACTGCATGGGATTTTTAGAGCGGACGATTAAATTAGGAAATTGTTTCGTGGACGATTACATTAGGAAAAACGTTATACGAAGATCTCGGAGCACACATAAATCTTTAAAAAATTGAAAAAAATTCAAGGATTCTGACGTTTTTACATTTGTGTAGAATCTTAGACTTTTTCTCGAGATTTGTGACTTTGAAAAACCTTCGTGATCCAAGATTCCAACGAAACAAGAAATAGAATTAGAATTTTGTTTAACAATCTAAGACTGAACACATTTTCAAAATGTGGATAATTAAAAAAAAAAAAACATCCAAGATTTGGATGAAAATAAATTATGGGTCTTGGGAAATATTGAAGGCTTCCAAAAATGTTGAGGGTTCTCATAATTTGAAGTATTTAAATACATAAATTAAAAAAAAAAACTCGGAAAAAAAATTCAAAGGAATTCTGAACAAGAATCCCAAGATAGGGTAGATAGATGGTCCCCCTAAGAAAAACACATCATAACACATGAAAAACATTCATAAATGTATGATAGCTGTGATCATGCTCATGCTTTGGAATATGTTTGATAATATTCTTCTTCTTCTTCTTCTCATTTCAAGATTATTGCGTATCGCATGTTAGCTTATTGCGTGCTCTCAACTTAGTGTTCTAGATGCACTTCCACAGTTATTAATTTAGAGCTTTCGATACCTGTACTATTTTTGCATTGGTATAATTGTGTGGCAAGTCCAATCATACTTCTATGCCCAGGGAAGTCGAGAAAATTTCCAACCGAAAAATTCCTAGACCGGACCGGGAATCGAACCCAGCCACCTCCAGCATGGTCTTGCTTTGTAGCTGCACCTTTACCGACTGAGCTAAGGGATATACAATGTTCAAAATGTGGATAAAATATGATAGACTCAATAAATTATTATGTTTGAAAAATTTCAGTGTTTGCTCCGATCAACAATACGGGGCAATATGAGCATTAGAGTGATGCAAAATTGGAAATTTTCGCTCCACAATACTTAAACGATTCCAAATCGGATCCTGACTAACCTCTCAAAATTTGAACCCATTTGGTAAGAAACTGAGATGGCACAAACCATTTGAAGTTTGTAAGGGAATTTTTATGGTAAAACCAAGATTTTTGTTCATGTCTATCTAATAATTTACCATAACGGTCTGCTTCAAAAGTTTTCAACTGTACTTGTAGGAAATTTTTCCAGCTACAACTCAAGACCACTTTTTGATTAAATGCAAGGATCGAAAGTTATCAATGGTTCAATGCGCTGATGTCTTATGATCATGCTCAATCAACTGCTCAACAGGCAACATTGGTGTTTCTGGGGCGTTGAATAGGAAACAAAAATCATGGCTACTATGTCACACTGCAAAATACAGTGTTCCCTACAGAGCAGCTGCTTGATCATGTCATAAGTTTACCAATCTCTTGAATAATTAATAACTTTTTCCTGTCTCGTTTACATAGAAACAATCTTCATCAAAGAAAATTTTCTATAAGAATGTATATCGCACTGTTTCGCAGCTCAATATGGAAAAAGACAAGAAGGCAATGAACAAAAAGTTGAGATTTCCCATAGTAATTTACATGTCAACTTCAGTTGGCTTGTGCGAAGTCTGTTTCTAACCAAATGAGTTGTAACTTTGAGAGGCTAATCAGGACCCGATTTGAAACCATTTAAGCACTGTGGAGCGAAAAAGTCAAATTTTGCATCAGTCTAATGAGCACCCTAGTAAAAGTTAACGTTTCGACAGGTTTTGACTAGAAAATAAAATTCAGGAATCATGTGAAATAGAAACATAAGTTCTTTTAGCAACAGTGGCGTGTATTGCTCGCTGTAGAACCAGCGGATCAGTAAAATGTAATATAGTGAATGCAATGCTTGTTTTCTTGACTGCATATCTTATAATATTCTAGAGATTTTGAGCTAATGTTACATTTTCATTATTATCTTAGACATGTAATTGAATTTTGCTACGGTTTTCATGGAGATGCATATTAGAAACATTTTCAACAAGTTTGTAACAAAATTAGATTGAGTTAATAGGTAGCCACGAACGGTGGCCCATTCGCCCGTATGGTCTTCTTGCCCCACCCCCCTAATTCTTAAATTGAGCCCTGAGGATCTGTTAGAATAATCAAAAGGGAATTGCGAGGACAACTTCAAGGATAATTCCTAGGTGATTCTGAGGAGAATTGTATGGGGATTGTGAGGAGAATAGCTGGTGAATTTAAGGGAGGATTTCAAGAGAATCTCAATTTGAATTTATAGAGTGTTCTGAGCAGAGCTGGTAAATATCACGGCCGTCATGTGACAATGAGAAAACAGGCTCTCTCACTATCACGAGACGAAACTACCTATCATTGGCTTTCTTGTCATTTTCCAATGATCAAGCACTCATGAGAGTAGTTCTTATGCGGTTTTGACATCATAATTTCTAACTGATTTAGACGAATTAAAGCAAGCAACCGTATGTGATCGGTAGAGTGAAAATATTATTAACTATGACTATTTGTTTTGTATTACTTCTGCGTGAAGTCAACGATTTACATAGTTGAAGATGCTGATTTCAAATAACAGACTAAAGTTGTAATATTTATACGATAGATGAGGAGATGAAAGTATAGAGTTGATAGTTCCGTTAGAGTACGGCAGTGTAAAAATTGTATATAGAGAGTAGAAAGCGAGCTAGGACAACGTTAGGAAGGTACAAATCGGCTTGATCATCTCTCTTTACCACACTCCCCCGTTGGAGAGGGATGGTGTGGGGCTAGTAATTACGATGAACTCAACACTGTCACGTTCTGTTATGACCAAAAATTCGATGAGATTTTGAAGAAAATCTCTATCATCACTTTCTCATCCGATGATAGTGACAGAAGTATCTCTGTAAAAATCGCGTGAGATCTTTCATTGAAAATTACATTTGCCAGCCTTGGTTCTGAGGATAATTTAAAAGGAATATTGAGCAAGATTCTGAAAAAACATAATCAAGGAAGCTCCGAGAAAAATACCAAACGAATCATGTTCTTATGTTGATAAAATAGGATGAGATTTGAAAATATTTTTTAAATATTGAGAAGAGAATTCTAAGGTTTTCCGAGAAGAATTCCGAATGATATCTGAGAAGAGTTCCAAATGATATCTAAGGAGAGTTTTGGGTAAAATTCAAAAAAAAAAATTAAAGAAAAAAAACTCCAAAGGATTTAATCTTTACGATAGTTTCAAAGAGGATTCAAACGAAATTTTTAGAAGTGTTTCAAAAGAATTCCAGGGTAATAACGAGGGGAGTTGCAAGGGAATATTTTTGGTAAGTTATTCAAAGCAAACTATGGAATTAATACTACAGAAACTTAAAAAAAATGCATGGTAATTTTGATTTTGAATCGTTTAAGAACCA
Organism: Ochlerotatus camptorhynchus; assembly: GCF_037179485.1. Classification (NCBI taxonomy): domain Eukaryota; kingdom Metazoa; phylum Arthropoda; class Insecta; order Diptera; family Culicidae; genus Ochlerotatus; species Ochlerotatus camptorhynchus. The sequence continues at coordinate 3,688,014 of NW_027040640.1, forward strand.
TCTCGAAAATTGTTGAATTACGGTCCAGATATCACACGTTTTTTTTTTTTCCAAACTCCGATTTCATTATTAGCTTCTGGTTATGCACAGTACGTCTTAATTGAAGCAGGTAGGAATTGTTTGTCGAATTGGTTCTGAAACCCTGGCGTAAACATGTATTGAAATATTTTAGAGCTATAATGTATTTAAAGGTTCTGATACGTTCATTGATATATAAATCATTAAAATATTTCGAAGTTCAAAGAGCTTCAGAGAAGTTCGGAGATCTAATGAGAAATTTGTTGAGCTCTGGGTAGTTCGTAGATCTTGAGAACAGAACTACAAAACATCAGAAAATTTTACAGATATTAAAATAAATTTGCAGGAATTCATAAAAAAAAATCACAATAGAGATCATAGATCTTCAGATAAATTTCAAAGAAATTTTCAAAACTTCAAGCTAGCTTAAATATTATCGAATCAATTTGTCAAACTATAAGTGAAATTTTGAAAATCTTCAGAGAAATTAGCATAACTTCAGACAAGTCCAAGAATCTACAGTGAAATAAAAAGTATTTCACAGAAGTTTGGAGCTCAACTGAAAAATTATACAGAACTTTGAAAAAAATTACAGAACTTCTAAACAAAATCACAAGAATGGTCATAGATCTTCAGCTAAGTTTGAAGACCTTCAAGAAAGTGTGTAGATTTTCTGATACATTTTAAGAATCACAGAAATTTTAATGGATCTTCAGTAACATTTGCAGAACTTCAGGAAATTTTGACGATTAAAAAAAAATATTTATACGATTTCAGGGAAATTTGTAGATCTTGAGAGATACATTTCAAAATTCAAGGAAGCTAAAATATTTTCAGATAAATTTAGAGAACTTTAGGTAATTTAGAAGCTTTTCAGGGAAATTTTTAGATCTTCAGGGTAGCCCGAGAGCCTACAGAGGAATTTACAAAACTTCAGAGAAGTTTGCAGATCTACTGAGAAATTTATTGAGCCTCAAGTTTTTTTCCCGTGGATCTTGAGAATAGAACTACGGTGCTTCAGACAACTTTACTGAACTTTAAAGATATTTGCAGGATTTTTTTCAGAAAGCTTCACAGTTTCAGAAAAATGTGAGATCTTCAGAAAAATTCGGAAAAAATGAAGAAAAGTACATCAATTCCAAAAACAAATCGCAGCGAAGAACGAAAGTTCAAGATTTTTCAGAACTCCATGGAAGTTGGAAATAGATAGATCTGAAGAACTTCAGAGAAGTCCGTAGACCTTTAAAGAAGTTTGTAGAACGTCAGAAAGTTCGTAAGTTTTAAGAAAAATTTAAAAAACTTCAGCCAAAGAATTTCTGAAAATCTGCAGAACTTTATGGAAATCCAAGAATCCATAAAGAAATTTACAGATCTTTGTAGAAGTTCGAAGATCTATTGAGAAATTTATTGAACTTCAGGGCAGTTCGTAGATCTTTAGAGCAGAAATACAGTATTTCAGAAAACTTTACAGAATTTGAAATAAATTTTAGGAACTTCTGAAAAGTTCAGAGGATAGTTCGTAAATCTACTGAAAAATCTGCAGATGTTTAAATAAATTTTCAGAATTTTATTGCGGTTCTTGGATTTTAAGAGAAATTTACAGAACGTCAGGTAAGTTCGGTGATCTTTAGCAATATTTGCACAACTTCAGAAAAATTAGTCAAACTTCCGGAAAGCTCAAAAATTTCTAGATAATCTTTTAATTCTTTAAGGAATTGTGTAGATGTTGAGAGATTTTTGCAGATATTTATTGATTCATGGAAATCTACAGAACTTTCGAGAAATTCGTATATTATTAGAAATTTTGTGAACATCAGAGATAATTTTTGATATTTCAGGATCTTAAATCTTCAGGGATTCAGGAAAATTTTCTGAACTTCTGAAGAGCACACAGAACTTCAAAGAAATCTGTAGAACTACCGAGAGATTTGCAGATCTTCAGAAAAGTTTGTTGATCTTTAAATATATTTTACCAGAGAACAGAAACAAAACTTCAGGGACGTCCGAAGGTCTTCAAAGAAATATAATAAATTGAGTTCTTAACAGAAATTTTCAGAACTCAAGGAATCATGTAGACCTATAGAGAACTTTTCCCACTAGGTTGTCGAAAGTTGGTATCGACATCTTGGCGATGTTTTGAAATCCATTTTCATCTTCATATCGCAGCTCTTGAAGGACAAGATGAGACAGACCCCTGCCGATAGTCCTCCTGGGCAACCATTTCCTACTCCACAAAGTTCACCTTATCCTTCTCATTTTATTTGAAATAATAAAAGCAAATACGCCTGCCGAAGCTAGAGCAATTTTCCGGTAATTCACGATGGAAGTATTTACTTTTGATTCCACAGTTTTCAAAACTCAAAATCAGACCAAGACATCAGATAGTCTAAACAAACCTTAACGAAATTCAATTTCCACTTCGCAATTTCACGGGCACACAGATGGTGATCTACTTAATGGGCAAAGTTTAAAATGAATCTGCATGTCTGCTGCAGAGATGCATGCATCTCATTTAATATTCACTTCTGTATGCCTTCTGGACATCAGTGCCAGTGAAAACGCCAAGAGGAGGGATTCCATGAACCATCACCTTAAAGTGTAAGTAATCTTAATCATGTTGTACCGGTAATCATACTTCAAAATATGTTGCTAATAATAATGGAAAATTGGAGAAAACTGGCTGAATTATCAAAGAAGATTTCAAATTTTAACTGTTTGACTTGATGCGTCTAAATAATTTGGAATAATCCAGTTTAAATTGGAATGCTGGCATCACTACTCATTGTTGGAATAATATCAAAAAATCAAATCTCACCAAAGCCCAAAATCACGCTTAATTTTCGTAATCAACAATCAACAAGCACACAACTGCGGTTGATATTGCAGCTCGGAATATCAAGCTAACAAAACTCACCAGCTGCAAATCTCTCCAAACTGTGGTGAGATTGAGTTTCATGATTTTTGCTTTACACCCGAACGCAACCAAAACATTCATAACGACTGGTAGCAGTCGCTTCGTGTCTACCATCAGTGAAGATAAAAAAAGAGATAGCACTATTGAACGTTCTCTTTCTAAGAAAACGAGGTGCAACGGAATCATTTTTGCGTCGATTCAACTAACAGGTTCGAGGCTTAAACTTTACACGTTGTGAATAGTCTCGCAATATCAAAGGAGCTTGTAAAATCAATATCAAGCATTATATTTTGCTCCAATATCTCGCGTGATATTGAGAGCGTATGAGAGCGGAGAAATATCAATTTGCTACATGCCATCACTGATCATACGACACGATAAAAAGAAAATTCTAGATAGAGCTGAAATTAGGGCGTAGCAGCTTTTGATTTCTAGAAATTTAAGGCTCGCCTACGCAAATCAACAATACCATCTGGTAGAAGAAGACTTCCCAGGATTGGGCGATCTTCAGAGAAAGATCGATCTTGACGGATCGATCTTATTTTTGGCTCTAGAATCGATCCACTGATTAAATCGGTACCAAAGAATCGATCTTTGGTAGATCGATCTTTTGATTTCTATTTTAATACGCTTGTTTACTCCAATAAATTCTTTCCTTTATAATGTTCAATTTAATGTTGAGGTACACTTATAAAATTCCACACATTTTTAATGACGAATTTCCATGTAAAATTCCACATGATTTTCATGTGACCACACATAAACAGACTCCACCCAGAAGCACACATGAAATTTATGAGTCAAATGAATAGTATGTGTGGTTACACATGGCTTTCATGTGTACACATATTAAGTATGTGTCTGACACATAAACATCATTTGTTGATCACATTGCAAAAATTCATTTGTGGGACACATAAAAACAATCTTTGAAATTTTATCAGTGTAGCACAAACCTTCTATGTAAATACACTTAACAAATTTAACAACTATTTTTTTTTAAGATCGAAAAGATCGAAAGAAGAGATCGTTTTTTTTCGATCTTTTTGTGGACAAAGAATCGATCCAAGATCGCCCAATCCTTTCCCCTACCTGACGGTTGTTTTGGTTTGCGTGGGCGTGCCTTGAGTTCTTAGAAATCATTGTTTACAAAGGCTGTTACGCCCTAATTCCAGCTCTATCTAGAATTATGATTATTTTTTCCTAAAAATTACCATCAACAATTCGCGCCATGAAAATGAATTCCGCAATTTTTGTGATAGCACATTACTCCCTTCGCGATTTTCGCGACATAGTTTAATGTTTCCGTGATATTCATGACTGAAAGTTGAAATCCACGTCTGTTGTAACAGCCCTAAAAATGCTCAATAAACTTCCAGGAAGTTTTAGGAATTTCATTTCGTCCAGATATTCAGGAAATTTTTCAGAAAAGGATCAGATTCTTCGCGGAAGTTTGGAGAAGATTATGGATGTTTTGAGATCTAGGAGAAAATAATAATTATGAAAATTGGCAAATGTTCAGGGAACTTCGTAGAAGCTCAAACATATTTTAAGAAGTTAAGGACAATGTTGATATGGCCGTTATTATGGTTGTCTTGCCGCTACGAATTTTTGATGGCACGAATCTTAGAAACTAGAATTATTTCGTGAACGAGAAAAAAGGCAAAAGTCTCAAAAATTCGGAAGGACAAAAGGTTGGTTGAAAGTGAGGGAGACGAAAGGTTATAATCGAAAATATATTAAACGGACAAAAGGTCGAATGAACGAAGTATGGCATGAAATTTAAAGAGACTTATGGTCGAATGGACAAACAGTCAAATGGTTACAAGGTCAATAGGACAAAAGATCGAATAGGACAAAAGGTGGAAGGTCTCATTCAACCATTTGTCCGACCTTTGCCCATTGGAACTTTTCAACGATTTGTCCCTTTATGTTTCATTCGACTTTATATCTTTCGACCTTTTATCAAAAATTCGAATCCTGGACCAGTGTTGGCAAAATCAGAAATCAATTGATATTTTCCCGCCCTCATGCGCTCGCAATATCACGCGTGATATTGGAACAAAATATCATGCTTGATATTGATTTTACAAGCTCCTTTGATATTGCGAGACTATTCACAAAGTGCAAAAATCAAGCTGATAGTTAACTCGACACAAAAATGATTCCGTTGCACATCGTTTTCTTTGAAAGAGAAAGTATAGTTTGCTATCTCTTTTTACTCTTCACCGATGGCAGATACGAAGTGACTGCTGCCAGCCGTTATGGAAGTTTCGGTTGCGTTCGGGTGTAAAGCAAAAATCATGAAACTCAATCTCACCACAGTTTGTTGAGACTTGCAGCTGGTGAGTTTTGTTAGCTTGATATTCCGAACTGCGATATCACAGCTTACAAAATCAACCGCAGTTGTTTACTTGTTGATTTTTGTCTACGAAAATCAAGCGTGATCTGAGCGTTGGTGAGATTTGATTTTTTGATATTATCCCAACACTGTCCTGGACTGAGCTGCCAAGCTTTCAATAATTCTTGTTTACATGAACAATATAGCCGAAGAAAGGAACCTTCCATTTGAGCAGGATCAATAGATAGAGTAGCTCGTGAATTTCGATGACAAATTGGAAAAAAAAACAATATGATTCGTCCTTTCTCCGGAACATAAAATAGATTCTGATTTATGGAATGTTTCGAGGTAGATCACCCAACTTGAATTTCGATGTAGACCAAACAACTTCAGAGTAGTTCCAATAGTTAATTGCAGGAATTTTCAAGAAGTTCCAAGAATTATTAAACATTCAGGAAGGTTCCAAAACTGTCGGGAAACTTGCAGAGTCTTCAGGGATTTTCCATGAATGTCAGGAAAATTGTTGGAACGTTAGAAATTCCGAGAACGGAAGTTCCATATGCTTCATGAAAAAGTTGTGGGGAACCTTTGAGATTCAGAGCTATAGAGGGCAGTTCCAATTACTTCAAGTAAGCACTGTAAACCTCAGAAAATTCCGGGGAAATTTTGCTCATCGGCATTTACTGGTCACCGTTTCTATGATAGTGGAATTTGACCATTTTCGTATTATCACAGTGTGTAAATAGTTCAATAGGTACACACACAAATTAAGATTGTGATACACACAACAAATTGAAGATTCTAAATCCACTTAATTTATTAAACGTCCGGACATAACATTGATTAAACTTTAAGAGAGACCCATGTGGCCTGATTAATCCATTGCAGGGGGATTGCTTTATGCAAATTCAAGCTCGAAAACCCTTTACTTTTCATGTGAAAGATTCTACCAAATCTCGTGAAAGTGCTTTCAAAACATGATTGAGGGCTGTTCCCATCCAATTTGTGTAGAAGAACAAGTTTCAACACCATTTCCATAATTGAACCGAACGCAATGCTCGAAGATTCATGTGCGGCCAACATTGTACGGGGGAAATGTGCACACACACATACACACACAAACACGTAGCAGTTCAAGGTTGTGTCTGCGGTGCTCTGTACGGTTCCATATTGCACAATCTCCAGAAAGCAGGTTGGAACGAGCAACGATGAGAGGGCGCTACGGTGCTTTTGTTTATCTCCCCCATCTGGAACGGGGCAATCTTGAGGTTGAACACCTAACTAGGTACATAAGAAATAAATGGTCGGTGGAAAGGGGGACCAAGGGACCTGTGTTTGTATGTGTTTTTGGGTGCGTGGTGCAAGAATCTGTCGGGTGTCTGAATTCAAGAGTCCTTATTTTCTGTTTACATTGTAGCCATAGTTTTCCTCAACTTCGTTCGGCGCAAGCTGATGGAGAAGCATGGTCATCGTCGTCGTCGTTGTTGTTGTTGTTTACCGAGCAGTCAGTCATTCACAGACAAGAGAAAAATGAGCTTCGCTAAGTGGAAAATTGGAAAAGTCGTGAATCAACGCGTCTCATTTCCATGGGAGCATGTGCGGCGATTTTTCATGACACCGCTTTTCTTTTGTTTCGTTCGTCTAAAACAGATCTTATGTATCGCAAACCATTGAATTCCTCCTCATTCATCGACATTGGGTTGAACAAAACAACATAGCCTAATTTTTCGCTCCCTTGGCAAAACCGAAAAGAGCTTTTCTAACATTTCTCGGTAAAGCAAAATACAGCGACCGAAAAGGAAAACATCTTTTCCATCATTTCCTCCCCCCCTTCCTCTGCATCCAAACGAATCTCAGATACTACTTCTGCGTGTTGATGGTGGCGCTTTCCATTTTCCTCCGGCGGCGTTTGAAGGTCAAAAAGGATATCGGGAAAATCGAAACAGCAAGCCTCGTTGAGATTCGGAGATGTGTGTTTGTAGCTGTATAGTTGGTTGTTGGGTATTTATGTCCCTTTCGGAGAGCGTCTCAAATGGCTGTTAGTATGTTTATTCCGGTGAATGATTTATAATACCGAAACGGGGTTTCTGGAAAGGGGGGGGGGGTTGATTAATAGCTTTTTCGTGTTCGGTTTTGGAAAACAGAATCGTTGAAGTTTGATTTCTTAGTGTTCGGAACAACAAAACTTTAATTTCAGACATCGAGCTGGGAGAGATTTTAAGGAAAATGGAATGAGCCGTTAGATGCAAAGCATAAGTAAAACAAATCAAATATTAACATGCACTGAATAGTTGAAAATCAAAGCTTTACCAATATATTCCTCGGTATTTATTTTATAATAACCGAATCAGTCGAACTACCCGGAGTGGCCAAAGAGTTTTCATTTTAAAATTCCCAGTATTTTCCCGGCTTAAATCTAAAAAAATATGCCAGGTTATAACTACAGTAAGGGTCCAGATTTGGCCACAAGTTTCCATTGTCTTTAGTTTGCTTGTGCTTAAACTTTAAAGCATTACACTCTATTTAATATTTTTAAGATTTTCTTAATAATGGACGCGTTCATTTTGTAATTTGTAATTTTAAAGATTTGTGGAAAACTAAAAAAGTCTAATATTTTATCTTGCCAAAATCTAACCCTTAAGGGCCACCCACTTACCTTACATTACTAAGGCCTGATGCCCTTTGCTGTCCAAAGACGACGTCTACACTCTACTCGATCCATGGCAACACTTCGCCAGCCTCGTAGTCTGCGAAGGGTCCGCAGGTCGCCTTCTACTTGGTCGATGCACCTTGCCCGCTGGGTGCCTCTTCTTCTTGTTCCTGTTGGGTCGCATTTGAGAACCATTTTCACTGGGTCGTCGTCCGGCATTCTAATGACGTGCCCAGCCCACCGTAGTCGCCCAATTTTTGCAATGTGGACGATGGATGGTTCTCCCAGCAGCTGGTGCAATTCGTGATTCATTCGCCTCCTCCACGTTCCGTCATCCATCTGTTCTCTACCGTAGATGGTACGCAACACCTTCCGTTCGAAAACACCACTTGGCCGTAGAAGACCACCGGTCTAATGAGCTTCTTGAATATTGCACTGCAACGAATTTTATCCGGAGTCCAAAGAAGGTGCGATTCCCTGCCATAATACGTCTTTGAATTTCTCTGCTGGTATCATTTTCGGCGGTCACCAGTGAGCCTAAATACACGAACTCGTCGGCCACCTCGAGTTTGTCACCGTCAATCTGAACTCGGGGTGGTAGGCTAACATTGTTTTCCCTAGAGCTTCTTCCTCTCATGTATTCGTTTTCGATGCGTTAATGGCAAATCCAATCCGCCTAGCTTCAGCCTTCAGTATGATGTACGTTTCCGTCATCGTCTAATGCGATGTCATATGCGAAGCCAAGAAGCTGGATGGAATTCCTGAAGATCGTGCCACTGGTGTCTATCCCGGCTCTACTGATCACACCTTCTAACGCGATGTTAAATAGCAGACACAAAAGTCCATCAGCGTGCCGTAACCCCCTTCGAGATTCAAAGGGACTCGAGAGTGTCCCCAATACTCAAACAACGCACATCACTCGATCCATCGTCGTCTTGACCAATCGCGTCAGTTTATCCGAAAATCCGTACTCGTTCATAATAAATGCCACGGATCTGACGCGATGCGGCAAAGCGACAGTTAAATCTATTGTCTAACTGTCAAATTTACGTCAAATTTGAGAGAGAAAATTTGTTCTCATACCTCAATCTCTCAACATGCCATGTATTTTGATGACACTCGATTTGTGATTTCCCTTTCACAGATTACAAAATAGAGTACCTGACACTACAAAACATGTCTGGTACCTCTATATATGCATTTACTTTAACACTTAAAGTTTCTCCTTTTTTACATATTTTGCGCAAAAGATACTTTCATAAAAATCGGCGGGAAATTCTGTGAGTTGTGAGCTATTTTGTGTGCAGAATGTGTAAAAAAGGAGGGACTTCGAATATTAATCGAAATGCATATATAGAGGTACCAGACATGTTTTGCACTGCAGTGTCCTCTGTGAACAATTAACCGAAAACAGATTATGAGTAGTTTTCGATAGATGTCACAGCAAACAACAGCAGTGACATCTGATGGAACATGAATGCAGAAGCTTGACAAAATGATTAATTCCTATCATCAACTAAAAGAGTTTCCCGTTTTCCGTACTAAATTTTCGCTAAACACTAAATCGCGCGACAGAATAGTTAGGTAGCAGCAGCAAATGTAAAACCCGTCAGTTTGCCAGCATCGATCCCAGAATACTTACCGATGATATCTGAAAATGATTAAAATAAAAAAGAGATATTAGTTACATTGAATGGAATATAAACAACTAGATTAACCTTTACGATACCAATCTTGAGGGTAGAAAATTTCAACTGTAGTCGTATCGTCAAATGTCAACCAATTCAGCTGGAACTGTGTTCAATCGATGTCTAAAATGTTCCCGTCCATGCAACACATGGCCAGGGATTTGGACTTCTTGGAAAGTTATTAGATCATATAGTGGAGTCGCAATTGCTTATCGTAGGTACTCCACAACTTTTTCGGTAAATCTCTAGTAAGTTCTTACATCTGGTAAACCTAGACAAATTTGAAAACAACAGCGTATTTGTGATCGATTGACGGTTGGTATCGTAAAGGTTAATGAAGAATACGGTTTGTAGAGAAATTTTGTTGTTTGTGGGTATTGAGTTAAAAATGGAAAAGAAATCCAAAATTTCCTCAATTTTGGTGCACTGGAACTACAGTGCTTTCCCGTTTTTGTCAGTTCCCGATTTTGTCTAACCCCGATTTTGCTGAATTTTTTGGTTTTAAAGCATGGATTCTCAACTGCATTTCGCTCCAACTGACACTTAATTGTCTTTTCACAACAGTAACGGAGATAACCCAAATAAACCTCAATCATTGCGACACTGCACAGCTGTTGTGGCAGTCGACAACGGAAACAAAGTGCGACGTTGCAGGTGGCTGATATACCTGGGATGACTGCAATACAAGTTATGGACAGGTACCCCATTCAAGAAGAAGGTTTCGTGATCGCGGAATCTTCATATGCAGTTGCTACTCACCACCTAGATCGACGATAGAGCAGTTCCACGATGCTGGATGGACTTACCGAAGAGCTGATCGAACGAAGATCGGTAGTCATATTTGAGGAGACTTCAATGCTTGGACAGTGGAGTGGGGAAGCAGATGTTCCCATGCAAGAGGGCACAGTCTGCTGGAAACTCTGGCAAAGCTTTAAGTTATGCTGTGCAATGAAGGCGGCAGCAGCACTTTTCCCAAGATGGCCGGGAATCCATCATCTACGTCACTTTCTGGAGTATGCGAAGGTTATACCCATAGCGACCATCAGGCGATCCGATGTGGCATTGGCAGTACGGAGGACGAGAACTTGCGACCTGAAGTGGAAAACGAAGCCTTCTGACAAGGATCTTTTCATTGAAGCACTCCATGTGGACAGGGACCCTGCGGATCTGAACGCAGACGAGCTGACAGAAACGTTAGTGAGAGTATGTAAGATGACCATGCCGAGGAAACTGGAGCCAAATAACAGACGGCGTCCAGCTTACTGGTAAAACGAGGCACTTAGCAGTTCAGAGAGCAAGAACAGAAGCAGACAGAGAGGAATGTAGAGGAATGTTCCCAGTGGCCAGGGTCGCACATAAACGAGAAATAAAGCAGAACTAGTTAAACTGCAGAGCTAGTTCGACGATTACGGTGTGGTGATGGCAAAGATCAGAGGTCAAATGTGCCCAGAGAAGCTGAAAGTCATCGTGGAAGGAATTTTCCCAAAGCACGACCCTACGACCTACACCATATAGAGCGGGAGAGGGAGATAACGTCGAAGTCACTAACGAGGAACTCGTTGCAGTGGCGCAAGGAAGGAAGGTGAAGAAAGCTCCCGGTTTGGATGGAATCGGCGTTGAAAGCGACGATCCAGACGTCCTCGGACATATGCTGCAGAAATGACTGGACAAGGGTCACTTCCCTGACAAATGGAAGATACAGCAGCTAGTGTTCCTGCCGAAGCCAGTAAAACCGCCGGAGAATCCAGCATCGTATGAGCCTGCTGGATACATTTGGAAAACTCGTGGAGAGGATCATCCTAAACAGACTGACGAAATGCACGGATTGTCGGAGAGGCAGTTCGGATTTCGAAAAGGGAGAGCAACGGTGGATGCAATTCGGACAGTGGTCGAGAGAGCCGAGAAGGCGTCGAAACAGAAGCGTCAAGAATGTGTTCATCAGCGCCAGCTGGGAGGCCATCGTCGAAGCACTGCATAGAACGAGGGTCCTTGACTACCTGTGCAGGATTCTAAGGAGTTACTTCCAAAACCGAGTCCCTGTCTACGAAGCAGACAAGAGATACACATCGATTAGCATCATGGTGGGAGTTCTACAAGGCTCCATCCTCGGTCCAACACTCTGCAACGTGATGTATAGTACAACGGCGTGCTAACGCTGAAGCTGTCCAAAGGAGTTGAGGAAGAGATGGAAATGTTGGCGACCGCGGCAATCGACATGATTGGAAACTTGATGCAATGAGCAATGCTGCAGATAGCCCACAACAAAACGCTATTGGTCAGTAACTTTATAGCAGTGCAGCAGACAGATATCACCGTTGGAGATGAAGGCCAGCCCAAGCAGCAGCCAGAGACGGCTCCTGGCTAGTGTATCTACGTCGATACTGAGATATGGAGGTCCATCCTGGGTTGCAGTGCTGGAAACCAAGCAGAGTTTAAGGAAACTGAACAGTAAATACCAGCTCAGTACGCACAAATCCCTTTCACAGACTTCAAAATAGAGTACCGAACCCTGCAAAACATGTCTGGTACCTTTATACATATGGTTAATTTGACAGTTTACATGTTTTGTTTTGAAGAAACAAAACAACAAGTAGTGGAATCATATCCCAGATCCTAACTGTCGAGACTCTCGGTTCGTTGCTCCCAAATTCTCTCGGAAAAGGACTACACTGAACCTAATAAGCAACGGCCTCGGCCACCGAATCGAACCTTCGAGCGAGAACGTTCTGTGGGGGAGCCACTTCCAATTTCCGAAAGGACAATAACTTCTACTGGATTGGAATATGATGAGCACTCGGATGAACCACAGGTGACGGTGATAAGTAGACGAAGCGAACGTGCAACATCAGAGGAAACTGGTCCAGATGCTCTTCAGATTCTGATGAACGCTTCCGGGAGGAGTTTCTCCCGAAAGCCATCGACTCAGTCAAAGATACGTCGCCAGCGTTCTAGTAAGAGTTTCAACCGGAATCAAACTTCCCTGGTGGAGGTGGGGTTTAATATGTCCACACGGTTTGACAATCCAACGATCGGACAAATGGACAGAAGTATGATGTCTCAGGCGAAAAGCAGTGCCGGCCAGACAACACCTGTAAAAGCTAGGGCGCTGTCGATGGTAGGAAAGCAAACACCGGTGAAGATTCTACCTCCAAACATGGTTCGAGTGATCATCGAAGGCGAATTCATCGATGTCAGTTACGATGAGGAACGAATCATGGAACTGAATGTCGGTTGGCTGATCAGTTGATGAAGCGTTACGGAATCAAACAAGGTAAACGACCACTGATAAAACTACTACGGCCAGATGGTGGCCTTTGTATGGACACCGATCCCCTTACGGCCTTTCTTTGCGAATCGGATTCCGTAATCAATTCGTACCTCATAGAGTTCGAAAAGCTGCGTTCGGATCAGTTCTACGAAGATTATTGCAAACATTACGATAGTGAGATGCTTACTGAACTGCTCCAATCGCTGGGCACCATGGAAAACACCGGTCACATTACACTTCACCGGGACGTCTTCTCCGCCAAGCCTATAAATATTCTATTTCAAGCGCTGGGTTACCAGTGTTGCGTCCGAGAGCTATACCTATCCTTCAACCAACTCACCGATGTCGACTTTCAGATGCTCACCTTCAAGCCCAACAACTGACCAATCAACATCTTACAATTTCGCTTAACCTCCGTCACGAATCTCCCCGCTCCAAATCGATCTACCAACGTCTACAACGTTCCCTTCACTTCCTTCTTCAGGGTCTCGCTCCACCCACTAACCAACTCACTAATCACATTCCGAATCGGCATTATGACCAGTAGAAGTTCCATCATGGTCATCTTCTCAATCAGCTTCCGGAACGATGCCACCCTTCCCAACTTCGATCAAACTGTTCTGAAACACCAAAAGCCTTCCGCACCAGATCGTTGAACAGTTCGACCGTCTTAAGTGGAGGTTCTCCGATCTCGAAGTCTTCCGGTAGCGAGGTAGTAAGCTTTTGGCATATTTATTTCATTCAACTTCAATACCATAACCGAACGCTCGCACCTTACGCTTAACTCCACTCATTAGGATCTGTACAACATCTGGCTGCAGCTTCTTCTGTACGGAAACTCACTTTTTCTTCATGTCTTACTCAGATTTGACCTCCTTGGGATGCTTCCGTAGTGCCTGCTTCATAATAGCCCAGTATTTTTCGATGGGCCTTAGGTTCCGGTGCGTTGGGGGAGGTTCATGTCCTTGGGTACGAAAGTGACCCCGTTGGCTTCGTACCACTCCAGGACAACATTTGAACAGTGGCACGAAGCTAGATCCGGCCAGAAGATCGTAGGGCCCTCGTGTTGCTTCAACAGAGAAAGCAGATGCTTCTGTAGACACTCCTTGAAGTAGATCTCCCCGTTTACAGTCCCGGTAGTCAAGAACTTTGAAAGTTTCTGCTTTCTTACTTCCTCCGGAACATCAAACTTGTGCTGGGCGGTGAAGTACCCCTGTAGCCCCGGAAGCTGCCGGAAATCCGCCTTGACGTAAGTCTCATCATCCATGATGAGACAATGCGGCTTCGTCAGCATCTGGGTGTACAGTTTCCGGGCCCGTGACTATCCCACCGTATTTTGCCGTTCGTCACGATGTGGAGCCTTCTGCACTTTGTACGTATGCAGTCCCTCCCAGACTTGGACAGATTCAACTTTTTGGCCACATCCCTGACCGAAGTATTGGGATTCCACTTAAACGCTTTCACGACACGCTTGTGATCCTGATCACTAATAGATCATCCATTCTGACCACATTTTTCCTTCCGTTCGATGCTCAGAGTTTTGTAGACACGACTCACCGTTGACTGCACGATTTGTTTTCCGATGTCCCGATGAGGGAGTTGAGGATTTTCCAGGTGCTTGCGCAAAATCAATTCGCGACGTTGCTTTTCGGGTGACGCCATTTTTTCAACTTTCGAAAAACTGACAGCGATAAAAATACAGTGTAAACAATACACTTTAAACTACTTCTACCCAAATTTTCAAGAAAACCCGAATTTATCCACCTATGGTGTGATCAGACCCTTCTTACTTATTCTAGTTTATTTATTTTATAGTCATTATCAGTGACCAAGCCCCCCACCCCCGTGTCATCCAGTGACGCTACGCCACTGCCTGGGGGTACCCGGAATATATCCGGGTGTAGTCTATTTGGTGAGGCTACCAATCACCTTATCATCGTATTTTAATGTGATTTAATGGGTTTTAATTCAATTCATATTCAAGCAACTTCCCCGGGGTACCCGGAACATGTCCAAGTGTGTCCAATGTGGTCTGGAACACTTAACACGACTTGCATTGATCTTATTTTTGAATTCTGTAGTAATTTGATGTGTCGCATGATGGTTTTAATACGGTTTCCGTTAAATCTAGCGTGAAGGCCCATATTCACCGGATCTTATTCCGGCCATATCTCCGGAACCGGTTCACCGATTCCAAAACCGTTAATGGGACCCCAATACCTATCATTTGGCGCCGAGTTTGTCCAAATCGGTTGAGTGGTTGCTGAGAAACGTGAGCGCATTCATTTCGTTACATACACACACACATACACACATACACACGTACACACACACACACACACAGGCATGTTCCGATCTCGTCGAGCTGAGTCGAATGGTATATGACACTCGGCCCTCCGGGCCTCGGATCGATAGTCGGTTTTTCAAGTGATATCTATACCCTTCTTTGTAAGAAGGGTAAAAATACCCAACGGGTAATTTTCTACAACGTTTTTTTCTGTGATGCAATTTGATGTGAGACACCCTTTAGTACAGTGTTGCCAGCAACCTCGCTTACCACTGTACCACCCGCACCGCTTAATTATGATTTGTTGCAAAATATCAAATACGCTATTTTGAAGTTATTTGCAAGATTCAAAATGGCCGAATTTTATATCAAATGTGAATGATTGACCATAACAAACAATTATGCAAAGTTTCATGGCAATCGGAGAAGGTATGATAAACACTAACGTAAATCCTATCAAAATTCATTACCTTTAATCAGAAAACGATTCTTTCGCACCAGTCGCAGTCACATCGATACACGGCCCAGATTTCTAAACCAACCGCCCAGAGATTCTCCGAAGCAACTGTGTATAAACAGTTGCTCAATGTTTACCTAAACAAATCGCTGTCGGCCGGTGTTGCGTTTCGTTGCTAGCCATAGCTACTAGAATGGCAAAACAAAGAAACCTCAATTGGATGTTTTCGCCAACCCAGATCGGAGGGGGATCGGATCCGTCGAAGATGCTAATTCGAGCCAATATTTCAACACTCAATGGCAGCAGAGCATTGTTGTTTGTTCCAACCGGCATGTCGCACGTTTGCACCACAACAAGATGCAGTTACCTGCTAGCAACAAGCACTACCTACTAACTAAGGTCTTCTGTTAGGAGTATTTACCCTCTAAAAAGGTACGTCAGCAGTCTGACGCTGTGGCAAATAAATGTTTTCCTTTCCGCGTGGCGGCGCATTGTTTGCTAATAACTTTATTTCGCTAGAAAATGCACTGCCAGTGCATTTGTTGCACTTTTCCAAACCGCCATTGGCGCAAATGCGGTGTATAATTGCATTCCACATCCGGACACATACAACCGCGGTAGACTATCATGTTGCGCGTTCATATTCGGTTATGGCTCCGAAGTGCGAATGTAAACAAACAAATGTTTATTTACTGAACAGCTACGCGAGTCGCGAATTACTTCGGTTTCTTCTTCCTCCTGTACGCGTCAATTTAGCCGCATTTTTTTTCAAGGCGGCGCTGTGAAAATCGTCTGAATGCTGCATTATTTTTGTCGTGACGCAAATCGCGCGCACGATCGTTAAAAGATCTCCCGTTTGTGGTCGTTGTAAACAGAAATACCTTCCCACTAGACTGATGCGGAATTTGAAATTTTCACAGTTTTAAATCCGGTTCTGATAAGCGTCCCGAAATTTGAACTCATTTGGTACGAAACTGACTTGGCACAAACGATTTGAAGTTAACATGGATATTACTGTGGGAAAAGCAATTTGGTTTGTTCACTGTCTTTAGGCTTTTTTCATATTGCACTTTTAAAAAGTCCTATAGCAATTATTAGGGTAACATTTCTCAGCTACAACTTTGCAGAAGATTGTTTATCAGCCAAACGTCAATTTAAATAGTTATTAATTGTTTAAGAGGTTGCTAATCTTATGGTTTGATCAAGCAGCTGTGTTGTGGGCAACACTGTATTCTGCAGAAATAACAGTGTTGCCTGCTGAACAGTTGATTGAGCATAAGACATCAGTGACTTATTCATAATTTTTGTTCCTTACATTTTATCGAAAAGTGGTCTTCAGCAAAGTTGTAGTTGAGAAGCACAGCCAGTGATGTCAAAATCATTAGTAAATTGATATTTTTCCGCTCTCATACGCGCTCAACATCACGCGTGATATTGGAGCAAAAAATCATGCTTGATATTGCGAGACTATTCACAACGTGTAAAGTTGAAGCTGAGAGTTGAATCGACGCAAAAATGACTCCGTTCCACCCAAGGGGTGAGACTGCTTTACTCTGAGCTGCTTTTTTGCAGCGAGTAACTCGCGAGTAACTCAATGTACCTCAAAATTCAATCATCGTTCTTCGATTTTTTCTCTCTGCCTACTCCGTTTACTCTCTTTGAAAAGATTTATCTCATATTAGACGTCAGTTTTGTTTGTAAACTTAGTAAGATTGTTCAGATCTGCTATTAAAACGATGTGAATTCCAGTACCACTTGAATCAAAAGGAATTTGTCAGGAAAACAGCTCGAACTATGCTGGGAATGATTCCAAAGAGAGCCTCCGTCACCAGCTGCTGTAACTGTTTTGGAAGTGATTTACAGTACTCTTTCGTCTCGAAGTTGGAAGTTAATTAACTGAAGGTAGGTGGAGGCAGGCTATTTGTTCTCATAAAATATCCAGAGGAATCGTTTTCAGATGTCCACCGAGGAGAACGTGAAATCACCGGTATACAAGAGGCCAGAGTATCCAGTGTAGCCGCCATTTCCGAAGCCGGTGAGTACGATCCCCGATCGTCGTCCAGACTTCAATCCCATCATTGATCTACTGGACGAAATCGAATCCTGCATATGGTTCAGAAAGAGTGGAAGGAAAGGGTCCTTGGCGATCTGAAGATTTTCAATAGTAAATCTGATCTGAATAAGTACAAGGATCATCGTTATGGACTTTGCCGACGAGAAACTGAAGAAAGAAACATGCTCCGGCTATAATACATAACAGAAATATACACGCAGAAATATGGACTTCCGTCAACGGCCGCACAAAAATCTTGGGTGTGTATCGCACCATATCACGATAATCCAGAAGGCACATCAGTAGCACCAGAAGTGGGATGGTACCCGCTGGCAGCAGAATGTCACCGTAGTAATCCAGAGCTCAGATCGCAGTTTTATCCAGTGGCAGGTTGTCCATCAATGGTAACGGGATCGCTTCTACTAGTATCAGATGACGTACGAGGTACACATAATTTGTTGGATCGGAAGTATTTGGTCCGGCGGATTGAGTTTTTCTATCACTTCACGCAGGAAGTTTCCTTTTGTTGTTGTTGTTGTTATGTTTGACAGCAGCTTTTCGGCTTCGCACCACCAAATGCTGTTTTGATGCGAAAAGTGAGAAAGCAAATGACAGTGATTTTGCTCACTGCGCAATGTGAGTTAAGCGGGACCCACAATACTGCGTCGCCGTCAGCGTCTGCGTCAAATTTTGATCTGATCAAAATTGACGGACTGACGCAGCGTCGATGTGAAGTCGCCAAGTAGAGATGTCGGTGGAAAAGGAGCTTGACATGAGTTACACCTGTCATTTGTTGGACGTACCCCATCGTAAACGCTGACGATGACACAGTAGTGTGGGTCCCGCTTTACTCGAGGTGCCTCAAAAGCAACTCTGAAATTGCTTCTGATTAAGAGCTGTCTTACCCCTTGGTTCCACCTCGCTTTTTTAGAAAGATAGATCTTTCTTTTTCTCTTCACCCACCGATGGCAGACACGGCAGCCGTTATGGAAGTTTCGGTTGCGATTGGGTGTAAAACTGGGTTTAGATTAGGCAAGTCAAATGATCAACTCAGTTGAATTCAATTGGCTTGAAAAGTTGAGCCTGGTTCAACTTTTTTTCAGTTCAAGTGAGTTGATCAAGTCAGTTGAATTGCATGGTTTACACGTTCAATTCGCGTTCAAGTCAGTTGAATTCAACTGACTTGATCAATTGACTTGCCCAGTCTAAACCCAGCTTTAAGCAAAAGTGATGAAACTCAATCTCACCGCAGTTGTTTGCATGTTAATATTTGTCTTCGAAAATCAAGCGTGATCTTGTTCATTGGTGAGATTTGGTATTTTGATATTGTCCCAAAACTGAGCACAGCTATCATTTTTTTTCCAAAGCAGAGTGATATGATGAATTGATAGATAGATATGAACAAAAAAAGGGTCTCCCATAGTAATCTATAAATATAAAAATGAATTTCTGTCTGTCTGTCTAACCCTTATGGACTCGAAAACTACTGAACCGGTCGGCGTGAAAATTGGTATGCAGGCGTTTTTGGGGACGGGAAAGGTTTATATGATGGTGTGATACCCTTCCCCCCTATGTAAAGGGGGGGGGGGGCTCCCATACAAATGAAACATAAATTTCTGCATAACTCGAGAACTAATCAAGCAAATAGAAGCAAATTTGGCATGTCGAGGTATAAGGAGATGTTCAGAGGGGGAGCCCCTTAGATAAGAAGGGGGGGGGGCACGCTATGTCTGAAAGAACTTTTTTTGCAACTTATATGTACCCAAGTTTTTTCTTCACAGGAATTTAGTATTGATCCTAACAATCAAATCTGTGGAGGTTTCAAAATATTTCATCTTGGGTTTTTTGAGAAAAAGTGTTTTGAAGTACACGTAGCTGTTTATGAAGGCGTATATAGACTATTGACAATACACAACTGTTACTGATCGAAACAAATTCAGCTGAAAATGATTCAAAAGAGATTAAAGTAGTCAAACAAAATACTATATTTCAATTGTACAGTAAGATTCCCGCTTCGGTACCTTAAGATATCGTAGCCTTTTTATGATTTCATAATGTTTAAATTAATAAAATAATTCAACTCTTACTGGAGGTTTCGGTAAACCAACTTTCACAAAAAAGTCCTATGAACTCATCCATAAGTTAATCATCGAAACAATGTCTCATCATAGTATCCATATTGTCCAAAACCTTTAGTTGATGATCAAAATGGCATCCATCCAAAACTACACGTTTATCAAGCAATAGAGTTTATCAAGTACCTACAACGGCAACCAGCGAATTCAAATTGCGTATGCCGAGTCGCATTTGCGGCAGTCACCCCATTTGAAACATTATTAGGATCATTCTTGACTTTTTTCGATTGCAACCCACTTTTAGGAATTGTATAAGCTTGCGACCCACCAATATTAGATGGAGATGTTATTAAGCCAAAATGATGTTGAAAATCCGTGATATTTTAACGGCTTGAAACGCCAAAACACCCCAAACATGCATAACAAGATAAAATGGCTAGAATCGATAAATTTATGGTTAATCGGTAAAACCGTTCAAACATTATCTGAAGACTCTGAAAGAGCTATCTTAACGCATGAGCATCATAAAAAAATCTAGTATTAAAACTACAGTCAACTCTCCACAACACGATGTCCACTTACTCGATATTAAGTTATAGAGCCATAGTAAACATTAATTTCATGGCTGCTGTAGTAGCAATGTTGTTGTTTATGTTATTGTTATTCTATAATTCGATGGTCCCTTGAATATCGAGCTAAAGAAAATTCAATGCATTTAGTAAACCACCTCATAACGATGTTAATAAACCGAGTCAAGACCTTCGCCAGAATGATTATAAATAAGCCAAAAAATAAAGGCTTTAAAGCGCAAAAAAGGTCTCAAAACGCTACAATGGCTTTAAAACGTCAAAACACCAACAAGGCCTCACAATCGCTAAACAAGATTAAAACAAAATACCCAAAAATGGTCCAAATAAGTCAAAACGGCCTAGACTTTTCAAACTGGCTGTATAATGCCAAAATCGCTTTTAAACTGATTACCCCTGCATAATTTTAAAATCAGATTTATTCTACATGCAAGTTAAAAAAAACTTATGATCTACAATCTGAATTTATGTGAACTACCTGAGGGTAGCCTGCATCCAATGATGGGTCGCGACTCATAGATTGAGAAACGCTGCTCTAATATTTTTGGCAACAAAGCGATCCTTAATTTCGTCAGCCGGTTCGGAGAGATTCTGAAGTTTCCGGTTTTCACTACATGTATGACGTTTCCCACGAGAAAACTTCGTCAGATATGATTTGCAAATTTCTACACACCCGCACAATTCGACAGTCAAAATGGTTTGAACTTCTTGTTAACATCTTTCTTTTGGATATTTTAGACGCTCGAACTGATTGTATATACCGTTAAACGGCAATGCACTCAAAAAAAAATGACACGTTCCATTAATGTGTTTTGAAATGTGAAGACCGTTCATTACTTGTCACCATGTGCTTTTCACAAGGATTTCATGAGATTTAATTACAAAAATAATATGTTTTTGTTGCTTATGAAATCAACACTACATTTGCTCAAATGAAATTCCGTTATCTTTTTCAATGCAAGAAATAAAATCTAAATCCAATAGTTATACTATTAGATTGCTACAATGTCTTTCATCAAATTCATGTGCATCACGCATAAATTTAGCATGTCTGGTACAACATATTTATTTGCACATTTCAGGATTATAGATCAAGAACATGACTTTGACGTTTAAATCACATGAAATTCATGTGTGCTGTAAGCGAATGAAGCATAGGTAAAGTATGGCTGATTTCCTAAGTTATACATTTGAAATTAATGTGTTTGCCACATTGCGCCAATTCAAATGCGAAACACATGAGCGGCCCGTGTAGATTTTTTAAAGTGTGTAACATGCGTGAGCCGTAATCACGGTATTTTTCTTAGGTGGCGAACTCTAATTTTTTACGCCTTCCACCCTGCTCATGCCGTTGATCACATTTCATAAGGGAAGCGTAAAAGGGAAAGATATATCGCAACAAATTCTCTCTATCATACCTGTTTTCTGGAAGTTGTTCCATCAACGACCTGATGAGACAGCTTATAGAAGTTATATTCAAATTCAAATCCCTGTTCAGAAATTTTGCCTTGATTTGAAATTCTTTAAACTTTCCTGATGATCTTAGAACTTCTTTGAAGTTCGAAGAACGTCTCTGAGTTTGTCATTTTTTATCTGGATTTCTCAGATATTTCTTAAAGTTCACAATACTTTCCTAATGTTTGTAAATTTTCCCTGTGGTTCACAGATCATCCTAAAGTTTGGCGTTTAAAGAACTTTTTGCAGAGCATCATTAAAATTCATATAATGTTGCTATAGTTTACAAAACTCTCTTATCTTCGTAGAACTTACCAGGAGGACATTAAACTCGTCTCACAATTAACCTGAATATGTCATAATTTTCCTGAAGTTTGTAGAACTTCCCTCGCTGAAGTTCAATGAGCTTCTCTGAAAGTTGCTAAAACTGCAGAACTTTTCTAAAATTCGCCACAGTTCCCTATAGTTCGCGGAATTTCCTAGAAAGTCGCTGAACCTTCCTGAAAGTTTCCTTAGACACAATAAGGGAACTGCAAGAAGCTCTAGAAATTCTTTAGTAATTCAAGATGAGGGCTACTTACTGGGCAAGAGTTTTTAACCTCGTGTGGGTTTCATTCCTGTATTATGGCCATTATCGGTTAAACGATTTTCAAACAAATTTGTCATGGTTGCCAGAATTTATTTTCAATCTCGCCGTTGAGTCAAATATTTTTATTTATTTTTAAAAATCCAATCAAATTTACCACATCTCAGGATTGCAAACGCTACCTTCGCCACCTACTGAGTACGACTCAACAATTTCGGATACTTCTATCTCCTGGATTAATTCAATCAACCATTGAACCTTTATTGACTGAGTTTATTCAATTCGTAATAGTTTGGTATCGTCAATAGTCCATATACGCCTTCATAATCAGCGTTTTGAACTTCAAAACACTCTTTCTCAAAAAACCCAAGATGAAATATTTTAAAACCATCACAGATTTGCTTGTTAGGATCAATGCTAACATCCTGTGAAGAAAACGCTGAGGTACATGGATGTTGCAAAAAAAAGTGCCTTCAGACATAGCGTGGGGGGGGGGGGGCTTCGTACAATACAGCATGCTTTTTTTATTCGGTGTATACACTCAAGCTTATATTGAATCCCGAGCAAATGGTTTATGCCAAGTCAGTTTTACTAAATGAGTTCAAATTTTGTGAGGCTTATCACAATCAAACGTTGAACCTGTGGAGCGAAAATTTAAAATTTTGCATCAGTCTACTACCCACCCAGAATGGATAACAAACGAGTGCACGGCTGAAAACTGTAAACAGACGCCGCCGCTGCCTGCCAGCTTCTCGTCGGGTGCAAATGTAAAATAAAGCGAAACAAAAACGAGCTCATACTAAGTGCAGTTAGTGCAACAACAACAATAGCCCATGCAACTGTGTGGAGGAGACCTCGATATGCGTCTTGAGTCTGATTGTTTGAACGGGCGAAACGAGCTCTTTACGACTGTGGATGTTGGGAAGGCCGAACCGGGCTTATTACGGCGAAGAATGCCAATTTTGGCTACGATGCAACAGGAGAGAAATTTTCTTGAGCTTGTTTTCGCAGAATAATACAGAAATACAGGGGCTGAGGAGTCAACAGGCACTGCAAAATTCTTTCGAGTTTTCTGAGGATATCGTGAAATATTTCTTCGTGGAATTTTCTGGACTTTCCCGAAGACTTCTCAGGAGCTCCCGGAGAAGTTCTCTGAAGTTCATTGAGTTCTTATTTCATTTTATTTTGTCAGGGGAGGGGCTACGTACAATATAAAGGGTGATACGGTCAAAATTTGGTCAAGGGAAAACGCGTGTAAATCGGTGAAATCGTTTATTTAAAAAATCAAATTAAATTTCTTTTTCAAGTTCAATTAGTATAAAATTCAGGAAAAATATTCAGTTAGGCTTCCGCTTTTCCAAATCCGAATTGCCGGGCCTTACGCTTGACCCCTGCCATCATATTTTGTACAGCCACCTTGTCCACCTTCTTCGCCGCAGAAAGCCAGTTTGCCTTGAACTGCTGCTCGCCCTTAGCAGTTTTTTTGGTCTTCTTTAGGTTCCGCTTGACAATAGCCAAGTATTTCTCAATTGGGCGGAGCTCTGGCGTGTTGGGAGGGTTCTTGTCCTTGGGAACCACCTGCACGTTGTTGGCGGCGTACCACTCCATGGCCTTTTTACCGTAATGGCAAGATGCCAAATCCGGCCAAAACAGTACGGAACAACCGTGTTTCTTCAGGAAAGGCAGCAGACGTTTATTCAAACACTCTTTCACGTAAATTTCTTCGTTGACAGTCCCGGAAGCTATGAAAATGCTGCTTTTCAAGCCACAGGTACAGATGGCTTGCCAAACCAGATATTTCTTTGCGAACTTTGACAGTTTCATGTGCTTGAAAACATCTGCTACCTTTCCCCTTCCTTTTGCCGTATAAAACTGCTGTCCCGGAAGCTGCTTGTAGTCGGCTTTGACGTAGGTTTCGTCGTCCATTACCACGCAGTCAAACTTCGTCAGCATCGTCGTGTACAGCCTCCGGGATCGCGCTTTGGCCGTCGTATTTTGTTTATCATCGCGATTTGGAGTCACTACCTTCTTGTAAGTCGATAGTCCGGCTCGTTTTTTGGCTCGATGCACGGTTGTAGACGATACACCCAGCTTATTTGCGGCATCTCGGAGAGAGAGGTTAGGGTTTCGCTTGAAACTACCGACAACTCTCTTTGTCGTCTCAGCGGCTTCCGGTTTTCGATTTCCCCCCGATCCAGACTTCCTGGCTGTCGACAAACGTTCCCCAAACACTTTAATTACATTTGTAACGGTTGATTTGGCAACTTTTAGCGATTTTGCCAACTTTGCGTGCGAGTAGCTCGGATTTTCGCGATGCGGGAGCAAAATTTTGATACGCTGCTCTTCTTGCTTGGACGGCATTTTGACAACTGAAGAGTGAATTCCAAAATCAAAATAGGAGCAACATTCTACACACACACACCTTCAAAATGAGGGGTGTTCAGGTTTTTTAAATGCAAAATTGAAATAAATACGTCAAGTTGATATTGACCAAATTTTGACCGTATCACCCTTTAGCATGTTTTTTTTAAAGTGGCACAAGCTAATGTTGAATCCCGAGCAAGGCCGGGCTCACTCAGTTAGTTTACAATAAAAAAGCACTTGCATAAAATATCAATAAGTGAGACCGTTTTCGAGATATAGAGGTTTGAATGATATTTTTTGTTTGTTTTTTAATATTGATAAAATTTGGCACTTTTCGAATGTATTCCGCGATTCTCCAGCTCCATGAAAAAAAAATTCTGAAAAATCAGAAATGTTTTAATAAAAATGTCAGTGTGATCAAAATTATCCGACCTATGTGTTTGTTTATGAACAATCAGATTTCATTTCTTCAATCGTTAAAATCTACGAATAACATTTTATTGGGATTTTTCGAAATTATTTGATTAATTTTCATATATTGCCTAAATATTGTTATTTTGACATAGCTGTTACTCTACTGTATAATGATATAAACAATTTTCTTTCAATTGTTACAGTTTGAAAACTGTCTTACTTTAATTTGATTTGCGAAAATAGGATTGAATGGGTGATACCGTGGACCCCCAGAAAAGTAAATCATATTTAGTTATTTGTCGGTTTGTCGGTGAATATCGTCATGTTTCATTGATTAATCAATTCATTGATTTGGTCGATGAATCTGACGAAATAAAGGAACCAGTTAATAGTAGTTGTATATTTGAAGCGTTTCCTATAATCAAACACTTCACATCGGACCAATTCGCACCATTGTGTAGGAAAAATGGAATCCAGCATATACGTGCTTCTCCATACCATCCCCAATCAAATGGTTCGTGGATACATTGAAAAGGTCGTTGCTCAAGATCAATGAGGGGGGAAACATCTCCGAATCGCTCCACATTTTTCTTCAAACCTACAGATCCACTCCCAGTCGTGTGCTGAACGGAAAAAAAACACCATCTCAGTTAATGCTTGGACGAAACATTTGAACAGTTTTGAGCCACCCACAACAAAAGAAGCCGAATGTTCCTGAAATTAATCAAGGACAGAACGATTAATTTAACCGCAAGCATGGGGCGGTACCACGAGCATTGCAAGCTGGAAAATTAATTTATGCAAAGGTATATCGGAGCAATCCCAAATAAACGTGGGCTCCAGGAATAATCATTGAGGTCATCGGTCAAGTCAACTTCAACAATCTCTTAGACGATTGGCATGGTAGACGCAAACTCATTCGTTCTCATGCGAACCAGATAACACACCGTTACAGTGACCAAACTGCTCCACTCAGCATACTCGTGGATGAGTTTGGGTTGCGATTTGAACCCGGACCGAATGTGAATCAAGTTCCAGAACCTGAACATGAAGCCGACCCTGAAGATTCATCTGTAGCTGAGATCAAGCTTGAAGAAAAAGTTCAATCCGAACCTGAAGATCCAGAATTACCAGCAGTTACCAATCGAACGGATCCTATGTCATAATTGCCGGACGCAACTCGCCTTGCAGATGAACCCACTACAAGTCAACCAAAGCGGTTCATTCAGATGCCATACAGACTAGAGCCGCACCTGGTATTCTTGAAATAAGAATGGAGGAATGTTGCATACAACGAAGAAGGCAGCACCAACCCGAGCAGAACCCACTATCTTGATACCCTAAATTGGTATGAGTCAGCCTGATATAAGAGGTAAAATACAAAAAAAAATTGTCATTCCAACACCATACTAAACAAATATTATTTGAATATGAGGCTGGTCACAGGCCAATAAGCTTATCGTCTATTTTGCTAAAAATAATGGAAAAAATAATAGATGAACACATAAAGTCATCATATTTAGTCACAAATCCTCTGAGCAAATATCAATTTGCATACCAGGAAGGTAAGTCATCAGTAACAGCACTCCATACGGTTGTTACAAAACTAGAAAGATCTTTTGAAGCAAAAGAAATTTCACTTGCTGCATTCCTTGACATTGAAGGTGCATTCGATAATTCATCTCACGATTCAATGACTACAGCTATGATGAAACGTGGTTTCGATCAAAGCATTGTAAATTGGATCAATGAAATGTTATCAAAAAGAGAAATATCAGCAAACCTTGGAAGCTCACTCATCAGTGTAAGAGCAACCAAAGGATGCCCGCAAGGAGGCGTGTTATCACCTCTATTGTGGTCTTTAATAGTTGATGATCTTCTCAAAAATTTAATAGCCCATGGCTTCGAAATAATTGGCTTCGCAGATGATATAGTCATAATTGTACGTGGCAAATATGATTGTATTATCGCTAACAGAATGCAAATTGCTTTAAATTTTGTCTCATCGTGGTGTGATAGGGAAGGATTAAACATAAATCCTTCTAAAACTACTATCGTGCCATTTACCCGAAGGAAGAAATTTTCATTAGACAACATAAGATTGAAAGGCACACTTTTGGAACTTTCTAATGCTGTCAAATATCTTGGAGTAATCCTCGATAGTAAACTTAATTGGAATATGCACCTAGAGCAGGCAATAAACAAAGCTACTAATGCTCTATGGATATGCAAAAGAACATTTGGTAAACAGTGGGGACTGAAACCGAAAATGATCCATTGGATTTACTCGGCAATTGTGAAAGCCAGGATTACTTATGGTGCATTGGTCTGGTGGCCAAAAACAAAAGAGAGTGTTGCTCAGAGAAAGTTAGAAAAACTCCAAAGGTTAGCAACTCTCTCAATAACAGGTGCAATGAGAAGTACACCATCGAAGGCATTGGATGCTTTGCTTTATATGCTACCATTGCATCAATTTGTACAATTAGAAGCCGAAAAGTGTGCTCTAAGGATTACAAGGTCAGTGAAACTCTTTGAAGGAGACCTTAGAGGACATCTTACGATTCTAAAAACTGTTAGTATCAACTCTCTAGTAAGGAACAACGAAGACTGGATGGAGAAAAGATACAACTTCAATCGACTTTTTCGAGTAGTTGACCCTGGGCGTAATTCATGGCAATTTGGTGGCCCGGTTCTTCGTCCAGGATCGATTGTTTTTTATACAGATGGTTCAAGATTGAACAATCAAGTGGGAGCAGGAGTAACTGGCCCAGGGATAGAAATATCGGATCCTATGGGCAGATGGCCAACTGTGTTCCAAGCTGAAATCCAAGCAATTTTAGAGTGTTCCGTTATATGTTTGCGTAGAAACTATAAGAGTTTAAATATATGCGTCATGTCCGATAGTCAAGCTGCTCTAAATGCTTTAAAGTCGGCGACATGTACATCAAAACTTGTCTGGGAGTGTGTTCAATCACTTCAAAAATTGTCTTGTCATAATCATGTCAACTTATATTGGGTTCCTGGTCATTGTGGGATTGAGGGAAATGAAAGAGCTGATGCACTAGCAAGACTCGGATCTTCTCATAAGTTCATCGGGCCAGAGCCCTTTTGTGGCTTATCGGCTGCATCTCTTAGAATGGAGCTAAAAGCGTGGGAATCTTCAAAAGTGGAGGAAAACTGGAAGAACACTTCCATTGCTAGGCAGTCGAAGCGATTTATTAATCCAAACATTTCTGTGACCCACAAAATCCTGGAACTTTCTAAGAAAGATCTTAGTATATATGCAGGTCTTATAACAGGTCATTGTCCGAGCCGTTATCACTTGATGCTGATTGGAAAACTTCAAGATGATGTATGTCGCTTCTGTGGCATAGAAAAGGAAGACTCGGAACATTTGCTATGCCACTGTCCGGCAATTTTCAATAAAAGGCGTAAGTTCTTCGACAAGGAGCTGATAGAAACCTTTGACATTTGGAGAACAACTCCCAGTATGGTCCCAGTGCACTTTATTCGAAGTATAATGCCGTGCTGGGATAATGCTATTAGTCAAACGATGGCGATCACTCTTAATAATAGTGATACGGCATCTTGATATAGCTAAAGAAAAAAAATGGGGAATATATCACAATAGATCAAAAAAATGGTCGCAGTGATGAAAATACCCGACAAGGAAAAAAAAAAGCAAATGCAATTCTAAAACAATACCGAACAGGTATTCTTTTGGTATCCAAATATCAATTTTTGTAATCTACAAGGTATTTTGCATGCAATTTTTGGTATTATTCGTTAGTATTTAACCTCTTATGTCAGGCTGATCAACACCAAATTTTGGTATCAGGAACAGAATTAGGTATTCATAATTACATGCATTTTGAAGATTTCAATTGCAATATTAAATTAAATACTGCATTTCCAAATTTCAATTCCAATCTAAAAGTTCAAAGTGTAAGCATCTTAATTGACACACGATAAAACAACGTGATAAATTTTCAAAAAAAAAATACCAGAAGTAATTCGCACCATTAAAATTAATTCCACAATGAATTTCACGACTGAAAGATCAAATCCTCGACAAATCCGCGAAAATGGCGAAATCCACATCCTGCTATAATAAAAGCTCAATTTTTCTTTGTTCTCGCATTCCAGCCAACTTTGAAAAAAATTCTTATCAATTTAAATTTTATCCAAATGTGTTATAATGTTGTTTAAATTATTTTGATTATTTTTTTTTTTGACGTAGGATTACGTCTTTCAGCAACATATTGGGGGTGCAGTTTCAAAAAACCAAAATCGACCGCGTTACGAAAAGTGGTCAGGATTTGTCCACTTATAACTCTGTCAATAGCGGATGGATATCAATTCTAAACAAGCCAATCGATTGGAATGTCATCTACGAATCTTCTAAGATGAACACTTTATCAATTTTCAAAAGTTTACTATTGAAAATAGCACGAATGTGCAACTGTTACTATAATGATGAAAATTATCACCGATCGACTGCGAAAAGCGCTTCCCGAGCAAGAGAAAATAACAAATTATTACCTAATTTTGATCTGACACCAAAATTTAGTATTGATCAGCATGGCATAAGAGGTAAAATACCATAGAATTATTCTTTTATATGGCTTTTTCAGTCTAGGGTAGTCCCAACAGTTAGTTGGCCTTTTTCAAGGATTAAACAGTCTACCGTTTGTCGTTAAATGTTGTTTGTTGCAACGATAAGCTCATTGAGTTTGATTTTACCGTATGCGTGATAATGCTTGCACCATCGTACAAATAAGGTTCCCGTTTCACCTGTGCATACAATGCCTTGGTTTTCTTTGCATGCGCGTAACCTATAGCTCATTCCGTAGTAGGCTGTGTATAAAAGAAAATGATTTACTTAGTTTGACAGTTGCACCATGACGAAGTGGCAGCGTATTCGTGATTTGTCTCACGCGCAAATGTCGCAAAAAGGCATTTCAATCATCAAAAGGGTTTTAGATCGAGAAAAGAAAGGACAACTATCCGCGAAGGTGGCCACAGGTCGTCCGAGGTCAGCTCGGGTTCCGAGGGTTATCGCTGCTATCAAAAGGAAGATTCGGGTGAATCCAGTGCGTTCAATAAGGAAAATGACAAAGGAACACGGGATCAGTGACTTTACGGCACGGAAGATCGTAAAGGAAGATTGCGGGGCGAAGTCGAGGGCACGGAAAAAAACTCACATGATTACCAACCGCTTCCGGGAGCTACAAGTCGAACGATGCAAGAAAATCTTGAACTTCCTTAAGCGAAAAAATCCGTTAATCCCGTTCACCGACGAGAGCATGTTTACCGTCGATCCCGTATCAAATTCCAGAACCGAACGGTATATTAGTTCTCTTCCGGTAAAAGACGTGGCCGACAAGCACAAGGACGTGTATCTGACCAAGCATCCTGCTAGCGTTATGGTGTTTGGATTGGTGGCTTCCGGTAGCAAAAAATGAACCCGGTGTTCATTCCAGAAGGCGACAAGGTCAACACGGAGGTCTACATCGGGATTTTAAGTAAGTATGTTCTTCCGTTGACCAAAGAACAGTACGGTCCGAAGCCAAATAGTGTATTTCAACAAGATGGGGCTCCGTACCACACCTCGAACCGCACTCAGAAGTGGTTGCAGGAACATCTTCCGTTCTGGACGAAGGATATGTGGCCGCCCCAATCCAGCCCCGATCTTAATCCACTGGATTACTCAATATGGCACGTCATGAAGGCCAAGACCTGTTTTAAACGTACTTTTCATCGAGTAACGAACTTTTCAGTCTCGGAGCACTTAATTTTACATGACTTGTTTGTTTACGTCGCATTCTTTATGTAAAAGATGGATTCCGTCACATGTAAAATTAGGTATTTCTAAGTGTGTATTGAATAATATTGTCATCAGTAAACGAGACGTTTCCGTCATGGGAGAAAGTTGTTTCCTTAACACAGCCGCCGAATATTGATACCGAGTACGTAATCCTACGTCAAATCTACGGTTATTAATAACAGAAGTTGATATAATTTTGTTGTAATGTAATAATTAGTTACTAGTTTCTGGTCTGTAGGGTAAACCAAGGAACATCTGTCAACAGTCCGAGGAAATTATGAAGAGAAGTATGGCAAGAGATTTAAGCTAATTCTAGAACAGATCCCAAGTGCTAGGTATCTACAGAGAAAGTACTGAAGAAAAATACTAGGTAACGCCAGAGAGACTCCCAAAATTGGTCTACGGGAAGTCTGACAATTTTCCAGAAGGCACGCAAATAACAAAAAACAGGTAAATACACACACTTAGAAATACCTAATTTTACACGTGACGGAATCCATATTTGACATACAGGATGAGACGTAAACTAACATGTCATGTAAAATTAAGTGCTCCGAAACTGAAAAGTTCGGTACTCGACGAAAAGTACGTTTTATTGAGCTGAGTTTTGCGTCTATTACGACTTAATTTTATGTCAAAAATGACGCTCGTATATGTCAGTCTCAGAGCACCTAAATTTACATGATTTTTTTTAAGTGTGCAGGGTCCATAGTAGATTAGAGGCTTCAAAAAGCAACAACACCGCAATCATTCACAATTCTCCGAATGACGAAAACAAAAATAACACGCTCCCAGCAGCAGCTGAACCGCCACTTGGGGTGTGTAAAAAAACTTCCCCAACCAAGGTGAGTCATCAGCGCACTGCACGAGTAGTACATATAATATGCGTCATGTAGTAGACGGGCTGTTTTCATACTCCAATGACCAGTCGCTTAGCCATATAAACCTACCTACTTACCGCGACCCAAGAGGCGCGCAAAAAAAATAACAACAACCTTATAACAATCAGAAAGGTTTCACAACACATACTCATGGCGACCGTGCAGCAGTCAACCAAGACAGCTGCAGTCACCCAGATTCGTGAGTAATGTTTTGATTGAAAATCGTATAGCCGTGCGCCACAACAGCAGCAGCCTCAGCGTGACTTTCATTCATGCATTGCTTGCTGCCAAGGTGCTTCAGCTGACTGACTTCGATGATGATGATGATGATGATGATGATGCTGGCTGATGACGACGATCACGGTCCGTGATGACGTGGTTCACAAATGTAGCAAAATTTACGAGAGCTAGTAGACTGCAACAAGAAAAAAAATACTTCAACAAACAACGTACGGTGGGTGCGGTGCATGCACTCAATGATTCAGTTCGGTGTGTAGCAAAGTGCATTGCTGTCATGAATGGTAAAAACAAAAATAGAAACACGAGAAACAAAAACTCTGCTGAAAGAGGTGGCGTGTACCGTTGGAATTGATGGTGCATTATGGCGGTTTGTTTACCATTGTTGTTTTGATGGTATTTGCACTTGAGATGCTGGGAGGAAAAAAAGCAGTGGGTCGGACAATGGACAGCGGATGCACTTTGCTGATTCTTTACAGCAGTCGTTATTTTTATCTACTTGCAGTTGACTTTGCGCCGCTAAAAAGCCATGAACCTGTAGAAAGTCCATTTGGTTGAGGAATATTTCGGGTTGGACTCCCAGGACGTAGAGAATCATTGTGATTGACACATCCGCTCATGACATTCGCTTAATACATCTCATCAGCGAAAACATTGCTCCAACGGCGACACAGAACACTCATCCGTTCACGCGTTCTTCGTCGTGAGTTTATAATTCACTATTTTTTTTTCCTTGATTTGTTTTCCGCCGATCTTATTTTTCGTACTAAGAACCCAATGCTACCGACGCCAGGGAGGCAGGGATATTGTTGATTTAGCATCTCCTAAACGGGAGGCCATCGACTCACCGACGCCCCCATAGATGCTACGGAGTTGGATAGTTGGGTGTGAGATGGGTCAGGATTCGCTTAAGCAGGCTTCGCCGTAAGCAAAAGCGGCAGCCGCCAAGCTAGCCGAGCTCCTCAATGTAATTTCCAATCCTGTTTGAAATCAAATGTACACAAACAAAAAGGAAGAGTCTCCCCCGAATGATCCAAGCCATTTGTGATAAAAAAAAATTTGAAAGAATATGCACTTTGAAGGGCACTTGGTCAGTTCTGAGGGCTACTCCAACGACGTTCGATAGCCGTGAACATAATGTGCACTCGCGACGATTGGGAATATTGTAGGAAGTGATGCAATGTTTTGCTAATTAATTGAAATATGATTCTGTTCATAGGTCACGAGACATTTCTGATGAACTGATTCATTAATGAACTTTTACAGTTACAACTACCCGCTGAAAGTATTAACAGCAATATTATCATTTATGTCAGACAAACTGGCTGCTATCACCGCATAAAATGAACTATACCCAATGACTATGATTCCTTGTGCGTTTCTAGTAATCATCACTGGTGGAAGTGTTTTTTTTTTTTTTGTTCATTAATTTATTTGCTAAGGCTCAACCGAATTAATTTTACAGAGCCGAGGATTCTTGGTCACTATACAATACATCTTAAAACTATAGTCAAAAGGTACAACACAATAAACACTTTATCTTCCGCTATCCAAAAAGCCTCCTCCATCAGACCGGGAGCCGCTTCCAGTGGTTTCATTGTATGGCAGATTCGCCAACGGGGATCAGAGCGCTTCCAGTGCAGCAATGGACGCAAAACGTGATCAGCACTCACACACTCATCACTAAACGGTTGCTTTCCAAAGTCGACGACGCATCGACCGAAAGAACTGCTGATGAAGAACAATGAGGAATGGTTGCTGCCGAGAAAACAGACGATTGTGTGGCACACATCGAGAGTGGCCTGCTTTTGTCGACAGCCGAGTGAACACTGTCTGGTGGAAGTGTGTTATAGAGTGTCACAGTATGTTTTTTTTTGTAAATTAATGTATTTGTACAGGTTCAATCGAAGTCGCAGAATGTTATTGCTGTTCAACAGAGGGTGCTTGACCGGTAGGTTCTAAAAGACAGAGGGATTAACCATCTGTTAAAACTTTCTAATCTATTTCCCTTTCATCATTGCCGCTCATTGCGGGTAACAGTAGCAGTGATGTTTATTCCAAAAATGAATATTAATCGAAAGGAAAGATATTTCCAACAACATTTTATAATACTTAGAATTAATCAGCATATTTTAGAAATATTATTTAACTTCATAAGGCACACGGCCGCCGAATTTGACTTATATTTGAGTTCCGTTCACTCAAATTCACAAAAACGCAGGTCACTTCACAAACTGAGTCAAATTTTCCTCGGTTTTCCAGGAAAAACGCTTTCAATATGAGAAAAATTGAGAGATGTTTCACTCAGTCTATTAGTATACTCGTAGACTGAGTAAAATTTTCGTCGATTTTCTTCATATTCGAGCAGATTTACGAGGAAAAGAGAGGAACATATTACTCAGTCATGAGTGACCTACTAGAACCACACTACCGTTCATACTGGCGGCATCGCTCTGATTTTGTTACAAACAAAGAACAATGAATTATCGGTTCTGTAAATCTAACGCGATTGAGACTTACAAATAAATAAACTGGATAAAAAAATGAGTCACCTACATTTTTGCTATTATGACTGAAAAACCATTCAATTTTGGTTTGATCTCATCAGCCGTGCATTAAAATCCCGATTAGGCCCTTCGGACTATTACTTCTAGAGCAACATGTTATAAGGTACTATGAGCCGAATGTAAATGACTTTACACGATTGCTTATGAATCACAACACGTCCACGCAAACTAACTACACCATTTGATAGAGCAAACTTACTTTGCCAGATGCTGCTGTTGGTTTGCCTGAATGAGTCGTAACCCGCGAGAAAACGACGTTTAAAGTCATTGTTTACATTTGGTACATAGGCCCTTTTCACATGTTGATCTAGAATTGGCTTGACAGTTCGTCGTATGTATGGTCGTGAGGTGATCTATTCGGCTTTTGTGTTGATTCTAAAAGCATCGTGGGTTATGTTTTCTGGATCAACTAGAAAGAAAACACTGTCTCTTTCTTCCTCATCAGTTCTTACGCAAGAAGTGTA
Source organism: Ochlerotatus camptorhynchus (assembly GCF_037179485.1). Classification (NCBI taxonomy): domain Eukaryota; kingdom Metazoa; phylum Arthropoda; class Insecta; order Diptera; family Culicidae; genus Ochlerotatus; species Ochlerotatus camptorhynchus. The sequence goes on from NW_027040640.1 coordinate 3,723,147, forward strand.
AGTGACGTCAACAATGTGGTTACGTATAAATGATAAGGAGTGAAAAAGAAGCACGATTTCACATGCCGGACCTTTGTAGATCGAGGGTCATCTTCGATAGGCCGAAGTTGCATCTATTTATAGACCCAATTTGAGTACAGTAGATTGACATTACTTCCTCGTACCTGGAGAGTTTTCGTGTTAAAATACGGAGTTTTACAACTTTCGGTCGTGCTTAATTAATATCCGAATAATAAGAATATCTAAGCATGCATGTTGACAGTGAAATATCTTTTGCAGCTCAATTAGTAAATAAGATATGACATAAAATGTAATTGAAGGCTTCATATTAGACCGAGGTTAGGGACATGTACTCTATGTAAAATGTTTGTATCCTCTTATAAACCGGAAACCCGAAAGCTGCCGGAAGAATAAACTTCTAATATTTAAACATGTTTTTAGACCGACCATGCTTTACGCTGTGCCAATATGGTCTAGTTGTTGCACTACCAGGGAAAAAAAGCACTTCAAATAATTCAGAACAAAGTTTTGAAGATGATTTGAAGTTGCCTCCGAGGAACATAGAATTTCGAATTTTGAGACTTGAGAACAAAAAAATAATAATTTCAGGCAAAAATCGTTGCAATCCTCAATTGCAACAATTCATGGCAGGAGACCAGATATGATGCGGATGTAGCTGTTGTAGACCGGTGCTAGGGTTCTAACCAGCTTCTCGGAAGCGATACAAGTAATTTCCGTCCCGTAAAGCAACCTACTGTCCATGATGGCTCGCGCCACCCGGAACCGAACATCGCGGTTGTTGGATCGGTGAGGCCGAGAGATCGTTTTACCGAGGTTGAATCTACTGCGGCAGTAATTTTTTAACCTGTTGGAAATGCTGGTCGAAGGAGAGCGTTCGGTCGATCAGTACGCCGAAGATGCGAACTGTTTTCCTGTTTGGAATGGCTTGGTCGTGGATCGTCATTGAGGTGCTGTTGACTCGGTGATGAGACGGACATACGTGGCATCGGATGCTTTTCCTGGCGGACAGCTGGAAACCCATCGAGTCGGTCCATTTGACGACGGCAGAGACTGCCGCTTGCGCTTGCCGTAGGGTTCGGATCTGTGTAGGACCGGTGGCCAAAATCAGCACATCGTTAGCGTAAACAAATATGTAAATGCGCCCTGGTAGCCGATCAAATACCCTGTTCATTGCCACCAGAAACAACGTGACTGCGATAACGGAGCCTCTCCGAGGAACTCCGGGTTCCTCGCTGAAACTTTTCGACCGCTGAAACCTTTCCCCACCAATACACGGAATAAACGGTCGATCAAGAAGTTTCGTATGAAATACATCATATGCCCCTTCAAGCCCCAGTTTGAAAGTTTTTACAGGACGGCTGGCGTCCACGTCCGGTTGAAAGTCTTGAAGATGTCCAAAGAGATGATTTCAACGTGGTGTTCCTGGTCGTAAGCTTGCTTGAAGACATCCTCTAGAGTGGCAAAGTACGTGGATGTACCGAAACCTTGTCGAAAGGCATGTTGTTGATGGTCGAGCAAACTGTTGGTCTCAAGGAACATCTTGAGTCGACGGTTCACCATCCGTTCGAATATCTTGTCCATGCAGCATGTGAGAGCGATCGGTCGGAACTTAGATGTGCCCCTGTCTCTTTTTCGTGTGCCTTCGGGATGGGCACGACGGGACTCTTCTTCCACAGGGTCGGGTAGGTATCCGAGACCCTGAGTTGGTTGAGCATCTCAAGCATGCAACACTTGCCCTCAAGGGGCACCTTTTTTAAAGGTGGATACCCGAGATCGTCAGGTCCTGCTGATTTGCTGTTGCTGCGACTTAGTGCGTGCTGGAGTTCCTCCCAGGAGAAAGGCTCGTTGATCTCGAGGTTGTCCGTGTCAGGCGGGATGCTGAACTCAGCAACTGATGAACGGGTAGCCAACCGCTGAAAGTGGCTATCGTAACCGGAGATGGCCGAAATTTCTGCGAAATACCCTCCGAGTTCTTCAGCGACGGCTGTCGGTTCGGAGATGGTAGCTTGTACATGTAATGGAGTCGAGTGCCGTTTACCACTGAGAGCATTAATCCTGCTCCAGAGATCGGCAGAGGACAGGGAGGCGTTTATGCTTTCAAGGAAACCAGACCAACTGTTTAACTTCGCACTTCTCACTTCTTTTCTGCATTGAATATGCAGTGCAGGTACCGCGTTAGTAGCTCTTCCCTGTTTGGGTTATCTCTCGGGGTTCGCCTGAGTTTCCGTAGAGCTTTCCGACGGGCTTTAACGACTTTTTTGGTGTCTTCGCTCTACCAACGGAGGGCTACTGGTCTTTGGTATGGTAGCGGATACAGCATCTAACACCAACTTAGAAAAATCCGGGAAGGTTAGCGGATTGCGTTCGAGGATCAGGGACAGAATTGTCCCCTTATACCCATCCCAGTCAGCCTCGTCATAACGTCGTAACGCCAGCGAGGCCTTTTAGTTACTTCTGGGGCCGGTGCTGACGAAAGCTGCATTTGGATGGGGTAATGATCACTTCAGTACAAATCCGCATTGGTTATGGAACGGCTGATCGAAGAGACGTCGATAGCCGTGACGTGACGTCCGTTGAAGAATGTTGGTTTTCCATGGTTGAGCACCGCCATGTTTTCCTGATCGAGTAGGTCCATTAGGATGCTTCCTCTAGAATCCGAACGAGGACAGCCCCAAGTTGGATGATGCCCATTGAGGTCTCCGACAAACATCCTTGGTTCGGGTAGCTTGCTGAAAACGCCGGTGATACAAAAAACAACAAAGCATTCAGCAGACCCGCTCTGTTTTATTGGTTTGTTCTGAAATTCTGGCGAGAAAATGTATTCGTATGGCAGTCATTTTTGGTTTTCACGGTTTTCCCGATTTGCTGGCCATCCGGCTCACGTGAAAGAAGTAATATCATCAAAAATATTTGGGTAGGTTATCAATACAGAGCTTTCCTGACAAAAGATGCCTAGGATTAGGCGTAGCAATGGGCGATCTTGGATCGAAACACGGTTCGAAATTGTTTCGATGTTTCTCCGAATTCAAATGCTTCTTCCACAGCGGAGAATGCCCGAATCATCGCATACATCGGCTCATGGTATCCATATCCAGTCCGATTGAATCTTGGTTGTAGTAAATAAGGATGATTGCCGCAACATCCTTTGAGGAACAGGGATGTTTAATTGTGAAAGCATCGATCTGCTTAAGGTGGTAAATTCATTGGATCACGCCACGCCAACCTCAAAAATCTTTTCTGAACACGTTCTATTCGGAGATCCCACACTAGTGGAGACCAGACCACAGATGCATTCTCAAGTATGGGCCGAACTAGCCCCGTAACGTGGGTAGATCACCTTTTCGTGGTACGTTACGGGATGTAAGATCTACCACCGATTCCTAGTCTTGACTACTTCAAACTAGGGGAACAGGATTTTACAGTAATCAAAGGAACACATCTTAGTCCTTGTTACTTTTTATGCCTTGTTGATAGTGATAAGTCCTCGGGTTGCGTGGACCAAGGATGATCTTGAAACAAGGAAAAAATGAGTTAGTTAGTCTTCACCTATGTGATTCCTAATCTTCTATTCGTTGTTTCCTAGTTTGAAGTGGTTAAGACTAGGGTTCTGATGCATGGTCATTATCGGTGTCATGTCTTGTTTTTTTTGCTAAGGAATCCAATTTTGACTGACAAAGGGGCGCGCCTTTGGAGGGTGTTTCAACACTCCGAAGGGTATAAATAGCGGGACCTTTCAATTAGAATCGATTCATTGCGATAAAGGCAAGAATGACAACTGTATCAAAACCGAATACTTCATCATTTCTCAATAGTGATGGAGTAATACGACATGCACTAAACTAAGGACACGGGATATACTACAATAGATCAAATTACTGGTCGCAGTGGTTTTATGTCCCGAACAGAGGAAAAAAAAAAATGGGCCGAACTAAAGAGCAATATAGTGCCTTCAATCAGTGAGGGTCTTTGAAATCTCGTGCAATCTTCGAAATAAATCCCAGTTTATAAATAGTGAAGATTGAAGGTCAACTTTGGGTCCAAAAGAACACCAAGATCAGTCATACGTTCTACTCTACGAAGCGGTACATTGTGAATGCAGTAGTCGTAAAGGCTGGAACTCTTAGAGTGGTGCAACGTCATCACTGTACACTTTGGAACACTGATGATGAGCTTATTGCGACGGAACCAATCCACAAACAAATACAGCAGAGTTTGAAGACGACGACAATCCTCAATCGAGTTAACTATGACGTATAGCTTATGGTCATCTGCATAAAATAGCTTGCATTTAACTCCCAACAAAGCTGCTACATCGTTGAAGAATAACGTAAACAAAAGTGGACCCAGGTTTCTTCCCTGAGGTACTCCAGAGGTGCTGGTAAACGTAGAAGAGACACAAGATCCTAGTCGTACTCGAAGAGTTCGTCCAGTCAAGTAGGAATGTAACCACGACCTAAGTTGCTCAGACGCTCCTAGTCGGAAAAGCTTGCATAGCAAAACCTTCTGGTCGATTTTGTCGAATGCGGCTTTCAGATCAGTATATATGATGTCGACTTGTGCCTTATCCTTCATCACGATGATGCATGTACTGGTGAAATCCAAAAGGTTAGTAGCTACCGATCTACCGGCAATAAATCCATGCTGTTCAGTTGAAACGTAGTTCTTCGAGCGATTCAGGACAAATTCGCTCAAGATGACCTCAAACAGTTTGAACGCTGCCGAAAGACTGGTGATACCTCGATAGTTCTTAATATCCTGTTTATTGCCAGCTTTGAAAACAGGAAACATATACGACTGCTTCCACAATGTTGGGAATTTTCCTTGCTCAAAGGATGCATTAAATATGGCTGCTAAAGGTTCTGCTAAGGCAGCTGAGCAACGGTAGAACACCACTGCCGGAATCCCATCTGGACCAGGAGAGAGTGAGGTTTTCAGTCTCCTTGCTGCTGAAAGTTCCATATCCCGAGTTACTTCGAATGTGCTCAGTTCCACTAAGTCACTAGGCGTATCAGAGGCAGCAGATTCAGCCTCGACGTCACTTGTCATATTTTTGTATCGAAGACAGATGCAAAGTGTTTAGCAAACATCTCTCTGGACTCTTTCCCATCGAGTAGAATGTTGGACGATATACTCAAGTCTTTCCTTTTGCTGTTGACAAAGCTTCAAAAGTTTCGGGAGTTACGCCGCAAATTCTACTGGACTATGAGGACGTATGATTTGTACAAGGCACTGTTAAATTTAATGTAAGCGATACTGGCACTCCAAGCTGAGGAGTACTCCAAGCTGGGAGGAACATTTGATTACAACCAATGTTGAATAATGCACAGTCATCTCATCAACATCAATGCATTCAAACACATTGTCCCAGTCATGATCAAAAAGATACTGCAGTAATGAGACATAATCAATTTTCTTGAAGTCTAGAAGCCCTGCTCTATCATCCACGTTGCAAGCTGGGTGATATGGCCAGTCAAGTTGAGCAGGTATTGACCTGTACCTGGAGTCTTCAGGGCAGTCAAAATTGTGTCTGAGCAGATCTATAGTACCGAAAGAGTATATGATGATATGCACACATCTCTCTCCACACCAAAACCAACCGGAGGTCTGTGGGATGTTCATGACGAAATGGTAAAGAAAGTAATTAATCTACATATGTACAAACATTCACTTATTATGACATATTTCAGGTTCATCAGTGCTCTGCTATGTCAGAACTGGATCACCATGGGGGCATATCGGCAGAATTACAAAATTTCTTGCATCAGCCTGTTTTCCCATGTTCTGTCGAATACGTAGTGAATACCCTATTGCTCGACACTATCAACAATGGTAACAAGTATTCCGTCAGAGAGGCTATTCTCTAAAACTGGTGAAACCACACATAATCCATTGTAGACGAAATACGCGTATCTGTCAAGTATAAGCAAATAAGGCAGTGGAAGTAAATCGGAAATTACTAATCCTTCTTTCTCTCTCTTTACACACAGAATCGATATCGACTCAATGCAAAACGCATGGTTCAATTAGCTTTCTTGGGATCTTTCTCGGATGAGTTTTGGGATATCTGAATTAAGTAGGATAATTCATAAGGAAAATTGGGAAGGCATCTGATAATTTTTAGCATTTTTTTTTTAAGTTCCTGTGAATATTGAGTTACAGCAGTCTGAATTTCTTTAGAATCCTGAATTGCCCTAGAATTTCAAAATTTTAAGGTAATGGTGAAAATAGTTTACAGTGAAGTGTGAGGCGAATTCTTTGCGAAACCAAAGGAGAATTTCAAGTTAATTCTGAGTAGAGTTCCATCCATATTTGTAAGCTTCGTGGTCGTGCGGTGTCACCCGTCTGAAGTATTGTGAGTGCCACGAAGTGAGGGTTCGATTCCCGCTCCAGCCAGTGGAACTTTTCGCAACCTGAAACTGTCCCTACTGGTCTACTGGGTGTGGTGTGTTGTCAGTTTTCTAGTGTTAAGTTTTCAGTCTGTGCAACCTCTGGTTGAAGACAGTGTCAGTTCTCTTTTTAAAACTCTGATGACAATTGCATGGAGATATTGTGAAGAATGGAAATAGAATTCGGAAGAGAAATCAAAGAAAGTTCTTATGATGAAACTTAAGGAGTATGCTGATACGAATCGTGAGAATAATTTCAATGGACTTCTGTTCAATGCTTCTATGGAGATCCATTTTTATAAAATTTTAAGAAATTTAATCGGAATTATGCCAACAGAACATCTGGCAATTTCTGGGAGACTTTCAATGCCATTTTGGCAAAGTATTTGAGTAGTTAGCAAATACTGAAAAGGATTTCAGAAACAATTCTGACCTTACCTACAAAGCAGCTCAAAAGAAATTATCGGATAAGTCTGAGCATAGTGTGACGGTCATTCTGAAGAGTGTGCCAATAAAACTATTAAGAATATTCTAATGGAAATTCATAGAGAAAGATGAAAACAAAATTATGCCAATTCTTGGAAATTATTGCTAGTTTGAGGGAGTTGTGGAATCGGAGAGTGATTTATAAGAGATAACAAGAGAACTATTATAATGTTACTGAACACGTTGGGATATTATCAAGATTATTTTAGGGGAATCCAGAAAAGAAGTATGATGGAATTCTAGGAAATATATAAATTCCGCTTCCAGACTTTCTTTTTAGTTATATCAAGCATAACTATTCAAATCGACGTATCTGCTTTTGTAAACAATCATTTCAATCGACGGTTTGTCTTAACTGCTAACTCACCCATGCAAACAAACAACATCATCAGGTAGTAGAATCTATCCACTACTAGCTGGTGTTGTTAGATTCTGTGAATGAGCTAGCAGTTGCCAAAAATCATCGATTGAAGTGATTGTTTACAAAAGCAGATACGTCTATTTGAATAGTTACGCTTGAATATAATAAAATTATTCGTAATGCTAATGCAAACAGTTGAGTTACCTGTAGTTTAAGTAAACTGTGTGTGAATACCACGATGTTAGGCTTTGATTTCCACTTCAGCCTGGTGAATTTTACTTTAAAATAAAATGCCTACTATGATGTCAAGAATTGCATTGTAAGTCTGATCAACCTCAGGGTAATATTAGAACTATTATTTAGAACTATTAAAACCTTAATTATTTAGAACTATTAAAACCTTAAAGACATATTATGGTACTGCATCAAAAAGTAAGGACTTTTAGCTTAAAAAATCCATCCCATTGCTTTTGATTCTTAAAAAAAAATTACAGTCTAAAAAGTAATTCTAAAAAAAAAAAATTGCAGTTTTTACCAATGATTTAACTCAATTTTTAAAATGCTGCGTAATGGATGTTCAAACTTTTTGGGCACACTGTGTCAATACTTTTTTTTCAAATTCACAAACATTCTGGTAGGGGAATTTACGTACTCTCGTCAATCTAAGCAGCGTCCGAAATTCTATTAGCGATTTCACAGCGTCACTCACATACATGACAGGATTGTTTGTTGACATTTATCTGCTGCTTGCTGTTCTACCAATTCCAATCGACAGAATTGATCAAAACGGGTTGAACATGTTTTTACAACGCTCCAAACTTCTCAGGTGAGTGTGACTATTGTCGGCAGTCTCTAGTTCTTCGGCACCCTTTCCATTTGAACTGCGTGTTAACCGTATTTTGTAGTGTGTATATTTCATTTAAAGAAAAATATGGCATAACAGGATTGCACAGTCGTCAAAATGTAATCAGGTTGAAGCTGGAAAGGTAAGGAATCGGCTTAATACATTCAGCGAAGAGTTTTGATGGGAATATACAGTGAAATTAACGTTTCAATTTCGGTTGCCGAAAACAGTCAATGGGTGCCGAAGCCTTAATTTACCCTACTTTGAATAAATTCCAAAGATCATACTGACCGATTTTTACGGGAGATTGGCACATCACTTTGATTTCAATAGCATTATTTTAAAAAGAGGATTTTTGGGAGCCTTCCAGATTTTTCCAGGTTTTATATTTCAACTGGTCCAGATTTTTATGAAAATGACCTGGCAACGCTGATTGTGTGGTCCTCCTCATTGTTCTTCGTCAGCAGTTCTTTCGGTCGATGCGACGTCGACTTTGGAAAGCAACCATTTCGCGATGAGTGTGTGAGTGATAACCTGGTTTTGCGTCCATTGCGGCAAAGGAAGCGGTCTGCCCCTCGTTGGCGATACTGCCATACAATGAAACCACTGGAAGCGGATCCCGTTCTGATGAAGGAGGCTTTTTGGATAGCGGAAGATAAAGTGTTTATTGTGTTGTACCTTTTGACTATAGTTTTACGATGTTTTGTATAGTGAATAAGAATCCTCGGCTCTGTAAAGTTAGTTCGATTGAGCCTTATCAAATAAATTAATAAACAAACAAAACATCTTGACAATACTTTTGAGTATTGACAATATTGTAGCCCGTGTGGTGCCTGCTTTATGACAACTACTTCAATCAATAACCTTAAGATGCACAACGGAAAACATCTGCCTATAGGATTATTTTCTTTGAAGTTCATATGCAAAGCAACCATATTCGAGAGCCGCCAAGTCTGGCTCACTTCCGGTTCTTGTCCTCTCTCCACAAAAGACTCTCCAACCGAAGCCATACAAGTGAAAACTATATCCCAGGTTTTGCATTTGTCACCATGTGAGGCGATGGTAGGCACAATACAACGCATATGCAAAACCTCTTCACATCAGGAAGTTTACATAAGCTGCAATTTGGTGAACAGCTGTTTGTTCGTCGCCTCTTTTCGTCTTTCGCTTCCTTTGTGGGTGTGGAACTTTGACACCGCATGCATACGAATCTACACACATTTGCCTTTCCTTTAACGGAACTCTTCACTCAAGCAGTTGTTTTGATCTTCTTTCCTACCTTTCCACCCGGTCGTACATAACTCGCAACCGGTGAGATGGCATTCTTTCTTCTTTCAACTGAATAAAGTAGATCGAAGAAAAAACAAACCCCATCCCACCATCATCACCGAGCGGTCTAGGAACTGCTGGGCTAGGGGTCAACCAACATCATACTGCTTGATCGTGGCGCGTTCGATGGCGATGAAGATGATTCACGAAAAATAGAGAGAAGAAACAAACGGCATTTTCGTCGTCGCCTTCGTTGTGATGGGAGATTGTTCAGCTCTGTTGTTGTTATTCATCATTTCGGGCAGCAGTAAACCGTTTGAATCATCATCACTCATCATCAGATGCCGTTCGTCGAGGTGCCTGATCATGATGGAGTTGTTTATGTTTTTTTGTGTCTGGGGTGTCTGGATGAGTGCGTTTTCGGTTGTTGAGTAAGATGAGCTGAAAGCTGTAGCTACACACAGAGATTATTTTACTGGGGTCAGTAATTTTTTACTGGGTTTTCAAACAGCTGAAAAAGTCAGTAAACTGAAAATAACGGTCACACGTAATGCAACGAACAATTTTAACATATTTTATTTTTATCATCAAATAAATGTAATAAGAACAGAGTCTGTATAAATTTCAAGAAAAAATCACTTTTATACAATTTTTTACATTTTTTTTAAGTTTACTGACTTTTTCAGCTGTTCAAAAACCCAGTAAAAAATTACCGAACAGGGAGGCCGTGATTTTGTGTGTAAATGACGGTCTTACGGTTTTTTTTTATAAAACAAAATAGGTAAATAGAATATGTATTGAATCACCGCATATGCATATTCTTTATAAGAGATAAACTAGCCTAAGGCTAAAAATCTCTAAAAAAAAAGATTAAAAAAAAAATATGCATATTCTGTAACAGAGCTATAACATTATAGCAATTATCTACAAGAAAGATGCCATCAAGATAGGCTTATAACATTTTACAACTTTCAGTCTGGTTAGTGTTTAGATTAGGTTGATTTTCACCAATCCATCCTGTTATGGATTTGTAAAAAAATATTGATTCTATAAAAAGAGACATGCTCTGTGGTATATATAAGTAGTACCATAACATTTCTGTACAAAAGATGTAAGAAAGGCATATTTACATTTGATGTATTTGCCGTTTGTGTGTCTAATTGTGTCAACTTTCTTATTTCACTCTCTCTTGGTTAAGTTTGGGGTCTCCCTTAGCTCAATTGGTAAAGGCGCAGCTACAAGGCAAGACCATACTGGAGGTGGCTGGGTTCGATTCCCGGTCTGGTCTAAGAATTTTTCGGATTGGAAAATTTCTCGGCCTTTCCTGGGCATAGATTATGATTGTACTTGCCACACAATTATACTAATGTAAAAATGATACAGGCATCGAAAGCTCTCAATTAATAACCAGGGTTCTGCATTTTTGAAATTTGAAAAGAAAATGAACTCTCCGCAGAACCACTTCATTTCGAGCAATATCATTTTCGTGTAAGTCATCGTGTTTCTTGTTATCGAGTCACGATGAACCTTCCTCTTTTCAAACATGACTGGACTATCACTTGTTTCGTTCGTCAAGTGCTTCAGTTCATTTCATTTGAAGCACAGACTTATTTCAACTGACGCAATGAACGACTCGAAAACTGCTTCCTTCGTTTTTTTTTCCACTTTCACTTCAATTTGGGGCTCATTCGACTTCTCACGACCTGACGACGCAGGCATTAAAGAATCGACGACGCGATATCGACGACGCGAAGGTGCCGAAAATCGATATTCGACGTTATTTTGAAATCCAAAATGGCGGCCATCGGGTTTCAGAAAAAATGTCAAATACCCTACAATAGGATATTTTCGGAACGGGGATGCCGCGTAGATGATGAAAATCGGTATCCGATGCCATTTTGGAATTCAAGATAGTGGCCATTGATTTTATGAAGTATCAAATACCCTAAGATATGGGTATTTTCGGAACCAATATGGCAGCCATCAGGATTCAGAAAGTGTCAACTATCCTACAATATGGGTATTTTCGGAACGGGGACGACCCCTAAATGCCAACAATCGATATTCGACGCCATTTTGGAATCCACGATGGTGGCCATCATGGTTTCATAAAACGTGTCAAATACCCTAAGATATGGGTATTTTCGGAACGGAGACAACGCGTGGCTGCCGAAAATCGATATCCGATGCTATGTTAAACTCCAGCAAAAGTGTCAAATACCCTACAATATGGTTATTTTTGGAACAGGGACAACGCGTAGATGCCGAAAATCGATATCAGATACCACTTTGGAATCCAATATGGCGGCCATCAGGATTCAAAGAGTGTCAAATTATAATATGTGTATTTTCGGAATGGGGACAACGTGTGAAAGCCGAAAATAAGAGATGAACTAGCCTATGGCTAAAAATCTCTCTAATGAAGAACAAAAAAAAAAAGAAAGCCGAAAATCGATATCAGATGCCATTTTGGAATCCAATATGGCGGCCATCGGGTTTCACAAAAAGTGTCAAATACCCTAAGATCTGGGTATTTTCGGAACGAGGACGACGCGTAGATACTGAAAATCGATATTCGATGCTATTTGTAGGCTATTTGACACTTCTTATGAAATCGAAAGCCACCATCTTGAATTTCAAGATGGCGTCGGACATGTATTTCTGGCTTCTAGATGTCACCCTGATGCTAAAAAAACCGTTTGTATGAGTATTTGATAGAATTTAAAAATTTTTCTCAAACCGAAAGCCGCCATCATGGATTTCAAAATGGCGTCGGATATTGATTTCCAATCTTCAGACCTCATCCCGATTTCAAAAATACCCATATTGATAAGACGGCATCAGCATTTCCCATTTTTTCTGAAATAGGAAGCCATGGCGTCGGATATCGATTTCCGGCCTCTAAACGCCATCCCGATTCCAAAAATACTAATATTGATGGATATTTGACAGTATTTCCCACTTAATCTAAAATCGGAAACCGCCATCATGGATTTCGAAATGGCGTCGCATATCAATTTTCGATCTGTAGACTTCATACCGATTACAAAAATACTAATATTGAGGTGTACTTTTTCGTAAATTGGAAGCCGCCATATTCAATTTCAAAATGGCGTTGGATATCGATTTTCATCCTCTAGACATCATCCCGATTCTCAAAATACCTTTTTTGATAAGTATTTGACAGCATTTCCCACTTTTTCTTAAGCTGGAAGCCACCATCTTGGATGTCAAAATGGCGTCGCATTTCAATTTTCGATCTCTAGACGTCACCCCGATTAAACAAATACCCATATTGATGGGTAAACAAACCACCCGACAATGATAAATTTGACATCCACGTACACAGAGCTGAACCAAAATGAATCGAGTGAACAAGCAACAAAAGTCATAAAAACTGCACACATTTGGATCGAACAGCTTTGCTTCAATGCATGCAAAAGTAAGTTCATTTGACAACGAAAGAAGAAATGAAAACGAGTCAAGCCAAAACAAACAGCATGAAAACTGATCGAAAGTGGTTCTGTTGATGTTGAGGGGGATCTGCTCGAAGAGAAGACAGAAAGACTTTCAATTGAAAGTAATGGTTGACAGCTTCATCGTCGCTTGACGATTTTCGATTGAAAGTGACTTTGTGGGGCCTTGTTAATAACTGTGGAAGTGCATCTAGAACACTAAGTTAAGAGCACACAATAAGCTAATATGCGACAATCAATAAGTCAAGCATTTTTTGGGACTTCCAAACAAACCTCTTGAATATTATTCGAATCGGATACCATGAGGAACCGAAATCCGTACACCACATACAATATCATATGTCCCGAGCAAATTGTGATTAGGGTGAAACTAGCTAAATGTAAACAAATGAAGAAAAATCGAGCAAGTTTGCACGTATTAATTTAATTTTTAATTGAATGCTAAGCAATATTTTTTCTATTGGAATTACATTTATGATCGTTAAATTGATCCATTTTTATTTGTGTTGAGTGTAAAATCTCCTTTTTATTTATTTTCTCTTAAAAACTCGTCATTTTTATATTTTGGCCCATAAATTCGGAACGTTAAGAATACGCCCTCATTAAATCGCCCCGAGCATGTATGACAGCAACAATTCCCCCAATACTATGCGCCTTGTTTTGATTTCCTTTAAAGTGTCGCCCTTCACTTTTCGCCGTGTTTACGTTTCAGCTAAAGATGAGCCTTTTACTATTTTCGCTTTTGTTGGTAAACAACTTTGATTTCGCCCGTTCATTGAAATGTTTCAAAATTGCGCCCTGTACTATCGTAAACAAAGGAAAGAGCGTAATCTATTTTAAAGCTTGTTTTGAGATAAATTTTGTTTCGCCTTTCGCTTTGCATGGATTTTTCGATAGTGGAACATTTAAAAAAAAATGTTTTTGGTTATTTGTTAGTAGATTTTTGCCTGCTTCATCTGATTACAGTAAAATCTCCGTTTGTTTACATTTAGCTAGTTTCGCCCTAATCACAATTTACTCTGGATGTACGGATTTCGATTCATTTCTTAAGTGAACGAATTTCGGTCTTGCACGGTACCAGGATTCGGAGATACAGTCAATTGAATTCATTTAGATCAATCTTCTTCCCTCAATTTCACGTGCCTTTCTCCAACTTATCTGATCAACTAATTTGCTCCCATTCAGTTCGCGATACACATGTAGGAGTGACTACCAAGTTTAAACACGTTGTTATACCTATTGTGATTCTGTTTCACAACTGTAAGATCCAGCCTAGCTATTTCAATTTAACTCACGAAAATGGCAACCGAGTTCGTTTGTGCGTGGTGTCGTTTCGCAGTAGTGTTTCTGAACTGAACTGACGACGACTGCAAAACAGAAAACTAGATGGATGACAAATCATACTCCTCTTGGAAGATAGGCATAAGTGAAGTTGTATTGTGAACTTAGATTAAAAGTATCTGTATGATACTGATGAATTGACTTCCGACACGATTGGTAGCATTGCAAAAGAGATGTCGAAAGTGCCAATAATGACAATAACAGCAACAACAATCTCAATTTGGAAGTAAGGTCGGAAGTAGGTTCGCAAGTCTGAAGTCAGACTTTCCAACTTTAGTTGAGTGCTGGCGACACAATATTGTATTTTCTGCTGCGTTTGAATGACAAGTCGTGGGAGATGCTCACAGCTGCTTCTGCGGTTGCACTACTAAGGGAAGTCACGTATTTTTGCGTTGGTGCCAGCAGCGCATCACTGGAATCGTACGTCATTACACATTGAAATGCAATTGTGTATCCGATTCTTGATATGTTAAAAAGGAATACAATACAATGCAATATTGGTATCGAAATCGGAAGCAGCTCCGGAATTCTGTTTTAAAGTATCCAGTTTTCAATCAACAGACATAAATTTATTCACTGAACGTGAATTTTATTCCTGCTGTATATTTACAGGGTGATTCGTAATAACTGTCACTTTTAACAATGGTCGTAACGATTGAACGCTTTCATGATTTTTTTTTATATCAGTATATTCCAGATATCCTACATATATAACCTTCACCTTAGCGTACTTTAATTCAAATCTCTCTCCCTTTACCTGGTAATTAACAGTCACATTTGTCAAGCAAATGAACCACAGCTGGCACGTACGTTTAGAGTCCTGGCGATGCGTCTAAGCTCTGATATTGAACGGATTTTCCTCGCATGGTTCCTTTTTACCTCTAAAGACTGACTGAAAGTAAATTAGTACGCCCCTCGCGCGCCGCTAGCACGCCTCTAGTGTTGGGAATCGAAAATCTTTGACAGTGGTTTGTTTACACTTCTATAGAGAACAACTGGTGCAAGTTTGATCAAAGTAGTCGATCGCGTTCAGGAAAAAACGTCAAATGGAATACTGTGTACAAACACCTGGAAATCCGGAGTGGTTCGGTTCCAAGCTGGCTAAAGTGCTGAAGATACCGAAAACAACAGATTGTCGAGTGCTCAAAACCTACAAGAAAACCCTGAGTGTGGAAAGGAATCAGCGTACCTACGAAAAAACTGGAACCAGGGATCGTCAGCTGCGCAGCAAGGTGTTGAGGTTAAGAATAAATAAAAAAAATACAAACATATTATAAAATGTTACTGCCAGAATTTTGATTTTTTTTTAAATAAACATATAAAAAATGTCAATTATTGGAACGATCAAAACCATGCCCAAGTAACAACAGGTTCTCGTTATAAATAACTTCGTCAAGAACATCCCACTGCGACCTAGCAAGAAGTACAGTCGACTTGTTTCGCGCTCCGGTATTTCGGAAGTTTTCTCGGTATTCGGTTGGTTTAAATTATCAGTTTTTTCTCGCTTAGTGATTACTGGCATAGTACCCGGCTAAACAATTATCTGAAAGTGAGTTTTTTTCTGAGAAGAAAGTGTGTTTTCGGCATCATCGGAAGGAAAATTGTTTTTGCGATTGCCAATTCGCCAACCATTTTGCCATCGGTGCGTGATCACGCATACCTGCACACAGATCATCGTCATCGAGTGTTAGCATCTGCCTCCGCATTTATACCGGTCATCCATCATCGTGTGTCCAGCAGAGTGCCGAACCTCATACAAGCACACCACTACAAAGATCGCCCGCACACGCGCATCGAAGGTCACCCACGCTGCGCGTCGCTCCGCTGCTGCTGTGTAATCACTCGGTGGTAGTAGTATAGCAGATAAGTTTTTTTTTTCCTGTTTCTTTCTCTCGCCCATCAGTTAAATTTAATTTTGTGTTTCTGTGTTTGTAGTTTTTTTCTGTTTATTGTGTCTGTGTGGTTTTAAGCATCGTTTCAGTGGTAGAGCGTTTACCGCTCCCACTAGTACGGCAAAATGGACGTCTCGTCAGAAGACGATATGGACATTTTGTCGGAAGATGACACCACCCGAGCAAAGTCTGAGATCAAATTGAAATCTAAATTTGATGTTGTGATTTTGCTGATAATGATTGCTCAGGTTGCTGTCGTTTTGGTCGTTTTAACGGTTAAAATATCAAAATTGAGAGCAAAAAAATCTTCCTGTGACATCACATTGAAAACTATTTCTGCTATCAGTGAGAGCAAACTAAAAACTCAATTTGATATCAATTGTTCCTGTTGATAACAAAACAAGTATTCAATTTGATGTTATGCTAAGGCAATGAAAACAAACCCGCAACAACATATTTTTGAAGAGCAAATGTACAGCAAAATGAAAACAAAATTTGTCAATTGCATAATCTGATATCAAATTAGGATTTCAGTTTGATGTTGATAT
This sequence comes from Ochlerotatus camptorhynchus, assembly GCF_037179485.1. NCBI lineage: Eukaryota > Metazoa > Arthropoda > Insecta > Diptera > Culicidae > Ochlerotatus > Ochlerotatus camptorhynchus. The sequence continues at coordinate 3,739,771 of NW_027040640.1, forward strand.
CAAAATTTGATTTCAATTTGCTGTCATTTTGATGCTGGACTTTGCTCGGGCAGTTTGCCACTCGATGGCAAGAAAAGACGAAAACGTCCTGTCATTCATGGTTCGTCTCAGAAAAGCCCCCGATCGCGAGCCTATCCAGATGACTCGACTGGGCCATGGGTTGTCTACTTTCAGCCCAAAAACAAACCTTTGAACTTGATGCAAATTTCCACTGATCTGACGAAGCGATACTCGGCCGTGACCGAAATCACGAAGGTTAGGCATAATAAACTTCGTGTTGTCGTTTCTAACCTGAAGCAGGCTAACGAGATTGCTGTCTCCCAGCTCTTTACGCTCGAGTATAGAGTTTACATCCCAGCTCGTGATGTGGAGATAGAAGGTGTGGTCACCGAAGCGAGTCTGACCCCCGAGATCTTGGAGAAGCAGGCGGTTGGCCGTTTCAAGAACCCCTTGCTCCCCCCGGTGAAGATACTGGATGTCCAAAAACTGGGCTCAGTATCTGTCAGCGAGGGTAAAAAGAGTTTTACCCCCACAGACTCGTTTCGCGTGACCTTTTCTGGTTCAGCCCTTCCTCAGTATATCGAGCTGGGAAAACTTCGACTACCTGTGCGCTTGTTCGTTCCCCGGGTCATGAACTGCCAAAACTGTAAGCAGTTGGGACATACGGCGTCCCACTGTGGCAGCAAGGCACGCTGTTCCAAATGCGGGGAGAAGCACGAGGATGGCGCCTGCACAGTCACGGCACCAAAATGCGTGTACTGCAAAGGATCTCCTCCTCATGGTCTCTCGTCGTGTCCGGTGTACAAACAACGCGGGGAAAAACTAGAGCGCTCTCTTAAAGAACGTTCCAGGCGGTCTTTTGCAGAAATGCTTAAGACAGCCAAGCCATCGACCAACGAAACAAATCCCTTCGCTCTTTTGTCAGATGACGAGTCTGGCTCTGACTTGGCTGAGGAGGGAGTTTCTTTCAGTTTTCCGGAAGGTTCTGCCCGGAAACGAAAACGCATCCGTTCGCGGAAAGTTGCAGATCAAGAACCCCAAATCAGCTTGCCCAAATCAAGGAGTGGTGGAAAAAAGGAGACTTCTACTCCTCCTGGATTCCGCAGAACTGATTATACCCAGGATTTTCCACCTCTCCCGGGGACATCCAAAACCCCCGATGCCCCGATTTTCAGAACACAAGCCCCTTCTTCATCTGGGTTGTTCTCATTTGATAACATTGTGGACAGTATCCTCAATTACCTCGATATTTCTGATCCTCTGAAAAGCATTGTTCTGGCAATGCTTCCTACTGTGAAAACCCTCTTGAAGCAGTTGACATTAAAGTGGCCCCTCCTTGCAGCAATCATCTCCTTCGATGGATAATTTTCCAAACGAGGTCGGGGATTTGATCACTGTTCTACAGTGGAATTGTCGAAGTCTTATTCCTAAGATAGAATCGTTTAAGTTTTTGGTTCACAATAATGATTGTGATGCATTTGCTCTGTGTGAAACTTGGCTCTCTTCAGATATCGATCTTCCTTTTCATGAGTTTAACATTATTCGACTGGATCGTGAGGATTCGCGTGGAGGAGGAGTACTTTTGGGGATCAAAAAGTGCCATTCCTTCTATAGAGTGAATCTTCCACAATTTCCAGGTATTGAAGTTGTCGCATGTCAGGCTTTTGTTAAAGGCAAGAGCCTTTGTATTGCTTCTGTGTATATTCCTCCCCGAGTTTCGATTAGTCAAAAACAACTTTCAGATATCTGTTCAGTTCTTCCTACTCCACGGTTGATTATGGGAGATTTTAATTCCCACGGTACAGGCTGGGGGGAACTGTATGATGACAACCGTTCTGCTTTGATATATGACCTCTGTGATAACTTCAATATGACAATTCTTAACAATGGAGAAGTAACACGTTTAGCTATTCCATCCTCAAATGGAAGTAGATTAGACCTCACACTTTGCTCTAATTCATTATCGTTGGATTGCACGTGGAATGTGATCCAGGATCCCCACGGTAGTGATCACTTGCCGATCGGCATTTCGATTGCCAGTGGGTTCAATTCGTCGGAATCCGTTAACGTCGCGTACGACCTCACCCGTAATATCGATTGGACAACGTTCAAGACCGTGATAGAGGAAGCCGTGTCGTCGGTAGAAGGGCTTCCACCGTTGGAGGAATATAACTTCCTCTCCAATCTGATCTTGGACAGCGCGCTTCGAGCTCAAACTCGGCCGGTTCCTGGAACGTCTTTGCGTAGGAAACCTCCTTCCCCTTGGTGGGACCACCAATGCACTGAGGTTTATCGTAAAAAGTCCGACGCGTTTAAGCTTTTCCGGAAACGCGGAACACCCGAGTATTTCGAAGCGTACTCGACTCTTGAACGCGAACTCAAGAGCCTTATCAAAGCCAAGAAACGCGGATACTGGCGGCAATTCGTGGACGGTTTATCGCGCGAAACGTCGATGAATACGCTTTGGAACACGGCGCGAAGGATGCGTAACCGGTCTTCAAACAACGAGAGCGAGGAGTACTCGGATCGGTGGATTCTCAAGTTTGCGCGAAAAGTATGTCCTGATTCCGTGCCGGCACAGATGATTCCTCGCGAAACGACGAATTCGGTAGACGAGATCAGCCAGCCTTTTTCAATGCTGGAGCTCTCACTCGCGCTCCTTTCGTGTCGCAATTCGGCTCCGGGGGCTGATAGGATCAAGTTCGACTTGTTGAAGAACCTCCCAGACGTCGCTAAGAGGCGCATGTTGAACTTGTTTTGTCAGTTCCTGGAGTTCAATATTGTTCCAGATGATTGGAGGCGAGTGAGAGTTATAGCCATTAAAAAGCCTGGAAAACCTGCGTCAGATCATAACTCGTATCGTCCCATCGCAATGTTATCGTGCATTCGAAAATTGTTGGAGAAAATGATCCTTTTTCGCCTCGACAAATGGGTTGAGACGAACCACCTACTCTCAGATACTCAATTTGGTTTCCGTAGGGGTAAGGGAACGAACGACTGTCTCGCGTTGCTTTCCACAGAAATTCAGTTGGCTTTTGCTAAAAAAGAGCAAATGGCTTCTGTGTTCTTGGATATTAAGGGGGCTTTTGATTCAGTATCGGTTGAAGTCCTTTCAGACAAACTCCACGCTTGTGGTCTTTCCCCATTAATTAATAACTTTTTGTAAAATTTGCTGTCAGAGAAACATATGAGCTTTTCTCATGGAAACTCTACAGCTTCTCGATTTAGTTACATGGGTCTCCCCCAGGGCTCATGTTTAAGCCCCCTTTTGTACAATTTCTACGTTAGAGAAATTGACAATTGTCTTATTGACAATTGCACGTTGAGACAACTTGCAGATGATGGCGTAGTGTCTATGACAGGGCTCACAGGGGTCAACCTGCAAGGACCCTTACAGGATACCTTAGACAATTTGTCTACTTGGGCTATCCAGCTAGGTATCGAATTCTCCACGGAGAAAACTGAGTTGGTCGTTTTTTCTAGGAAGCATAGCCCAGCACAACCGAAGCTTCAACTTTTGGGTAAGCCGATCACTCATTCCATGTCTTTCAAATATCTTGGGGTCTGGTTCGATTCCAAATGCACCTGGAGATCCCACATTGAGTATCTGAGACGAAAATGCCAACAAAGGATCAATTTTCTCCGAACAATTACCGGACCGTGGTGGGGAGCTCATCCGCAAGATCTTCTAACGTTGTACCGGACAACGATTTTATCGGTTTTAGAGTACGGTAGTTTTTGCTTCCAGTCGTCGGCTAAAACTCACATCATCAAACTGGAACGTATCCAGTATCGTTGTCTTCGTATCGCGTTAGGATGCATGCACTCGACTCATACGATGAGTCTCGAAGTGTTGGCGGGCATATTGCCACTATCGGATCGGTTTTCGGAATTGTCCCTCAGGCTCCTCACCCGTTGTGAAGTTATGAACCCACTGGTAATCGAAAACTTTGAGAAGCTTCTTGAGCTAAACCCTCAAACTCGTTATATGTCATTGTACTACGTGTACATAACTCAGGATGTCAGCCCTTCACAGCATAATCCCCATCGTGTATGCTTCTCTGACTTCGGCAATTCAGTTAGTTTTGATTTATCTATGACGCGGGAGATTCGTGGAATCCCAGAACATCATCGTTCCATGATTGTTCCGTCAATTTACGCTGCAAAGTTTGGCCAAGTTGATTCCGCAAGATCGTTCTTCACAGATGGATCACTAATAGAGTCGTCCGCTGGTTTTGGTATTTTTAACGAATTTCATAGCGCCTCTCGAATGCTTCAAGCTCCTTGTTCCGTATATGTTGCTGAACTGGCGGCAATACACTATACGCTAGAAACGATCGCCTCACTTGCACCAGATCACTATTTTATTTTTACGGATAGTCTCAGTTCTGTCGAGGCTATTCGATCCATGAGGCCGGTAAAGCACTCCTCGTATTTTCTCATGAAAATACGAGAGCTTCTGAGTGCTTTATCTTTAAGATCTTTTGTCATCACCTTTGCATGGGTCCCATCTCATTGCTCGATTCCGGGCAATGAGAAGGCGGACTCACTTGCTAAGGTGGGCGCTATGCAAGGCAATATTTACGATCGACAAATCGCCTACAATGAATTTTTCTTCATTTATCGTCAACAGTCGCTCGCCAGCTGGCAAAATAAATGGAGTGAAGGAAGTTTGGGACGATGGCTATTCTCAATCATCCCTAAGGTGTCGAAGAGTCCTTGGTTCAAGGGGTTGGATGTGGGTCGAGACTTCATTCGTCTGATGTCTCGCCTCATGTCCAATCACTATTCGTTAAACGCTCACTTGTTTCGTGTTGGGCTGGGAGACAGCAATCTCTGTGAATGTGGACAAGGTTACCAAGACGCCGATCACATCCTTTGGTCTTGTGCTGAGCATCGTGGAGTCAGATCTGAGCTGTGCGATTCCCTTCGGGCTCGAGGTAGACAACCGAATGTTCCAGTTCGGGATATTTTGGCTAGACGTGATCTGGAGTTTATGAAACTCATATATGTTTACTTTAAGAATACTAACCTTAGATTGTAAGTTTGATTAACCTTGTGTTTAGTTTCTGTATTGTGCGTGTAGTTTTTTTTTTTTTAATGTTTGTTTTCAAGATGAATAGAAATAAGTTCATGTTTTAGGATTAATTAAATATTTGTATAATAAATCATATTTCAAACCTCCTTCTCCCTTTCCCCATCCAAAAAATTGTAAATCTCCACTAACCTCGAGACGACCGCGAGTAATCGGTTCAATTCCTTTAACTCTAGAGTTAAGACATTATTCATGTATAATGCAAATGATAACTCGGCTCTGTAAAGTTTATTCGATTGAGCCTGTACAAATAAATTAATAAAAAAAAAAAAAAAAAAAAAAACAACAGGTTCTGCTGAAAGGCTATTTGTGGTTTACGCAGTTTGGTTGAAGGTAGTGTATAGAATTCTAAGCAGCCTCATTTTTAAGTCGTTATAAGAACTTAAAAGTTACGGGACCAAAATTGAAGAGCATTCTAAACAGCTTCTGGCAGAACTTGAACGGAACTTTATAAAAAAATTAAACAAAAAGGTTTTTTTCCTCTACACCAATTCTATATTTAGTTCGCACTTTTATGAAAGTTAATTCTAAAGTCAGGTCTTTTTGAAAGTTATTTCTAAATGCAGGTATGAACGTGTATTGATTTATCAGCATTAGTAGTAGTATTGGAGCTGTTTGAAGAATTAAACCCAGTCCTTCTGCGTGAGAGCCCTAGCATGAACCGCTATGTCATCTGAAATATATTAAAGTGAGCTGTTGTCCAGCCTACTGTTGGAGTTTTCAGAGCCAGCTGACTGACTTGAACACGAAACACAACACCTTGATGAACTTTAAATTGGTGTTTGCCCGCATGGTTTTCCAACACACTTGTGGCACAGTGGTTAGCGTTCGTAGTTCGCATGCAGAATACACGGGTTCGAATCCAGAAAATTGCTCTTTAATTTATTTATTTTAGGATAGAATATTCATGCACTGCATAAATATATGAATTATGATTTATTTGAGCCACTGATCATTAAATGTACATTAAATTTTGTTATTAATAAAGACTTGTGCGGATTGCTTCATGCGGGCTATGACGGACTTTTTAAGAAACTTTCAAGTTCCTAAGAAGTTCCGCAGTGAACTTTTGGGATCCTTTAAAGTTGCTAAGAAGTTCCGCTGGGAACTTGTTCGGAACTTTGTTGTGGCTATGTTTTCAGCCTTGCCTGAAGCTCCTAAGAAATGCTTAGGGATGCTTTTAGGATTTTTTTTTAAACTTCAAGTTGCTAGAAGTGCGCATCGGAACTTTTTGGAGCCTGAAGTTCCTCGAGCGCTTTCTATAGCTTCTAAAGTAGCCAGAATGTTGTGTGAGAACTTTATATGCACTTTACGAAACTTGAAAGTGGGTTTTATCGTTGAATGCGGAACTTTTGGTTGCTTGAGAAGAAAGTTCTGCCGGAACTTTATTTGAACTGTATGGAACTTGAAAGTTCTGTCTCAACTTTATGTGAAGTTATGGAACTTGGAAGTGAGTTATATCGTTGAATGCGGTACTTTTGGTTACTTGGGTGGTCACTTGAAAACTGACAAATATCGTAAAACAAGAATTTTTGGTAAACATGTTGAACATCTTATTAGTATGCTTTTTTGTGTATTTGTTCACAGAAAATTATTTAAAATCGTAAAACAAGACCATACGGTAAATTTTTTGATTTTTTGTGTTAAAGCTTGTTTTCATATAATTTATACTCGGAAAACAATGCTTTAACACAACAATTAAAAAAACCACCCTTAAGTTCTTGTTTAACAATTTCTTAAATATAAATAATTTTGGACAAGTTTGCATTTTGCATGAGCTTTTTTTTAATAAAAAAAAAATAAAAAATCAGATGAAATCATTTTGATATATTTACGATTTAAACATTTTTTGTTGAATTTCACATCACAAAAAGCTTCACATCTAAACGCATGGGAATCATCATTTATCACCAATACTGCTGAACCATTAATGAATGAAGATGACCCCCCATTATATCCTGCCTTTTCAAGCTGACAAACCTGAGAATCCAGTAGCTTCTCTTCTCTTCTTATTGGACGTGTACGGAACAACGTATGAACATCCTGAGTAATCAGTCGGACATTGTTCCGTAGATGGGCAACATCACGCCCGAAATCGGTCGACAGAAAGGTAAATTTTAATTTATTTTAACGTTGTAAGAACGATAAGTGTTGTGTCTTGTCTCGCTTCGCATCTTGTTAGTGTCTTGTAGTTCTTACGTTAGCACAAAACATAAAAAATAAGTGAAAAACATTTGTTTTGTATATTTTTCCTTGAAAAACAAAATTTTTTTCTACAAATTGACATTTTACTCATTTCAAGCTTATTGCTTATCGTATATTAACTCTTAACTTAGTGTTCTATAGATTCCATACACACTTCCAGAGTTATTAATTTAGAGCTTTCGATGCCTGTACCATTTTTGCATTAGTATAATTGTGTGGCAAGTACAATCATAGTCTATGCCCAGGTACATCGAGAAATTTTCCAACCCAAAAATTCCTAGACTGGACCGAGAATCGAACCCAGCCACCTCCCACATGGTCTTGCTTTGTAGCTGCGCCTTTGCTGACAAGACAAATAAATAGTAATTTTCGTTGTTAAATATATCACTAACCAGCAGCCTCAGAACTTGTTTCAAAACAATAATATTTGAAAAACACTAATTGTTGTTCTTCGCTACTTCTCTGGCTGGAGCGCTCTTGCAAGGCAGCCTTTCTTGCGGGGAGCCTTTCCTCCGGCCCTCATATTGTCTGTGTTAAGCTGCTTCGTCATGAAAGATATGAATATGTACGTCCGAAGTTCGAATGGAGATGCGCCTTCGGCTATGTGATGTCTCTGTTAGGAAAGACACCTTGTGGTCTAAGCGTTCATGTTTCCAATTTTCGTTTATCTTCTTAGTTGTTTAACTATTTTCACTATTTGTACGCCACAAATATGCCATAAAATTACTGTGTAAATTCCCCGTTGAATGGCATATTGCATGACATATTTCACATAAATTATTTGGAGAAATAAGCGTTTGAAAACACCCTCCTTTTTCGTTACATGCCTCATTTTTGATTTCTTAACATGTACATCTTTCACCACCCGTAATTTAAAATGTATAAGTGAAGACATTTTGTCGGTTTATGTTTGGTCAGCTAGGGCCATGGCCACCCCTAGGCCAAAACCCTAGTAACGCCTATTGTTGTTGGCAGTGGTGTGCTTGAACGCGTTCATACTTTGTTCAGCATCTTCAAACCGAAAGATGACAGTTGCACACCCTCCGTTCGTTTCTCATGTTTCGAACGAGACCGAAGTATAGTTGAACGAGTGTTGAACGGTCCGAGCGAATGGGCGAAACGAACGCTTTTTTGTAGCCAAAACTTACGAACGGTGCGTGTAGCTTTTCGAACGGGGTAAATGTTATATGTTTTCACAATCACAATCATTCTCAGCTCCAGTGCTGTGATCATTTGTTGTGTCCTCTTCCATTTCTAACATTACCTGGGCCTTTTTCATGAGGGAAACGGCCTTCACGTAATTCGCCCCGTTATCTGTGGTGACTGAGTACAGTTTCTCGATTTCCAGACCAAATCGTTACAAAAGGAACAGTTTAGCTACCCCTCCAATTCTTCCGCAAATATTCTTCCGGGTAACGGGATTCACCTTGAGAGCTCCTTCGATTTTTGTCATAATGTCGGAAATCCCTGGTTTTTCGAAGACTGATAATGGAAGTCCACCTTCTGTTACCATTTTTATGCAGGAGATCATGTAGAAGTTGTCTATGTGCATACCAACTCTCCGCCTCATCATCGGGGTCAAGACCAAATTCTGGCAACTTTTTCGGGTGCAGATCTTTGAGATGTCGTTTTCGCCTGGTGGCGATTCTACGCTTTCAAACTGGTTTAAAATCTTGTTGACGTCTTCCTTCGATAATTTCCATTTAGGCCGAGCTATTATGGGACCACTGCTACTGAAATTGTTCTTCAAATAATTCATAATTGATAATTTATAGCTTAAAATCATACACACCATACCTACACGGGAGCTCAGACAATTTTGACAGTATTTGTTTTGTGAATTTATTTTATCCGTGTTTAAGCACTATTTACACTACACTACAAGACACGGATGGTGTGGAATATTTTAACTAACAACGTATTTCTGTTTCAGGACAGTTTTAGATAAACTTATTCCTTCAACATCCTTATAGATTTAAAATTAGCATTATGGGAATATTGGTTTTGGCCGTTCGAAAAGCTGCACGCACCGTTCGTAAGTTTTGACAACGGATAAAAAACGAAGCGTTTTCTACGTAAACACGAAACGTTCGTTTCACCCATTCGCTTCATTCGCTTGGCCCGTTTGCACTCGTTTAACGCATAGTTCGGTTACGTTCGCAATACGAGAACCGAACGAAAGGTGTGCAACGGTCATCTTTCGGTTCGGTTTATAGATGCTGAACGAATAGACAGTTCTAGACTAACATTTGAAAAGGGCGGAAATCCAAAATTATCATATCGAGAAAATCGCTTCCGAATTTTGATGACCTAAAAATTAATCCTATTTCACGACTTTCCATTTTCTGGATGATTTTATAAGCTTGACATATAGTTAATAGTGTAATCTATCATCATGCATCACTAAAAACTCAAAAAAAGTTTTCTTTGTCGTGAAATTGAGAAGAAAATATCACACGCCCTAATAATTCCTTAAATTTTAATTTTTTTTTTTTTTTTTTTCTGCTTTCTTTATTTAGGAGATTTTCAGCCGTAGGCTGGTTCATCTCCGAATTTCTTACATGTTGTTACCCCACCAGATCTTCCATCCTGTGAACTGCCAACACTTGTGATACGCCGTGGAAGTACACCATCGGGATTTATTGTTTGTTGTTCCGCCTTGGTTCTTCGTTCGCAAATTTTGTGAGAGTGGAATTACACCCGGAGATTTTTTTTGGTCTTCTTTTTGTTCGTTGTTTACACGTGAAATATCAATCGGATGCGTTTCAAATGAATCGGGCGTGACTAGATACTACAGAATCAATACGTTTGGCATATTAAAACAATATAATTCGTTGTTCTGGTGCAAGGCGTAACAACCAGTTGCATCATCGAGTTGAAATTTGGAAATACACCATGTAAGAAGAAACGTTTTTGATGATATGAAGTGATATTTTCTTTTACTTTTTCGTGTTTATCGAGTAGTTTGTGAACTGTTCTCTCTATATGTGCCAAAATATGATTTGTTTACATTTTGGCTCTTCCGCCCCTTTCAAATGTTAGTCTAGAGTTCATCACAACCAAACGCATGGTGCTCGTTTGTTGCTTGCTTTTGTTCCAGGTGACATCACTGGACTTGTTGGGCACACCGTGTCATACTGCCAACTGCAGCGTATTCGCGCCGTACGATGGCTGAAACATCCCATACTGCAACGGTGAATTTGGTACAGCTGGTATAGGTGTTTGGTAGCTCGAGACACTAACTACAGGAAGACGAGTGTGCAAAACCAATGGTGACCGAAACCGATTGTGTTTGAGAAACAGCGAAGGAATCATTCTGTGACACTGAATTCGAAAAACTTAGGATAAGATTCCTATTCAAGAAATAGCCTACGAAATATATAATATTTGGACTTTTGCAGGTGCACTAGCTGCTCTTGTTTGACGATTTTACAGGTCTGCTTTTCGAACTTTGCGCTAAACTCCGTCCATTAAAGTTTGTACAGACACCTCAGATACCGTGGTGGCCCGTCTTTATCCAAATTTGGGCCAGAGCAAAGGGTATTCTTTGTGGCTTTTGATGAAGGATAGCAATCGCTTCTGCAAGCACTCTGGTAAATCTCCTTGCTGATTGTGCCTGTAGTGACGAAAGATTGACTCTTTCGGCCACTCGTGCAAATTGCTTGTCAAATAAGGTATTTTTTGGGATATTTCGATGCCTTGTTCGCCCTGAAATACTCAGCTGTAGCATTTTTGGCCATGGCAGAATAGAAAGCCAGCCCTGGAAACTGCTTGAAATCCGCCAGGACATAAGTTTCATCATCCATAACAACGCATGAAAACTACGTCAACTATTCGCAGTACAAACGTTGAGCCCGTGATTGATTTGCTGTCAAATTCTGTTTGTCGTTGCGATTTGGAACTGTTTTTACTTTATACGACTTCAGCCCCAAACGCTGTTTTAATTTTTGGACAAAACCAGGTGAAATTCCCATTTATCGAGCCACAGTTCGAACAGAGAGATTCGGGTTTTCCTTCAATATCTTTTCGTCTTTCGGTCCATGACAGGATCAGCACGTCCAATATTTTTTATCACTTCTAGATTTCCTCTCAACCGTCAAACGTTCCGAAAATGATTTGAGCACACCATTAACAGTGGATTTAAATAATCCATTTTTTTTTTGCGTAGAGATGAACCAGCCTAAAGCTGAAAATCTCGTAAATAAAAGAAATAAAGTTTTTTTTTGCGGGTTCCCGTATTGACAAGTCAGGATTTGCATTACGTCCGTACAAAATCCGCTCACGCACGTGTTTTTCATTCATCGTCATCAGTGGCGTCGCGTCCACATGTGCAACCTGTGCACGACACAGGTGTAAGTAATTAAAAAATGCGTATAGATTTTTATAAATTTTATGGTCACATTATAGCTGTACTTCTTTACTCCAGACCACAAGTGACCATGAATACACTATTTTATAGTGTGGTTCAATTAAATCTTCGACCTTGGTTTTCTTCAAAAAGGTTTAAATTCAATTCGGATAACACTTCCATGACAAAACTCGTTAAATAGTGCACCTAAAAGGGAGCTGTTTTTGGGTGTCGGGTGACAAGTTTGTGAATGGTCAAATGCCTGATGTAAGCCAAGCAGACCTTCTATCACCTCCTGAAACATACCACAAATTTTCCACAATACATGGCGGTTTGCACAACTAGTTCGACAGTAAGCATGCATAAGGGCCTATACGCGATGATCGATTCTCTTCGTCGATTTTCTCTTTTGTTAATAACTCGCTAGATTTAACGTCTCTCGGTGCGTTTGCTGTTGATTTTGATAGCCAATACAAGCTGTTACAACTCTGCATTGAACAAATTCTAGAAAATTATTTCGCTTAGCTGTAGCAATGCAAAGAGAAAATCGATGAAGAGAATCGATCATCGCGTATTCGCCCTTATGCATGCTCACTGTCGAGTTGTAATTGAAGTTTTCAGCAGTCACGCGTCAAACGGGAGCAACACGGAAACAGCAGTCTGGTACGCTTTGGGCGTTATTATACTTGCAGACCGGTTTGAATGTGTGAGTTTAAACTAGAAGAACATTGTGATGTATGGGTGCTCAAAACGTGCATTTCTCGCTGTGCACTTGGATGTCTGATTGTAGACAAAGTGAATAATGGAGAAAGAGAGCGCAAAAGCCCGCTCTCACTCTCTTGTCAGTTGTGAATCTCTCAATTACCGATAGTTGTGCCGGTGCGCTTGTCAAAACTTATGAGCTTCCCCTGGTTCATTCTGAAAGGGTTGTTCTGATGAATAAAGAGATGATTAATTCAGGTTTGATACCCAGGGAACTATGATTTTTTTCTAGATTTTGACACTGTTTTGCATAAAAAAAATGTTTTCGGAAGTATTTGACGGATATTCTCTATTACACTTCAGTCAAAAGAGTAAGCCTTTTTTATAAAAACGAGAATTCTTGCTGAACATTGCATTAGGTCCTAAGTAACATTGACAGATTCTCTCGGCGACTTTCTCTTTGTATCTCCACGGTCATGTAAAGACATTCTCAGGTGTTTTCAGCTCACATATCGATAAAAGAAGCTTTTTTCTAGCATCTAATACGACAAACACAACAATAAATGGTTATGTGATCAAGTTATTAACGAAATAGATAGTCGACGAAGAGAACCGATCAATATTACTTGGGACCTAATGCAATGTTCAGCTTGAATTAGTTAAGTTTTGCAATTCCTCCTACTTCGGTTAGTGTGAAAAGGGCCATACAAGTTTTATTTATTTATACAAGATGATAGGACCTTCAAATGTTACATTAGGTAGTGATTAATTTAGTTATTGAGAATATGTCCCTCGAATTCATGGAGCATTGAAAAATAAACAAAAACTAATATGTGGTGGTAAACTATAACGAACAAACCTTGATGCACAGATAAACAAATGAGGCACGCGACGCCTCTGATCGTCATCTTGAACACTAAACATGAAATGTAAACACCAATCATACTCTTTTTCAAAAATGACTTCCAGCTATACTTCAGCGATTTTTTTCACTCCTACGTGTAATATTTCAAAAGTTAGAGTGATTTGAAGGTATCCGGATTAATGTGGATACAGACCTTATATACGGATTGTACTAACCAGCTCGAGAATCCACCAAAGTGAGTTGGCCATCTCACAGCTGATCGTATCCGCCATAAGATACCGGTGCAGACATCTGAGGGGGCATCGAACTGCTACCATCCGATGTAGCTAGTGCCGGAACATAGGCGTAATAGGCGAGATGACGTCGTCCAACGGTTTCGAAAGCACACTCGGTTGGATGACTACCTGACTCAATTCCACTCGTCCTAGCATCTTACCTTAATTTTAACAAACGTTGTAGATGCCAATTTGCATGATTCCTGGTCGAACAGTTTTGACCGTAAAAGATTGGAAAGTTTCAAAACCGTGTGTGTAAACTATGTGCTATAGACCATGATCAAATAGCTTAATCTAACAACGATCCATCCCAAACGCCAATACGTGACTAGTTCGATGATGCATGCATGGAATGACACACAGAAGCGAAAACTGTCAACAAAGTTGTTTGTTTGAACTTGATCAAAGTTGCCTAGTAATGTGGGTCAACACCAGCTTCAATTTTTTTTTCTCAACCAAACTCGGAGGCTGACTCAAGAATTTCCAGAAACATCTCGTCCGGTGTACGTGCGGCTTAGCTTAGGCGGGCCCGGTCACTCGATTCGTGATCGTGACTGGCCGGCTGAAACACAAGGCAGCGTTGTTTTGTTTATTAAATATTGCTGCAGCTGCCGCTGCCAGCATGCTTCAAATGTGTATTTCATTAGTGGCAGTTGCATACACTCGTACGGTGGTAGATATTAACTCTAAATGACTTCATCGAGGTTGCACATGTCCACATATGAATCAATTCGCACAATTTGGGGTTGCAATTGACACGTCAAGGTTCGCCAGGGGGGCGGCGTTTGTGGTGGTGTGGGAAGGAAGACCGCAAAAGACCGGATCGCGGGCATTGTTGGTAAACAACCGAAGCTTAGCACGCAATGTAAACAAATTGTTGTGAAACAGTTTGATCCATTGATCTGGTTCGCACCGCAGAAGGACAACCGTCAACGCTAAAGGAATTACTTATCGGATTAGGGCATGGCTAAACCGTCATATAACTCACGTCCACGTGACAACAGACCTCAACCTAATCCGGTCTAATTCTCGCATACCTAACTATGACTGGCAAAGTGAGTGGAACTGTGCTTCGCCTAATCATCATCCAATAGAGCCCCAGCAATGACGAGTAAATTAAGGTAGGGGTAAAAACCCACCACTCACGCCACGTTGCGTAATCCCTATGACAACAAGCCGACACAGTCACGTACCGACCTACCTGCACTCGTCGTCGTCGTCGATGTATTTTGCCAACATGAGTATCTACCTACTCGCAAGTCTCGCCAAACCACCTACATCCATCACCACGAACAGCTATAATAGGGACTCAAGTTCGATGACGACTACGGACATACCGACTAAATGCGCCGCCATAAGCCAGACACCATGATTGGCCATCGGCGCGCGGAGGTTTGGTTTGTTTTTGTTTTGGTCGCGGCAGTAGTATCGTTTCACCTTTAATGCAATGGGCAATTTTGTTGGACGCGGGTGCAGCTTGCAATTTTTTGCCAGTGTGTGAATGCGAAAAGGTGAAACTGATGATAAAATGCACAATTTAACGCGGGTCCCTCACATTCGATGACTGCCGAAGCATGTGTCGTGTAGTGCAGCAACCTCAATTAATATATGTAGGTACCTAGTAAACTGCGAAAAAAACGACGACCACGTCGCACCGGTACTGGTTGTATGAGTATTATAATAGCAACTGCTGAAAATGTGTTTTTTTAGGTTTTGCATTTTCCTCTCGCATAATGGACATGCGTGCGTCACGCTTGTCCCCGGAGGATAGGCCGCGACGACTGACGATGAATGTGACCTAATTTTCGAGAGTGTTTCACTACAGTTTCTTTTTCCGTTGACTGGTTTCATGTTTACATAATCTAATCATACAATCAAACTTTGGCCTGTTACCTCCAATCAATCAAAAATTTGCGTATGAAGCGAGTTTTGCAGGTTTAGCACTTTGTAGTGTTCATAATGTTATCAAACAGTTGGAAAGTTCAATGTTTCCGCGTAGATTTGAGCAATTTCGATTTCATGCTTCAATCCAGAACCGTAGGTATTCACAGTTTTTGAATTCTTGAGTTGCGAGTTTACATTTATGCACTCAATCCAGACAAGTAGAATGCATCTAATACCCCGTTCACATTACAGAATATATCACGTAATATAGGCTGTCTTGCAATGAGCACTCATACATAGGATTTCCAGTGAATACTAGATATATGAGTGCTCATTGCAAGATAGCTTATATCACGTGATATACGTTGTAATGTGAACGGGGTATAAGGTTGCTTTGGTGATATACGAACATAGGGTGGAGAACGGCTTCGACCGAAACCCTATTCCAAGCATGGAGTAAACAATAACTTATAACACTTATTTTTTGAAGTATGATCCTTCCCACCATAAAGAATCTTTTGAATAGATTTCTGATTAATTTTCTTTACTAAAATTGAGTCTTTAACATTCAAAAGATGTGTTCTCGAAGCTCTTCAAGATTGATTTACTGCAAGAAGGTTATATGACGAACGCATTGAGAACCATTTGAAAACCGTATTGAAGCTACAATAAAAGCTATTTGGCAACAATAAAACCCTTTCTTGAGCCGTTTTCCCTAGCCGCTTGCTAAATCCACTAGAAAAGCATCAATCAAGATAGAAAAGAATTCATTATTACCATCCGATCTTATCAAAATAACTGAAATAAAAACTGATCGCATAAAAATCCTGTCGAATTACCAAAATTATTTAAATAGTTCTCATGAAGTGGCCTAGTTTTAGGTGCCATATTAAATCTTATGTGAAATGTACGTGATAGCACCGAAAAAAATTAGTCCGCCCTGGGAAAATGTGGATTTCACTAATTATTTTATATTTAAGTAAAATCAAAATTATTCTTAAGATCGATCATCAAGCTTAGCCAAGATTTTTTTTTAAGATTTTCGCGTTTTATATATTTGCTTATTGCTAAATTGACCAAAATAAAGTTATATCCACGGAAATGTAGATTGAAAAATGAAAATTGTGAAAAACCAATGTTGTAATTGATTGTAATATGGCGGAGGCATAAAAGTTGATTTTCATGGACTATTTGTGAAAAAGTTGTTTTGCTTCCAAGAGATCCCTAACAAATTCAAAAGGTTTTAAAAGGGGTTTTATGAAGAAAACTTGCAGACTGAATTGTATTTATCTAAAGCAATTTTGCTGGATCCTAATCCGTTAGATTTATGGCAGCATTTATCGAGGCAAAGGTGCCGGCAAAAGATTAAACGTCAAAGTTTAAAGCGTTCTTCCAGGCAATGGATTGGACTCAGAAAGTGTACGATACTATTGTATTATATTTTGCATTTCGAGCAACTTGTTCGGCCCGACGTGCTCGTTCTTCTAATGAAGTAAATTTTACTGAAATCGACTTCCCTTCAATAGTTAGAATCGCTTGAATTTTGCATCCTACTTCGTCTATCCTTCGAGATTTCCTTGTCATAATTTTTGGTTTTATTCACTATGAGGATCCATATCTTTTAAGTTCAATGTGTAAACAGAGTAATTGTGGATATAATGATACACTTTAAAAAGACTAAAAAGCATTAAAATATGCCTTTTGCTCTCATTTAAAACCTAATGATTTTATGGTTGATTTGATAATGATAGAACACTTTTATAGAGTATTTGATCAAGACATAAATAAATAATTGTTGATGAAGTTTATGATTGAATTACAACAAACAGTTTTATGGAGAGATTGAGAACTGCTTTAAATTTATTTTTAAACAAGGCAATCGTCGACTTTCTCGCCAGACTATAAAAGGTTTTTGAAACAGCAAAAAGCTGAATTACTAAATAGCAATGTTTTACACTTTGAAATGGTGTATTTAAACTGAATGGATTGTGAAAACTATCATAAATTAGAGTGGATGCCAAATGGTTGCTGAATTGTTACTTGCGCGCAGAGGGTGTTCAGCTAAATGCTCAAGAATAACTCATTTTGCTTCGGATAAGATATTCTCGTCAGCGTACGAGATATTATTATTTAATATGTTATTTTGATTGTCCGTGTATGTTTAAGCTGGTGTACTTTACTAATTGTATAAGCAGGGTGTACAACCAAACGTAAACAATGGATTTAATCGCAAATTTCTGGAGAATCAAAATACACCCATGCAAACTGACAATACCATTCGATAAAGGATGTTGGCTCTATCAGATGGTGGGGTTAGATTGCGTGGATGTATTTTGATTCTCGAGAAATTTGCTATTAAAGCCATTGTTTACGTTTGGTTGTTCCGCCTATTTCAATTGTTGATCTGCACATGATCTTTCCCAATACGATAGCGATGGACACTAGACTGATGCAAAATTTGAAATTTTCACTCATCAGTGCTCAAACGGTTCCAAATTGGGCCCTGATTAGCCTCCCAAAACTTGAACTCATTTAGTGAGAAACTGACTTGGCACAAACCATTTGAAGTTATATGGAAATTAATATGGGAAAACAAATCTTTTTGTTCATTGTCTTCTAGCCTTTTTACATATTGTACGGTTAACAAATTCTATTGCTATTCTTATAGGATTTTTTATCAGCTACAACTTTGCAGAAAATCGTTTTTCAGCCAAACGTCAAATTAAATAGTTATTAATTGTTTAAGAGATTGATAATCTTATAGCAAGATTAAGCAACTGTATTGTGTGCAACACTGTATTCTTCAGTGTGACATAGTAGCCATGATTTTTGTCCTCTATTCTACGCTCCATAAACACGAATGTTGCCTGCTGAACAGTTGATTGAGCATAATCATAAGACATCAGTGACTTGAATCATAAATAATTTTTGTTCCTTACATTTGATCGAAAAGTGGTCTTCAACAAAGTTGTAGCTGAGAAAGCTATCATTTTCTAAAGTAGAGTGAACTGGTGAATTTTTAGATAGATATGAACCGAAATTATGGTTTTTCCATACTAATTCCCATATAAACTTCAAATGGTTTGTGCCAAGTAAGTTTCTCACTAAATGAGTTCAAATTTTGGGAGGCTAATCAGGGCCCAATTTGGAACCGTTTGAGCACTGTGGAGCGAAAATTTCAAATTTTGAATCAGTCTAATGGACACCCTTTGTAGAAAAATGGGATGTAGTTTCAGTCTACTCCTAAAGGAAAAGACGGCTTCGGCACTTCTTTACCTATTAGCGTCAGGGGGTAAATAAATAAGTGCTGTTTTGTGCATGAAGGTGCACAGCCTTGCATCGTGTTACAAAAAAAAAATACGCTCTAAGACTTCATTAGACTATCATTTGAGAAGGACCAAACTTTTTTTGCCGATTTTTTACAAAAAAATATTATGGAAACATGACAACTCCTACAAAAAAGTGTTGTATGGATGATTTTTGTAGAAATTGTCTAAGTTTTTGAAAAAAAATCCATTTGAGACCTACACTGAAAAAAATCGATTTCTTGGCCATGTTTGATTTGGATGAAATTTTGTCTGAAGATAGGTAATTATGTTTAAATACAACTAACATACATTGAGAGATGAGCACTTTTAAGGAAAAAAAAAGTTTTTCTAACAAAAACTTTTTCGTCTGAACTGGTTTTTTTTTTTTGTTTAACGTGCCATTTTCATACAAAACTAAGCCAGTAAAGGTCACAATCATTTCAGAATCCAATGAAGCTCAATTTGCGAGTCAATTTTGTCCAATCAGCATTAAGTTCACTCTGACTAATCGAGAATTCCAAATTCCAATTTTATTTCGAGAATTCAAAAATCTTCGCTATTACACACGAGCGAAATGAACAAATGAGTTCATTATGCATCAACGATTGTCAAAATTAGAAGCGATTCTCAAAAGCAAAATAATTAAATTCATTTTGAGTAAAATTATTATTTTTAATATTGTAGACCCCAGATTTTGATATAATCAATAATTTCCCATCGATATATGTGTGTAAAAACCGGGTACACGACGTTAGGCATAATGTACGATAGACATAATGGACGATTTTCATAATGGAAGTTAGACATAAAGGACGTTAGGCATAATCTACCCGCTGAATTCCAGAAGAGAATGATAATGGGGACCGTCTATTGATTGCTGA
Source organism: Ochlerotatus camptorhynchus (assembly GCF_037179485.1). Classification (NCBI taxonomy): domain Eukaryota; kingdom Metazoa; phylum Arthropoda; class Insecta; order Diptera; family Culicidae; genus Ochlerotatus; species Ochlerotatus camptorhynchus. The sequence goes on from NW_027040640.1 coordinate 3,759,334, forward strand.
CATTGGTGACAATACTGAAAGAACCTTAATTTTTGGGACTCATGATAACTTGCGACGTCTTGGACAGGCAAAGTATTGGTTTGCAGATGGTACGTTTACCACAGTTCCTTGTTTGTTTCAGCAACTCGTCACTGTCCATGGAAGTATCGCTCCCTCACATCAGCAGACGGTTCCGCTAGTTTTCGTTCTGATGACAACAAAAACAGAATCTTTGTATCGAAAAGTATGGCAGTAAATCCTGGAAGCAGTAGGTATGTTTTTTGTTATTGAATTAAAAACCACAGAATTTGCAATTCTTCATTTCATAAGTTGTTCTTTGGAATCATCTTTTATTCGACCTTAGCTGTTTTTTTTTGTTATTCAATGAAAAATCGCAGAATTCACCATTCTTTATTTCATTAGCTGTTCTTTGAGGAAAACCTTTTCTTCTTTGACAATTGCAATGTGTGTGTAAGAATATATTACACCAAATGTGTGATTTTTTTTATTTCTAGAAGCGGTTGATTTCAAGATATAGTTCAAAACTATGCTGAGTTTTTATTGCAAGATCGCTACTAATCTTGGATCTAAGTAAATATGTAGCTACGTCACTTATGATATGATAAATAATGGATTCCAAACTATGCTTATTAAATAAACTATGTTTGTATAACTTGTATAATGTATTATTCAGTGCTTAGCCTAATTTAAGCATTGTTTACCATGCTCGAAACAGGTTTCTAGAGTTGCACAGCAGCAAGGTATTTTATGCCTAACGTATATTATGCCTAACGTCCATTATGCCTAACGGACACATGAAAATCATGTGGAATTTTGCATATAAATTCGCCGATAAATATGTGTCGAATTTGATGAGTGTAGGAAATTGAATGTGGATCAATTTATAAATGTTCTTCCATTGAAAGTTGAGATAATTGATTGACTATTGTATTATCAAACTGTATACCATGAAAAAGCAGCCTGCTGGTGAGTTTTTGTCCGTTTTCAAGAAAGGATTTATTATGAAAATAAAGAACGCCAGCTGTTATTTCCAGGAGACTTTACAAAAGAATACAATCAAGCGAAATCATCATGCAAGGATAGCTAGGATTTGCTGTACTTCATTTTTCACAAATTTGCTTCGAGTGTTATGACGTCGTGACCATCCTCTCCCGCAATGTTTGTCTTGTTCCCTCTACCGACCCATACGTGAGGACGTGAGAATCTCCACACCTTGTATAGACCACACCTTGTATAGACCACACCTTGTAAAAGAACATCCAGTAACGAATGAAGAAAAACAAATGTTGACTTCAAAGCTCAGAGGTTGTCTTGATCAAGAGAATTTTGTTAGCAGTAGCATTAGCATCGAACAAGTTGGTACGAATTCAAAACTATTAAGAGCAAGACGGATATCTATTACTGGGCAGATAGTAAGTAGGAAATAATCACTATCTTCTAGATAAAGACATATCCCGCTTCAACAGTTAAGGATTGTCCTGGCCACGTGCTTACAACTGGTAGGGCTAGGAAAGGTATGCTAGTCCAACATTTACTTTATAGAGATGCAGAGAACTCTACGACCCATCATAAATGCCTCGGGAATTTAGGAATTATGTTAGTAGGGAACGTAAGCCTTAGGATACACCCATACTGACCGCAACTGAGAAGAGATACGCACAAAATCAATGCGAAGCCCTCGGGGATGTTTGGGCGGTGGAACATTTCTCATACTTTTTGCTTGGGAGACTATTCACTTTACGTACGGATGCACAAGGAGTAGCATTTATACTAAACCGATCACGCGAGGAATCCAAGAGGGCACTAACACTAGCTGATGGTTGGGTATTGAGACTGAGCCCTTACAGCTACAACGTGGAATATGTACGAGGGGCTGACAACATAGCTGACTCTCCCTTACGCATATATAAAGGAAATGACAAGTCCTTCGACGACGATCCAAGTCCTTGGGGGAGATTGCCTCACTGGAAGCTGATGCGGTCGTATTTGTGACGGACAGCGACATTCAAACAGCTACTTTACAAGAGCAATGCCTTCAAGACGTCATGAATTCACTAAATACACGGGAATGGTCACGACATTTTCGGAAATACCAGGTCCTTGAAAATGATTTAAGCACTGGTGAAAACCGGATGCGTGGTGATACCGGAGGCATTACGCAAAACAACATTAGAAGTAGCTAACATTGGACACCCTTCAGCAGCTAAGCTTAAAAGCATTCTAAGGCAACGTGTTTGGTGGCCTGGAATGTCAAAGGACGCAGAGAAATGGGTGGAATCTTGCGCTACTTGTGCAGTCAATGGGATACCTGAAAAACCGACCCCAATGCAACGCATCTTTGCTCCAAAGGCTGTATGGGAAACAATTGCGTTGGACTTCAACATCAAATTCAGTTGAATTTCCATCCTCGTTATCGTTGACTATGTCTAGGTTCTTTATCGCACGTCCTGTGAAGTCAACGAGTTTCGAGCAAACAAGGAAAGTCTTGGAGGATGTCTTCGAACGGGAAGGCCTACCGAAATTCATAAAAACGGATAACAGCCCCTTTTAATTTTGAGGAGTACAAACGGTATTGTGCAGAACGCAGCATCACTCCCATTTTCTCGACCCCCTTATTTCCACAACAGAACGTACTTGTGGAAAGCTACGTGAAGCTTATCAACAAGGCTATGGTAAGTGCTTCCATAAACAAAACAAATTACGTGAAGCAATCCATGCTCACAATGCTGCTGCTTACAGTGTGACAAAGCTAGCCCTGGAGCGGGTCATGTCAGGCAGGAAAATTAAGCGAGGACTCCCGCCGTTTGCCTTTGAAAAAGTTAATATCGACGACGAACTTTTCAACAAAAGGGATCAAGAGGCTAAGATGGCTGGGAAAAAACGCGAGGACAAATGGCGGAGTGCACGGCAATGTCGAGTGAAGCCCGGTGACTCAGTTATAATCAAACGTCACACACGCGGGAAGGGCGAATCATGCTTTTCGTCACAAAAGTACGTCGTTATCGAGGAACACAACGGCAACCTTACGCTCAACGACGAAAATGGACACGTAGTGAAGCGCCACATCTCACAGACCAAAAAAGTTTCCGAATGGCGGAATTTAGAAGCACCAGAAGCGGACGAAAATCCTCAAGAGAAGCATTTAAACCAGCCCGGAACATCAACACGGAAATTTCGAGAAAGTAAAGCACCAGCAAGTATTTGGATGATTTCGTTCAAACAGTTGACACTGAACAACATTCCGCAAACTCCTAAAACAAATAATTAGTGTTATGCAACATGATAAAATTTGAACTAAACTATACATCAACAGATTTATGTAATCCACGGGTTCTATTTTTTCCACCGAATGGTAAATAACAGCTGAGAGAGAAACAACACTAGTCAAGAGGTTCCTGTTCGTTAATCTCCATGCTTTTCACGTTTTTTTTTTTTTTTTTAACTAACTTTCCTCGGTTTATTGTTTATTATTTTGATTTTTATCCTCGTTTTCTCCATCTTCGTTGGGTGTTGACTAAACGCCTTGATCAAGAGAATGTTGTTATGTCAAAATTCAAATTCTACCTGCATGAGTTGGTCTACATTTTCAGCTATGTTTAGTGTACACGCTATTTCAAAACTAACCCAAATTTGGATAGAATCCACCTAGATCGGTCAAACCTGAACCCACCCAAAAATGGGTAAACTATGTTGGGAGTGACAAGTTGACAAATGGACAACATCAACTTGAATCCGATCGACTTTGTTCATTTGTCAACTTGTCACTCCCAACATAGTTTACCCATTTTTGGGTAGGTTCAGTTTTGATTGATCTGGTGAATTCTAACCAAATTTTGCTAGTTTTGAAATAGCCTGTAAAAGAAATTATTTTTACCAGCACTGATTGATTTAAGAATATTTTAACAGAATTGAACTAATGTATGGACACTCCCAATCATAAATTTTTGGTCACCCCCAAAAAAACATTCACATGGGTTTTGTTCATATATCTGTCATTGTACGACCAATTATCGTCATTTGCAAGTTATTGAATAGAGGTTACTTTGTACATAAATGGGTCAATTTATTTTTCTAACAAAATTTTTCAAAATTTACACTGAATAATCATGACTGATTTTCTCAAAATTGGGTCGCCCAAGTTTTGAAACGAAAGTGGTGGTAGAACACTTATTCAATACCAATCGGGACCCAGTTTAGAAAATTTGGTGGAAAAGTTTATAAACTATCTGAATTATGAAAATATGTAGTCGAAAGTTTAGGGTTACCCTCACAACAAAACCTGAAGATGTTTTTTGGTCATATCATTTCTATTTTCCGTCCAATTTTTGGTATGTGGTAAGTGGCTTACTTTTTTTTTAATTTTTCAAAGAAAATTTCACCTTGACTTACAACAGTTAAATACCATACTGTGGGGTGATCCCAAACTGTTGATTGGTGACTTGAATAAATATTCTTATTAATTAAATATTTTATAAATTTTACTTTCAAATTTTCACAAAAGTGGCATTTTGGGTATAGAATAAGGGTTCTACTGCTACAATCATTTAGCAATTTTGGCCCACTAAATTCTGAGAAAATCAGTCATGATTCTTCAGAGTAAATTTTGAAAAACTTCAGTTGAACTTTTAGTATACAAAATAAGAAAATTATATTGAGCAATTTACCTAGTTCCATTCAATACATTTCAAATGATCTAAAAGAACGAAAATTGGACCTTAAATGAAAGAGATATGAACATAACACATTTCCATGTTTTTTTTTTTTTTTTTTGGGTAACCCCAAACTTATGATTGGGAGGTGTACATGTAAAATATACGTAAAGTTCGAATCAAACTCCCGGTTAATTCCCTGTTTTCCCTGAACATTTGAAAATTGCGACCCTATTCCATAAACTAACGATCCACCAATATTGGAAGACCAAAATGGCCCGCCTTAAGCCCAAAGCCTTATATAAATTACGTAACGCTTGGGGGGTGCAAGACTGCTCAAATGTAAGGTAAGCAATTTTGGGCCTGCTATCTGAATTACGCTGATAACATGATAAAGAAGAAGAAAATGGCTTTATCAAATGGTCTACGGCTCAAGATTGGTTTCTGTGATGATAAGTATCACAAAAAAGCGGAGGCGAACCAGCCCAAGGCTGAAAGCCTCCTTAATAAAGCTAAATAATAATAATAATATCACAAAAAAGGTAAAATAAGTAGCACAATCTTTATCGAAATGTAAGTATTGTATTATTGACAATAATCATAACAATCAACTCGTATATACATTGAAATACATAAATAAAAGGGAAGGGACGGTCAAACAGGGCACCCGATTGAAGCGATTTGGATGGGGAGGAGAGTGGGAATGCCAACTCCCTGTTGATAACATTTCGTGGATAAAGGGCAAGCTCTTCTCCCCACTCATTGGGGCATCTTCCTGTTTGAGGGCTTGTTTTTTTGACCAATTGGCTGATCAAGTTGCTGGAAGGAGATTTTTTATTGTTCCGTAGATGCGTATAGGTGACTTTACCTATCCGTTTTTGGCCCTTCATACAGCAACATGCTGAGGACAATCAGACAATCCACTGCTTAGGACTTAGTTTCCGTGCTACAATGGGTGGTAAACCACTATCATATCATATATATAATACTATCTGAATTTCGCTGATCTGAACATCCTGAAAAAATTTCTTCGCCTTCTTCAATGCAAACGAGAAAAGATAGCTTGAATCTTTTTTTTTACTGAATCATCTTTCGAGTATTCAGTTCAACCTCGACACCCTCTTTGTGGCTCGGGAATCTTTTTTTTTTTATTTTGTATTTCGAACCGATCATTCCTAACATTCACTTAAAAACCAACCAATGTCTAACTCAAGTCATGGGGATATCTCCTCACTTGCTCTATTCCACTACTGTACGGATCTCTGTATCAGTGTCCATTGTTAGGGTGGACCAAGTTTGAATGACGGATTGCAACTCACTGTTCTCCACAGCTCTTTCATTTTGCATCGAGGCCTCCAACAACTTTACAATTTGAACGAATTACAGGGTAGGGGGTAAATATCGACCATTGACTGTTTTCTGCAATCAAAATTTAAATGTTGATTTCGCTATGTTTTCTCACCAAACACTTCGCCGAATGTAATTAAACCATTCCTTAGTCTTTCAACTTCAATCGGATTACATTTTTTACTACCGAGCAAGCCTGTTATGCCAGGTTTGTCTTAACAGTAAATAAAATCACTACCCAAGGAACAATCCAAGCTGAACAGTACGAACAGAAGCTGATTATTGGTTGATGTGCACAAAGCTAATTATCACCTGGCTGAATATATAGTTGATTAGTAGTGCATAAAGGGAATAGTATCCCTATAATTCAACCTCATTAAGTTCTTTGACTATATGGATTGTATTACTTCTGCGTGAAGTCAACGATTTACATAGTTGAAGATGCTAATTTCAAATAACAGACTAAAGTGGTAATTTTTATTCGATAGATGAAGAGATGAAAGTATCGAGTTGATAGTTCCGTTAGAGTATGGCAGTGTGAAAATTGTATATAGGGAGTAGAAAGCGAGCAAGGACAACTTTAGGAAGGTACAAATCGGTTTGATCATCTCTCTTTACCAAACTCCCCCTTTGGATAGGGATGGTGAGGGGTGCACCGTCCCACAAATCAGCAATGCGCTACAAATTGTGCGTCACGTGTAGCATTTCTGATATTTTAGTTCTAATAAATTCACTGCCTACCTTTCTAATATCAAGTAGCGCCAGCAGTAGAGACAAGGAAGAGGAGCTTTTTAGGAATAAAAAGCTCCAGGTAGAAGTAGACTGCGACGACGTTGGAAGTATTAACATTTGTATTCCTTTGATTTGACTGTTCACCATTTTATATACTCACTGCACTGAACTTTCAGACAGCATTCCGCAAATATAATCCATAATTATGGCACTAAAATAGCATCAAAAATAAATCGAGCACTCGTGTCCACATTGTGTTTACTGCACTTGAAATAGAGGGGAATGTTTTACTGTGACCATTTGTTGTTAAGAATTGTGCATTTCTGTATACTACTCTTCCGGTTGCTATTAAATATTCAACTTACATTTGACGTGCTTCAAGTTAATGATCATACCTTTTGCCACACATATGCTTAAGTGGTCCAGTAGGTATGGTTAACGCCTGTAAATCAGCGACTGCCAGTTCCAATCCCGGAATACAAAGGTAATTTTCAGACTAATAGTAACAATAACAGTACAAATTGCGGCTGATTCCGAGTTGCCGATAATAAGAACAGCTGGTTAACACGCAGTTCAAATGGAAAGGTTGCCGACAATAGTCACACTCACCTGCGAAGTTTGCAGCGTTGTAAAAACGCTTTTAAACTGTTTTGAACAATTCTGTCGATTGGAATGGATAGAGAAGCAAGCAGCAGATGTAAACAACAACAAAAGTAGAAGGGTCTGTGCCTAGGGGCACGAACGGAAGCTTGCGTAGGACCGCTAATGGACGGAACAAATGTGTAGAGCAGTTAGCCCAAGGTACAATTTTGGTTTAATGAGGGTTCTGTAGACCATGATTTAGACTTGTAGAATGCTATAAAACCTCGATAAAACCTGCAATGTTACTTGGAAGTTCTTTTAATTGATCGGTCATCTATTATCTTAACTCTTTGGCCCTGAAACTGGTGAAGATTGAACCTCCCAAACCGTACAGAGTGCGTCTCTGTCGCTTCAAAGCGTAGATGACATCCATGGCCGCTTACGCTTGGCGTGTTCAGTATAGGTGACAGCATCACGGATCTCATTTTCCAGGAACACCTTCAGCACACCTCGTAGATCAGACCGGAGATACGTTTGACACCGCCACGGCGAACCAGACGACGGATGGCGGTTATCACGAAGAACCTTACGATGACGCTTGGCGCCTTCTTTACCATGACATTTCCTCCTTTGCCACGACCAGTCATTGTTGTTTGTTAGGTAGAAGAGTGGAATACCTAAACAGCCACCACCTTCGTACTGCTGCTATTGATACTTCTGCTGCCTGTTCACTACGCCTTCCGAAGCGAAAATGAGTTGAGGCTAGACAGCAGCGCTCAGGTTGAAGCAGAATGACCAAGTGGTACTCGATTATGACGACTGGGTTAGGGAAGAACCTTTATTTCATGAAGAAACAGTGATAAAATTATCACTTTTTATTTGTACATTGGACAATGCTTGACATTACCACTTTTTCAATAGTTTCTTGTTGAAAACCATTAGTCGGAAGTATTGCTCTTGATTCGTAGAAATATTTATGATTGATTGGTGATAAAATGATTGAAATTCGTCCAGGGGCAGCTGAGTTATTAATGTTCAAAATCTTTCATAATTTTGTTACATGTTCAATTTTCGGTTTTCACAAAGTGTAGCCCTATATAGAAATCACAGACGTACTCCTACGTCAAAACACGTCATATGTGTGCGTGTGACGTTGAGAAAATGCAAATAGAAGCGTCGAACGCTGCTTAGATTGACGAGAATACGAAAATTCCCCTACGATTTGGATTTACAGTAGCGGTTTAATGTTAAAATTACATTTTGCTCTGAAGTCGAATCGATTTGCGGTTTTGTTCTGCATTGTTTTCCCAATCTCAGGTATGGGCAATATTGAGCAATGTCTTAATTGCTGACAAGCAAATGGATGATTTATTTCCGTTAAATTCTACCAAAAATCCAAATAGCAACCAAATTCTATCAAAATGTTACCTCGTTGTTGCAGTAATGGCGAGCAGGAGGGGTTGCAAAGTTGACCCACCCTAATGTACGTACATACCGGGGAGGCGATTCGGAATGGGAACGAACGTGACTGCCGTTGCGATTCCAAGAAAATCAGCAAGCGCAAAAGGCTAAACACTAAATAAAAAAAAAACACACCAACGAAACACATTCCTCAGCAGAGCGCAACAAGAGACGGCCTAACTGCTAACTGGCACTGGCCGGTTGGTTGGTTGAGGGAAAGGGAGGTGACGGTCTGTTGGTAAACATTGCCCAGAACGAAGAAAATCCATGCCAGCCACCCGGCACGGGGGAACGAAAGAACGATCGAAAACAGAAATAACAATCTTTTAATGGTCGGAATAATGCTTTAAACCTCTTTATTTGCGGTGCGGTCAATTTGGTGGTCGTTAGCTTCTCCTGTGGGGTTACAGCAAAAAAAAAAAAACTTTGTTCGTTTTTGGGGCTGATGTCCGGACGGACGGACGGACGTGTGCAGTTCTTGGCGTTGAATGAACTCCGCCGGGTTCGACACACGCCACCGCCCGTCGTCGATCGTGAGAAGAGTTGAACAGCGATCGTTGACCGTTTTCTCGTTTGGACGGGATTTTTGGGGAATGATGACCACGGAGGTACGGTGACTAATGGGTAAGATTCCGCTCTGGGTTGGCAAGTGGACGTACACGTGGTGGGGAAAAGGGTACTGCCTCGTTGGACTCGAATGGAAGATTTTTGGGCGAGGTAGCATGATGATCGCATGGTTTGGAAAGGGGAGTCATTGATCCCCCGGGTGGTTCTAGTTGGACGCAACTAGATTGATAAGCTAACACTGGAATGTGTGTTTTTATTTTTTATAAATTTAGAATCAGTAATAATTTTGTGGTTTACATCGGAAAATTTACAAAAATTGCGACGTTGTTTTCAAGATCTCAGCATTCTTAGTAAAAAATTTAACGTTTTCCCGGTGATGGGATATTTTCAGGAATTTCAAGGATTTCGTGGGATTTCATATCGTAGACATTTTTAGTATCACTAGACATTTTATACAATAGATGAGAAGGTGAAAGTACAAACACTAAGATTATTTAACCGAAATCTGTGAAATTTTACCGAAATCTCAACAACTGAACGTTCGGTAAACAGTTCGGTGATTTTTCACCGAACTGTTCACCGAACGTTGAGCTGTTGCGATTTCGGTAAAATTTTACAGATTTCGGTAAAATAATCTTAATGTGTAGAGTTGACAGTTCCGTTTTGCCAGTGTGAAAATTGTATATAGAAAGTGGAAAACGAGCAAAGGATAATTTTGAGGAAGGTACAAATCGGATTCATCATCCCCTTTACCAAGCTCATCCGTTGATAAGAGAAGGTGAGGGGTGTCCCTCCGCTACCACTGGAAACTAATTTTCAACAAATTTCTGGATTTTTACAATGCTTTCCCGGATCTGAAAAACTATAACTCAGCCGATAAAGGCGCAGCTACAAAGCAAGACCATGCTGAAGGTGGCTGGGTTCGATTCCCGGTACGGTCTAGGAATTTTTCGGTTTCGAAAATTTCTCGACTTCCCTGGCCATAGAGTATGATTGTACTTGCCACACAATTATATTAATACAAAAAAATTGTACAGGCATCGCAAGGTCCCAATAAATAACAGTTGAAGTGCATCTAGAACACTAAGATGAGGGCACGCAATAAGCGATAATATGCGAGAAGTAATAAGCTTGAAATGTGAAGAAGAAGAAGAAGAAGAAGAAGAAGAAGAAGAAGAAGAAGAAGAAGAAGATGAAGGATGTGAAGAAGAATAAGGATAATAATATAAGCTTACGATCGTCCATCATTAATCTTGCAAAAATGTAATTTTCAACCGAAATTATGTCTGAGATGTAGATGAAATTTTTTTGATTCAGAAAAATTCTTTAAATTTCAAGGAAGACTGCAAACTACAAAATTAGTCTGCTGACGATTCTTTAAAAAAAAAGTTCTAAAAACTGTAGTAAAGAATATTACAAAATTCAGGAATATTCTGCGAGCTTCAAAAAAGGTCAGCTCACTTTTTTTTTTAATTCTGCAGACTCCAAGGAAATTCGTCAGGTCAGCTTACTTTTCGAAAATTTATCCAAACGCCAAGAAAATTCTGAAGGCTTCACTTCTGGAAAAATTCTGCAATCACCAAGGAAATTCTGAAGGCCTAATTTTGTGAAATTAAGAAACATTCAGAGGTCTACATGGAAATTCAGTAAACTTCATGAAATTTCTACGATTTTCAGACAAATTCTGGTAACTTCAGGAAAGTTCAGCGAACATCAGGAAACTTCAGGAATATTCCGAAAACTTCTAAAAAATTTAATAAACTGCTGCAAAATTTTGAAAAAATCAGAAATCTTTAATTAACTTGAATAAAATTCTGCGAGCTTCATGAATATTCAGCATATTTTTGAAAAGTTCTGCAAAGTTCAGGAAAATTATGCTAATTTAAGGAAACATCTGGGAACTTCTGGGAAGTCTGTAAACCTTATAAAACTTCATAAAATTGTACTAAATTAAAGAAAGTCTGCGAGCTTCATGGAAATTTGCAAACCTATGCGAAGTTCGCGAATTTCTGGGAAATTCTGCGAACTTCCAACAGTATTTTGCCAATTTCAGTGGAATCGGTGAGTTTCAGGAGCATTCTGCGGATTTTGGAAATTTTTAACGAACTTATGCCAAGTTTTAAAAATTTCAGACAAATTTCAAGAACTCCAGGAAAGTTCTGCAAAATTCAGGAAAGTTCAGCAATTGTTTGGAAAGTTCTGCAAACTTCACGAAAATTCTGAATTTTTCGGGAAAAATCTGGGAACTTCAGGAAAGTCTGTAAACTTCAAGTAAGTTCACGAACTTTAGGAAATTTTTTACTTATTTCAAAAAAGTCTACGAATTTCTGGACAATTCTGTGAATTTCAAAAATATTTATTCCTCCAACTCACTGTATGAAAATTCTAAGAACTTCAGTAAAGTCTGCTTCCACCAGGAAAATTCTGCGAACTCAAGGAAATCTCTTTCAAGTAACACTGTTATACTGTATATACTGACGATTACAGAGAGGCCTGTAATCATCTGTTGGATTTTTAAATAATATCTGATCATCCTAGTATCATGGGTGAAAATCAGAGAGACTTGATTTAAATTGTTGGACAGTTGAAATTCTTCAGACTAATACTTGATAAAACTTGAAAAAATATCCTGAGGATTTCAGAGAAATCTCTGATTATCTTATCATACTGAAAGACGCTTTTTGAATTCCTGGATAGTTGAAGATCTTCAGAATAAAACCTGATCAACATTAAGACTCAGCGGCGCCGGTGGTGTAGTGGTAAGCGTGATTGTCTCTCACCACAAAAGGTCTGGGTTCGCCACCGGGATTTTCTGAGGCATAAAATCTCTGATTACCAAGGGAAGTAAAGCTGTTGGTCCCCGGTCCATAAGTTGATGGGTCTATAGGGTAGGGTCCTGGTGTTGGAGCCTACCCCCTGACGTCGGTAGCATTGGTACTCAATACGGTAAACAATATCGATGGAAAACAAAATCAATGGAAAAAAAACCTTATGACTTAAAAAAGTATCCTGAAATAAACTTCGGGAAAATTCTTTCCAGAACTCTTGAAAAGTTCTATCCACAACTTGAAGCAAATTTTTCCCAGAACTGAATGGAAATTCTTCTCAGAATTTTAGAAAACCTGTTCCCAGCACTCCAGGGAAATTCTTTTCAGAACTTTGGGGATGTTCTTCCCAAAACTTCAGGAAAGGTCTTCCTAAAACATCAAGAAAGTTCTTCCCAGTACTTTATGGATGTTCTTCCCGAAACTTCAGAAAAGTCCTTCTTAAAACTACAGAAAAGTTCTACCCAGTACACCAGGGAAGTTTTACCCAGACCCTCAGAGATGTTATTCCCAAAACATGAAGGAAGTTCTATGCAGAACTTGAGCGAAGTTCTTTCCAGAACTTCAAACAATTTCTTCCCAGAACTTTAGAAATGCTCTTCCAGAATTTCAGTAAAGTTCGTCGAAAAACTTCAGAGAAGTTTTTCCATAAACTTCAAAGAAGTTCTTCCCAGTACTTTAGGGATGTTTTTCTTAAAACTTCAGAAAAATCCTTCTCAGAACTACAGAAAAAATCGTCTAGGGAAGTTTTAACCAGACCTTCAAAGATGTTCTTCCCAAAACATGAGGGAAGTTCTATCCAGAACTTAGGAGAAGTTCTTTCCAGAACTTCAAACAATTTCTTCCCAGAACTGTAGAAATGCTCTTCCAGAGGTCCACAGAAGTTCTTTTCAGAACTTCAGTAAAGTTCATCAAAAAACTTCAGGGAAGTTTTTCCATAAACTTCAGGGAAGTTTTTCCATAAACTTCAGGGAAGTTTTTCCATAAACTTCAAAGAAGTTCTTCTCAGAACTTTGGGGATGTTCTTCCCAAAACTTCAGAAAAGTCCTTCTCAGAACTACACAAAAGTTCTTCTCAGAACTCCAGGGAAGTTTTATCCAGACCATCAGAGATGTTCTTCCCAAATCATGAGGGAAGTTCTATCCAGAACATGAGAGAAGTTCTTTCCAGAACTTCAAACAATTTCTTCCCGTAACTTTAGAAATGCTCTTCCAGAGGTCCACAGAAGTTCTTTTCAGAACTTCAGTAAAGTTCGTCGAAAAACTTCAGGGAAGTTTTTCCATAAACTTCAAAGAAATTCTTCTCAGAACTTTGGGGATGTTCTTCCCAAAACTTCAGAAAAGTCCTTCTCAGAACTACAGAAAAGTTCTTCCCAGAACTCCAGGGAAGTTTTACCAGACCTTCAGAGATGTTATTCCCAAAACATGAAGGAAGTTCTATCCAGAACTTGAGAGAAGTTCTTTCCAGAGCTTCAAACAATTTCTTCCCGTAACTTTAGAAATGGTCTTCCAGAGGTCCAGAGAAGTTCTTTTCAGAACTTCAGTAAAGTTCGTCAAAAAACTTTAGGGTTGTTCTTTCCAAAACTATAGAAAAAGTTCTTCCAAGAGGTTTAGGGAAGTTTTCTCCAGAACTTAATAATAATTGTCCCCATATCTTCAGGGAAGTTCTTCCCAGAACTTGAGGGAAGTTATCCCTATAGTTCGTTCTAGAACTTCAGAAAAGTTTTTCTCGTAACTCTAGTAAAATCATCCCAGAACTTTAGGGAATTTCTTCCCTGAACATAAGGGATGTTCTTCCCAGTAATTTAGGGAAGTTCTTCCCAGAACCTCAAAAAAGTCCTTCCGAAAAGATCAGAGAACTACTTCTCATAATTCCAGGAAAGTTCTTCCCAGAACTTGAGACGAAGTTCTTCCCAGAACTTTGAAGAAATTCTTCAGAGAACTTTAAGGAAATACTTGCTAGAACCTTAGGAAAATTTTCCCAAGACTTCAGGGATATTCTTCCCAGAACTTAAGGAAGTTCTTGCCAGAACTTAAGGGAAGCTCATCCCAGAACTTGAGGGAATTTCTTCTCAAAACATGAGGGAAGTTTTTCTCAGAACTTCAGAAACCCAAGCAGCACAAAGCTGTGGCAGGATGTTACAGCAACTGGATTGTGACTAAAATAATTCACATGCGAGTTGCCTGAACCGCTTTGCTTACTTCTTCGCAGAACTTCAGAAAATTTCATCACTAAACTTCAGATAAACTCTTCCCAAATTTTTAAGGATGTCCATCCCATAACATGAGGATATTTCTTCCCAGAACTTGAGGGAAGTTCAGCTCACTTTTCTGATGTTCTGACAAGTTCATCCGCGAACTCTAGAAAAGCTCTTCCATGAACTTCCGAAAATTTCTTCCCATAACTACTGGGAAGTTCTTCTCAGAACTTTAAAAATAATCTAAAACTTGTAAAGTCCCCGTAATTTTAGATAAATTTTTCAAGCTTCTTTAGAGCAACAAGGACTTAAAAAGTATGTATTTCTAGAACTTCAACAGAGTTCCCACAAATTCTGAAAACTTCGATGAAGTTCCCAGGACCTCAACGGGCTCATCACAATTTTTTTCGGAATTTACAGAAATTTTTAAAACTTGAATAAATTTTTCAATATTTACTGAACAAAAGCAAACATTCTGCGAATTTCAGATTATTTTTAACAAACTTCAGGTAAGTTTTGAAACATTCAGAATTTTTTTAAGAACCCCTGGAAGCTTCAGGAATGTTCAGCAAATTTTTGGAAAGTCCTGCAATCTTTCTGTGACTTCAAGTTAGGTTTACAAAACTTTATAGGTCCTTTGAAATGTTACGCGACAAGTATTTACATGCCAAAATACGCGACGAAATTCGGACAATACCTGTACCTACAATCGTCAGGAGGGTAAATGAAGTCTTAGTCTTCTTGCAAAAAATCAGTGTCCTAGGATTTCGCTTACCCCCTCTGACGATAATAGGTATAAAGTAGTGCTGAAGCCATATCTTAGCAAAGGCCAACATCAAACTAACAGCAAATCGAAATCAAATTTTGATATCAACATCAAACTGAAATCCTAATTTGATTTCAGTTTACGCGATTGACAAATTTGAGAACAATTTTTTTTTCATTTGTCTGTCCATTTGCTCTCCAAAAACATTTTGTTTTCATTGTCTTAGCAGAACATCAAATTGAATACTCGTTAGCAAGAGTGTACCCCATTAGGCATAAATACTTTAGGCATACGGTCGTTAGACATAATACACGTTAGGCATAATGGACGTTAGGCATAAAATACCTTGCTGCTGTGCAACTCTAGAAACCTGTTTCGAGCATGGTAAACAATGCTTAAATTAGGCTAAGCGTTGAATAAAAAAAATATACAAGTTAAACAAACACAGTTTATTTGATAAGCACAGTTGCAATCCATTATTTATCATATCATAAGTGACGTAGCTACATATTTCCTAGCGGTTTAAGTAATCTGGCAATGAAAGCTCAGCATAGTTTTGAACTATATCTTGAAATCGCAACTAGAAATAAAAAAAAATCACACCTTTGTTGTAATATATAATTACGAGACGGTTCTCATAATGATTATAAAAAAAAAACTTTTATTGCACTAAACCATTTGATTACACTTCTCACTTAATGTTAAAACTGAACTGATTGAATTTTGCCTCAGCGGTCATACTTATGCCCTACTTCTGCTAGCACTGCATAATTCTAATTTCTGCTGACGCTTGATGTTCGATGAACTGGAGTGGTTGCGTGGTCCGATGTGTTGCTACGCGGTACATTGATGACACCGCTAGTTTATATGGAAATGTGTTCCGTGATTATATTCTTACACACATATTGCAATTGTGAAAGAAGAAAAGGTTTTCCTCAAAGAACAGCTCATGAAATAAAGAATGGTGAATACTGTGATTTTTCATTCAATAACAAAAAAAAAAAAAAACAGCTAAGGTTGAATAAAATATGATGCCAAAGAACAGCTCATGAAATGAAGAATGGTGAATTCTGTGGTGTTTCATTCAATAACAAAAAAAAACATCCCTGCTGCTTCCAGGATTTCCTGCCATACTTTTCGATACAACCATTCTGTTTTTGTTGTCATCAGAATGAAAACTAGCGGAACCGTCTGCTGATGTGAGGGAGCGATACTTCCATGAACAGTGACGAGTTGCCGAAACAAACAAGGAACTGTAGCAAACGTACCATCTGTAACCCAATACTTTGCCTGTCCAAGACGCCCCAAGAGTTCCAAAAATTAAGGCTCTTTCATTATTGCCACCGAAGTCAGCAATCAATAGACGGTCCCCATTATCATCCTTCTGGAATTCATCGGGTAGATTATGACTAACGTCCATTATGCCTAATGTCCATTATGTCCAACGTCCATTATGCCTATCGTACATTATGCTTAACGTCCGTATGCCTAACGTTCGTATGCCTAACGACCGTATGCCTAACGTCGTGTACCCGAGTAATCATTATCAGCGACATCACACAAAACATCAAATTTAGTATTCAATTTGATCTAAAACATTGTTTGGGTGGTGGAGGCGAACCAGCCCCAGGCTGAAAGCCTCCCTAATAAAGATAAATTAATTAATTAATTGTTTGGGTACTCTCCCTTATTTGAAATTTTGCTGATTCTTGTCAATCACGGAGTAGCAACTGCGAAATGTACGGTGAGTTCAAGCACCAACTCAAGCCCCTGACCAAGAGAAAGTAGATCTATAGAAAACCTTAAGGAAGAGACAAAATTGACAGCTTCAGGGCGGGGGTAATCTGTCGGATATGGCGAACAAATCTGAAGAAGATCCGCTAAACTTGAGGGGAGGGTTCGCAGTTTTTCAAAAGCAAATGCGTTACATTTCGATGTCAAAACTAAAGAATGAAACAAATAGTATGAGAAAAAGTTTCCAGGAACCATGTACTTAAAGGGGAAATATGTTGCTATATGAGGTTCTAATTTCCGCACTGCATCTTCAAACACACCAAGCATTACAAATCATTGAAAACTTTCCGCTAAACCTTCGGGATACAACGGCAATCATCACGATAAACTGCAGACCCCGAGGAATTCTCGCACCATGAAGCACTGGAAATGCCCGCTTCCCACACCAGTACATATCCAACCACTCTCCCGCCGCCACCGACAGGTGAAAGAACCTCCACGCCACGGCCGCCACGCAAGAAGAAGGTGTGTCAGGAGGCAAGACAAGCGCAGGTGTGGATGACGATCGATGGTCGGCGATCTTCTCAAAAGCCCGCTGGCTGACTGCACCCCGACGCGAGGTAAATCATCATCCACTGCTGTCTGCTGTCCGTCCAACACACCGCCACAGGCCAACCAACAACACGCTAGCGATGAGTGTGGCCTGGCAGAGCAAAGGAATCCATTATTTTCCTCTCTTCGTTACCTGGTAGGGTGTTCAACCTGGTATTTCACTCTACACGTCTGCTTGCTATTTACCCCTTCCCAAGCCAAGACTCAACCACGCTATTCTGCTTCGGTTTTTTGGTTTGGCACTCTGCTGCGCTGATCAGGTCAACCACTACTACAGCAGTTCCATTTCAACGATGATCATCATCGTCAATGACGATCATGTTCGGTTTATTTTTATTTTTCTTCCAGTTTTGTTTTTACCCCATGTTTCTACACATACTACTCTTGCGCAGTCGAGGTTGCCGAGTAGGTAGGTAGGCATATTTACCGGCGTCGCGTCGGTCGTCTTAGCCTTTGTTATTGTTGTTCCTTCTTCACAATCGCTCGCCTCGCAACGGATGACCGGGGAGGGAAAATGATCACGATCAAGACGAAGAAGCGAACGAGTTTCTTCTCTCTTCTTTTGCCACCTCATTCATTCAATCTTCAATCCAATCCTCATGGCCTGCCAAGGCCTGATGGGCGATGCGATCTGCTTTTTATCCGGTTATTTCTGGATTTTAACTGAAATGTTCTTGTTTCTTTTTTCGTCGTCGTCTCTCCCGGGGTCCTTTGTCCGATACCATGTTTATAATTCAACGGAGAAGACGCGTCGCTTCAGTTTTTTCCCGCGTAAATTTTGTTTACAGTTTTTATTTTCTTATGCCAACCCCTCCCTCGGCCGGCTTCACCAGACAAGTTGCACTCGATATGTCTGGTGTCCACATTTTTCTGTCGCTCCTGCATGTTGTTGACTTTTGTGTGATTTATCTCCCAGGTAACAAATTTTACGGTTTTGGGATACAAATGCAGATCGGTTTTTTTTTCCCTGCTGTCTGGGTCGGTCAGATCTGTTTAGTTTTTTATACGTTTTCTCAGACGGATTATCGGTGTTCCATGATTTTTTTTTCCAAGAAACCCTCCAAAATTCAGTCGTCTGTGGTGGTCTTGCCGACATTTTTCCAAGGTGATTCTGTCTGGTTTTCTCCTGTGTCTGTGCATTTTTTTCGATCCTCGATTTAACGATGATGAACTGCTAATTGCTACCTGGACACGTCAACGTTTCGTCTGGTGAGACTTGTTGATCTAATTTCTGATGAAGTTGCTAGCTTCTTCGACCTACGTACATATTTTTGTCTTATTGAGCAGGAAACATCAAATCTAGACGAACATGTGAAAATGAGCTAAGTGTAGACAATGACTTTAAACGCTGATTTCTCACGGATCCTCGCAATCCAACTCACGGCTGGTAACGATCAATGCTGTTAAAATAGTGACCAAATAGTGACTTATAGTTGTAAAAAAGTGACCAAAAAGTGACCTAAGGGTAGAAAATCATCAGCACGGCATATAGATTCTCATAAGCACTTAAATATGTACGTTAAAGCGAAAGATTCAATAGAAAGTTTATGACTAAACCTCCAAGCTTCTACTACCTGAAAAAAAACCCTGAAAAACCGAGGAATTCTCAGGGAATTTTATTTTTCCTGAAAATACCTCAGGAAATTCAATAATGTTCTTACTAAGAATGCATTTTAAAATAAGAACATTTAATATTCCTAGTTATTTTGATTCACACATTGAACTTTATAGATCCAGAATGGATTATTCTTCATTAACCCTCCGTTACTCGCGCTGTTGTACTTTGTACAACACACATGTGTTTTCCTTTGCCATTTTGTTGCTGAGTTACCAATCGATCTGAAACCAACGAGTATTCCTCAAAAAACTTGTTTTGATCTAAACAAACTAAACTTTGATTACAGTAAACACCTAAACAAATGCGGATAATAGGGAAAATGTAAATGACGGATTTCACGCCAACTCGTCTTCGGAGTTGGCAGCACCCTCTCAGAACCTTATGAAACTTTGTGGGTGTGGAGACTTAGCAATTTTAAGCAACTTTGAGTACTTATTTTTTTCAAAATTTATCTCGCCTAACATTTGATAAGGGTCAAAGTTTTTTGTCGATTTTTTTTTCAAATCGATATAGCTTAAAAATGACAAGCCCTACAAAATAGTGATGTATGGCGAACTTTTAGCAAATAATCTGAAATTTTATAAAAAAATTTAAATAAATTAAAAAATTGGTTTCTACACTCTAAAAAAATATATTTAAAAATTAAAAGTCATTTTCCCAAAAATGCTACCTCTCAGATTTGCTTGATATTTTTTCTCATGAAAGGCAATATAATTACCTAACTTTTCTTCATACATCGCAAAGTGGGCGCTTTTAAGGAAAAAAAGTTGTTCGAACAACAACTTTTTCAAGTTAATTTTTTTTAGCGTGTTTCACTCAAAGTCGAATAGTAATACGCGCACAACCTTATTAAAATCCGTTGAAACTTAATGAGCATAAAGATTTTGACCTTTTGATAATCTGGGCGTGCTTAAAACAAAAATCTAGCCTAACATTTGAAAGGGCCTAATACAGATGATTTTCCTGCATTTCGAATGATGTTTTAATAAATGAAAACTCTAGTGTTTTTGTTTAGTGCATAATTTATTTTCCTATAATTCTCCATACATAATTTGAGTTTTTCATTGATTATTAGTCTATCGGAAACAGAGTGAAATTTTTCGGAGTTTCCTTTGAATGTGAAAATCGCTTAGTAGAAATTATGTTTTGAGAAATAGGTACAAAACAATGAAATTTTTGTGTACCAGGTATAGTTTTTACATGACTGAACAGCTAAAAAAATGTTGAAAATGAAGTTGTATCTTCGATGTACAATCCTTAAACCACACAGTTGAAACAGTTAAAGTTATTATTATTTACCTAGTGTATCATCAAATTCCTGATGTTCTGATTGCTGATGACTTGTTGATGGTTGCGGCTCTTCAAACTTCCGAGCATGGCTTGATTCTTTTCCATCCGATCGCCTCTTTTTCGGGAGAGGTGTCCTATTGTGCACTAAAATTCCACGACACGATTCACAAATACGCATTTTTACATCCAATTGATGATCAAAGCCCCATGAATGTATTTTCTCTATGAGACTTGATGATAAATTACGTAAATTATTGCGGCTGCAATTGGGATTGTTTATCTTCATTTCATCTTCATTCCTTTATTTAACGTCGGTCTCTGTTCCGCAATCTAGTGCCAATCACCGACGGACATCGATTGCCATCCATTGACGGCAATCGAATGTGCAGGAAGGCAGCTTCCACACCTGCGTAAGATATCGCACCCATTCAACACACATGGGCCGGGACCAACGGTTTTACTTCCCTTCCGAAGGAAGACGTGACCAGAGATTTTTATGCCTCAGAAAAATCCCACCGACCTCGGCTGGGATTGAACCCAGACCCATTGGGGTGTTAGAAAGCAGTCACGCTTACCACTACACCACCGGCGCCGGCTTGGGATTGTTTATGTTGGCACTACATTGCACCCATTTAATAATCAATTCAGCAGATTTTTCCATTGTTGTATATATAAACACTTTTTCGTTTCAACAACTATGCAGCACTACACTTTCAACAACTATGCACTACAGCAACTATGAGCATTGTTGTGATATCACCAAACTTAAATATTAGATTATGTCGGTAGAAACAGACTGCGGTGCTTTAAGTTTATACCTTATATCTCTCATGTGACTACCTGCGTTGTTATATAACTGCTATATAGCAGGTAACTTAACGATTATTTTAGGCATGCCTTAAATAATCGTTAAGTTACCTGCGCTATTATATGTATTCACTTGAGAGATGAGGTATAAACATATATGCATATTGCTTACTAATGGACACACCTAATACATAAAAATAAATGAATGATTATTTTTCTAATTAAATTAATCACAAATACATGAATTGAAATCTTTTCATGAATAAAACATACTAAGTGATTTTTACTTAGTTTACCTGTTGATTTGGAACAATTTGAGGGTGGTTTTATAGAAGTTGGATAGAGTGTATGCATATATTATAATACAATCCATCACAGGAAAGTGCAAACCATGCTGAGATGGCTGTTCCTCATTAGAACGTTTTGTTCTGAACTCTTATTGGACGATTTGCAGGTAACTTCTCTGTACCCGTTTTCAAATGTTAGGCTAGATTTCGCCCAGATTATCGAAAAGTATACCCATAAAGTTTAATCGAATTTTAATAAGGTTGTGCGCGTATTACTATTCGACTTTGAGTGAAACACGCTAAAAAAAAATTAACATGAAAAAGTTGTTGTTCGAACAACTTTTTTTCCTTAAAAGCGCCCACTTTGCGATGTATGAAGAAAAGTTAGGTAATTATATTGCCTTTCATGAGAAAAAATATCAAGCAAATCTGAGAGGTAGCATTTTTGGGAAAATGACTTTTAATTTTTAAATATATTTTTTTAGAGTGTAGAAACCAATTTTTTAATTTATTTAAATTTTTTTATAAAATTTCAGATTATTTGCTAAAAGTTCGCCATACATCACTATTTTGTAGGGCTTGTCATTTTTAAGCTATATCGATTTGAAAAAAAATCGACAAAAAACTTTGACCCTTATCAAATGTTAGGCGAGATAAATTTTGAAAAAAATAAGTACGCAAAGTTGCTTAAAATTGCTAAGTCTCCACACCCACAAAGTTCCATAAGGTTCTGAGAGGGTGCTGCCAACCACTGGATGAGTTGGCGTGAAATCCGTCAAATGGAAACCGCGTAAACTGTGACCATACTACGTTTGATTGGACTTAATGTCTTACAACATGGAATATATCGAGATCCTGACCAGATAGAACGTTACTGTCTCCGACAAAGTTGTTCAGGAGATCATAGCCTTGCCGCTGGTGAACAGTAGTTCAGAATTTTCTCACTACGTAGCGCTAGTATAAATGTGAAATTCTCGCATGTGATATATCTCGAGATCCTGACCAGATAGAAAGTTACTGTCTTTCACAAAGTTTTTCAGGAGGCAAAGCCTCCCGCATAAACGCGAACCATCACATGACCTTACAGATCATTCCTAGTTGAACACTCAGTCGGTTAACAACGTCCCGGTCTCAGTCGCGCGGCATCTAATTTTTTTTCGGTGTTTTTTCCGCCCGAGCGGTTTTTTCACCCCCCCAAGTGACCAGTGTGCAACAGAGGAAGTGGAATTCCATGGGCCGAGCCCCTTGGAGTTGCCATCCAGCTTTAATCCACCCCGGTAATCCATCCGGTCGTCAAGTCATTTTATCATCATCGTGCCGACCCACCAACACCAATCATCACCACCAGCAGCAGCAAACGGACCATCTAGCTGCAACGGCTGATAGGTTGTTTACAACCGGCATAAGTATTAGACAATACATTTTGCAAGTCCATTGCCTCCCTATTGTAGTTTAATTTTGCCTCGTGGCGCGTGACTCTGTCTCTCACCCCTGGTAGGGGAGTATGGGTCATAGTGAGACAACTTTTTGCAAGTAGATATAAGTTTTTTTTTTGTTTCGATTTTTTTTTTCTTTTTGATTTGTTCGTACGTCGGGCAAAAAATTTAATTACTAGTAATTAAAATTAATTAATTAGTGAAGGTTTTATTTTTTTTTTTCCTTCTTAAGTGGTTGCGCACCGCTTTTGCGCAACACTTATGGCATCTTCCGATGCCTACGTTACGCGAACCAGGTATTACCAACCACTTTCGAAAGGACCATGGGTTGTCTTTTTTCGGCCCAAAAATAAACCTTTGAAAACTCTCGACATAACGAGAGATTTGCTGCGTAAGTATCCGGGAATCTTGGTACACAAAGAAAGATTCAACAAACTGCGTGTAGAAGCACCGACTTATGATGTGGCAAATAAAATTGCTGATCACGAGTTGTTTAGTGTTGAGTACAACATCTACATCTCTTCTCGAGATGTGGAGATAGAAGGCGTGGTCTCCGACGCGAGTCTGACTGTCGAGGACTTGAAACATGCCTCGGGAACTTTTAAAAACTCGACATTCGCTACCGCGCTAGTGAAGATACTGGATGTAAGGCAACTGCATTCAGCATCTTTGCTAGACGGTAAAAAAGTTTATCGGCATTCAGACTCGTTTCGCGTGACTTTCGCAGGTTCGGTTCTCCCAAACTTTGTTAAAATTGATGGTGCTTTTTTTCCGGTGCGGCTGTTTGTACAGAGGGTATACAATTGTACCAACTGCAAAAGGCTGGGACACTCGGCCAGCCATTGCGGCAACAAAACTCGTTGTGGCAAATGTGGTGAAAACCACAAAGAGGATTCTTGCCACAAAGAATCAGTAAAATGCGCTTATTGTGGCGAGAATCCTCACCCTTTGCAGGAGTGCCCGATGTACAAGCAGCACTCCGATAAAGTGCAGCGTTCAATCTCTGGGCGCTCCAAGCAGACATATGCTCAAATGTTGAAGGCTGCATCAGCCGTCCAAGATGCAAACCAATTTTCGGTTTTGTCAGTTGAAGAATCGGACTCTGACTCATCCGATGAAGGTGATTCTACGGTGGTACACGCACCTTCAAAAATAGACGGTTCCTCAAAAAGAAAATGCCCCTCCCCGAAAGTGCGCCGTAAGAAAACTAAAGTCACCTCCAGACGATTGCCAAATTCCCAGGGTAATGGGGATGAAAAAACAAAACCGAAGGCTCCTGTTGATCCAATCCCTGGATGCAGCAAGAATTTTCCGCCATTGCCCAACAAAGATAAAAAAAAATAAAAAAGCTGCTCCTCAAACTTCTCAAAAGAAATCCAAGTCCGAACGAGGTTTGCTAGCTTTTTCGGACATTGTGGAATTCATATTAAACATGTTCAACATACAAGACCCTCTAAGAAGCTTAGTTTCTGCCTTGCTTCCAACGTTAGAATCATATCTTAAGCAATTGACTGTTTCATGGCCCCTCCTTGCATCAATCATATCTTTCGATGGATAATTCGTCGAACGAGGTTGAAGATATGATCACTGTGCTACAGTGGAACTGCCGTAGTCTAGTGCCTAAACTAGACTCGTTCAAATTTTTACTTCACAATTCTGATTGTGATATATTTGCTCTCTGTGAAACATGGCTTTCTTCCGATAAAGAACTCAACTTCCACGATTTTAACATTATACGCCTGGATAGAGACGATTCTTATGGAGGAGTACTTTTAGGGATCAAAAAGTGCTACCCTTTCTACAAAATTTCCCTTCCGGCTCTATCCGGCGTCGAAATCGTTGCTTGCCAAATAAATGTGAAGAACAAAGATCTTTGCATAGCTTCAGTATACGTTCCACCAAGAACCTCCATTAGCCGTAGTCAACTCTGGAATCTAGTTTCGATTCTTCCATCCCCAGTATTAATTCTGGGTGATATGAACTCCCATGGTACTGGGTGGGGCGATCTATATGACGACAATAGAGCGGCTATTTTTTACGATTTATGTGACGATTTCAATTTGACTATTTTGAACACTGGTGAAGCGACACGTATAGCAAAACCTCCGGCTCGAGAAAGCCGACTCGACCTATCTTTGTGTTCAAGATCGCTATCATTGGACTGTCAGTGGAAGGTTATCAATGATCCCCATGGTAGCGATCATTTGCCAATCATCATTTCAATAAAGTGTGGCCCTCACTCTGCAGAACCATCTCGGGTTCCATTTGATCTTACAAGGAACATCGACTGGCAGAAATATGCAACGGCGGTGACAATCGGTGTCGAATCAATAGATGCGCTTCCACCATTGGAAGAATATCGATTCCTAGCCGATTTGATTTACAAAAGCTCACTGGAAGCACAAAAAAGAAAAGTTCCAAGTGCACCCTTTAAAAGGAGACCAGCCACACCTGGTTGGGACGAAGAATGCACAAAATTGTATGTAGAAAAATCTGATGCTTTCAAAGCTTTTCGTAGACACAAAACCTCCACTTACTTCGAGGAATATTCAAAGCTTGAGACAAAGCTGAAACAATTAATCAAAGCAAAAAAACGCGGTTATTGGCGCAATTTCGTCGAGGGACTCTCACGAGAAACCTCAATGAACACCTTGTGGAGGGTGGCTCGCAACATGCGTAACCGCTCATCTTTCAATGAGAGTGAAGAATACTCCAACCGATGGATATTCGATTTCGCTAAAAAGGTCTGTCCGGACTCAGTTCCAGCACAAAATATTCTTCGAGAAGCGTCTCCTAGCGGCGGCTCTCTGGATAGACCATTCTCAATGCTGGATTTCTCTATGGCTCTTCTTTCATCGAACAACTCCTCACCGGGAAGCGATATGATTAAATTCAATCTTCTGAAAAATCTCCCAGATATCGCTAAAAGACGCTTGCTAGATTTATTCAATTCCTTGCTAGAAAACAACATTGTACCGCCTGAATGGAGACAGGTCAAAGTAATAGCCATTAAAAAACCTGGCAAATCAGCGTCTGACCATAACTCATACCGTCCGATTGCTATGCTTTCGTGCATTAGGAAATTGTTGGAGAAAATGATCCTTCGGAGACTCGATCACTGGGTCGAATCAAATAACTTGCTATCAAATACACAATTTGGGTTCCGCAAGAGCAAAGGAACAAACGATTGTCTAGCGCTGCTTTCCACAGATATTCAACTGGCCTTTGCACACAAGGAGCAATTGGCTTCAGTATTCTTGGACATTAAGGGGGCTTTTGATTCAGTTTCCATTGAAATTCTGTCAGACAATCTGCACAGATGTGGACTTTCTGGAATTTTAAATAATTTCTTGTACAATTTGTTGTCAGAAAAGCAAATGAACTTTTCCCTGGGACAACTGACAACTTCCAGAATTAGCTACATGGGCCTGCCC
Organism: Ochlerotatus camptorhynchus; assembly: GCF_037179485.1. Taxonomy (NCBI): domain Eukaryota; kingdom Metazoa; phylum Arthropoda; class Insecta; order Diptera; family Culicidae; genus Ochlerotatus; species Ochlerotatus camptorhynchus. The sequence continues at coordinate 3,785,678 of NW_027040640.1, forward strand.
CAAGGCTCATGTCTCAGCCCTCTTCTTTATAACTTTTACGTCAAAGATATCGACAACTGTTTGGCAGAACAATGCACGCTAAGACAACTTGCAGATGACGGTGTGGTTTCCGTAAGAGGTCCACATGCCGTGGACTTGCAAGGACCATTGCAAAATTCCTTAGATAACTTGTCTTCTTGGGCTATGAATCTAGGGATCGAATTCTCGCCGCAGAAAACTGAACTGGTAGTGTTTACTCGAAAGCGGTACCCAGCCCAAATGCAGCTTAATATTTTGGGCAGAAACATTACCCAATCATTGTCTTTCAAGTACCTTGGGGTCTGGTTTGATTCAAAGTGCACTTGGAATGCCCATATTACGTATTTGAAGCAAAAATGTCAGCAGAGGATCAACTTTCTCCGTTCAATTTGCGGCACATGGTGGGGTGCTCATCCGGGAGACCTCATAACGCTTTATAAAACAACAATTCTCTCTGTTCTAGAGTACGGCTCTTTCTGCTTTCTCTCGGCAAGAAAAAGTCACCTAATAAAATTGGAACGAATTCAATATCGTTGTCTGCGTATTGCTCTAGGCTGTATGCACTCAACGCATAACATGAGTCTCGAGGTTCTGGCAGGAGTAACACCCCTCCAGAACCGTTTCTGGGAGCTCTCTCTCAGAATACTAATCAAATGCGGAGTGACGAACACACTTATAATTGCTAATTTTGAGGAAATTCTTGGGCTGAACACACAATCTCGATTTATGAGAATCTACCACCACTACATATCATCAGATATGTGTCTTCCTTGTTATACTCCAGACCGTGTTCACTTCACCAATCGCAGTTCCTCAATTGAATATGATCTGACCATGAAACAAGCAACTCATGGGATTCCCGATCAACTTCGACCTATTATTATTCCGCGTATTTTTACTGAAAAGTACCAACAAGTCAATTGCATGAAAAGATATTTTACAGACGGGTCCCGTCTCAATGGATCCACTGGCTTCGGTGTCTTCAATGAAAACTCTAGCGCCTTCCGCAAACTTCAGGAACCTTGTTCCGTTTTTGTTGCTGAGCTGGCAGCAATCAACTTCGCATTGGGGATGATTTCCAACATGCCCGCAGACCATTACTTCATCTTCACGGATAGTCTCAGTTCGATTGAGGCTATTCGGTCGATGAAACAAGGTAGGCACTCATCTTATTTCCTTTCAAAGGTAAGGGAGCAGATGTGTGTGCTGGTCGAAAGATCATATATGATTACCTTTGTATGGGTCCCCTCACATTGCTCAATCCCAGGCAATGAGAAGGCGGACTCTCTCGCAAAGGTGGGCGCGCAGGAAGGCGAATTGTATGACAGGCAAATTTCACACGATGAATTTTACCATTTAGTGCGTCAGAGTACCTTTTCGAGTTGGCAAACCGATTGGGACACTGGAAATCTTGGACGGTGGTTACATTCAATTATTCCTAATGTTTCTTCGAGAGCGTGGTTTAAAGGCTTGGGCTTAAGTCGTGACTTCATTCGCGTGATGAGTAGACTTATGTCCAACCACTACTCGCTAGATGCTCATCTCAATAGAATAAACCTCGTGGACAGCAACATCTGTCGGTGTGGAAACGGTTACGATGACATCGAACACGCAGTTTGGCAATGTACGGATAATGACGCCGCCAGAGAGCGACTTTTGAATACCCTCGAGGCCCAAGGAAGACAACCCTATGTTCCTATCAGAGACGTGTTGGCAACCCGTGATCTCTGCTATATGCAGTCCGTTTATGTTTTTCTTCAAATGTCTAGTATAAGAATTTAATTCCTTTTGTCTTTTGTCTCTCTTTATTAGTTTTTGTTTGTCTTGTCCCCCCGTCTCGATGAGTCTCATCGTCGCCCACTGGTCACCCACCATAGCCGGTCGAACTCCGGACGAAGCTAGAACAGCACTACCGTTCATACTGGCGACAACGCTCTGATGAGACAACGAAACCCTACCCCAAGCTCCTCCCCTGATCCTATCCTTCGAAAATGTACCCTTCTAACCTCGAGTAAGCCGCGAGTAATCGGCCCAACTCCTACTAGACATAGAATTAAGTGAATTTTGTTACACACAGTGAACAATGAATTATCGGCTCCGTAAAGCTAACGCGATTGAGCCTTCCAAATAAACGAACTAGATAAAAAAAAAAATGACCTTACAGATAATGGTTATAAATTGTTTATAATCCCTGCTAAACTTCAACTGAAATGGTTATGGAACTTTACATGAACGTTTGTGTGATAAAGTTTTAACCTTATGTATTATGGTTTTTTGGAAGCGGACCTTACAAATAATGGGTTGTTAAGAACCATTACCGTTCCAAATTCTTGTTTTCTCCATACATTATCGGAAAGAGAACTATATTAGAACGTTTTTACTTATGGTTTGAGAACATCAATGGTTATGGTTATGGTAGTCAGTAAGGTCAATTAATGGTTTTGTATTATCGCTCAACTTTACATGAAATATATCGTGAATTGGTAATCAGTAATTTACAGGCAACCAATTCGCGATATATTCCACATAAAGTTTATCGATGTTAAAAAACCATTCATGGACCTTACTGGTTACCATAACCATTACCATTAATGTTCTCAAACCATAAGTTAAAAGGTTTTAGTATAGTTTTCTTTCCGAAAATGTATGGAGAAAACAAGAATTTTGAATGGTAATGGTTCTTAACAACCCATTATTTGTAAGGTCCACTTCCAAAAAACTATAATACTTAAGGTTAAGACTCTATCATTAAACGTTCATGTAAAGTTCCATAACCATTTCAGTTGAAGTTTAGCAAGGATTATAAACAATTTATAACCATTTTAGGTAAGGTCAATTTATGGTTCGCGCTTATGCGGGCTATTGCTTGGTGCTCAATAGTTCAGAATTTGCTCACTACGCGACGCTAGTATACACGTGAAATTCTCACATAAAATATCTCGAGTTCTCAACCAGATAGAAAGGTACTTTCTTCGGCATAGTTGTTCAGGAGGTCAAGGCTTTTTCGCAGGTGGACAGTAGTTCAGAGTTTTCACACTTTGCGGTGCTAATATACATGTGAAACTCTTGCATATAAAATATTTCTAAATCCTGATCAGATAGAAAGTAAATGTACTGGGCAAAGTTTTTCAGGAAGTCAAATCTATTTGTTGGGTGACAACAGTTCAGAATTTTCTCACATGCGGCACTAGTATATACGTGCCTTTCTCGCATATTCACACAATAAGAAATTAACGCCGACTTCGGTAATTTTTACCGAAATCTGAACAGCTGAACTGTTCGGTAAAATTTATGCAATTCAATTCAATTACTTTTCAGCTACTTTGAAACTAAATCTCCACTAAAATGACAAGATTTGATCATTTAAACAAGGTTGAACATGTTTTGAAATTATTTTCAAATTCAATAGCCTTTAAAATGAAGGTCAAAGTTTTACCAAACATTCAGCTGTTCTGATTTCGGTAAATTGATTAGCTAGAAAGTTACTGTCTACGACAAAGTTGTTTAGGGGGTCGAGGTCTTTTGGCTGGTGGACAGTAGTTCAGAATTTTTTCACTTCATGGTGCTAGTATACATGTGAAATGCTCGCATATAAAATATCTCAAGTTCTTGACCAGATAGAACATTACTGTCGTCGGCAAAGATGTTCAGGATATGACAAAATTTTTGCTCGTGGAAAGTTGTTCACAATTTTCTCACTACTTAGCGCTAGTGAAATGTGAAATTTTCGCCAGTGATATATCTCGAGGTCCTGACCAGATAGAAAGTTACTGTTTTGAACAAAGTTGTTCAGGAGGTTAAAGCCTATTTATTGTGCACAATGTTTCAGAATTTTCTTACTACGCGTCGATTGTATACACGTGAAATTTTCACGTATAAAATATCTCGAGATCCTGACCAAATAGAAAGTTACTGTCTTGGGCAAAGTTGTTCAGGAGATCAAGGTCTTTTGGCTGGTGAACAGTAATTCAGAATTTTCTCACTGTGCTGCGCTAGTATACACGTGCAATCCTCATATATGCTACAGCTTGAGATCCCGAACAGCTAGAAAATTACTGTCTTCGGCAAAGTTGTTTAGGAGATCAAAGCTTTTTTGCTGATGAACAGTAAATAGTTCAGAATATTTTCGGTATGCGGCGCTAATGTGCATGTAAAATATTTGTATATGCTATAGCTTAAGGTCAGGAAGTAACTGTCATCGTCAAAGTTGTACATGCGGCAAAGTTCTTCCGGTTGGTGAACATGGAAATGTGTTTTGTTCAAAGCTCTCTCATTTTAGTCCAATTTTTGATCTCCTTAGGTTATTTGAATAGGTATACACACTTAGAAATAATTAATTTTACACGGAATCCGTCTTTGACATAAAAGATGAGACGTAAACAAACATGTCATGTAAAATTAAGTGCTCCGAGACTGAAAAGTTCGTTGCTCGACGAAATGTACGTTTGATTAAGCATATTGCGCGTCTGTTATGACTCAAATTTATGTCAAAATTGACACTCGTATATGTCACTCTCAGAGCACCTAATGTTACATGATTTTTTCTAAGTGTGTAGCATGAGGGTCCTGCTACAACTTTTAATTAAATTTTTCCATCCAAATCTTTCAAATGTTTAAAAAAGAACGAAAATTGGACGTTTTTAGGGGGTGTCCTTAAACTTATGATCGGGAGTGTACGGTTATACTAGCACAACATAGCGAGAATTTTTTGAACTACTCCACCAACGAATAGATCTTGACTTCCTGAAAAACTTTGCCGGAGACAGTAACTTTCTATCTGGGCAGAATCTCGAGAGATTTTATATGAGAATTTCACGTGTATACTAGCGCCGCGTATTGAGAAAATTTTGAACTATTGTGCACCAAGAAATATGCTTTGATCTCATGAACAACTTTGTCGACGACAGTAACTTTCTATCTGGTCATGATCTCGATATATATAACATGCGATAATTTCACATGTATTCTAGCGCTACTTAGTGAGAAAATTCTAAACTACTCTCCATCAGCAAAAACGTTGCCGAAGACAGTAACTTTCTATCTGGTCAGGATCTCGAGATTTTCCATGTTGTTATCAATTAAGTCAAATTCCACGTAGTACGGACACCATTTTACGCGGTTTCCATTCACATCTTCTCTATTATCTGCATTTTTTGGGGTTAACTGTGATAAAAGTTTAGCTTGTTTAGTTAAAAACATTTTTTTTAAGGGATACCCGTTGGTTTCATATCGATTGGTAGCTCGGCTGCAAAATGGCAATAGAAAACTCACACTGTTGTACAAAGTACAACGCGCGAGTACTCGTGTTACAAAAGCTGGCGCGAGTAACGGAGGGTTAACAAATACATTTTTTTTAATTCAGAGGCTTCAAATGATTTTTTTTTTTGGTTCTGGAATATGCATATTTCCCACAAATTTTCTAAATTCTGAACTGAAAAGTTATAATACTTCACGAAATTTTTCATGAATCTGGAGTCAAATTTTAAGGCTCATGGAATTTTATTATAATTTCTAAGGACCTCATTCCACGGGAGTTCTGGGGAAAAAAAATCGATGAGATAAACATCAACTGTAATCTGCTTTCATGGTAGTTCTGAGAAATGTTAGACTTCATTTGAAGCCTAAGCCTAAGTTAGTAAACTCCAACGAATTTTCATGCTCGTTTTCAAAAACTTCTCTAAACTTGTTCGGACTTCCAAGTTTCAACATTTTTCCCATGAATCTTCTCTAAAGAATTAAAACTTCACTGAATTTCTCGAAACTTTTTTAAATTGAATGTAATTTCCCTGCTCTGGAATATCTCTGCTCTGAGGATATTTGTTCTTACTTGAAGTTTTTTTTTTGTTTAGAGCTTTATTAGCGAGATCAATATATTTCTCGAAGTTCTCGAAACTTCTCTAAAGTATTTGCAGTTCTCATGAAGTTTGTTGTACTACCGTTAATTTAATTGAACTGTTCTAAAAGAAATTAAGCTTGCGTGAACTTCAGGACTTACATACGTGAAAACCTCAATAATTTTCTTAACAACTCTAAAGTTCTCTGAAAATCTGGGAACTTCTTGAAATTACCCGCTAATTTAGTGAAACTAATGGAACTGAACCCCCTTGAAATTCGCTTTGTTTTTGAAGCTTTACTAAACTTAATTAAGATGCTCCCGAAATTTCCATAAAAGTTCCTGAAGTTCTCGGATCTTTTCTTAAGTTCCATAGACTTTTATGAAGTTCTCGAAATGTTTCTGAAGATCTCTGTATTTCTGTGAAGTTTTCGTAGTTAATCTAAAATTTCAGGAACTTGTTAAAGCTTCCGCAGCGGAATAATTAATATAGTTCTATGATTTTTACCGAAGTTCTCAATATTTGTCTGAAGTTCAAGTTATGAATTAACTTCTTGAATAGTCTAGAGTTTCCTGATGTTTTTAAAACTACCCAAAATATTTCTCAATTTCCTTAAAATTCTCTAGACTGCCCTGAATATCTTAGTATTTTTTAAAAAGAATCCACTAAAGGGTGTCCACGATGAAATTGCCACACTATGAAATTGCTCTAACTTTTTAACCGTTGGGTAGAATTTAATGAAAATTTGGGTGGATTTAGTTCATAGTGCATTATTTACATCCTGCAAGTTTTAAAGTCCTGTGATCAAAACTCGCGGAAATGGAGTCGAAAGAACAGCTCGTGCGTGATAAAATCTTGCGCATTCATCACGAGAACAAGGATCTCTCGCATCGTTCCATCGCTAAAACGTTGGGAATCGCGAATTCCACGGTGTCGCGAGTGATTAAGCGGTTCGAGGAACGGTTGACCACCGATCGGAAGCCCAGAAGTGAAGGAAAAAGTATTCCGTACAACACCAAAAATCACAACCGCGTAGTTGGGGCCTTCAACCGAAATCCGAACGCCTCCGTAAGGGATGTGGCTAAGAAGCTGCACCTAAGCCGAAGTTTTGTCCAGAAGGCCAAAACTAAGACTGGGCTTCGAACGTTCAAGGTACAAAAGGCCCCTAATCGCGACGAGAAGCAGAACAAGTCCGCCAAAACCCGTGCCAGGAAGTTGTACCTCAACATGCTGACGAAAGTTGAATGCTGCATCATGGACGACGAAACATATGTGAAGGCCGACCTCAAACAGATCCCCGGCAACCTGTTTTTCACGGCCAAGGATAAGTTCAGCGTTCCGAAGCATGTCCGCACTCAGAAGATGTCCAAATTTGCGAAGAAATTCCTGGTTTGGCAAGCCATCTGCACGTGCGGGAAGCGGAGTGCACCTTTCGTGACCCAGGACACGATGAACGGACAGGTGTACATAAAAGAGTGCCTCCAGAAGCGGCTGCTTCCTCTCCTGAAGGCCCGCAACGTCCCAACAATCTTCTGGCCGGATTTGGCCTCATGCCACTACTCCAAGGACGTGCTGAAGTGGTATGCGGACAACAATAAGGTCAATTTCGTGCCGAAAATTTTCAACCCTCCCAACACTCCGGAGCTCCGCCCCATCGAGAAGTACTGCGCGATTATGAAGCAGCACATTCTTAAACGACCTAAGGTAGTGAAGACAGTCGAGGAACTGAAGAAAGTATGGGTTTACATGCAAAAAACGGTTGATTCACAGGTTGTGCAGAATCTTATGGCCGGGGTTAAGGCCAAGGTGCGGGCATTTGCGTATGGACTGTAAATAAAATACGAGTAAAATGGTAAAATGAAGTTTAATAGTTATTTCTCAATCCCTGAAAATTTGATGGCAATCGGATGAAAACTCGAATTTTGCGAATCAATTTTGTGTGGGGCAATTTCATCGTGGACACCCTTTAGTTTACTGGAATTGATTTAATTACCTTTAAGTTCTACAATTTTCCTTGAGTTATTAAAAGTTTATAAACGCCCACGGAACTTTGCCTTAATGCACAAGTTTTCTATGCTTTACCTTAATTTCTCTAATTTGATCAAATGTTCCGGTAAATTTTCTAATATATATTTATAATTCCCTGAAGCTTCTAAAGTTTTCGGATCAATCATAGAATTCTCGGAATATCTCTTAATTCTAAGGAACTCCTTATAAGTCACTTTCCTTAAGTTAATGTGATTTTTCTGATGTTATCTGATCGTCCTCGAAGTACCGTAAAACGGGATATCTTTGATAATGCGGGTAACTTTGATAGTATAATATAAAGAAACAATTTACTCGCTGTGCTTTTTCTAAATAAGAAAAATTGCAGCAAAAAAGGTTATCTTCCATTTAATTCCACTTAATTAATTTTGGTATCCATGACATATACGTATTTCGACTATAATGTGCAGTCTTCATCAGTGTCATTCCCACTAAAGAACTATTCAAAACCTGTGATCTTGACTTTTATAAAGGGTGATACGGTCAAAATTTGGTCAAGGGAAAACGCGTGTAAATCGGTGAAATCGTTTATTTAAAAAATCAAATTAAATTTCTTTTTCAAGTTCAATTAGTATAAAATTCAGGAAAAATATTCAGTTAGGCTTCCGCTTTTCCAAATCCGAATTGCCGGGCCTTACGCTTGACCCCTGCCATCAGGTTTTGTACAGCCACCTTGTCCACCTTCTTCGCCGCAGAAAGCCAGTTTGCCTTGAACTGCTGCTCGCCCTTAGCAGTTTTTTGGTCTTCTTTAGGTTCCGCTTGACAATAGCCCAGTATTTCTCAATTGGGCGGAGCTCTGGCGTGTTGGGAGGGTTCTTGTCCTTGGGAACCACCTGCACGTTGTTGGCGGCGTACCACTCCATGGCCTTTTTACCGTAATGGCAAGATGCCAAATCCGGCCAAAACAGTACGTAACAACCGTGTTTCTTCAGGAAAGGCAGCAGACGTTTATTCAAACACTCTTTCACGTAAATTTCTTGGTTGACAGTCCCGGAAGCTATGAAAATGCTGCTTTTTCCACAGGTACAGATGGCTTGCCAAACCAGATATTTCTTTGCGAACTTTGACAGTTTCATGTGCTTGAAAACATCTGCTACCTTTCCCCTTCCTTTTGCCGTATAAAACTCCTGTCCCGGAAGCTGCTTGTACTCGGCTTTGACGTAGGTTTCGTCGTCCATTACCACGCAGTCAAACTTCGTCAGCATCGTCGTGTACAGCCTCCGGGATCGCGCTTTGGCCGTCGTATTTTGTTTATCATCGCGATTTGGAGTCACTACCTTCTTGTAAGTCGATAGTCCGGTTCGTTTTTTGGCTCGATGCACGGTTGTAGACGATACACCCAGCTTATTTGCGGCATCTCGGAGAGAGAGGTTAGGGTTTCGCTTGAAACTACCGGCAACTCTCTTTGTCGTCTCAGCGGCTTCCGGTTTTCGATTTCCCCCGATCCAGACTTCCTGGCTGTCGACAAACGTTCCCCAAACACTTTAATTACATTTGTAACGGTTGATTTGGCAACTTTTAGCGATTTTGCCAACTTTGCGTGCGAGTAGCTCGGATTTTCGCGATGCGCGAGCAAAATTTTGATACGCTGCTCTTCTTGCTTGGACGGCATTTTGACAACTGAAGAGTGAATTCCAAAATCAAAATAGGAGCAACATTCTACACACACACACCTTCAAAATGAGGGGTGTTCAGGTTTTTTAAATGCAAAATTGAAAGAAATACGTCAAGTTGATATTGACCAAATTTTGACCGTATCACCCTTTACCTAGGGGATGAGTACTTAAGGGGGTTAGATTTTGAATAGTTCTTTAGTAAAAACTATCAATTTTATCCGTTTTACGGTACTCGGAACTTCACTGAATATAATGAAACAATCTAAAAATTCCTTAATTTCTTAGAATTTCTCTGTAATTTCTTGAAAATATCGGTGCTTGCTTAAAGTTCTCGCCTTTTTTATAAATGGAACTTCGTTGATGTTCTCTAATTAACTTAGCTAAATTTTCGATTTTTTTTTAGATCTTGAAATTTCGATGATATAACACTCTTGAAGTACTCTCACATTTTCCAGATATTCATATAATTTTTATTGCGTTCCAGAAATTTTCTCTGAGCAAACCGAAGTTTCCGGAAATTCCGGTTTCTGCAATTTCCTTTAAATTTTTAGAACTGCCCTTTAATTATCTGATCTGTATTGATGTTCTCGGAGCTTCCCTAAAACTCTCAACTCTAATGAAGATCTCGGTTCTGCTTTGAAATAAATGAAATTCTCGTTAACACTTTAAAACTTCCGGGGAATTCTCTGGATTTCTGTGAAGTTCCTGAAAAATTCCTGAAGTTTCCTTAAATTTTCTGAAGGTCTCTGTACTGAATCTTTCGGAACATCTTATGGGTTCTCGTTTTTATTTCAGCACATCATGGAACTATCCTGAATTTGTCTAAACTCACGCTTGAAGATTTTTAAACCAATTCAATAGCCTGGGCTTAAGTTTCGGGGTCTTCCCCTTAACCTTCCTAATGCATTAGGAAAAAGTTACACATTGTGCATTAGGGTGAAAAAAGACCCAAATTTCAACTCACTCCCAAAAATCCATTTTTGAACCGATGCTTGATCTAGTGGCCTCAAAAGAAAGCTGAAGGATCCTAAAATGGTATTCTTTTCAGGATTTTTCAATTTAGCCATTTAGGCTACCTGGCACCGGTTCCGATAGGGCACAAAAGGACATTTCCAAAAACTTATGTACTGGTACCGTCCGACGACTCAAAATTTATGATTTTTCATCCAGAAGTAAATAGACATCATGTCATGGACCAAAAGGTGAATATGGCCACATCCGGATACCCAGAACCGGTTCCGATAGGGCCCCAAAAAGGACTATTCCAAAACCTCATGTACTGGTACCGTCCGACGGCTCAAAATTTATGATTTTTCATCCAGAAGTAAATAGACATCATGTCATGGACCAAAAGGTGAATATGGCCACATCCGGATACCCAGAACCGGTTCCGGTAGGGCTCAACTTTTCCTAAACCTCATTTACTGGTACCGTTCGACGGCTCAACATTTATGATGTTTCATCCAGAAGTAAATAGACATCATGCCATGGACCGAAAGGTGGCTCTGGCCACATCTGGATACCCAGAACCGGTTCCGGTAGGGCTCAAAGAGGACTTTTCCTAAATCTCATTTACTGGTATCGTCCGACCGTTCAAAATTTATGATTTTTCATCCAGAAGTAAATAGACATCATACTATGGACCAACAGGTGGATCTGGCTACATCGGGACACCCGGAACCGGTTTCGATAGGGCTCAAAAAGCACATTTCAAAACCTCATGTACTGGTACCGTCTGACGGCTCAAAATTTATGATTTTTCATCTAGAAGTAAATAGACATCATGTCATGGACCAAAAGGTAAATATGGCCACATCCGGATACCCAGAACCGGTTCCGATAGGCCCCAAAAAGGACAATTCCAAAACCTCATGTACTGGTACCGTCCGACGGCTCAAAATTTATGATGTTTCATCCAGAAGTAAATAGACATCATGCCATGGACCGAAAGGTGGATCTGGCCACATCTGGATACCCAGAACCGGTTCCGGCAGGGCCCCAAAAAAGACAATTCCAAAACCTCATGTTCTGGTACCGTTCGACGGCTCAAAATTTATAATTTTTCATCCAGAGTTAAATAGACATCATACCATGGACCGAAAGGTGAATCTGGCAAAAACCCGGAACCAGATTCGAAAAATGTTTAAAAATATAGAATGAGATACATATGTTTAATTCAAACTTATTTATGGTTGATATTTTGAATTTATAATCAAAGTTTCAGTAATCACTGTTTCTTAGAAATCTGTACATGTTGGGCACAATGTAAGGATATGAGGTTTACATGTATGATTACCACATCCACTGCAGGTTGTGGTATGTTTGTTATCGGAGTTTTCGCAAAACTTACACCGTCCTCTTTTGTTTGCTGGAGATGAATCGCTCGTTGATCCACGCTGGGTGGAAGGTCCGGCAACATCTGTGTATGCCACGTCTGTTTTGATGCTTCGAACAATATCAGCAGAAAACTTAGCTATTGGAATCCTCCGTCACTGTGCTATTTGTTGGGATACTAATTCTGTGCCCAATCTATCTAGAAACAACCGTTTTCGATTGAGCCCACTATTCCAACCTGCAAAAATCTGGTCGTACAGATCAAAAGCGTTATTCAATGATAGATCGATACCGTTGCACACGACCACAGTTTTACAATTTTTGGTTGCACGTTTTACCGAATACGAGGCAATGCGATCTACCGTATCAACTGCACCCTTGGTCTGGTTGTAGAACTTCATGATCTCTGGTTTCTTTTTGTCTGTGGAGTCAACTGCTTGGTTATGGTGGATGGTACTTAGCAGGATCACCTTTTTTTCCTTTTTTGGTATGTAGGAAACTAAGGTAGCATCTTGGTAGCATTTTCTCGAAAAGTTGTAAGATTCTGGTATACATTTTAGAGATAAAGGACATTTTTTGTTTAATGCTGGTACTTAGTAATTCGCGATCTTTAATTCAAAGAAATTAAGAAAGCGTAGAATAATTTACGGTATGTAAGAATATGTTAACAGTTCGAGAAAAATGTAATGTTTCTAAAATATAGAAAAGATTTCATGCTTTTAAACATAGAATTTATCTAAAATCTGGGATTGGAAATTTGTTGATTCCGGACTTGTAGAAAATACAATTGTTGGGCTTGGAAAAGAACTTCTGAAAAAAGAAGATTCTGCTTGATTTATCTATGTTTGCCGATACTAAAGCTTCCGGCTTTCACAGATTTATCGAAATTCAGGACTTTGGAAAAAATCTCTAGCGCTTGGAAAGTTTCCTAGACCATTTTTCAACATATTAGGCATGGAAAACTTTCAAGTTTACGAAAAGATATCGGAACCAGAGTTTATTTTTTTCTAAATTTCAGAAAATTTGTGATATTACGAGATGATAGACAATGGAAAAAAAAATTGTATATCATAATGTTTCTTGAAGATAACGGACTTGAAACAAATACACTCTAACCATTCTATTTAAGAATTTAAAAGCCTGTTGCTTTGTTTTTTTTTCCAGTTGTCTAACCTAGTTTTCCAAGTTTAATTGAAACGGTTAAATATGGTAAAATACCCCAAGTACCATCACAAGTTTTATCGCATGATAGAACCCAAATCCTTACTTGAAGCATAGATTATTATTTCGCTTAACTGTTAACCCTAAAGAATGTAATATGTAGTAAGGTCAATATATATGTTATTCTCAATTGGGGATTGGAATTGAGAAGAGAAATGCAAGGAAATTCCAATAATGATTTTTGAAATAATCTTAAAAGAATCTTAACAGCGGATGATTTGAGAATACTTAGCAAAATTTCAAGGAAAGTATTTTTTTATTTGTAGTAATTTTCACACTATCGGATCATTCGTGCTTTATGCGGGTGAGATTTGAACTCATGATGTTGGAGTGAGAGGTAATGTCCTAATCTTGATATCTGGATAGCACACAGTGCAGAAATTAATGTTTAATTTATCTCTATGTCCGGTGTCGAACATTTTCATGCCAAGCATGATCGGAGTTTGCAAGGAGTTTGAGGCGGCATGAATCCGCTTTTCTATCTTGAAGTAGCTTCGTAACAGGATATGTCTCGCTCAGCCTTTATACTAGAACTACTTCACTAGGAAAACTGTAGCAAAAGAATTCAAACAATGACACCATATGCATTAAAATGACACCATATGGAATTCTATAAAGTTAGCTATCGTAGCAACGATAAAATCACTGCTTAATCCGGGCACGAACAAATAGCGAGTGAGAGAAAAGAATAATATGAAACTTTTAAGCAAGAGAATATAATGGTGTAAGTGATTCAAAGTTGATTGATTCTAATGATTCTTCAAGGCCTATGCGCAAAAACAGCAAATGGGTTCAGTTTTCTTGGACATTAAGGGGGCTTTTGATTCTGTTTGTATCGACGTCCTTTCGGATAAACTCTACGATATCCAATTATGAATAACTATTTGAGCAACTTGTTGTCTGAGAAATATATGAGCTTTTCTCATGGAAACTCGACAACTTCACGAATTAGTACATGGGTCTCCCCCAGGGTTCATGTTTAAACCCCCTTCTTTATAATTTTTATGTAAAAGACATTGATGGTTGTCTTGATGAAAATTGCTCGCTAAGGCAGCTTGCAGATGACGGCGTTGTGTCCGTTATAGGGCCAAGTGCACCGGACCTGCAAGGACCATTGCAAGATACCTTAGACAATTTGTCTACTTGGGCAATGAAGCTGGGTATCGAATTCTCTTCGGAGAAAACTGAGTTGGTTGTTTTTTCTAGGAACATCTTTCAAGTATTTAGGTGTCTGGTACGATTCCAAAATCACGTGGGGAAAACATATTGCGTATGTGAAACAAAAATACCAACAAAGAATCAATTTTCTTCGTACAGGTTGTATCGAACAACCATCTTGTCGGTCCTAGAGTACGGTAACTTCTGCTTTCAATCCGCGACAAAACACATATCTTGAAGCTGCAACGGGTTCAATACCGTTGCCTCCGAATCGCGCTTGGCTGTATGCACTCGACGCATACGATGAGCCTCGAAGTATTCGTGGGTGTTCTCCCACTGTCAGATCGTTTCGCGGAACTGTCCTTCCGGTTTCTTATCCGTTGTGAAGTAATGAACCCATTGGTAATAGAAAACTTTCAGAAGCTGCTCGAAAGAAATCCTCAAACAAGATTCATGAGTCTCTATTACGAGTACATGACGCTGGAGACTGGCCCTTCTTCATTCAATTCCTCTCGTGTTTGCCTCCAAGACTGTTATAGTTCCTCTGTAAATTTTGATCTGACCATGTTGCAAGAAATCCGTGGAATACCAGATCACCATCGGTCGATGGTTGTTCCCTTAATTTTTGCAAACAAGTACCACCATGTTAGTAACAATAAGAGTTTTTTCACAGATGGGTCAACTATAAACGCTTCCACTGGATTTGGAGTATTCAACGAATTTCATAGCGCCTCATATCAACTGCAAAAACCCTGTTCCGTATACGTTGCGGAACTAGCAGCCATATTCTTCGCAGTAGAGCAAATTGCCTCACTACCATCTGATCACTATTTTATTTTTACCGATAGCCTTAGCTCGTTGGAGGCTGTTCGATCAATTGAGTGCTTTATCTAACTGCTTCTATACTATCACCTTAGTTTGGGTCCCATCTCATTGCTCAATTCCTGGTAATGGGAAAGCGGACTCGCTAGCTAAGGTGGGCGTTATGGAAGGCGATATTTTTGATCGACAATCGCCTTTGCGGAATTTTTCTCAATTACCCGTCAGCACGTCCTCACCAACTGGCAACAAAAATGGAATGAGAGTGACCCCGGAAGATGGTTACATTCTATTCTCCCACAGGTATCGAACAGGCCATGGTTCAAAGGATTGGACATGAGCCGTGACTTTATACGTGTCATATCAAGGCTCATGTCCAATCACTACTCGTTAGACTCACATTTCTTCCGAATCGGGCTCGCAGGCAGCAATTTGTGCGCTTGTGGTAGTGGCTATCACGATATCGACCACGTACTTTGGTCATGTACCCTCCATTGTGTTGCTAGATCCGAGTTATCCGCATCCCTCAGGGCCCGAGGAAAACAGCCTATGCGACCCGTTAGAGACATCTTGGCGAGCCGAGATCTCGACTATTGCAATTTAATTCATGTGTTTTTAAAACGGATAGATCTGAGGATTTAGTAGTCATCTTGTGTTCCCCCAAGTTGTTAGCTGCCCATCGGTGTACCCCCATGTTTGTCTTTTTCATCAGTTGGTCGCTTAGTTCGAGATCAAGAGCACATTGCTCTCCAAACCTTGTGTTCTTAATCCCTACTCTGCCATCCATTTGTTACAATTTGTTACCCCTAACCTCGAGATAACCGCGAGTAATCGGCTCCCGCTTTACTAACGTTAGTTTTAAGAAATTTTATAATGCAAACAATGAATATCGGCTCCGCAAAGCTACGGCAAATGAGCCTGGAAAAATAAACGCGTTATAAAAAAAATGATTCTTCAAGACCAAATTATGGCCTCAGGGTGCGTGACGAATTTTTGCAGTAAATTTGAAATAGTAATTTCTCATGCTTGTGCATCGTGATTCAGATATATTTGGCAGCACTGGATAGCTTATACTGTTAGGTGTAAGATTTAAACAAACAATGTTGAGTAAACGTAAAGATGTCGAAACAAGAGAGCAATATGTCAGCCGTTGTCGCTTTGTTGCGCGCCGGAGTATGCATGAAAGAAATAATTCGGTCGGTAAATGTGTCTGAAAGAACAGTGTATAATATTAAAAAAGGCTTGGGAAAATGATAAGACGGAGCACCTGCTCATACTGCTAATAAAGCACAGAAATGGCTTACGGAAAATATTTCGTAAATTTGGGAGGAAGAAATTTGACCCCCAAGCAGTCCCGATATCAATCCGTTGGATTATTTTGTATAGGGCCAACGGGATACCAATAGAACCCCTCACACCACACTTAAGTCGCTAAAAGCTAAAATCAAGGCAGTGATGACATCTATGGATCGAAACATTTTAAAACGTGCATACTGCAGTTTCCGGAAGCGTCTAACTACAGTCGTCGAAAGGGAAGCCAATTTTTTTGAATAAATTTACTAACAACTTCCACATGTTGCGAAAGAAAATAAATCGCACAAAATTCATTGCTAGAATAACTAACTGGTGTAAAAATTCGTCACGCACCCTGTATAAAATCAAAATTGTTACTTAGCATGAGTATATATGATCTTTCCCGGTGCATTTTTTCCCGCATTTTCCCGGTTTTTTTTCACGGTAAATCAGAATTCCCAGTTTTTCCCCGGTTTTCCCGGTTGGATGGACACCCTGTGATGTCTTAAAAACGTTTGCGTTAAAAACATATTTTTAACCCATTTCATAAATAGCATTATTATTATAAACCTGGAAATTATCCAACAAAGTTATGGAAAAAAACCTGGAAAACTCGGGGAACTTTATTTAGCCAAATGAGTGGACACCCTGTAGATAAAGGAGAATGATTAAACGTAAAAAAACTCTATACCAGGTCGTCAACTTCGAAGAAAAATGATCAATCTTGAAATAAATTCACGTTTAAAAAAGTTTGAAATAGTGACTTATTACAAGTAAAAGTGACTTTAGTGACTTGGCTCTAAAAAAGAGACTTTTTAGTGACTGGCTTGAAAAAAGTGACCGTCACTAAAAAGTGACTCGCTACCAGCCCTGCGCCACCCATTTGACACCAACGCAAACCATCAACATCACCGGGTAGGGGAAACGTTTGATGTTGTTGGTTTGCGTGGGTGACCCTCGGTTGGCGAGAAAAGAGTCTTACAAAGGTTTGTTTACAAAGGGCTTGTAGGCCCTTTTCACATGTGGCTCTTGATTTGTTTAAAATCATCTACAGTGAACCCTAACGCAGACACAGACTTTTGTTGGCGTTGGGATCCACAGTAGATTTTATAAATTTTATATAGTCTGTGGCGCACTTTTTATCATTTATGGCATAAATATTGATACGCAACTCAACCTTCAAACAACGTAATAAATCTAATATGTCAAACCCTCGTCACCGCTTTGATGTGCTTTTCCCTACGCTGCTACGTGGCTCCCAAATTTAGTATTAGGTAGTTAATAAAAATTAGAATTCATCTATTCTACAACTCGAACTCGTCTCACCCCAACAGATGAAAGAAAGAGAGAGAGAGAGGGAGCCATGTGCCAGAAAAGACCTCAAGTCCGGTCACGTAGTAGTGACGAACACACCACCAAAACGTCACCCCAAAGCACTCTTCACGAACCCACCTCCCTTCTTTCCCAGTCGTCTCCTTTTTACCCCAATCCCATGTCACGCGATCCCAGGGAGGTTTATCTTTCCTTGCGTCGTCGACTTCGCCAAAATTCTACCGGCGGCAGCTACTTTGCCCTGCTTAGAACAGCACATCAACCACCGCCTATGAGTATTACTACTCAAATTACCCGGCTTCCGGGCTAACCTTGGACGCGGTTGTTAAACCCTCCTTTTCCTTTAATTTTTCCTCTACTGCCCAGTCTGGCGCGACGACGACGAACTCTATCAAAGCATTCAAAAAAATGCGAAGCAAACGTAATCAACGAGGCATATTTCGAGTCCGAAGCCCCTCGGTTTCATTCTGATCGGTATTGTGCGAGGAATCTAAACGTAAGTCGCACATTTTGGCATCCGAATACATCGAGTACTAACCAGTTTACAATCTCGATGAACAATTCACTTATCAGGAGCGACTGTCGCCATCTCAGAAACGAAGTGCTCGATCTTCAAGCTTTTCTCAGCTTTCAACCAAAAAAAAAAGGTAAACGGTGAACGAGATAGTTGTGATTCCCTCGAGAGGCGTTTCGAGTGGAAGAACATAAAAAGGGAATAAGGTTTGCGTGCGTTTGTGTGTGTATAGGAGAGTCTTCAAGAAGATCAGTGTGATTGCGTGGTGGCGGAGAATGGCGATGGCCAATTTGGGAGAACTTCTTTTATGTACCAATAAGCGGCTTTTCGAGAACCCGCTGAGCCGGTTTTCAATATAATAGTTTTCGCGCCTTCTTGAAGGCACGTACGTCCTACTGTCGTAAATTTATTTGATTCGATTCGAAGGTATCATCGAATATGTTTTATGATTCGTTTGTGTGCCGAGGGCGGAAACGAAAATCAATTTTACAACCAATTTTCAAATTTACATCAACACGTTCTAGTTATTGATAGCAACTTGGATATGATTTGTTATTGTACGGAGCAAGGTTGTTGCCATTGGTTTACTATAAAAAATGATCTTCGGAATTATGAAATTATTAGAGTTATGATGATATTTTGTGCTTATAAGTTCCAAAAACATGTTGGGCGGAATTGAGGGTAGTTGGGTGGATTGATGTCCTTTTCGAAGAAATCTGCCTTCGTTGTCTCGATACCACTGTATAACTTCTTCGCTGTAGTGGCAGCTTTCCAAATCAGGCCAACACTGTACAGGTCCATTGTGAGCCTTAATGTACGGAAGAATACGTTTTTTCAGGCACTGCTTGTACATTTTGGAATCCATAGTCGTGGTCTACAGAACCTTCATAAAACCAAAATTGTTACTTGGGCTGGACCATATTTATCGACCCATCAACTCATGAACCGGGCGGGGACCAACGGCTTTACTTCTCTTGGAAGGCGTGATCTTGCAGTTATGCCTCAGAACATCCCGGCGGCGCCTACTGGGATTGAACCCAGGCCTGCTGGAGTGAACACAAGCCTGCTGGAGTGAGAGGTAATCACGCTTACCACTATACCACCGGCGCCACTACATGAAGTTTGTTGTACTGGGCCGAATTTAATTTAATCGAACCGTCCTACAACTGCTTCAGTGAACTTCTGAACTTATGCGAAGACCTCAATTAACTTTTTAACGTCTCTGAAGTAAACTGAAAATCTGCGAACTGCTTTAAATTTCCCACAAATTTTCTGAAACTAAAGAAACTGACCTCCCCCTGAATTTCTTCCAATTTTCAGAGCTTACTAAACATCTTTCAAATGCTCCCGCATTTTGCTAATGTTCATAAAAATTCCTGAAGGTCGCGGATCTCCACTTAAACTATGAAGTTCTCGAAATGTTTCGAAGTTTTTCCCGCAATTTTCATGAAATTAGAACGAAATAATTAATATATTTCTATTATTTTCACTAAAATTCTCAAGATTTTTCTGACGTTCTTGAAACTTCCCTTAAATTATCGACACTACTTTACAGCTTCTTCAATAGTTTAGACTTGGTGTTATTAAAACTGCCTAAACGATTGCTGAATTTATTTAAAGTTCTCTAGACTGCCCTAAACTTATAAGTAGTTTCGACAATTTTCCTTAAGTATTATAACCATTATAAACGCTCACTAATTTTCCCTGAACTCATCTATGCTTAACTGAAGTTCTCTTAATTTGTTTAATAATCCGGCTTATTTCTGATACATATTCATAATTCCCTGACGCTTCCCATGTAACAATTCAGTTACCATTTGGCATCCACCCTGATTTATGATTGTTTTATAACGGCAATGAACAATCCAATTAGTTTAAATACAGCATTTCAAAGTGTAAACCACTCCTACTTAGTAATTCAGCTTTCTGCTGTTTTAAAAACCTTTTATAGGCTGGCAATAAAGTCAAAAACTGTCTTGTTTTAAAATAAATTTAAATCTGTTCTCAATCCCTCCTTTAAACTGTTCTGTAATTCAAGCATAAATGTCATTAGCAATTGTTTATTAATGTCTAGATAAAATACTTTATAAACGTGTTCTATTATTATAAACCACAAAACCATTAGGTTTTGCATTAGAGCAAAAAGCATTTATTGTTGCTTTTAAGGCTTTTTAAAGTGCATCATAAACTCCCCAATTACTCTGTTTACAAATTGAGCTTAAAAGATAGTTCCTCATAGTTAATAAAATCTAAATTTATTACAAGGAAATCTCAAAGGATAGACGAAGTAGGAAGAAAAATTCAAGTTGATTTCAGCAACATTTACTTCTTTAGAAGAACCAGCACACCATCAACGACTGACCATCTGGCCGAGAAGAATAAACTGAGCGGGCCCCTCGAATTCATAAAACATTGTCGAAAGTTGAAAAACATACCAGTCTTCTCCAGATCTTGCGAATAGATGACAACCGACAGCAAACCACTAAAATTGTTAGTTAGCGAAAATTAGCTGGTTTCCGATCCATAGCAGCGATTTTATTCGGCAACCACCTGGAAGAACCCTGGATCCCACAGCGCAACTATCGAAAGATAAACAAACCTTGACGTTTAACTTTTTGCAGGCAACTTTGCCTCCATAAATGCTGCCATAAATCTGAACGGGTTAGGATCAAGCAAAATGGCTGTAGATAAATACAATTCAGCCTGCAAGTTGTCTTCATAAAAGCCATTTTAAAACCTTATGAATTTATGAATTTATTAAGGAATTCTTGAAAGCAAAACAACTTTTTCACATATGACCCATGAAAATCAACTTTTATGCCACCGCCATGTTACAATTAGTTTGCTTGTTTTTTTACAATCTTCGATTTTCAATCTATATTTCCTTAGATATAACTATGTTTTGGTAAATTTAGCAATGAGCAAACATTTAAATGCGAAAATAATAAAAAAAAATCTCGGCCAAGCTAGATCTGAAAAATATTTTTTTTTTTTCAATGTTAAATAATAAGTCAAATCGACGTTTTACTTGGGTGGACTTATTTTTTTCGATGTTTTCACGTACTTTTCACATAAAATTTAATATGGCACTTAAAACTAGGCCACTTAATGAGAACTATTGTAATAAATTTGGATATTCAACAAGATTTTTATACCATCAGTTTCTATTTTAATTAATTAGATAAGATTGGATTCATAAATCCTTTTCTATCTTGATTGATGCTTTCCTAGTGGATTTAGCATGTTGCTAAATAGCTTTTATTGTAGCTTTCAAATGGTTCTCAATGCGTTCGTCATACAACCTTTTGCAGTAAATCAATCTTGAAGAGCTTCGAGAATACACCCTTCAGAACCTTCTCCAGGGTGGGCCAACTAGACATATTCTAGTCTTAATGAGTTTTTGGTGGATGCATTAATGACAAAATAGCCTTGACCAGGGTTTTATGAATGTTGTTTTATAGTTGCTTTGAAGTTTTTCATAAAACTTAAAATGTTACTTGGGTTGTGACGTTTTCGGATTCCGAATCCCTAATATCACGTTCCAGATTTTTTTTTTTTCGCAGCATTGCTGAAGTTTCCGGAAATTCACTGAGTTTCTCGAAACTTCTTTAAGGGTTCTGCAACTGAAATTATTTGAACTGCCCTTTGATTTTCTGATCTGTCATGAAGCTTCCCTAAAGCTCTCAATGCTGTTGAAGATCTCGATCCTGCTCGGAAATAAATGGAATAACCGTAAACACCTTTAAATTTCCCGAAAATTCTCTGGATTTCAGCGAAGTTCCTGAAATGTTTCTTAAGTCTTTGTAGTTCCCTGAAATTCTCGGAACATCTTAAGGGTTCCTGATTTTGCATTTTCAGCACATCATGGAACTATTCTGATTTTTTCTTAATTTACGATTATAGATCTTTAAACTACTCCAAAAGACTGAACCTAAGTTACGGGAACTGCTCTTAAAATCTAAAATTTACCAAAAATCTCTAGATCTAGCTTTTCTGAGGTGCTTATAGAACTTCTTAAAAAGTTGCACTATAGCCCTCAAGTTTTGAACTTCACTGAAATTCTCAGCATTTCCTTTCATTCTTCAGAACTTCTCCAAAGTTCCTACAATTATTGTTAAGTTAATGGACTGCAATGAAGATGTCTAATCTTTCATAATGGTACTTACGAACTTGAAATAAATCCGTTTGTTTTTCCTTAATTCTGACACTTTGAAAATTTTCAATATCTTGAACTTGTACATGGAATACGAAACTTTAAAACATTGAATATTTTTAGATCTTGGACTTACTCAAAAAGAGTAAGTTTTTTTTTTTTGCTTTATTAAAGTGAGAAGTTAAGTAGGTGTTAAACTTCAACATTTAATGGATTTTATTGTAAAGCTGTTTCTTTAAAACTGATTGCTATGCCTTTAAAACGTCTGGGTTAATTGCTGTTGTTTAAGTTCTGGAAAAACCTGGAAAACACAGGTAATTTTATTTAGAAAAATGAGTAGAGACACCCTGTAGATAGAGAAAGACGATTAAACGTCACAAAGCAATGCATGAACAATCTTGAAATAAATTCACGCTAAAAAGTTGAAAATAGTGACTGATTACAAGAAAAAGTGACTTTAGTTACTTGGCCTTAAAAAAGTAGACTTTTTAGTGACTGGCTTGAAAAAAGTGACTAAGTTACTGAAAAGTGACTCGCTACCAGCCCTGCTTAGGACATTTCCGTTGACATCGTATATAGTTTATATATAGTTTGAGTTACATGTTTGCCAAACATTTTTTTTTGGCCTGTTAGAAAAAGTATGCAAACCATCACTTATGAAATGTATTTCCTATATAGCCATCTGAAATTCAATATTGTGTTCTTATTGCTTATGATGTTTTCTGATTATATACTCATTCAAAGTTTCATATTTCTTGAACTAAATTGTTTGAGTTTCCCGCATGTTTTTCTATATTCATCAAGTATTACCAAAGTAACCCCAAAACAAAATACTGATGTTCGATCACTAGACAAAACAAATAGCACCCTATGCAATAATTTCCGTTAAACATATTACTATCAAATTACTTGTTTTAATCCAATGAAATTAGAGAAACATTCATTGATGTAAAAAATATTTAGAATATACTTCAAAAACTATCAATGCTACCCCGTTATACGGTACTCATTTTTAGCGCAGAAGTCTTATGAGGTGCGAAATCTGTAATATTTAGTGTAACAGCGGTGCTGGATGCTATCAAATTTCAACTTCAAACATTCACTGGAATACTTGACGAAATAAAATGTCGAATCCTTTGGGCGGAAGTTACATACCTGAAAAGATAAAAAAAAATCTCATCAGCATGCTGTAATTAACATTATATTGTATGTATTGGAGATATAATATAATTTAATATATAATTTACCCACTCCCCAGCCGATTATTATTTAACTATTGAAAAACGGAAACCTTACTAAAGAACACGTTGTTTTTGCTGCCACGAGTGACGAGTAGTTTAATGAGCGAAGCCAAAAAAAAATAGGGGCTCCACGACACAAGTAGAGCACGTGGAGTAGCTCCCGATGGAGTAGCTAGGAGCGTTCAAAAATGCCATGGTGGCTGGATTTTTTGATTACAAATCTGTAATTATTTGACACAAAATCCTCTTTCCTCAAAACCCAATGCAAAATTTCTTAATCATGTGGTCGTCGTGTGGATTGATATATTTCCTGGAAGCATGTGCAATTTCTGTGTTAACAACTTACACGCGCTGGCAATAATCTCCGATCGCGCAAAAATTCCAAACTTCCTGCTGCTTAGAGCAGTTTAGCAACCTCAATCCGAGGGTTCCTCCAGGAAAAGACGTCAAACTGTGCTAATTGGAGCAAATTTTCACAGACGAGAATGAGAGGTGACGGGTTTCGGGGGAACTGAGTAAGGGTACTGGAGGGGGGGGGGGTCTTACATCGAAGGTTTTGATACCAAGTCTGACGCCGAGAAGAGCCGAGTGGTGGAGTAATTTTGTTTTGTATACATCCAACCCTCGTACCTGTTAAAATTGGAAGACGACGGCGAAGCGGCGGAACAGGGATGGAAGTTGTATGCTATTTCTTCTTGCAAAGAGCAACCACCGAGCGTTATTGTTTTTTTTTTCGTTTTTATGATTATGTAGAGCTTCTTCCACCAACGGAGTGATCTTTTTATTCATATAGGGGAAACGCTCCTATAGTTGCGGTACGTTAGAAGCGTTAGGTTCCTATAGTTGTGTATGGAGTCTCCATACACAACTATAGGAACCTAACGCTTCTAACGTACCGCAACTATAGGAGCGTTTACCCTAGTGAAACGCTAAAGAACGATTAGGGAATGGGGAGAAAATCGAAAAGTGACTGACTCTCGACAACTAGACATGCAGTGCTGTCATAAACGGCAAAAAAAAATAACGCATAAAAGCGCAAATCTGGTGCTGTTTCCATGGTTTCCATGCTTACTTAATCTACATCGGTGTTGTGCTAAAAACCGTACACCAAAATGATTCAGGATGTACACATCGGTTCGAAAACGAAGCAAAATCGCACCGCTGGCAACTCTGATGTGAGCATTTCTGTTTGTATACACACATTCCTTACCAACAATAAACAACAACATCACCCCTTGAATGCCTGTCCGGGATCGCAACAACCACGCAAAACCGCACGAGGCAGCAGAGAGAAACCGAACCGGACCGGGACCATGGCATGTACGTATGTATGTATAGTTTTATGAATGGGTGTATGAACTTAGAAATATTCAAGGTTACAGGAAGACGAACACGAAGCCCGGTCGCCGTACGCGCGGCGATGATGCGGCGTTTGGGGAAATTCAGTGGGGTGAAGAGAAAATGGGGTTAGGGAGACGCGAGGGATTACCGCACAAACTATCGCCGTTGGTGGTGGGATGGTGTTTACAAACTGGGATCATCGAACACGGGCAACTTTGTTGTAGCACATCACATGCTAAGCCGAGTGCCTTTATGGCGGGATGGAAGTTTGTTTACATTGTTGTGTGTGGAAAATATGACACTTTTAGCCGCTAGTTTCTAATCAGCCCCACGAGGCAACACTTTGCTGCTAGGGATTTACGTCGTCGGGTATGGTCTAAGGAGATAACACTCATGTAAAAGCTGAATAAAGCCACAAAGAGCGATTTGTTGATGCTTTATTGAAAGTAGTAGGTACAAGACTTAGGGTGTCGACTCAATGAAGGAAAACAAATTCTCTGATTTTCTCTGATTTTCCAGTAATTTTCGGCCTCATCAGCTATTACATACTTTCGTCAGATATTGTACTATTTCTTTCCGGACATTTTTCATGAAACACCACATGGACGACTAACCCATAAAGAGTGGTCCAGTACAATCTCAAAATGAATAAAGTGTTGGATACATTTTATAGAATGCAAAAAAGACACAAATTGCGCGTTGTCAAAAACGGAAAGCCACCATATTTTTCTAAATTCACAAATTTTAAACATGGTAAGCGCCAGCTAATCAATTCAAGAAGTAACCGGGATGTTACTATGATTGATAGCAATGTGTGAAGGAAACTGCAACTATCTCGAAATAAATCTACGAAAAAGGCTTGCTTAATCGCTTAAAGTTTTCAGCAAGTTCATGATCAGTTTCTTACCTTCATTTACTCCTTGATACTCGGTCCCTAGCGTTGTACATATGGAACACTTGTTTTTAATCCCATTGTATATGTTTTTCCCTTGAACACATTTTGAGATTCAGCTCCACAAGAAAATTATTACGGATAGTACGCTTAACCAAACCAAAGATATCTCATTAACAAGATATCCCATTAATAAATTCCTCGAACAAGGCAATGTATACATCACCCTTATGTGATCGCAGTGCCATCTGGTGAGTGCACATTGAAACTGTTGGGAGTCCTTCGCCAAGTTCATCACCAGGGCTCAATAACTGACAGGTATAAATCAGCATGACATATAGCCCCGTAACGTAGGTAGATCACCTTTTCGTGGTACGTTACGGGATGTAAGATCTACCACCGATTCCTAGTCCTGACTACTTCAAACTAGTGGAACAGGATTTTTCAGTGATCCAAGGAACACAGCTTAGCCCTTGTTACTTTTTATGCTTTGTTGATAGTGACAAGACTCGGCTTTGTCCACCGAGGATGATCTTGAAACAAGGAAAACATGAGTTAGTTAGTCTTCATCTATGTGATTCCTAATCTTCTATTCGTTGTTCCCTAGTTTGAAGTGGTTAAGACTAGGGTTCTGATCACTATCGGTGTCATTCTTTGATTTTGTTGCTAAGGAATCCAATTTTGACTGACAAAGGGGCGCGCCTTTGGAGGGTGTTCCAACACTCCGAGAGGTATAAATATCGGAACCTTTCAATTAGAATCGATTCCTTGCGATTAAGGCAAGAATGACAACTGTATCAAAACCGAATACTTCATCATTTCTCAATAGTGATGAAGTAATACGACATGCACTAAACTAAGGACACAGGATATACTACAATAGGTCAATTTACTGGTCGCAGTAGTGTTAGGTCCCGAACAGAGAGAAAAGAAGCATGACATATGCCAGCGTGGACGTTTATGATCAGTGGAAGGAAGAGGACGATATCGTCCTCGGTGTCATAATTATATTGCGATAGCGAATTGCGAAGTTTCTCACTTTTTGTGATTGCACCGATTTTCAATCAACAGAAACACTTGAGAAAATAATCACACATCCCAGTTCGTATCATGGCTTGTACATAAAATGTTTTACTTTCGAGTGAACGAGTTTGCAATGTCACCACTGGTAAGATGCAAATCTTTAATAGTAATTGATGATTGCGAAGCTGTTGCTCAAAATAATCTTTATAAGCATAGAAGTATACATGAAAAAAAACCAAGGGGCAAGACAACTCCTAATCAAGAGAAATTTTAGAATTGCTTTTGAGGCACCTCGAGTAACTCACATTGCTCTGTGAGCAAGATCACTGCCATTTTCTTTCTCACTTTTCTCATCACAGGAACATTTGAAAGTCCACCTTCAGGCGAAGCCGAATAGCTATTGTTAAACAAAACAACAATAACTCAGCGAAACTCGGAGACCCTTAAATTGATTGATTTGATTATCCTGGATCATCTCAGTTTAATACCCTTCGTTCAACCCTTACTAACTGTGAACGTGAACGGAACCTGTTGCAGCCTTACGCTTATCAAGGGCGAATGCTTTTCCGTCTTGATATGGTGGAAAAACTCGATCTGCCTGACCAAAAACTCAAAATCCGAAAAATTACGTACCCCTATACCCGTCGAAGTAATCCCGTTCCCATCGCTTGACAAACTGCCGCTGGATGAAACTGCGAACCGAGCTCCGAATTAACACGGTGACGTTCTGCTGACGGTGGACATCCATCCTTCCGCTTTAGATGTTTCTGCGGTGCCTTCCGGGTCATCGTGAGAAGGTCCCGTTTCTACGATACACCACCAAGTGTTGTGGCCGTCACTACGTACGTTCTTCGGTTTCTCGTTGACTAAGTCCATAGCGGACCAAGTGTAGAATGTGTAGTTCGTTTCCATCTGTTTTATGGTCAGCTCTGACGATATCGAGTGATTGGTAGCGATCTTGTGAACTTGATCACGTCTCATGACGATCCTGTACTTGGTCTTAACATGGCTGTTAGAATTCAAAGAGAAAGTCGACGAAGAGAATCTGTCAGCTTGATCTGTTCTTCGTCTTCCTGACCGGTCTTCACTTCGGTTTCGTCCGGTATATCGTTGATGGGTTTGTAGTCCAGACGAGGATCGCAGTCACCGGAAACATTGGCAGCGTTTACTTCATCGTCTTCCTCTTCTTCGGCTTCGGAAGTGTAATGTTATTGGGTGTTAATCGGTTGTTCCCCCCACCGGGGAGATATTTCCTATACGGAATACTATGGTGGCGGATGGGCCACGGTTGGAATATTGCTCACCACGCTATGTTTGATCTGCTGTGATGGAATCGTCATACTGTAGCTAACTTGCATGGTGCCAACGAAAATGTAAGTCGGGAGGAAATCGTCTTTTCCAAAGGGACTGCTGTTACGAGTATTGGATCAATCGAAGCTGATGCGATCGTTGCATTATAGGTGTTGATCAGCGATGATCCTTTCGGAGTGACGACTAAGACTAGTTGCTGAGGAGTAAGAACAACTGCTCAAAGCTAGTTAGAAGTGTAGGTTGTGGTTGGTAGTAAGCAGGTACCTGCACAGTTTCTTCCATAATATTCAAGCTACTCAAAAGCCTCAGGGTACACTTGGGCTTACTTTGTTTACAAACAAAACTGACGTCTAATATGAGACGCATATTCTTAAAGGTAGTAAACTGAGTAAGCAGCGAAAAAAATCGATGAACGTCGATTAAATATTGAGGCTGGCTTTAAACGCAAATTCCTCGAGAATCAAAGCACATCCAAGCAATCTAACACCGTCATCTGATGAAGCAAACTTCCTTTATCGAATGACTTTGTTAGTTTGCGTGGGAGTGTTTTGATTCTCGAGAATTTTGTGTATAAAGCCATTGTTAACGTCTGGTTGTTCCGCCTATTTCAATTGTTGGTCTAGAATTATTCCCAACACCCCAGCCATTGGAAATGCAAAGTATCGAAATCATTGCTAAAATGCTGGGTACTGCGAACTCACTCAATGTGCTTGTCACTTGGGAGCCAGTGAGAACTGTCAAACGGGAGCCAACCAACCAGTAGCAACAAATGCAGTTACTATTCTTATCTATCGTCAAGCATTGCAATCTAATAAAAATGATTCATACTTTACTCAAAGACTCAAAGACAAAAACCAACAGTATAAAAACCAGCATAGCTTTTATGACTCCGCTGAGTTTTCAATTGCAGTAAAACATACTTTGGCAAACCATGTATGTAAATAAACTTTAATAGGGTCATGGAGGCACTCAGAGCGACTCAGAGCAGTTTTCCATTGGCTTGCAAAATAAAATCGATTGACTCCGCAGTACCCAGCTTAAAATGCCGTCTTCATTGTCCAACACATTCAATTGAAACAAATTGTAGGAATCATGATTACCATAAAACGGATTATCTTTGACAATGCGGGTAACTTTGATAGTAAAATATAATGATTAAATTTATTCTCTGCATTGTTTCCGCATTAGAAACTTGGGTTCCATATTTTGCTTAGGGTATTTCCGTTGATATCGGAAGAAGTTTTTACATAGTTTATGTTACATATATTACAAACATATTAAAACACAATTTTCGTTGTCGTTGTTGTTGTTGTTTATTACCGACACTTTACATCTGCTGATGCATTCGTGTCATTAAAAAAATGTTAGTGTACAGTGTGTTTTATGTGGTGTTAGTGTTAATTGTTAAGTTCATACTTAGCTTCTTTACTGCTCCGGTCCAGATTTCATCGCTTCTGCTACTGCTGTATTTTCTTTTCCTTGCTTCGTTCCACTACATATTCATCACTTCAGATTCAATTCTTTCCCCTTTTGGTTCTATTCTCTATTTCATTCATTTCTTCACCATCCACTACCATATTATTTTACTCTCCGACAGCTTCTGCTTCTGCATCTTTTCATTTCCTGCTTCTTGGATTTCCATCCGCTTCAATCTTCTTTTGATACCCGGTTTCACCTTCTTTATCGCCCTATGTTTGTGCCTGTATTCACCTTTCTATCTTCTTTCACCCCTTTTCGTTGTGCTTCGCGCTCTACTTCATCCTCTGCATAACCACCCATCGTCTTCTGCCTTCTTCGCATCATATTCTGTCACCTTCATCAGTTTCTATTTTTGCCCTTATGCAGGGGCAACTCTTCTCCTTCGTTTTCTTCATTTTCCTTCGTTCTTCGCTTTATATTCTGCCCCGCTTTGTTCATCTTGTTCCCCATTCATGTGTTCTTCTGCTCCCACTTTGTATGTTTCTTCTTAATCATCCTCTGTTTTCTTCTGTTGTCCTTAACGTCCTCTGAATCCGCTTCTCTTTTTTCCTCGTTTTCACAATGTATGATAGATATTAGCTTCATGCAGGAACTTCAGTAACCGCTTTTCACTGTCATCACATCGTTGCATAGTACCGTATAAAGACTAGTTGGATCGATCTCATGTTTCGTCCTGACTGCTTCAAATTTTCTGCAGTGTAGAATTACGCGCCAGACATCCATAACCGTTTCGGGCAAGTCGGTGGCGATGATTTCTTTAATATAAATTAGTGTGTCAGTCTGGTATGGCCGATACGCAAACGAATGAGTACTCACTGGTCGGCAGAACTATTCTGATCGATCCACTTTTTCGTGTCACGTTTTATCTCCTTCAGCTTGACTTCTGTAAGTTGCGCCCATCGTGCTCCCACTGTTGACGGACGGCTTGGTTCATTGCCTTAATGGCATCTTTTCTTGGAATACCGATATTGATTGGCGGATTATGTCGTGCTTCTCCGGCGAGTCGGTCCGCTTCTTCGTTGCCACGGATGCCAGCGTGGACGGTTTCGAAGCAGACATTCAATTTCTTGAATCCAGGGATGCTGCGATTTGCCACTCTCTATTGCTGAAAGACAGCTAGCTGAATCCGTCAACGACCGTTCGGGGAATTCGGAGGGGTATATATCGACACCACCGTCATAGGGGACGGAAGGAATAGGTTCTTGCCGGCAAAGTATGCCGCAATGACTGACAAAACTGTCACTTTCGTCTCTTGCAACGCTATAACGGACGGTTCATGCTGGCTGATGAGCAGCTTGAGCTCGCTGATGTTGCCACGTAGTCCACGTATGTTCCACTGGAGGGCAAAACAATTCGTGGGTGGACTGTTACCGACTGCTGACGGTAAAGAGTTGGAATAAATTATGCAAGCAAAAGCGTTCAAATGTTCAACTTTTTCCGCTACAGGCATTCTATGTTAATAGCACAGATAGTTCAGTGTGTTGCCAGTAACTTTAAAAATTATAAAAATTTCACACCATGGGTGCCAAACAGTGCCAATGAGTGTGCCCAGGTGTGCTCAAGTTATGCTTTGGCACACTGTGTGGTGTGACCAACCCCTTGCACATCACGAGATTCATACGAAACCGTTATGAAGATGGCAGTGCTTAACATAACAATTGTTCATAGTTTGACCGTATGAAATTCAAAATAAATTCTTGTCGCAAAAAATCATACAATATTCTTATGGAAATTGCTCGATTTGTATTCTCAGTGTATGAGTAATTTTTGCTCAACTTAAAAAGAAATGCATTGAGCAATCACAAGTGCGCAACTCTATTTGAAATTTGAAATGAACAACCATCCTTCAACTACAAAAGGTGTGGCAGCCAGCATTAGCTTTCTCAGACCAGTGTGGGGAAAATATTAAAATATCAAATCTCAACAAAGAACAAGATTACGTTTTATTTTTGTAAACACAAATCAACAAGCAAACAACTGCGTTTGATATTGCAAGCTCTGATATTGCAAGCTCTGATATTGCAAGCTCTGATATTGCAGCTTGGAATATCAAGCTAACAAAACTTACTAGCTGCAAATCTCACCAAACTGTGGTGAGATTGAGTTTCATGAATTTTGCTTTGCACCCGAACGCAACCGAAACTCGCTTTTTGCATATAGATTCAACGCTCAGCTTCAACTTTACCCGTTGAGAATAGTCTCTTAATATCAAAAAAGGTTGTAAAATCAATATCAAGCATGATATTTTGCTCGAATAGCCGGTAAATGCTGGGTAATGCGCAATACAGATCCCATTGAGATCACTAGCCTCTTCCCAGCAACTCCTATCCCTACCTCCCCGTGGTACCGGCCAGGAACTGTGAGCAACCTTAGGGAAGATCGGGTAACCAACCCCGGTGGGAACTTTGGTCATAGGCTGACAGGGAAGGGGGGGGGGTTTGCTTCGGCAAGCCTGAGCGTCTGTTCTCCAGGAGGAGCGGCTCACAACAGCGTCTGTTCTCCATGTTAGGGGCGGCTGATCTACGTCCGAGTGCCAGTGAAGGACTCTAAGCACAACTGTGCACCCTGGTCCTCCGGAAAGTTAGGGGGTTGGTGTCAGGCCCTGCGAGCCAGCCGTAAAAAAGCATTGAAACGGAAAATCAGCAACAGAGGAATACGAACCGAGACCAACGGCAACGATCCCAGCGACGAAATAGGACTTGCGATTGGAAACTCGGCACGTGGAACTGTCGATCTCTCAATTTCATCGGGAGCACCCGAATACTCGCCAATCTACTGAAAGACCGCGGATTCGGCATCGCAGCGCTGCAGGAGGTGTGTTGGGCAGGATCCATGGTGCGAACGTTTAGAGGTAATCATACCATCTACCAGAGTTGCGGCAACACACGCGAGCTGGGCACAGCTTTCATCGTGATGGGCGAAATTCAGAAGCGCGTGATCGATTGGTGGCCGATCGACAAAAGAATGTGCAGGTTGAGGATCAAGGGCCGATTCTTTAACTTTTGCATAATCAACGTGCACAGCCTTCACTCCGGAAGCACTGATGATGACAAGGACGCATTTTACGCGCAGCGGGACCGCGAGTACGATCGCTGCCCAAGCCACGACGTCAAGATCATCATAGGAAACCTAAACGCTCAGGTAGGCCAGGAGGAGGAATTCAGACCGACGATTGGAAAGTTCAGCGCCCTCCAGCTGACGAACGAAGGATATCCACAAAGCCACCTAGAGATCACCTGACCAACACACAGAAAACCAAATCGATCACGTTCTAATCGACGGGAAATTCTTCTTCGACATTATCAACGTCCGCACGTACCGCAGTGCGAACATAGATTCGGACCACTACCTAGTTGCAGTATGCATGCGCTCAAAACTCTCGACGGTTCATAACACCCGTCGAAGTCGAACGCCGCGACCCAACATTGAGCAACTACGGGACGCCGGAGTTGCCCAGGACTACGCGCAGCAGCTGGAAGTTGCACTACCCACGGAAGAGCAGCTTGGCGCAGCTTCTCTTGAAGATGGCTGAAGAGACATCCGTTCAGCCATAGGTAGTACTGCTGCAGCGGCACTAGGTACTGCAATCCCGGACCAAAGAAATGACTGGTTTGACGGCGAATGCAAACTGTTAGTAGAGGAGAAGAATGCAGCACGGGCGAGAATGCTGCAACACCGCACGAGATTGAATGTGGAGCGATACAGACTAGCGCGGAACAGACAAAACTCGGTTTTCCGAAGGAAGAAGCGTCAGCAGGAAGACCGAGATCGCGAGGCGATATGTGCAAGGACTTGGACGGTAACCTTCTCACGAACGAGTGTGAGGTGATTGAGAGGTGGAAGCAATACTATGACGAGCACCTCAACGGTGAAGCAGCAGAAAACGAAGGTGGCACGGCAACAGACCTTGGAGCACGCGCAGAAGACGACAGGCTACCGGCTCCTGATCTTCAAGAAGTTGAGGAGGAGATCGGTCGGCTGAAGAATAACAAAGCAACTGGTGTAGATCAACTACCAAGTGAGCTATTAAAATACGGTGGTGAAGCGCTGGCTAGAGCGCTGCACTGGGTAATTGCCAAGATTTGGGAGGAGGAGATATTACCGGAGGAGTGGATGGAAGGTGTCGTATGCCCAATCTACAAAAAGGGCGACAAGTTGGATTGCTGCAACTACCGCGCGATCACACTGCTGAGCGCCGCCTACAAGGTACTCTCCCAAATTCTATGCCGCCGTCTGTCACCATATGCAAGAGAGTTCGTGGAGCAATACCAGGCGAGAT
This sequence comes from Ochlerotatus camptorhynchus, assembly GCF_037179485.1. Lineage (NCBI taxonomy): Eukaryota > Metazoa > Arthropoda > Insecta > Diptera > Culicidae > Ochlerotatus > Ochlerotatus camptorhynchus. The sequence goes on from NW_027040640.1 coordinate 3,819,582, forward strand.
TCATGGGTGCCCGCGCTACCACGGACCAAATTTTCGCGATTCGGCAGGTTCTGCAGAAATGCCGCGAATACAACGTGCCCACACATCATTTGTTCATCGATTTCAAATCCGCATACGACACAATCGATCGAGATCAGCTATGGCAGATTATGCACGAGTACGGACTTCCGGATAAACTGACGCGATTGGTCAAGGCGACGATGGATCGAGTGATGTGCGTTGTTCGAGTATCGGGGACACTCTCGAGTCCCTTTGAATCTCGATTGGGTGTGATCAGAAGAGCTGGGATAGACACGAGTGGCACGATATTCAGGAAGTCCATCTAGCTCCTTGGCTTCGCCGATGACATTGACATTATGGCACGGAACTTTGAGATGATGGCGGAAACGTACATCAGACTGAAGGCTGAAGCTGGACTTGCCATCAACGCATCAAAGACAAAATACATGAAAGGAAGAGGTTCTAGGGAAGACAATGTTAGCCTCCCACCCCGAGTTCAGATTGACGGTGACGAAATCGAGGTGGTCGCTGAGTTCGTGTATTTGGGCTCACTGGTGACCGCCGAAAATGATACCAGCAAAGAAATTCAAAGAGGCACTGTGGCAGGGAATCGTGCCTACTTTGGACTCCGGAGGACGCTCTGGTCGAATAAAATTCGCCGCCGCACGAAGTTGACTGTCTACAAGACGCTGATTAGACCGGTGGTCCTTTACGGCCACGAGACCTGGACTATGCTCGTTTTCGAACGGAAGGTGCTGCGTACCATCTACGATGGAGTGCAGATGGATGACGGAACGTGGAGGATGCCAATGAACCACGAATTGCATCAGCTGCTGGGAGAACCATCCATCATCCACATTGCAAAACATGGGCAACCACGGTGGGTTGGGCACGTCGTAAGAATGCCGCACGATAACCCAGTGAAAATGGTTCTAGAAAGCGACCCAACAGGAACAAGAAGAAGAGGCGCGCAGCGGGCAAGGTGGATCGACCAAGTAGAAGGTGACCTGCGGACCCTTCGCAGACTACGAGGCTGGCGAACTGTGGCCATGGATCGAGTAGAGTGGAGACCACTTCTTCGGACAGCAGAGGACAACAAGGCCTTAGCCTGATTGGTAAGGTAAGTAAGCTAACGAACGGGAACGGCCTACGACTCATCGATTTCACCGCTTCCAAGAACATGGCCATGCGTAGCACCTTTTTCCAACACAGCTTTCCTTATCGTTACACCTGGAGATCACCACAGCAGACCGAATCGCAAATCGTTCTGATTGATGGACGGCACTTTTCCGACATTATCGACGGAAGGACCTATCGTGGCGCTAACATCGACTCTGACCACTACCTGGTGATGGTCAAACTGCGCACAAAACTTTCCGTCATCAACAATGTACGGTACCGACGCCCGCCACGGTACAACCTAGTGCGACTGAAGCAACCGGATGTCGCCTTAGCATACGCGCAGAATCTCGAGGCAGCGTTGCCGCCAGAGGAGGGCGAGCTCGATGTGCCCCCTCTAGAGGACTGCTGGAGTACAGTAAAAGCAGCCATCACCGACGCAGCCGAGAGCACCATCGGGTACGTGGAAAGATGTCGACGGAATGAATGGTTCGACGAGGAGTGCAGAGCGATTTTGGAGGAGAAGAACGCAGCGCGGGCTGTAATGCTGCAGCATGGAACCCGACAGAACATGGAACGGTATAAACAGAAGCGGAAACAGCAGACCCGTATCTTTCGGGAGAAAAAACGCCACCTGGAAGAAGCGGAGTGCGAGGAAATGGAACTGCTGTGCCGTTCCCAAGAAACACGGAAGTTCTATCAGAAGCTCAACGCATCCCACAACGGCTTCGTGCCGCGAGCCGAAATGTGCAAGGATAAGGACGGGAGCCTCTTGACGGACGGACGTGAGGTGATTGAAAGGTGGAAGCAGCACTTCGATGCGCACCTGAATGGCGAGGAGAACGTAGGCACGGGAGACCAGCGCAATGGAGGAAACGACTACGTCAGTGCAGCAGAGGAAGGAACTGACCCAACTCCCAGCTCAAAAACAACAAAGCAGCTGGTAAGGATGGTATCGCAGCCGAACTCATAAAGATGGGCCCAGAAAAGTTGGCCACCTGCCTGCACCGGATGATAGTCAGGATCTGGGAAACAGAACAGCTACCGGAGGAGTGGAAGGAGGGGGTAATCTGCCCCATTCACAAGAAAGGCGACCATTTGGAATGTGAGAACTTCAGAGCCATCACCATTTTGAATGCCGCCTACAAAGTGCTATCCCGGATCATCTTCCGTCGTCTATCACCTAAAATGACCGAGTTCGTGGGAAGTTATCAAGCCGGCTTCATTGACGGCCGATCGACAACGGACCAGATCTTCACCGTACGGCAAATCCTCCAGAAATGCCGTGAATACCAGGTCCCAACGCATCATTTGTTCATCGACTTTAAGGCGGCATACGACAGTATCGACCGCACAGAGCTATGGAAAATCATGGACGAGAACGGCTTTCCTGGGAAGCTGATCAGACTGATCAAAGCAACGATGGACGGTGTGCAAAACTGCGTAAGGGTTTCGGGTGAACAATCCAGTTCATTCGAAACTCGCCGGGGACTGCGACAAGGTGACGGACTCTCATGCCTACTCTTCAACATCGCTCTAGAAGGTGTAATGCGTCGAGCCGGGCTCAACAGCCGGGGTACGATTTTCACGAAATCCGGTCAATTTGTTTGCTTTGCGGACGACATGGACATTATCGCAAGAACATTTGATACGGTGGCAGAACTACACTACCCGTCATAAGTGACGACTCACGTGGAAAAGTATTGCAACACTCATTTGAATATTGCATCACCTAAAAAAGTTTAGCATCACCCAAGAAAAGTTTATATTTTCACTAAAATTTGGACAAATTCACTGTATCACTGTTAAATTATTGTGGTAAACATTCAAAGTTTTGTAGAAAGTGATGGCTCACAGTAGAGAAGTTAGATATCACTATGGATAGTACTGAATCATTTCGAGCTAGAAATCATTTCAAATTTATTGAACCTTAGTAGATAAGTTTGAATCTCGTGAAGTCGTTGCGATTCTATACACAAAAGTTTAGTATGATTTGATTTTTTTTTTTTTTTTTTTTTTTTTCTTTATTTAAGAGATTTTTAGCCTTAGGCTAGTTCACCTCTAGGTGGTATGATTTGAATTTGAAGTGAATCAGAACTGAAAAGTTTGAAATCACTTGAATTGATGTGAATCAGACCTGAAAAGTTTAGAAATCACATGAATTTGATGTGAATCAGACCTGAAAAGTTTGGAACCACTTGAATTGGATGTGAATCAATCCTGAAAAGTTTGAAATCACTTGAATTGGATGTGAATCAGACCTGAAAAGTTTGAAATCACTAGAATTTGATGTGAATCAGACCTGAAAAGTTTGGAATCACTTGAGTTTGATGTGAATCAGAGCTGAAAAGTTTGAAATCACTTGAATTGGATGAGAATCAGAGCTGAAAAGTTTGAAATCACTTAGATTGGATGTGAATCAGACCTGAAAAGTTTGAAATCACTTGAATTGGATGTGAATCAGACCTGAAAAGTTTAGAATCACATGAATTTGATGTAAATCAGACCTGAAAAGATTGAAATCGCTTGAATTGGGTGTGAATCAGACCTGAACAATTTAGAATCACATGAATTTGATGTGAATCAGACCTGAAAATCTACTAGATCAATAAATTTGAAATGATTTCTAGCTCGAAATGATTCATAGTCTAATTCTGGCTTTCTGAATGTTTACTACAATAATTTAACAGTGATACAGTGAATTTGTTAAAATTTTAGTGAATTTTTTTTTTTATATATCTTTATTAAGGAGACTTTCAGCCGTTGGCTGGCTCGTCTCCGAAAAATATAAACTTTTCTTGGGTGATGCTAAACTTTTTTGGGGGTGATGCAATATTCAAACGAGTGTTGCAATACTTTATCACGCGAGTCATCACTTATGACGGGTAGTGTATACACCCGCCTGAAACACGAAGCAGCAAAGGTCGGACTGGTGGTGAGTGCGTCAAAAACAAAGTACATGCTAGTAGGCGGAATCGAACATGACAGGATTCGTCTAGGAAGTAATGTTACGATAGACGCGCTTCCATTTATTAACGTCCTTTTAAACAAACCACCTTGAGGAGGTGGAGATAGTTAATTCAGGACGGCCAAGTCGTAACCAGACCCAGCCGGTTAGCATCCCCAGGTAGCGATAATCACAGGCTACTTAGAGTTGGCTATAACCTTTTTGCTCTGTCATCGTCATCACGGGCACTACCGATGTATTGACAGTAGTGCTTTGGTGACAACGATGATCCCCCGTTCTTGTTCGCATTACTGACGGCAAATATCACCGCCAGCAACCCCACCGGGCACCGCGTGGAGGTAAGAATCGGAGTTCAGGTGCACAGAGGTCGCAAATCGCCGGTCAGGGCAGAACCCAACAACCATTGATAGGCGTTCTTATGCACCTGCTTTACCCGGCTTACGATAGACGCGGATACTTTCGAGGTAGTGGAGGAATTCGTTTACCTTGGATCCTTACTGACGGCTGACAACAATACGAGTCGTGAAATACGAAGGCACATCATCAATGGAAGTCGTGCCTACTACGGGCTCCAGAAGAAACTACGGTCAAAAAAGATTCACCCCGCACCAAATGCACCATGTACAGAACGCTAATAAGACCGGTGGTCCTCTATGGACTATGCTCGAGGAGGACCTGCAAGCACTCGGAGTTTTCGAGCGACGTGTGCTAAGGACGATCTTCGGCGGTGTGCAGGTGAACGGTGAGTGGCGGCGAAGAATGAACCACGAGCTCGCTGCACTCTACGGCGAACCCAGCATCCAGAAGGTGGCCAAAGCCGGAAGGATGCGGTGGGCAGGGCATGTTGTAAGAATGCCGGACAACAACCCTGCAAAGTTGGTGTTGGCTACTGATCCGGTTGGCATAAGAAGGCGTGGATCGCAGAGAGCACGATGGGCGGACCAGGTAGAGCGTGATCTAGCGAGCATTGGGCATGACCGAGGATGGAGAGCGGCCGGCAGCCGCAAACCGAGTATTGTGGCTTACTATTGTTGATTATGTCTTAAATGTGATGTTGTACAAATAAATGTGTATGTGTATTTTGCTCGAATACCACGCGTGATATTGAGAGCGAATGATAGCAAACAAATGTCAATTTTGCTAATGTTTATGCCATCACAGACTATAATTACATCATTGAGGCCAATAACGCCTGTTGATGTTTAGTCATAAATAAATATCACGTTATATAATATGGGATTTCTGTATTATTCAGTATAAACTGCTTTTGCTGAAATCAGCTCAGCAAAACATTTAGCTGGAACTTGCTTCTGATTTTTGGTGTGTGCGGCTGATATAAATTTTAGAAATTCACCTTATATTTAAAAAAGGGCGATTAGCGGGCTACTTCTACCCAGTACTTCATTCCATATTCGTTCCTCGAACGAAAAAAACAAATCCAGGAACAAAACGTATCATTCCGGGCCGTGATTTAACGACAGCTTACTCCATTAAAAAATTGAATGGTTCCAAGAAACGTTCAAAACAGTAAAGAAAAACCTTCCCAAATTCGAAAGTCATTATTCCACAATCTAACATATCAATCGAACCCCTCATCAACCCACCCAATCTCCCTATTCTCGAAGCCAAGAGTCAATAAACTTCCCACATTCGATGTTTTGAATGTTCAGTAAAATTCCATAAAACTACCACCAACTTCACGCTGCTCGTTGAACTGCTGTGGTGCCGGCGGTGGATGGAAGTGGAACTGCATCGTCATCATCGTCCATCATCATCTCGGCACAAAACACAGACGGCCAGGCCAAGCCAAGCGCGGCCCCAATCCAACTCTCTGTGATGTTTCGCCTCGTCCGGCAAGGGACAGAGAGAAGGGAAAAAAGGGCATTCTTTCAACCACGCGCTTACTGAAGTATGCCTCCGTCCGTCCTCTGTCTTGTGATGCTTTTTTTCTGGGTTGTTTGATTTTCTACATGTACTTTCTTCTGGTATACATACTGCTGTTTCTTTTTGCTTCCTACGTGACTTTCCTGTGTATTTTTGCTCCTCTCAGATAGCGCATCACCACCGGCATTTTTTGTTTGCCGTTCGTCTTCTTCACCTCACTGTCAGAGTTTCTCGCGTGGTTTGATTTAGGTGCATTATAACTAACGGACACCCGTTCCTTTCTCTTTTCTCTTTCGGTCAATTTCCGATTTAGGAGGCAACAATTAGTAGATGTCACCGAAGTTTTACCTTAGGTGACATTAGCGATTCAAAAAATGTCACGCACCGAGAAAGTCGTGACATTTCGTCTTCCAGCGTCCCAGAAAGCCACATTTTCTCATCGATTTTTTATGATTTACATCCCACAGCTCCTCTGTTCTTCCTCTTCACAAGTGCCTCAAGGTTTTATTTACTTCTCGCAGACCCGCTGTGCGCTGATGGCAAACCCGATGCCGGTCCGTCTTTGTTATTATTTTTCTCCGTCTCTTCGCTTTGATCGTCTTCTTTCTCAACAGTGCGGAAAGTTTATTTTTTGTAAACCTATACACATTCACTGACGATGACGATGATGATGATGATGATCGCATTTTGAGCGCCAACTGCACAGCGTGTCTGGGTCTTCTTCGTTGCTTCTTGACGATGGATGATAACCGACCATCCGGCACTCTTCTGAACTGCGCTGGATGCCGCATGTTTTCATTTTTCGCTTCATTCCTGGTCTAAGCTCAAAGAACGAAAAAGAAACATCTTCCAGATCGACCATTAAAGCGTTAAAAAAAGAACAATAACCCCATCTCCTAACGATTTTCGTCAGAATATCTAATACTTACCACCAAGAAGCGAAACGGAAAAAAAAATGGGAAAACAACATCAACAATAAACCAGCTTGAGCCGGTAAGGTGATGCTTCGTTAAATTGTTCGAAGTGGAACGACCGACAACGAAAACGGCGTAGCTAGCAGCGATGAAACCTGTCTGAACAGGAATCGACTGGAATAGTACCGAAATATTTCCCATATTTTGCACTAAGCGTGTCCAACTTATCAGACCATCAAGATACAGCGGTGTAAACAAACGACGCAATGCGTGGTAAACAACGACAGAAGGGCACCGCGGATGACACATTTGCTACGTCGCAGTAGCCCAATCAAACAGCGAGCCAGGAGGATCATGAAACTTGGGTTTGTTTACGCGAAAAGGGCGCGAAGGCCGCGTGGTCTCGCAGTCGGTACAGGAATAGAATTTAGCTTTTTGTTGTCGTACTACTCGCTTTACATCGAAAGCATATTACCCTCTGGCAATGATAATTGTTTTGTTTTTAATAGATTTCCTGGTTTTTGGGAAGCGAAGCGCTTAAAAATATATCTGCCAAGGACGGGTTTGAACTCGGTGCTTGAACTGCGGTACTAGAACGGTTCGAGTTTTGTTGTGAAATGTTTTTTGATGTGGCATCGTATGTTCGATCCTATTTTCAATGAAAGTTAGACATAAGAGCAACGCCATTTTTCTATATCGATTTGATAGGGCGGCGAATCACGTGTAAGGAAATGTTGATACTGAATTTATGATTGAGGTGAATGTTTCTAAAAAAAATCACATAATTCGTAATAATTTCAAATGTGATTACAGTTAACTGCGCGTAGAATGGATGACAAAAAAATGTTTTGTGATTGCAAAATCAGAGTGCATGTCGCTAAATCGTTCGATTAGTTCAAATCTAGATAGAACTGGACTGGCTCGATGATTTCTAGGAACTCAAGGCACGCCTACGCAAACCAACATAACCTTTGGGTAGGGCAAGTCTTTCCCTACACGATGGTGTGGTTAATTTGCGTTGGCGAGCCTTACCTTTCTAGAAATCATCGAAAGAAGTCATTGTTAACAAAAAGCTGTTACGCCCTAATTCCAGCTCTATCTAGAAATAATCGAATATCAAAAAATATAATCAAATAATTGAAAAATCAAAGTTACGATTGCCTCACAAATGACGAATGGGTGGTGAAAGTGTTAATGACGTTTTGATATCTGTCAAATTGCATGATTTTTTTTTAGCACATCATGATTTTTGTAATTGTGGATTTTAAAACTAGGTGTCGCATGATCAGTTTTGAATTTGCTTTGATTCTCCAATTTTGAATCGCATTATGCTAAATAAAAAAAAAATGATATATTATGGAATAATAACGTGCCAAAAAAATTATTGCTTTTGAGGCGGTTGGATCATATAAGTTCGCCTTATATGTTTATGATTGACTGAATCATTACAAGTAGATTTACACATACAGCTTCGACATCTTATTCGCATTTCAAGCTTATTGCTTATCGCATATTAGCTTATTGGAGAATCAAAGCAAAGCCAAAACTGGTCATGCGACACCTAGTTTTAAGATTCACAATTACAAAAATGATGATGTACTAAAAAACTGTCATGCAATTTTCATTACAATTTTCACCCACTCGCCATCTGTGAGTCAATCGTACCTTTGATTCTTCAATTAGGTGCTCCTTAGTGTTATAAATGCACTTCCACAGTTATTAATTGAGAGCTTTCGATGCCTGCATTATTCATGCATTAGTATAATTGTGTGGCAACTGCAATCTATGCCCAGGGAAATTTTCCAACCCGAAATATTCCTAGAACGGACCGGAAATCGAACCCAGCCACCTCCAGCATGGTCTTGCTATATAGCTGCGCCTTTACTGACTGAGCTAAGGGAGGCCCCGCTAATACCTATTACTTCAATGGTTATTTTAAGAATAATAATTAATGCACAGTACAATATTTTTATCATTTGAGCACTTGTTTTTCGTGTGTTTTCTTTATTTAAAAAAAATCGGTCGATTAATCGAACATTTCAAGATATTTATTCGAATGAATCGATTATCCCAACAATTAATCGACAATCGATTAAAAGAAAATTCTAGCATATAGGTCCCGAAGAAACGTGCTCAACTTTTTGGCTCAGCTCTGGTACTCTCTTCGGTCCCAAGCTAATCGATGCACCCCTCGAAGCATAGGTAAATCCACGAGCCCCTCATTCTATCTGTCAAAATTTCACAGCGAATCAAAACAAACATAGGGCGGTACTAGAATTTCGACTAGAATGGGGTACGCTTATAGATGTACTTGGGACCAATAGGCTAGTCAAGTAGTGAGCCAATTTAAATCGTTAGTTTCAACCGGTTGATTCTAGACATCCCTATTGACAACTTCAAGTTTATCCCGGTCACCGCGGCGCTGTAGTCGTAGTGGAGATGAACTTGAGATATATATTTTTTCAAATTTGTGATGAGAAAGCTATTTTGTAATTAGCTGATAGAACAAAAAAGTAGCGCCGGTAAGAATGGTACGTTAACTATAATTTTTAAATGCAAAATTAATTAAATTTCTTCCAAGTTAAAAATCAGTTCCGAATTTCTTCAACCTCAAGTCACGATTTTGGATCAAAAAAGTTTTTCGTTTTCGAAAGTACACCATGAATAAAATTCATGAAATCGTGAACATTGTTCCGCAAGCTAAACGTAACGCCTGCGCTACGTTGTACCGGGCTCCAGCAAAGGCAACAACTGTAATAGAAACGTGAACTCTGTTCTGAAAATAATTTTTTTTTACTTTGATTTGTTTTCCGTCGATCTTGTTTTACGTACTAAATACCAATGCTACCAACGCCAGGGAGGCAACTCCCACATCTGGACCCTACCTATCGACCCATCAACTCATGAACCGGGGACCAACGGCTTTACTTCCCATCCGAAGGAAGGCGTGATCAGAGATGTTATGCCTCAGAACATCCCGGCGGCGCCGACTGGAATTGAACCCAGGCCTGCTGGGATGAGAGGCAATCACGCTTACCATTACACCACCAGCACCGCTATTCCTGAAAATCATGATCTTGTACTGGCAAACGTGATTAAAGTTCATGAGTTGTGCTTAGTATCGCGAACCTTTCTTTTAAATTTGTCGAACCTCTTAACGGAATCCCTTTATGAAGCTTTGAATGTGTTCGTTTATTCCTTTTTAATTCCGTTATAATTGCTTATCTTTTGACTGATACGCGTATTTCGTCTACTACTTGCAGACTTCATCAGTGCCAAGTACTCAACACCAGTGAAGATTCCATCTTTTATCTACGAGTTATATACTTATCAATAGGTACTAAAAGTTAGCAGGTATCCACTGCCATGTCACAATTTACCTATCCAGGTACCTAAATTTAGTCTCCCACAGGTAGATGCATGCTACGATGTGTGGTTTTAGGTAGCATGCTAAAGAGTCTCGAGTATCCGTTCCCCTGATCTCTATTAAGCAATGTTGATGGATTATGTTTAAATATTTCTAAACTTTCTGCTACGTCCAGTTTTCAAGGCACACTCCACAGGATATTAATGTTACCCTTTGTCAAATTGTGGCCCTTTGTTATATGTTCTGCAACCTTGGATTTAAATTTATAATGAAGTCCTTTATCCATCTCTTTGTTAACCTTTGTTACCTCTGCGATGTGTTCCTTAAACCTTGTTTATAAAGTCATTTTCGTCTGACCAATGTAGATTTTATTGCAATCTGGACAAGAGATTTTGTAGACTGCAGATTTCCCTAAGACATTCATTTAATCTTTTGTTGATCCTAACAGTGACTTTAGCTGATTTGTCCTGCTGCTGAATACTAAAGCTAGGCCAAAACTTCTAAATCAATGGTTTGGTAATGTTTTTGTCGAAATTCACCGCTACCCGTTTTAAACTCTAAGTTACTGGTGTAAGAGTTGTCAAAGTACGCCTAAAATTATCCCTTGTTCTTTTAACGATTACTGCTTGAATTGTTTTTTTTTTCTTCTTGATACCCATTAAGTCTAGCAATTTCAAAAATGTGAGCTATTTCCTTTGATTTGCCTGTATCGCTAAAAGGAAGAGTTTGCATCCTGTGAACCATGTGGTGAAAAACGACCATTTTGTGTTGATGGGAATGGTTTGCAGTGCTCAACAATCAATACGAAACTAGCCTATTGGCCCCAAGCAAACGATTAACGTATCCCATTCTAGTCGAAATTCTAGTAGTACGCAATGTTTGTTTTGTTTCGCTATGAAAGTTTGACAGATAAAATGAGGGGTTATTGGTTTTTCCTATGTTTCGAGGGGTGAATCGATTAGCTTGGGACCGAAGAGAGTACCAGAGCTGAGCCAAAAAGTTGAGATCGTTATTTCGGGACCTTCTAGTCTTAGAGTTACCTCTATGCTTATACCATAGAGGTAACTCTAAGACCACTGGGTCCCGAAGAAAATCATTATTATTTTTGGCTCACTCAGTACCAGAACAACGGTCCCAAGCAGTCCCAAGCTATTTCACTCACCCCTGCATGTTCTGCATGAATCCACACACCCCTGATGTTATCTGTCAAACTTTCATAGCGAATCAAAACAAACATAGTGTAGTAATAGAATTTCAACTAGAATAGGGTACGTTAATCGTTTACTTGGGACCAATAGGCTACTAAAGTGGTGAGCCAATTTAAAATCGTTAGTTTCGTATTGATTGTTGCTTATACCTTGTACAGACATACAAAGTTCACTGTTGTTAAGCTAGTACCACAAATGGTACGTTTTGAGGTACTAGATTAAAGAAGTACAACGGTACTAATTTGTATGTCTGTCTGTGGTATTAATGTACGGATGAATACGTTTTTTCAGGCACTCCTGCTTGTACATTTTGACAGTCTTGTTCGTCACGTAAACCAGGGCTTTTTGTCCGCAGCCGCAAATACCTTGCCAGATCATCGGTAAGATCAGAAGCTTTCTTGCAAATTTATCGACAAAAACTAGTTTGAACTTGCTAAAGGACCTCACCTTGACCAGTGGCTCTATAGAGCTTTTGTCTGGGAAGCTGCCCATAATCCATCTTCACGTAAGTTTCGTCGTCTATGAGGATGAATCCTTCGTACTTTGTAAGAACCTCATTGTACAACTTCCGGGCTCGTCTTTTGGCCACTAGCTTCTGCTTCAGTGTCCTGTTTGGTTGCTTACTGGCCCGAAAAGATCGAAATCCTTCTGGCTGACGAATCCTTCTGACGGCGCTTTGGCTGGCATTGAATTCCTTGGCGATAAAATAATCCGACAGCCCTGGGTTTGCCCTAACCGTTCTCAACGCCTTTAAACTTCCTTTAAACAAATAAATCATGACGAACTTTCCATCACTGAAAGAGGAAACATTTCAAAACAAACTTCTGTCAAAACATTCCAGATCCGACCGCTAGGAGCACTGCAATAAAATAAACAGTGCGTCCAGATATTAAATGACTCAAGCTTTAAAACCAACGAAATACCTGCATGATTCCATCGATGGCTGCAAATCGTATCCGAATACAATCCTACCGGATTAAACTTTGTTTCATTAATTTAGTTGGTCACGTCTCCATAATTTTTACACAAATAATAATTTAACGGCGCCGGTGGTGTAGTGTTAGGCGTGATTACCTCTCACCCCAGCAGGCCTGGGTTCAATCCCAGTCGGCGCCGCCGGGATGTTCTGAGGCATAACATCTCTGATCACGCCTTCCTTCGGATGGGAAGTAAAGCCGTTGGTCCCCGGTTCATGAGTTGATGGGTCGATAGGTAGGGTCCAGGTGTGGGTGCTGCCTTCCTGGCACGTCGGTAGCATTGGTGCTCAGCACGGAAAACAAGATCGACGGAAAAAACAAACCAAAGGAAAAAAAAAATAATAATTTATCCATGAATCCGATGTTCATTCAACTGATAAATGTTCAAGAACTAGCTTGGCGAAGACATTAGATCTATGCCTAAAAAAACGTGGCAAGCCGCACCAGTTCACGAAAGCCATGGATGCTCCCTTGCGTGTTGAGTAGAATACCCCCCAGAGCAACATTGTCATTCGATTGATGTGTACCTACAGGTAATTGATGAATCTACGTTACGGTCGGCCAGCAGATGGAAATGATGTGAAAATGATAATGACGTTTTGCTAGCTGTCAAATCGTATGGAATATTTTTTAGTACATCATCACTTTTGTGGTTTTGGATTTCAAACCAAGGTGTCGCATGCACTGGTGCAGTTTTGTGTAGATTCATCAATTGAAAAACAACTCTAATAGTTTCGCTTATTTTGATCCAAAAATTTATCAACTTGCTGACAACTTCAAAATTCTGGTAAAGGTAAATCTGGCCATGCGACACCTAGTTTTCAGATTTGCATTTACAAAACTGATGATGTACTAAAATATATTCCATACGATTTGACAGGTAGCAAAACGTCATTATCATTTTTCACATCATTTCCATCTGCTGGTCGACCGTCACTTAAACTCATCAATTGGCGATATAACAATAACATAATGTGCCGCTTGCGGCAAATAGGAAAACAAATTTATGATGGTTTCAGTAATAAAAAACAAATCAAGTTGAACATTGCATTAGGTCCTAAGTAACATTGATCGATTCTCTTCGTCCACTTTCTCTTTCGTTAATAACTTGAGAACGAAACCGTTTCTTGTTGTGTTTGTACACGGCGAATGAGAACGACCCAAATTTGAGTTTAGTTCACTCATAATCGCCAAAAGTGCAGGAACTCAGCGATGAGTTAATTTGCCTCATGTTTTCCCAGGTTTTTCCAGGATTTTCCAGGGAAAAATTCCTGAATTTGAGAAAAGTAAAGATTGCATTCACTCAGTCTATTGGTACTACTAGGAGACTGAATAAAATTTTCGTCAATTTCCTCATTTTCCGGCAGATTTTTTAGGTTTTCCACAAGAAACCATGAGACAAATTTTACTCATCGCTGAGTTCCTGCACTTTTGACGATTATGAGTGAACTAAACTCAAATTTGGGTCGTTCTCATTCGCCGTGTAGTATTAGCTTCTTTTATCGATATGTGTGCTGAAAATACCTGGGAATGTCTTTATTCGGCCCTGGGGATACAAAGAGAAAGTCGACGTTTTTTTTAATATTTCAACATCATTTTTCACTTCTCCTATTCGCCACGAGCGCTATCGTTAGATCGCCAATAAAACACATCTAAATCTTAATTCGTTACGACTTTGACCATGATACCTTCCACAGCAACCCATTGTTCGCCATCAAAGCTTTCGTTTTAAAAGTCGAGCTTTTATTAGAAATAAAAAGCTCTTCCTAACACCCAAGCTTACACCCCATTATTTCTCGCCCGCTGAGCTGGGCGAGTTGCTGAAAATGAACCATCAAAATGAAGGACGATAAAGCAGGCGAAGCTCGAGCGCAAGGCAAAATCTGTTTCATAACAAATCCGGCACACAGTTTCATAAAAAGTACGGAGTGTTTTTATGCTGCTCGCAGCATTAATATTCTTCTCCTGGTAATCAGTAGAACTAAATTCCTAGTGATAAAATTGTAGATTTATAAGTTAAACATTTAAAATTTCGTTGAAATGAGCCACAATATGATGCGACTGGCCGGACAGCGATACATTTCGGTGAGTGAAAAATGGAGTGGATTGCGTGAAGGACAACCTGATATTTTTTTTCTTCTTGAAGGTTATGTTTACATCTACGTTCTATACCTGTTTTGCCTTCACTGACCTATATTCTATGATTGAAATTTAATGATAAACCCGTCACACGTTTGATTGTGTATATTCTAGATTTTAAGCCGAGTTTGGTCAGGAACAGCTGGAGCTGCTAAAAATTCAGAGGATGCCCTGAGAAAAACACTTCAAAATAAATTCCCTCAGGTATGTGGGCAATGTCTATGATGAGAGGCTTATCAGGACAATGTGGAGCAATTATTGACCATGATATTATCTAATCTCTGTTTGTCTTCCCAACAACCAACCGGCGCAATCGTAGGCTAAAAACGTAGTGGTAAGCGACATCTCCGGCGGTTGCGGATCGATGTACGAAATCTACGTGGAAACGACAGAGTTCAAGGGTTTATCGACGGTGAAGCAGCACCGACTGATAACGGAGACGCTCAAAAGCGAAATCAAAGACATGCACGGCCTCAGGATACACACGTCCGTGCCTAGTGAGTGAATAAATTTGATTTTTTTGATGCCCTAACAAGTTGTACGAATCATTTACTGTGGGATGGGAACGCGGTTACTCACCAATGAAAGTGTACTTTGCAGATTTCCTCCAAGGGCGTTGATGCACTTGAAACTTGACCCGACACTTTTCAACTCTCTTTCTACGCAGAATAACAAAAGAACAACGGGGACACGGAGTTTCTCTTCTAGGTTCAACAATAGATGCACCAAGCTCACGCGAGAATACTAGCCGATCAAAACTTGTAATGGCCGATCAGCTTCAATAATGCGAGCAAACACTACTTATCGCTCAATATGGCTCTACAAAGAAATTGATAACGCACAGAAAACCGCACAACGAATCAACATTCAACGATAAAAACAAACCGCGAAGCGAAATTCTTTTCCTTGACCGCAATTTGTGAGGGGATAATGCACTTTTTACACTGCGATATGCGTGAGACAGAATGCACCAACTAGCGGGCGAACGTGTCGGAGTGAATGCGATGGCAGAAGTGCTCAGCTGATTTATGAAATGTTTGTACTACTTTACCGACAAACGGTGTTGGGGGTGCTAAATCTAGAGGCACATTTCAAAAGGTCCTATCTGCTGTGATCGATTCTCTCGAGGTTGGTGACACATCTAGATTAAAGAGAATAATTATAAATTCAGGCTCTTTAATCTAGATTATCTTAATTTTATTGAAAATCCCACATAGTATATTATATTTTGATATATTATATATTACATTTTATTTATTTATATACCGTGCACTAGAAATATTTAAAGGGAGAGATAGGCGGAGAAAACAAAATACAATTCGGCAGCAGGGATTTGTTCCTAAATTATCTTGCAACCCTTGCTAAAAGCTAGCACTTCAAATAGCTTTTATTTTTGATTTGATTTACGTGCAAAATAATAACTGATTGCATTGCAATATTTTGCACATTTCTTGGTGCCATTTATTAACCAACGAAGATCAATTAATCAATAGAGTTAGAATAATGTTTTTGGTTCCAAAAACTAGTTGAATTTGAGAAGCACACAAAACATAAAGGTGATTGAATTTCTGTACGATTGCAATACTCTCAAATTTATTCTAGTAAGAATACGAAATCCTCTGAAAAATCTAATTGGAATGTTCGATTGGCTCAGATTTTGACAGTTCGTTTGGCTCAAAACATTCTCTCTGCCCATCTCTCCCTCTGAGTATTTTTACGGTGCACTATCTGTTTCTAGAGAGGGTCTTGTATACACGGTTATTCTAGAATACTCCTTTTATGACTATTTTTTACACATTTTCAAGAATACGGTTTATACATACGTCAAAAAATGTTTAGATTTTAGTTACAAATGAAGAGTACTTTTTATGCATTTCCGAGTATGTCAACGACGAACAAAAATGTGTAAAAAGTAGTCGCCGCTGAGAAAACAAAATTTATGCCGTGACGTGCCGCCATTTTCAAAATAGCTTTCATTGGAAAAGCAGCGTTTTAATTCAGTTCCCGGATTATAACTGTAAAAGGTGGTAAAAGTGTCAGCGGTGGGTCAGCGGAAAATGAAGGAATGGTCCAACACTTTGGAACAGGACGTCTTCATGACACTGGCAGGTAATTAAAGCATTTACTTTTATCTTTAACCAAATAAAAAATTTTAACCGAATAAAAAAGTAACGTGTTAAATGAAATTTTCAAAATAATGTAGATCATGTCCGTGGATGCCTCCGAATCATGGGACAACTGTCCAGAAAAGGCGGTAAAAAGCCACCAAACGTGATGCATTGGGAGTCGAGGAGGAGTTGGCAGCACCGCTGATTTGATGGATTGGTGTAAGTGTTTTGACGATTGATGCGAATAAAATGTAGAAAGGATTTATTGCATTTAATTAAATAAATAAATATTACTGTTAAAATTCTTATGCATTTTTATTCAATATTTGAAACGAACTTGAAATACAAAATTTGTTTTATCCTAGGTATTTTTTTTTTTCTTTTTCAATGTGAAAACTATGCATTTAACTATGCATGTGGGAGTATAAATTACGCATTTATACTTTGTTCGGGTTGTCAAAACTACGCATTTTTAAGTTTACTATGTGGTGTAAAAAGTATGCAGATTCTGACGTACATTCAATTTACGCAAAAGAGAGTAAAAACAGTATACTCCTTTATTGGGTAGTCCCATTTTCCAAAGAAAGAGCGTACTTTATAGTCATAAGAGAGTTTATTGTGATTACCGTGTAAGAGAGGAGCAAACTGCACGCAGAAAAAATACTGAGACGTAAACCAATAAAATATTTTGTTATTATTTAATACGAAATTTCGATTTATTTCAGTTCATAATGA
Organism: Ochlerotatus camptorhynchus; assembly: GCF_037179485.1. NCBI lineage: Eukaryota > Metazoa > Arthropoda > Insecta > Diptera > Culicidae > Ochlerotatus > Ochlerotatus camptorhynchus. The sequence goes on from NW_027040640.1 coordinate 3,837,001, forward strand.
AGTTTCAAATCAATAAAGAAGCCTATTTAAATCAAACCAGCACAATTTTTTTTAAATCTTTTTTTATCATTGTGTGTGTAATGCACGTTTCAAACTGTCAGTCTGTATCGACATCATAACATTGTTAATAAAGAAGCAAAAAAGTAAAATGATCATTTTCCTTGGCATTTTCTAATATTCTATCATTTCAGGAACTCCTCCTCCACCAACAATTACATTAGAATCCACACCATGGTGTACAGAAAGGCGCACAAGGGAAACATGTTCTTCCACCCATTCACGCACCAAATAAATTAATAAAAAACAGTGGCTTAGTTAGTAACTTAATTGAAACCTTAATTGAAAAATGTGGGTTTATTTTTTTATAATGACAGCTAATCTGACCTGAGAATTTAAATAAATTTGGTTTTGAAACAATAAAAATAACATTTGAATGCAACAAAAAACGACAATTACTTTAAATAATGCTTCAATTGGATTCAAGCAAACATTTTTTTAAATCAATAAAAGCCGATGTTCAATTCAATAAAATTAGTAGTATTATCCCAACTCAATTTTGTTGTTGAATTAATCTATCAGTTTTATTGATCCATATTCTATTCAAAATTTTGTTTAACATGATCATTTGATTTGATAATTTGTTTGATTGCACTATGTTTTTTTTCTGCGTGTGGCTGCTTTGGAGCCAAACGAACTGTCAAAGCCAGAGCCAATCGAGCACCACCTTTTCTTCGATACAATCGATGTAAATATTTAGAATATTTGACAAATCTCAGGTAATCATGACAGCAGTTGGTCTCTTTTCTTCATTCATATTGTTTTCAATAATCAAACGTTATGATTACCTGGGTTTTGTCAAAAAAAAAAGGTAAATATTTACGTAGTTTGTACCAAAGAATTAAAAATATTGATTGCATTGGCAGTGTTGCTAGAAGTCACTTAGGCATAGGTTGCCAAAGCAGTTTGTTTTGAATCCGCTCCTCTCTTATACTAGACCCTCTGAGGCATAACATCTCTGATCACGCCTTCCTTCCAAGGGAAGTGAAGCCGTTGGTCCCCGGTTCATGAGTTGATGGGTCGATAGGTAGGGTTCAGGCGTGAGAGCTACCTCCCTGGCGTCGGTAGTATTGGTGCTCAGCACGGAAAACAAATCAAGGAAAAAAAGAGGATTAAATGTGATTCCGGAAGCGATGTCGGGATCTGATCCTCAACAATGACGTGTGGAAACTATTATAAAGCTATGCTTATCTATAATTACTGAACGAAAAAAGAAGCTGAAATAAACCGGGACATTATTTTGTACAAATGTCCGTGTTTCAATAATCGTTTAATAAATCTATGAGGACCTTTCGAAAGCTACTCGGGAACACTTCATGATTGAAGAGATCAATCCCAAGCCGGATGTCGTCGGATGTAGCTCTTTTCGATCTTTTCCTAGAGCTCATCTTCCAGCCATCACCAGAATGCAGTAAATCTTCCGGGTGTCTTCCGTGCTAACCTGAAGAGTGAAGCAAGTCGGTATTGACTTCTTGCCGCAAGATTTCACCAATACATCGTTGCTAGTGTAGCCGTGTAAAATCGATTTGCTTATTATTTTCAACCACGAAATCAGCTGTCAAAGTGTTCGACTTGACAGCGGATTGTTTTTTATTTTCAACCAGTAAAACGCTTGTATTAGTGAAACTGCTCACTAATACTAACGGTGGTAGAGAACTCTATTAGCCGTACTAGCCAAATAATTCACATCCAATATGTGTTTCTCAACAAACCTGGGTATCTCGCTTTCCTTGATGACATTTTGAAAAACCTTCCGAGCTGCTTTGGAGATATTCTGCAGTCGATAGAAGCACTCCTGAGATGTTAGTTAATGAGAATTTTGAAAGAATAATATATCTCACTGAAAATAGAAACAATGTTTTGTTCACCAAAACAAAACACCTCGTTTCTCTAATTGACAAAAATGTTACATACGACTTAATCAAAAAGGACTCCAGACAGTCGATTAAGAGAATCGAACAAAGCATCAGGTGTTCGTGTAGGTTCGTGTTAGTGAAAAATGGGCAAAAATATTTACACTGTACACAAACATCATCCTCTGATCAAATGAAACCTCAGACCATTCAAAACAAAACACCGAAATCGCTTTTTCGAATGATAGCTGCAACCGGATGACGGTTGTTTTGAAATCAGTGATTTTCCTCTCGAATACAGGATGAAACTTGTTATGAGAAGGGATAGGGCCTTCAGTTGAAATGCGTAATGCTCTCTGCAGAATGACTGTCATACTAAATGGAAATGCATATGGTATTGCCCTAATAAAAAAATACCATAAACGAACGATAACCCTAATGATTGAACTATTCCACAAATGGTTTGGATGATACCTCGAACACGTCGTTAAGCAAATTAACCATAACATTGTTATTAGGGTGGTTCAGCCCCATAACGCAAATCATTCAAAACGATGATATAAATACTTCTATCGAACGTCATTTGCTGATCTGAGCTGACAAACGAGGTGGAAGCATATGCATCGCTATCAGAGCTGTTACGAACATAGGTAAAGCATGAAAACCAATGTTTGGCTAATTCGTGGTGGAGGAGGTTTTCTCCACCACGAAAATTTTTTGTATGCTTAATGGAATGGCTTATGATGGCTATTCAGTATGGATTTGTAGATTATCAAATTATAAATCTAATTAAAAGCACTTGCATGTCACACTATTCTTAAATGTTTGTCCTCTGAGTGCCGTATGTGTTATAGCTAATTTTCAAACGAAAATCATCCTGTATTTGGATGACAGTCATATGGATGTTCATCATCTGACGACGAATTCAACCATAAGAAAATCATCCGAAATTCGAATGCATATTGTTAAAGGGCTCGAGCAATGCAATAATCATTCGAAGTATTGCGGATGTTTTGGTTCAGTATAGTGGTGTTAGTATTTCAAGCTGAACATTGCAGTAGGTCCTAAGTAACATTGACAGATTCTCTTCGTCGACTTTCTCTTTGTATCCCCACGGCCATATAAAAACATTCCCAGGTAATTTCAGCACACAGATCGATAAAAGATGCTCTTATCCAGCATTTAATACGACAAACACAACAAGAAACGGTTATATGCTCAAGTTATTAAGGAAAGAGAAAGTTGACGAAGAGAATCGATCAATGTTACTTAGCTTGATTTTATTGCAATGTTTATATTTTTACACGAAACAGTTGGCAGTGACGTATTTCTATCTGTTCGCAGATGTTCAGCAATGTTTAGAATATTTTTGCTTCTAACACCAGACCTTATATAAATGTCATTGCATTGGACAGTATACCGGCAGTGCGGACAGTGACGGACTAGGACGTCGCCGGAGGCATGGTGGGTATATAAATGGTGATACAGCTTTGTCACTATATAGGCGAGGAGGTCGCGGGTGGGAAAAGTGCAGTTTTAGAGCAAATTGTAAACAAACTCGGTCGCTGTCCCATACAAAAATCCAACATGGCTGAATCATGAATTTGACACATTAGAACACCTATATGTAGCCACCTTGGCCGGAGGAACAAAAGAGACGACAAATCAAGCTGAGCCTTGCATTAGGTCCTAAGTAACATTGCTCGAATCTCTTCGTCGACTTTCTCTTTCGTCAATAACTTGAGCACATAACCGTTTCTTGTTTTGTTTGTCGTATTAGATGCTAGATAAAAGCTTCTTTTATAGTACGTTCAGACTACAGAGTTATAACATGTTATAGCGCTATCTTGATGGTGGTTTCTGTGTTGCAATTAGTTGACAACCGTTATAACATGTTATAACTCTCCAGTCTGGACAGCGTTTTATCGAACTGTGTGCTGAAAATACCTGGGAATGTCTTTACATGGCCGTGGAAATACAAAGAGAAAGTCGACGAAGATAATCTGTCAATGTTACTTAGGACCTAATGCAATGTTCAGCTTGAAATAATTATTCTCTTGGCGTTCCCTGTTTACAACTTATTGGTACCGGCGGAAGTGTTTGTTTATGTTTATGTGCAGTTTGAAAGTAAGTATTAATAAAGTATTTTGTACCTCAAAACTATTAAATTAATAAAACATTTTGTGTAATATGAAGTGTTGTAATCAGTAAATAAGTTTCAAACAAGTTGACAAGATGACCCAGTGCCATTAACTGAAACGTCTAAGAGAAGCATAGGAGAGAGAATTTCAGATTTCGGTTCTGAAGGAGTCGGCCGAATCCGATCATCTCGTCCAGGAAGGTAAGTTAACTGGCGTTCACGGCGACTATAACTCTTTAATCTTATGGTAAAATTCAATAAGCATCTATCAGTCTCTGCGTATTTTGTGTTATGTCTTCTTTTCACCGAAAAATCTCATAATTCGAAGGTGCGTGCCGTAAACGCTTCTATAGTTCTTCCTGAGGTCTTCGTGTAGACTTCCTGTAGAATTCTTCAGATCTTCTTGTGGACTTCTTTTGGATATTCTTGTGGACTTCTTACCGATCTTCCAATGAACTTCCTCCAGATCTTCCAATGAACTTGCTCCAAATCTTCTTGTTTTTCTTGCAGATCACCCTATGGATTTCTAGATTATCTTTTGTGCTTCTTCTAAATATCTCCTTTGTGGACTTTTTGAGGTAAAACACATGACTGAATGAGATACCCTCGTTAATAATGCTCCTCATTTTTTTCGACATCTGGTAGTGGTTTGTTTACATGGACTTACAAGATTTTGTAAAAGAACATAGTCGGACAACAAAAAAGTTTAACAACATAGTTCTTTTAAAAAACGTCAGTGTCAACATTAGAAAGGGGCGTAATTCCTTGTGTAAACAATGGCGTTAGTCGTCGATTTCTCGCGAATAAAATCTTACTCATGACAACTCCAACAGGTAGATGAATATATCCTCTACCAGCTGGCATTGTTAATTTGGAGGGGTGAGCTTTAATTCGCTAGAAATCGACGACCAACGCAATTACGCCCCTTTGAAATGTTGACACTGAAATAACTCGAATCCACTTGAATCGACTAACAGACAAAGATAAACAAACCACCTGGATGTTAAACTGAAGACCGAGGGGCTCATCGCGTTTATTCGTGACGTCAACGTGCAGCATTCTATTGAAAAATTGGTGGCAAGTGTGAAAATCAGTGCAATATGTCTCAATATATGGCTGCAAAGTACAAGCGCGAACACCGAAAGCGTGCAAAGGACCAACAGCCGGAAAAGCCTCCGAAGAAAGCAAAGACCGTTGCGGAACGAGTTCGGTGTCACCGGGCCAAAAAGAAAGCAGCCAAATGTAATGCATCACCTACTACCGGCTGGGACGCTGGAGAAGGGTCTTCAACGCCAGGTAGGAAATCTGAATTATTTTTACAAGGGACCGGTCAGACTTCCCATTTGTGGCACAGACCTAACTGGTCCATATTTACCGGCCAGAATTGATGATAGAAGAGTTACGCAGAGTGAAGCTTGCAACACTGATGTCGATTTTACTTTAGTCGGGGAGAATTTAATTGGCAGGAATTCATCGACCGGGTTTCTCCCGAGGTTTCTACTTTATGTAAGAAATCAACAGTTCAAAGGGACATCGAGCCTGAAGCTTGGCTTGCACCTCTCTGAGAATGAAGGTGAATGGTTGCCATGATCAGAGAAGTTGAGAATGTAATCACAATCACAAAACACATTTGCTTGTGGAATATTGGCACTTTGATTGATCTTGATAGGCACGTTCGGCACAGCTCAATCACTCGGCACGAATTAAGGTGGGCAGAGTTGAATATCTCTTGGAGCTACCTCGTGTTAGACGAACATCAATCCTAAGTCACGATTATGAAAGTTATATGTGTCGTTCATAGGTCGAGCCTTATAAAATTCTTAAGTTTGTTTGCTCAGTGTAATGTTCAACAGGGACTGCAGTAGCTAATGAAAAACCTGCGAAGAACAAAAAGAAACCAGATGTCCTGTCTTGTCTTAGGATTGCGGAAGAGAGACCGACGTTAGATAGAGGTGTTCCATAGTAACCACATGAGATAAAGATCTAAGAAGCCTACGAATTAAGGTGTTTGGTAGGAGAATTTTCTACTTTCATAACTGTTCCTACTTCTGAAGTAATTAGACGTTAATTCACAAACAAATCTTTTATTTATTGGACTTCTTAACAATTTGGACACGGGGACAAGTTCGAGTCACTTCAACACGATCCAGATCTTATTGGAATCCGTAACAAAAGGGATTAAGAAAAAGTTGTTCCGCCTATAGATACTATAAGATTCCATCTATAGTATATACAGTTCCGCCTATTCCAATTTGTTGGTCTAGTGCTACGTGCACTTTACCAGATTTTGTGGTGAAAGAAAATACGCGATTTACTATGGGCCGTTCACTTGCGCGAACAAGGAAACGAAACCGACGGACCAAGGCGGCTCTTGTACGTTACGCTAAAAAACGTGAGGAGTTGATGAGTGTAACCAACAGGTGGCAAGGTATTGTTGACCATTTAATTTGTCGGTTCCTGCTGAAGTACCTATTTGACCCTTTTTCAATAATTTTCTATGTGTCTCATTTTGCGATTTTGTTTTTGCAAGTGTAGGAAATTTTATAAAATTATACCTAAGTAGTGATTGAGAACATTTTCTGATGCCGGAATTTTCCGATATTTTTCCAGGTCTCAAAATGGAAATGCTTGTTGAAGGTATGTGATACAATGTTCTTTTTGAATACCTAATAAACATATTTAACACAACTTACCTAAACTTTCAGATGTACATTCGGCTCCATTGGAATGGGAAATCGTAATAAAAGAGGAACCGCTGGATATGGAAGATAGACCGACGCCGCTGCAGACGCTAGAAGAGGATGTGAAATTACCGGATCCGGACAAATCGGAAGACCTGATCGGACCAGACCCTGGTCAGTTATTGCTTCCGCTGAAGAAAGGTACTCGGAATGTAAATGATGTTCGGTGCCGCTTTTGTCTGCAGTTTATTCGACGTGATGACGAGCGAATCTCTGTACTGAGGCAGAGAGTGATATCTGTCTTGGGCTTCAGAACCAGCAAATTTTTCCCGCGTTCATGCACGGTCAGATGTTGCGAACGTTGCAAGACTTCATTAGACCAGTTTTACGAATTTAAGCAATCCTGTATGGCGGCGTTGACTCAATCGAAGAAACTTCTTGCCACCTTTGCTGGACGCCAAAAAGCTGAACGGCCAAAGAAATGTAAGACGGAGAATGTTTCCAGTGAAAACTTGATGAGCCAGCTCGACGAGCCAGGACCGGATTTGGGTATTTCTTCACCGGAGCTAAACTTGGCGCCTACCAAGGAGGATCCAGACTTTCCGTATTTCTGTGGCCGTTGCTCGACGCAGTTCGCTAACGAAACTAGCTACGTAAGCCACAAAGCGTTCTGCACCAACGAATCTAAAGTTCCCAAGACAATAATCCTGTTGCAGTGTGCGCAGTGTCCGAAGAAGTTCCGAAGTCAGAAAAATTTCACACTTCATACCAACTGGCACAACGGTATACACATGAGAGCCTATCCCGCGGTTGTTCTTAATTCAAAGCCCTTTCTCATTTTAGGAATACGAACGATTCCCTGCCCGCGTGAGGGCTGTGACAAGATGTTCTTCACCAATTACGATCGCCAAAGGCACGAACAAATCTGCGGTCAGGATGCCAAAGTGCTATGTAACATCTGTGGATCCTTGTTTCTAACGGAAAGCTATCTGCGTCAACATTTGATCACCCATGAGGACCCGCAGTTTACGTGCGAAGTGTGCCATAAAGGTTTCCATAAGAAGTAGGCAGCCGGTGATGGCGTAATCTGAGCATTGTTAAAAGTTATCTTTTTCTCTTTCACCAGAGCCGCTCTCACAAAACACACCCCAGTCCACTCGGGCGAACGGAACTTCGAGTGCGAGGTCTGTGGCAAGCGGTTCAAATCGCATGAAGCCCATCGGGTGCACCAGCGAATTCACACGCAGCATAAACCGTATGTGTGTCAGGCCTGTGGTGAGCAGTTCAGGTTGAATTGCTTGCTAAAGGCACATGTTGAGAAGGTGCATGGACCCGGAGAGGACCCGAATGAGGTTCAAGTCAAATCTGAGATCCAGTGAAAAGTTGCTGGATTGGCATTCCTATTTGGTGAGACTCAAGAAAGCATGGACCATAATGATACGCGAAGTTTTTAAGTAATTTTCAACTGTGTCCGGAGAGCATTCTTCTGTGGTTATGCCGGTAGTATACTATAATAATAATAATAATAACAATGAACTACGTTAATTTCAACATCCGCAAAACATAAACAAAAACGTCAGATTCAAATAATTAAACCATATATCTCAAACTTCACGCGTAAACGCAATTCACTACAAAATGATGAAAAAGAAGAAACAAAATCCAAAACGACTTAGAAACAAGCCAAATAACAATTAAATTGGGGAATTTGAGTATTCTTGTCATTCTAAGCAGCGTCTGTCCTTCTATTAGCATATACACTGATAGGCAAAATAACGTGCCCACATCGGGTCTTATTACGAGTGTCACTTCACGGTGAAAACGAAGTGAAGGGACCACTTGTCACTCACGGTGAAGTGATTGCCGTTTAAATCAAATAGGAATCACTTCACCGTAAAGTGACATCGGTAATAAGAGCCCAGTTTTGTCAACCCTGGCACCGAGTGGTTTGATCCGACAAGACCGGAAGAACGATTTGATCTTCTTGGCAGTATGCTTCGGGTCGTTGTACTGCTGAAATAATACGAACTTCTCTTCAGAGCCCGTCTGGACGTCTGGATCAGCGAAACCTCCAGATTTTCCCGCAGGATGTTGAGGTAGGAATCTACCATCATTATCCAGTCGATTTTCACGAGGCTTCTCACTCCATCCCACGAAAAACACCCCCAGGCCATCGCCAGCGTGGTAGCCGCCCTTGACGCCGAGCACCCCACACACCCGTGGATCCAAGCCATCATCCGATCTGCTCCACCAAACACCACCGTCGCCTGGATACCCGGTCACTGTGGGATCCAGGGTAACGTCGAAGCTGACCACCTCGCATCTTCAGGTCGACAAATGAGCAAATTAAGAAAAGTTCCAGGCCCGGATCTGAAAACCTGGCTTTCCAAAATTACATGGGAGTCTTGGAGGCAGGACTGGCTGGACTCACGAAATCTGTTCATCCGTAAAATTAAAGATAAGACACACCGCTGGGAGGACCTACCTGACCACCGCTCTCAAGTAGTGATCTCTAGGCTTAGGTCAGGACACACCCATATCTCACACAACATAACGGGAAATGGCGAATTCCACCGACCCTGTCCACTATGCCAGATCCACCATTCGGTGGAACACTTTATATGCCACTGCCCGCAATACCAAGGAGCTAGAAATCTGTTCGACATCCCCGGCAGCATCCGAGACGCCCTCAGTGAAGATCCTTGCCGCTCAGCGGCACTACTGGCTTTCCTCCGCGAGGCAGGCCTGTTCTCTCAAATATGACTACAGCCGACCGAGACATTACCTCCGAAAGCGGACCCCTCAATGATGCATGCTGTCATACCCTCAACTCCGACCATGAGGACAACTACCTGTACACCACACCACGACCAGCCCGAACACTTTCAACAACCACGACCACAGCTGTTCCGTGCGAAACAAGCTATAGTAGCTTCCAAAACACAACATCGTCATTCAAACCACCCATCGTGGCAACAACGCACTCCAGGTAGAATTTTAAGGACACCGAACGAGAAGGGAGAAGCACTATATACTTCTCTTCAACATGCTGCTGCCTGCTGCTCGCCGTAGCGCACGGCAGGCAAGTATATAGGACCAAAAGTAGCAAAATACGATAGGACGACTGCTATAAAAGCGACACAGCCAGCCAGCGTTTTTTTGAGTATTATTCTGACCACCATCCAAGTTACATCCAGTGAAGTAAGAAAGCAATCTGTAGAGAAATAGTGAACTAGTTAGAATAAAAGTAGTGTTAAGGTGATAATTTGATTAGTGTGTTGAATCTTTCAATCCGAACGAAATACAGTCCACTTCCAACCCACCGGAGTTGGCCACGGTAAACGCGCCAACATAGTGGTCCTTCGAACCGGATCCAGCGCCGCCCGTAGGAAAGGATTCAACACCATCGCCACTCGACCGAGTGTATTCCGACACGCTTCCGTGGTGTGCCAACCACAACGTGTACCGCCAGGAGAGGAATCAATTATTGATCACCGCCGCTTGCGAATCCGATTCGCAAGTTTCAACCCGCCCGCCGAAGGATTTTTCTACAGAACCGCTATTCCGAAACCATACGTGCTCGTGCTGTGTGTAACGTACGACGTGACAACGAGTTCATTATGCCAGTGGATCGAACCCCGAAAGGTAAGCCTGCTGCTAAGGAAGCAGTTGAGGGCACAGGCAAGGAGAAGCAGCACGACGAGTCAGCAATATTCGAAGGATTTGCAGAATGGGAAATCAGTGCTGATTCCGAAACCGTGAAGGAAATAACGTCGCTTTCCCGCCAGCGAGACCAGGTCACCATGAAAGTAGTGCGTGTGCAAAGGGCGCTTGTTGCCGCTCGAAACTTGGTGAGCCTCTCACAACTCAGGACGTACATGAAGAATATCGATGTGGCCTACAACGAATACAGCGCAGTGCATAGCAAAATGGTTGCTATCATTCCCCAAGAAAGTTTTCAACAGCAGGAGGAAGTTTATGTCGCATTTGAAGACCGATACAACTTCGTCCGCACGACCATCGATGAGCTAATCATGGCACACGAAAATGCCAGTGTTCGTTCTCAAGCCCCGCAACAACAAATCATCGTCCAACAGCAACCGTTGAAGGCTCCAATTCCAACCTTCGATGGTGATTATGCCAACTGGCCGAAGTTCAAGGCCATATTCCAAGACTTGATGGCCAACTCAGGAGACTCGAACGCGATCAAGCTGTATCATCTGGACAAGGCTCTGGTTGGTGCAGCAACAGGTGCTCTGGATGCCAAAGTAATCAGCGAAGGTAATTACCAGCAAGCGTGGACCATTCTCACCGATCGCTATGAAAACAAAAGGATCATAGTCGAGACGCACGTTCGTGGTCTGTTCAACTTGCAAGGAATGTCATCCGGATCCCACAAGGAGGTGCGACGTCTGCTCGATGAGTGCACCCGCCACGTCGAGAGTCTGAAGTATCTTGAACAGGAATTCCTCGGTATTTCCGATTTGTTTCTGGTTCATATGCTGACGACCGCCATGGACAACACGACCAGGATGGCATGGGAAGGCACACAGAAGAAGGGCGTGCTACCCAAGTATGCGCAAACCATTACGTTCCTGCAATCGAGATGTGAAATGTTGGAGAACTGCGAAACAGCTTTCCAGAAGGTTAATGCGCAGCCCGCTTCCAAATCGACCCCGAAGGTACAAGCATTCCAACCGAAAGCAAGCAACCCGAAGGTCCATGCCGCCGCAACCACACCAATCAGCAAGGAGGTTTGTGATTTCTGCCAAGGTGCACATCGCAACTACCAATGCAATGCGCTTGGTAACATGTCCTTTGACAAACGTATGGAGAAGGTACGCACAACTGGTGTGTGTTTCAACTGTCTGCGCAAGGGGCACAGCTCCAAGGAGTGTTCATCACCGAGGTGCTGCCAAAAGTGTCAGAAACGGCATCATACACAACTCCACAACGACGAGGTAAACCGAGAACCGAAAGCCAACGTGTCCGTTTCGAAAGAAGAGTCCCGCACAGTTCAACCGAACAGCACGGTAGCAAACCCGCCATCCGGAAGAGATATACCGAGCACATCCTGCTCGTGTAACTACGCCGATTCCACGAAAACTGTGTTCCTGCTGACAGCGGTTGTCAACGTGCTGGACGAAAACAATCAACTGCATTCATGCCGAGTACTGCTAGATAGCGGCTCTCAGGTAAATTTCGTAACAAACAATTTTGCAAATCTTTTAAGAATTCAGAAGCATCGTGTCAACGTTCCAATCTGTGGCATCAACGACGTCAGGACTGTAGCCCACGACAAGGTGATGGTCAACATCCGATCTCGACTCACCGACTTCCAAGCACACGTGGAGTGTTTGGTTACGCCCAATGTGACAGGTGTCATTCCGCCAACAAGAATCGACGTGTCATCTTGGAACATTCCCTTCGGCGTCCAACTAGCCGATCCGGAATTCTACAAACCGGACAAGATCGATATGCTTCTTGGTGCAGAGTTATTCTTCAAGTTGATGCGACCAGGACATATCAAACTCGACGACAGCCTTCCCGATCTCCGTGAAACCTGCCTTGGATGGGTTTTAGGCGGTGTATTCACTAACACGATCCACGCCAATCAACCACAACATTCGCTCATCGTATCGTTGGATGACATCGAGGAATCCATTCAACGATTTTGGAGGCTCGAAGAGGTGCCAGATTCGAGTCCTCTGACGAAGGAAGAACAGGAGTGTGAAGCCCATTTCGTCGCCACCCACCAGCGTGATGAAAATGGACGATACCAAGTGAGGCTACCGTTCAAGGATAACGTGCACGAGCTTAGTGACTGCCGAGCGGTTGCTTTGAAGCGATTTCAGATGCTGCAGAGGAGGCTGCAGCGGAACCCCGATTTGAAAGAGGAGTATGTTCAGTTCATGCGTGAGTATGAAGAGCTGGGACACTGCCACGAAGTACGAGAAGAAGACGATCCACCGCACCAGCAAAACTACTACCTGCCGCACCATGCGGTACTTCGCCCATCAAGTTCGACCACCAAGTGCAGGGTGGTATTTGATGCCAGCGCCAAACCAACAGTGAACCACCGTTCACTCAATGAGGTTCTACAAGTCGGTGCAGTGGTACAGAAAGAACTCTATGACGTCATACTCAGGTTCTGCAAGTACCCAGTTGCATTCACAGCCGACGTGCCGAAGATGTATCGACAAATCAAGATGCATCCAAGGGACACACACTATCTCCGTGTTTTTTGGTGTGAGCAGCCGTCAGAGCCACTCCGAGTCATCGGTTACATATGGAACAGCATCGGCTCCGTTCCAAGCTACCAGGTGCTTGCAGCAGCTCGCCGATGATGAATCAACCGATTTTCCGATCGGTGCGCAAATCGCCAAGGAGGATTTTTACGTCGACGATGCACTTTTCGGTGCAAATTCACTTCCGGAGGCCCTAGAAGCAGCAAGGCAGCTGGAAGGCTTACTGAAGAGAGGAGGGTTTTCGCTGCACAAGTGGTGTTCCAACTCAAACGAGTTTTTGGACCACATTCCAAACGATCGACTGGAACAGCCCGTTCCATTGGAAGAATATGGACCGAATGGAGTCATCAAAGTGCTAGGCTTGCTTTGGGATCCAAAAGCCGATCATTTCCTCATCGCAAGGCCGCCAAAATGTGATTTGAATCAACGATCAACGAAGCGTATCATCTACTCCGAGGTGGCCAAGCTTTTTGACCCGTTAGGACTTGTGTCACCAGTGATTGTCGTCGCCAAGCTACTAGTGCAACAGCTGTGGAAGCACAAGATTGGCTGGCATGAGCCCGTCAACGACTCGATACAGGAGCGATGGGTTGAATTTGCAAATACCTTGCCAGCACTCGACAAAATCGCCATACCAAGAAGAGTTACGTTCCACGACGCCGTGTCCTACGAAATCCACGGTTTTGCCGACGCATCATCATTGGCGTATGGTGCATGTGTTTATGTTCGAAGCCTGTTCTCCAACGGTTCCGCCAAGATGAAGTTGCTGAGTAGCAAGTCCAAGATTGCTCCGCTACATGACCTTTCAACGCCTCGAAAGGAATTGTGTGCCGCATTGCTACTAACTCGACTCATTCAGAGGATTATCCCAGCCATGCAAATGGAATTCCGTGACGTGGTCCTCTGGTCGGACAGTCAAATCGTTCTGGCGTGGATGAAACGATCAGCCGATCGCCTCAAGATTTTTGTCCGAAACCGAATTCATGAAATCAATACCTCCACTGCAGGATATCGCTGGTGCTACATCCGATCTGGTGATAATCCAGCAGACATCGTGTCCAGAGGTCAGCTACCAAACGATTTGCGCAGAAACAATCTTTGGTGGACCGGACCAAGTTTCCTCACGAAACTCGAGTACGACGAACAGGAGTTAGTCGATATCCCCGACCAACAGCTTCCCGAAATGACAAGCACCGAAATTGTCACTTCGGCTGTGGTGGAACAGTTTCCACTGTTTTCCCGCTTCAGTGACTTCAGGAAGATCGAACGCATCATGGCATTGGTACTTCGATCCATCGCCAACATCCGCACCAAGAACAGGTCACAACGTATCTTCAACCGGTACGTTACTATTTCCGAACTCCGTCGATCGAATTTCACCATTATGGGGATGGTTCAACAGTCAGAGCTAGCTGACGAAATACGTCGTGTCCAAACCAACAAACCGTGCCGCAAGCTAGGAGGCTTGAATCCAGTGTTCGTCGATGGATTGCTTAGAGTTGGTGGTCGCCTGCAACATTCGAATCTACGAGCCGAGACGAAGAATCCGATTATCCTTCCGAACAGACATCCACTGACGAAGCAGCTAATCCGCACAATGCACATCGAGCATTTGCACCTTGGGCAAAATGGCTTGATTGCTGCTATGCGCCAGAGGTATTGGTTGCTGAGCGCCCGTTCAACCATCCGGCAAGTGACCCGCAATTGTGTAAGATGTTTCCGCACAAATCCAAATATGTCAACGCAGCTGATGGGCAATCTTCCTCAACCGAGGATAAATCCAGCACCTCCGTTTGCAGTGACTGGTGTCGACTACGCCGGCCCATTTTGGATCAAGATGGGAAATTACCGATCCAGGCTCATCAAGGCTTACGTGGCAGTATTTGTTTGCATGGTAACAAAAGCAGTGCATCTCGAGGTCGTGTCTGATCTCACATCCGACGCCTTCTTAGCTGCGCTACAACGGTTCATCAGCCGAAGAGGAATGGTGCAACAGTTGCATTCTGACAATGCCACCAACTTCCGAGGAGCACAACACGAGTTGCACCAGCTATATCAACAGTTCCAGGATCAGCAGTTCACAGGACGTATCCAGTCCTTCTGTCAGCCAAAAGAGATCGAGTGGCATTTCATACCGCCGAACGCACCCGAGTTCGGTGGCTTGTGGGAGGCCGCTGTAAAATCGACAAAGAGACATTTGGTCAGAGTGGTTGGCTATTCCAAATTGTCATTTGAAGAGCTAACAACCATACTCACCGAAATCGAAGCAGTTCTCAACTCTAGGCCACTGTTTTCGATTTCCTCCGATCCAGCCGACATAGAGGAAATTACGCCAGCTCATTACTTGATTGGTAGACCACTTACAGCCGTTCCGGAACCATCCCTTGAAGACATCCAAATTAATCGTCTGAAAAGATGGCAACATCTACAGAAGATGCGTGAGGATTTTTGGAAATCTTGGTCCAGAGATTATTTGTGCAGCCTTCAACCGAGGTCAAAGAATACCAAGACGACATCCAACCTTCGCCCAGGAATGGTAGTTCTACTGGAGGACAAAAATCAACCACCGCTTAACTGGAAGCTAGGCCGCATCATGCAGGTATTCCCAGGGCCAGATGGATTGGTCCGAGCCATCGATGTGTCGTCTAACGGAGCTACCTACCGACGACCGATCAACCGGATCGCAGTTTTGCCGATTGAGGACAACGAGCCACCAACCCTGAGTGATGTTGAATCTACGAGTCAACCGGGCGGAGTATGTTCCGTGCGAAACAAGCTATAGTAGCTTCCAAAACACAACATCGTCATTCAAACCACCCATCGTGGCAACAACGCACTCCAGGTAGAATTTTAAGGACACCGAACGAGAAGGGAGAAGCACTATATACTTCTCTTCAACATGCTGCTGCCTGCTGCTCGCCGTAGCGCACGGCAGGCAAGTATATAGGACCAAAAGTAGCAAAATACGATAGGACGACTGCTATAAAAGCGACACAGCCAGCCAGCGTTTTTTTGAGTATTATTCCGACCACCATCCAAGTTACATCCAGTGAAGTAAGAAAGCAATCTGTAGAGAAATAGTGAACTAGTTAGAATAAAAGTAGTGTTAAGGTGATAATTTGATTAGTGTGTTGAATCTTTCAATCCGAACGAAATACAGTCCACTTCCAACCCACCGGAGTTGGCCACGGTAAACGCGCCAACAACAGCTAAGAACAAGGACTTCCTCTCCGTTAGCCATCCCAGGAAACCCTCCACCTCTCAACGTAAAATGAGTCAGCATCAAAAGACAATAACCGTATCTTAGATATCACTCTGCATAACATAAGTATTCCATATTAAAGGGACTCCCTTCTGGAGCCTCCCCCATCTTTCAGAAGTGCCCCCTCCGGACACTTTTTTCAATTTTTTAATTCTGTAACCAACCCCATTCAGGGGTTCCCGGAGATGAACCAGCGTCTGGCTGAAAATCTCCTCAATAAAGACAATCAACCAACCAACCAACTCCCAGGCCATCCCATTTCTTCCTCCATGCTTCACCATGCCTTGGATGTGGCGCTCCTGAAACTCCTCACCCGATCTGCACCACACACGAATCCGCCGCTTTCGGTTAAACAGCTCGAATTTTGATTCGTCCGCGCAGAGAATCGTTTTCCAGAACTCTAGGGGCTTATCAGCATGCTCCTTGGCAAACTTAAGTCGTTTGGCTTTGTTTGCCTTGTTGATAAATGGGCGCTTTCGGGCAACTTTGTTATTCAACCCCTGTGCTACGAGACGGCGACGAACAGTTCGACCGGAAACTGATAGCTGAAGGGTTTCCTGGATCTATCCCGCGGACAGTTACCTTCAGGTTCTTCTTGACTTCGCGCATGATCTTGGTGTCCGTTCTCGCATCCGTTTTGCGCTTTCAGCCTCTGCCAGGGTGATCCACTACTGATCCGAACGTTTTTAGTTTCAGGAGAATTTTCCCAACCACTGCCTTATAGTTTTGTTTATTTGTTATGTTTGCATCAACAGACTAGAAATAGTCCCAATGATGTGTTGTAAATAAAAGTGCAGATTATACAGACTACATATACTACTACAGTTACAGACGAAAATAACAAGGTTAGCATTGTCAAGTTACTAAAAATTTATAAGTCTTAAATTTTACACTTAGCTGTTGGGCATCAAGCGCCTTCGGTCAGCAAAAAACGCAGAGAATCTTCGGCGAAGCATATTCCGTGTCAAGTGGAAATCGAACATCGACGCTACTCGGTTGAACACTCGCTTACTTACTTACTTATCCTGGTCCGACATCCCTCAGGATCGCACCTGCATCACAATGTTACGCCAATTCACTCGGTCCGTGGCTGCTTGTCTCCAATTTCTTGACCGTTCCACACTTCCAAGATCCTGCTTCACTTGGTCTAACCATAGAGGAAACTCTAAGACTAGAAGGTCCCGAAATAACGTGCTCAACTTTTTGGCTCAGCTCTGGTACTCTCTTCGGTCCCAAGCTAATCGATTCACCCCTCGAAAATCCACTAACTCCTCATTTTATCTGTCAAACTTTCATAGCGAATCAAAACAAACATTGTGTAGTACTAGACTTTCTACTAGAATGGGATACGTTAATCGATTTGCTTGGGACCAATAGGCTAGTCAAGTAGTGAGCCAATTTAAAATCGTTAGTTTCGTATTGATTGTTGCTAACACCCCAGCCGGCATCGCGGGAAGGTAGGGATAGTAGTTACTGGACTATTAAGAGGCTAAGGACCGCTAGTGGGGTCTATTTTATACCTGCAGATACACGAAGTATCAATGGTACGCATTGTCCAGCCGTTTACTCGCTGAAAGCCGTAAATAGCGCTCCCTAAGCTATAATTAGTTCGAAGAAGTGGAAGTTATAGCATAAGATTGTTGCGTAGTGATCGAGGTTGAACATCAATGTTCACTTGTTGCAGAATTGCTTCGCAGTCGATTCTTCTCTGAAAACATCTCTTCGGATACGTAAGGGCTCGACATTGATCAATTGGCAGCGATTCTCGTAGCTTGGAAGACGAAGTGGGTATCTCCAAGGTAGCTTACGGAGCGCGAAGAAAACGTCGTTGCACAGATTCAATTCGCTCGGCCGCATTATTGTAGTTCGGGCTGCAGACTGCAAAGCAGTATTCCAACGTAGATCGTACGAGAGAGCAATAGCAACAGCAATAGAGCGATTTAAAGCAGTAAATGTCTGTGAAGTTCTTAGTAATCTTGAAGACAACACCAAGAGTTCTGGACGTTTTGTCGACGACATACGATATATGATGTGAGTATGTCAGCCTTGAGTCCAGAAAACACCTAAGTCTTTCACGCAATGCACCCGTTCGATAGTCGTGCCCAGGCATGGAAAATCATTTGCATTCATTTCGTTCATTCATTGGCATTCATTTGCCTCTAACTTTCTTCATCAACAGAATTCCGTAAAATTGTACATGAAGCTTTTGTAGGTTGTATAATTAACTACAACTTTTGCAAATAGCTCATATCAGGCAGAACATGTTATTGTTTTTCGGTGAATGTAATTTACATTTATTCAAAAACAATGGTGGGTTCAGTTTGCTCTGGTTCATCATGCATAAGAGATACAGATTTGAGTCTGTGACAAAAGTTGTAGCTAATTATAAAACCTACAAAAGCTTCATACATTACTTTACGGAATTCTATTGATGGAAAAAGTTAGAGACAAATTAATGTATGTAAATGATTTTCCATGCCTGGTCGGGCCGAGTAGTTTGTAGTTGAAAATGATCGGTTGTTTCTTGCGTGAGAAAGTACACAGTTCGAAAAAGTAGTGTAAATTTCTGTTCAATATGATGCACATAAATGGAGCGTCACATATCATATACGTTTACATTATATATCATGTAAAGTTCTGACACATTTCATGCAATGTAGCAAATATTGTATACAAAAGCCCATCTTTCTAAACAACATTGTTTGCAAGTTGCTCGGTTGCGTGAAATAAAATACAAGTCTACGTGAATGAATGTTTACATCACAATTAAAATTCAGAATTTTTATCTGTGTAATGATTGTACACTTAGCTGGGTTGACCACCAGAAGGTTTAGACTACAGCAGTCAACAAAGATGTCCAATCTGATTTTGGAGAGAACGGCGAGTGAGTGGCCCTATATCGTGACTACAGTATGGAATTGCTGTGGATCGTGACTACAGTATGGAATTGCTGGACAAATGAATGGCTGCGATCGCAAGATCTTTTTATCCGGAAAATTAAAGGGAACACCAGAAGATGGGATGATCCGCCTGAACACCGATCTCAAGTAATTCTATCGCGGCTGAGAACGGGTCATACCAAAGCCTCTCACAACATGGGAGGCGGAGGTCCATTTAGGAAGCAATGCGAGACATGTAATGTGCCACATACAGTGGAGCATTTCCTATGCAACTGCCCCCAGTACTATGGACCACGCATCCAATACGGGATTTCAGCAAGCGGCAGGAACACCCTGAGTTATGACCCCTCTAGCAACAAAGCATTGAACTACTATTGGCAACAACCACTGACTCAAAACGGACGAGCGACTATATTAAGATGATGCACGAATAAGGACACGCAAATGGACGAATGAAGGTACAAAATTACGCACAGCGACAACAATGGAACTGAACACGAAAAACTACTACACATAAAAACAAAATGACCACAATAATCGGACACAAGACCAAGCGACGACAATGGATTATTACACGGACCAACTACTAGACACACCCCAAGTTATCTGAATATCTGCCAACAAAACCAACTCCGTTATTATAACTCTGTCAAACTCAATTGTACCCTTTACACATCAGGGGGGGCGCTCTCTGAAGCCCTCTATCCCTTTTTAAGTGACGACCCAGCCAGTGGCTGAAAGTCACTCTAATAAAGAAAAAAAGATAATCGTGGCCCTGTGATAACATGGTGAACGTCGTCGAAGTAAAGGAGAAATACTAATGGTCCCAGATGGCTACCATAAGATATATCGGACTTTGCGCAGAAACTTGCTGAGCGACAAGTACCCAAAGCTACTGTCAGTTGGCGCTCCGTGAGGTGAACGAAACCATCTCAAAATATTTCCACCGATCCCTAACCTAAAGGTTATACGGTTAAAATTTGGTCAAGGGAAAACGCGTGTAAATCGGTGAAATCGTTTATTTAAAAAATCAAATTAAATTTCTTTTTCAAGTTCAATTAGTATAAAATTCAGGAAAAATATTCAGTTAGGCTTCCGCTTTTCCAAATCCGAATTGCCGGGCCTTACGCTTGACCCCTACCATCAGATTTTGTACAGACACCTTGTCCACCTTCTTCGCCGCAGAAAGCCAGTTTGCCTTGAACTGCTGCTCGCCCTTAGCAGTTTTTTTGGTCTTCTTTAGGTTCCGCTTGACAATAGCCCAGTATTTCTCAATTGGGCGGAGCTCTGGCGTGTTGGGAGGGTTCTTGTCCTTGGGAACCACCTGCACGTTATTGGCGGCGTACCACTCCATGGCCTTTTTACCGTAATGGCAAGATGCCAAATCCGGCCAAAACAGCACGGAACAACCGTGTTTCTTCAGGAAAGGCAGCAGACGTTTATTCAAACACTCTTTCACGTAAATTTCTTGGTTGACAGTCCCGGAAGCTATGAAAATGCTGCTTTTCAAGCCACAGGTACAGATGGCTTGCCAAACCAGATATTTCTTTGCGAACTTTGACAGTTGCATGTGCTTGAAAACATATGCTACCTTTCCCCTTCCTTTTGCCGTATAAAACTCCTGTCCCGGAAGCTGCTTGTAGTCGGCTTTGACGTAGGTTTCGTCGTCCATTACCACGCAGTCAAACTTCGTCAGCATCGTCGTGTACAGCCTCCGGGATCGCGCTTTGGCCGTCGTATTTTGTTTAACATCGCGATTTGGAGTCACTACCTTCTTGTAAGGCTGTGAACCATTTGCCGAGTTAAATTTAACTCGTGGTTAAAAGTGACATTTCGAAAGTTATTTTTTATGTTCGAAAATCCCCGTGCTGTTGATCGACCGGTTTTCGAGCCACAGTTGTCAAAATTTAACTTCTTGTCTGTCAGAAGTAACCACGCTCGGATAGCAGGGTTAATCGATAACTTTCCATCTGTCAAATTTTAACCAAAAGTTAAAATAATTCACCAAATGGTTCAGAGCCTAAGTCGATAGTCCGGCTCGTTTTTTGGCTCGATGCACGGTTGTAGACGATACACCCAGCTTATTTGCGGCATCTCGGAGAGAGAGGTTAGGGTTTCGCTTGAAACTACCGACAACTCTCTTTGTCGTCTCAGCGGCTTCCGGTTTTCGATTTCCCCCCGATCCAGACTTCCTGGCTGTCGACAAACGTTCCCCAAACACTTTAATTACATTTGTAACGGTTGATTTGGCAACTTTTAGCGATTTTGCCAACTTTGCGTGCGAGTAGCTCGGATTTTCGCGATGCGCGAGCAAAATTTTGATACGCTGCTCTTCTTGCTTGGACGGCATTTTGACAACTGAAGAGTGAATTCCAAAATCAAAATAGGAGCAACATTCTACACACACACACCTTCAAAATGAGGGGTGTTCAGGTTTTTTAAATGCAAAATTGAAAGAAATACGTCAAGTTGATATTGACCAAATTTTGACCGTATCACCCTTTATCAAGCTTAGCGATCGCAATTTCGTGGTTCAGCTTATCGAAGGCTGCCGTAAGATCTGTGTAAATAACGTCCGTTTGGGTCCGAGCAATCAAACTGTATGTGATGTAAGACATTAGGCACAGCAGGTTCGTAGTTGTGGAACGCCCAGTTATGAACCCGTGTTGATCTATACTTAGATATTGCTTGCAATGCGCATTTAGGAACTCTATGACAACCAATTCAAAAAGTTTTGATACAGCACTCAGCGATGTGATTCCCCGGTAGTTGTTTACGTCGCGTTTGCTTCCCTTTTTATGAACAGGAAACATATCCGCAGTCTTCCAGCAAGACGGAAAGATGCCGTTGGAAAGAGAGAGCTGGAATATGCGGCGCGGTTGATCTAAAAGACAAGTGATGTTCTTTTTAAGAACAATCGACGGAACACCAACGGGTCCAGCCTTAGCTGAAGTCTTAAGTTTAGATGCTGCTCTAGAAATCGTATCTGTAGTGGTGTCGACAAAGCTGAGCGTTTGGTTGACCAAAGAAACTTTACTGGCCGCGGAAGTAATGAGATTAGCGGAGAGTTGCTCGTCTTCAAACACACTAGCAAATTTGGCTGAGAACAGGTTGCAAATGTCTTGTTGATTGCCAGCAGTTTTAATGGTTTTACCGTTTTACCATTAAAAATCATGGAAGAGGGTAAGCCGACTTTTTTTTATCCATTTCGTTTATTTGGAAGGCTAAATCGCGTTAGCTTTACGGAGCCGATAATTCATTGTTCACTGTTTGTAACAAAATTCACTTAATTATATGTCTAGTAGGAGTCAACGGACTGCATATAGCAGAGATCACGGGTTGTCAACACGTCTCTGATAGGAACATAGGGTTGTCTTCCTTGGGCCTCGAGGGTATTCAAAAGTCGCTCTCTGGCGGCGTCATTATCCGTACATTGCCAAACTGCGTGTTCGATGTCATCGTAACCGTTTCCACACCGACAGATGTTGCTGTCCACGAGGTTTATTCTATTGAGATGAGCATCTAGCGAGTAGTGGTTGGGCATAAGTCTACTCATCACCCGAATGAAGTCACGAGTTAAGCCCAAGCCTTTAAACCACGCTCTCGAAGAAACATTAGGAATAATTGAATGTAACCACCGTCCAAGATTTCCAGTGTCCCAATCGGTTTGCCAACTCGAAAGGGTACTCTGACGCACTAAATGGTAAAATTCATCGTGTGAAATTTGCCTGTCATATAATTCGCCTTCCTGCGCGCCCACCTTTGCGAGAGAGTCCGCCTTCTCATTGCCTGGGATTGAGCAATGTGAGGGGACCCATACAAAGGTAATCATATATGATCTTTCGACCAGTACACTCATCTGCTCCCTTACCTTTGAAGGGAAATAAGATGAGTGCCTACTTGGTTTCATCGACCGAATAGCCTCAATCGAACTGAGACTATCCGAGAAGATGAAGTAATGTTCTGTGGGCATATTGGAAATCATCCCCAATGCGAGGTTATTTGCTGCCAGCTCAGCAACAAAAACGGAACAAGGTTCCTGAAGTTTGCGGAAGGCGCTAGAGTTTTCATTGAAGACACCGAAGCCAGTGGATCCATTGAGACGGGACCCGTCTGTAAAATATCTTTTCATGCAATTGACTTGTTGGTACTTTTCAGTAAAAATACGTGGGATAATAATAGGTCGAAGTTGATCGGAAATCCCATGAGTTGCTTGTTTCATGGTCAGATCATATTCAATTGAGGAACTGCGATTGGTGAAGTGAGCACGGTCTGGAGTATAACAAGGAAGACACATATCCGACGATATGTAGTGGTGGTAGATTCTCATAAATCGAGATTGTGTGTTCAGCCCAAAAATTTCTTCAAAATTAGCAATTATAAGTGTGCTCGTCACTCCGCATTTGATTAGTATTCTGAGAGAGAGCTCCCAGAAACGGTTCTGGAGGGGTTTTACTCCTGCCAGAACCTCGAGACTCATGTTATGCGTTGAGTGCATACAGCCAAGGGCAATACGCAGACAACGATATTGAATTCGTTCCAATTTTATTAGGTGACTTTTTCTTGCCGAGAGAAAGCAGAAAGAGCCGTACTCTAGAACAGAGAATAGTTGTTTTATAAAGCGTTATGAGGTCTCCCGGATGAGCACCCCACCATGTGCCGCAAATTGAACGGAGAAAATTGATCCTCTGCTGACATTTTGCTTCAAATACGTAATATGGGCATTCCAAGTGCACTTTGAATTAAACCAGAGCCCAAGGTACTTGAAAGACAATGATTGGGTAATGTTTCTGCCCAAAAGATTAAGCTGCATTTGGGCTGGGTACCGCTTTCGAGTAAACACTACCAGTTCAGTTTTCTCCGACGAGAATTCGATCCCTAGATTCCTAGCCCAAGAAGACAAGTTATCTAAGGAATTTTGCAATGGTCCTTGCAAGTCCACGGCATGTGGACCTCTTACGGAAACCACACCGTCATCTGCAAGTTGTCTAAGCGTGCATTGTTCTGCCAAACAGTTGTCGATATCTTTGACGTAAAAGTTATAAAGAAGAGGGCTGAGACATGAGCCTTGGGGCAGGCCCATGTAGCTAATTCTGGAAGTTGTCAGTTGTCCAAGGGAAAAGTTCATTTGCTTTTCTGACAACAAATTGTACAAGAAATTATTTAAAATTCCAGAAAGTCCACATCTGTGCAGATTTTCTGACAAAATTTCAATGGAAACTGAATCAAAAGCCCCCTTAATGTCCAAGAATACTGAAGCCAATTGCTCCTTGTGGAAAGCAGCGCTAGACAATCGTTTGTTCCTTTGCTCTTGCGGAACCCAAACTGTGTATTTGATAGCAATTTATTTGATTCGACCCAGTGATCGAGTCTCCGAAGGATCATTTTCTCCAACAATTTCCTAATGCACGAAAGCATAGCAATCGGACGGTATGAGTTATGGTCAGACGCTGGTTTGCCAGGTTTTTAATGGCTATTACCACTATTACTTTGACCTGTCTCCATTCAGGCGGTACAATGTTGTTTTCTAGCAAGGAATTGAATAAATTTAGCAAGCGTCTTTTAGCGATATCTGGGAGATTTTTCAGAAGATTTAATTTAATCATATCGCTTCCCGGTGAGGAGTTGTTCGATGAAAGAAGAGCCATAGAGAAATCCAGCATTGTGAATGTTCTATCCAGAGAGCCGCCGCTCGGAGACGCTTCTCGAAGAATATGTTGTGCTGGAACTGAGTCCGGACAGACCTTTTTAGCGAAATCGAATATCCACCGGTTGGAGTATTCTTCACTCTCATTGAAAGCTGAGCGGTTACGCATGTTGCGAGCCACCCTCCACAAGGTGTTCATTGAGGTTTCTCGTGAGAGTCCCTCGACGTAATTGCGCCAATACCGCGTAACCGCGTTTTTTTGCTTTGATTAATTGTTTCAGCTTTGTCTCAAGCTTTGAATATTCCTCGAAGTATGTGGAGGTTTTGTGTCTACGAAAAGCTTTGAAAGCATCAGATTTTTCTACATACAATTTTGTGCATTCTTCGTCCCAACCAGGTGTGGCTGGTCTCCTTTTAAAGAGTGCATTTGGAACTTTTCTTTTTTGTGCTTCCAGTGAGCTTTTGTAAATCAAATCGGTGAGGAACCGATATTCTTCCAATGGTGGAAGTTCGACACCGATTGTCACCGCCGTTGCATATTTCTGCCAGTCGATGTTCTTTGTAAGATCAAATGGAACCCGAGATGGTTCTGCAGTGAGGGCCACACTTAATTGAAATGATGATTGGCAAATGATCGCTACCATGGGGATCATTGATAACCTTCCACTGACAGTCCAATGATAGCGATCTTGAACACAAAGATAGGTCGAGTCGGCTTTCTAGAGCCGGAGGTTTTGCTATACGTGTCGCTTCACCAGTGTTCAAAATAGTCAAATTGAAGTCTTCACATAAATCGTAAAAAATAGCCGCTCTATTGTCATCATATAGATCGCCCCACCCAGTACCATGGGAGTTCATATCACCCAGAATTAATACTGGGGATGGAAGAATCGAAACTAAGTAAGCCGACTTCCCTGCGTTGCTCATTTACGAAGTTCCAGAAGGATTTCGGGTGTGATTTTAGCCGCCGTTGAATCCTCCTTTGATAGCGTTGAAAACAGAGACGACTTAACCGCTTATACTCGTGGTTCAGTCTGGCATAGTAGCATTTCAGCGGCAGTGAGCGGAATTTGGTAAATCTTCTGAGAGCAGCCTTCTTAGTTCTTTTCAACGAGTGAAGATCTTTCGTCATCCACGGGACGCGAGAGTCGATATGGATGATCTTTTTGGAAAGTGATACCACAAACGAAGTGACAGACGACTAACTGGCGAAGAAATCCATTAAAATAATATGGTTCACTGTAATGGAATTTTCTTAAAAGCTTGTTACTATGGTTTACTCATTATTGGGTCCAACCGAAGAGTCCAATCACAGCCGTCTAGAAAATAATTTGATGTTAATAAACCGAGTTTAGTCCCTCAACATCTACCGTATCCCTCCGAGATCTTCATGGTCAATAGTATCGTAAGCGACGTTGAAATCGACACTTTTGGAGGACCTATCGGCAGTTCTTACATTTTAGCCTGTTACCTTATTTCTATATTTGGCTTATTACTCCCTCTTTCCACTCCTCCGGTAACAGTTCTGAATCCCAGAACTGAGATTAATTCCTGACAGTCGGTTTAATAAGTGGCCAACTCATCCGGAGCCATCTTAAAGCGGTCCGCTCTGAAACCATCCATCTGCCTACTGTTGCTTTCGGGTGGTCTTTGCTGAGGCTAGAAAGCTCCTTCAGGTCACGACAATCATATCCGAGTCAACGGCTTCTTCAAAACCAACAGCACGTGCGAACCAACAACAGTGTTTAGCCCTACACAAACAAAAGATATATTTTCCTCCAGCTTTTACTCATCGCATGCATTCAAACCGGTTGCCCCGGTTCCTCCGGTTCGTGTCCCTTCTCCAGGTGCGTCTTCAGCAAACAGTTGTACATAAAACGCTGGCTACATATATGGCATTCGTATGGCTTTTCCTGCGTGTGGATCCGCTGGTGCACCCGGTTCGCTTCGTACGACTTGAACCGCTTCCCGCAGACCTTGCACTGGAACTTGCGCTCTTCCGAATGGGTTGCAGAATGCTTTTTGAGATTGGCTCTGTCGGAAGAATGGCACTATTCAGTTTAAACCGAATTTGAGAATGCACCGTAACCTACCTGGTATAGAAAGCTTTGTTGCAGAGTTCACACGAAAACTTCGGATCGCCGTGAGTATCTAAATGAATGCGCAGAGCTCCTCCAGATCGAAACAGCGAACCACAGACGCTGCATATCAATTGGGCGTCCTGACCGCAAAGCTTTTCGTGCGTGTGGCGAGCTTTCGTATTGAAAAACATCTTGGTACAACCGTCTCGCCGACAGGGAATCGTGCGTACTCCTGAAATGAAAGGGACATTCGATCGACGTTTTATCGGAATCATTTAAGCGACCTACCGTTATGCTTGTTGATATGAAGTGTCAAATCCTGCTGGCGATGAAATTTCTGCGGACAGCGAGAGCATACGAACGCCGGTTCTGGACGTACTTGAAACTTGATGCAGAACGGTTTGTGGTGTATGTAAATTGTTTTGGTCGAAAACCATTTCCGGCAACGGCCACAATAAGTTTTCTTCTGCTCCTCATCTTCCACCACGGCGGTCGACGGAGCTGGTTCCGGTGCAGAAATATTGGAAGCGGCATCAGAGATAGGCAGATCCGTTGTTCTTTTTCGAACAGTCGGCTTCGTAACAGTTTCGTTTGACGCTGTGGGGAAATGATTCAACCAATGTTTCTTTAGCACCAACCTAGAAAAATCAATTGAAACAATTGAAAAACAGCATAAAAAGTTAATCAAACCCATCGCTACCCATCGGAAAATTTCTCCATGCAGATCTCACATTCAAAACTTGGTTTCTTGATGTCCTGTTTCAATTTTGTCGAGAGTGCTTCTGTGCTTGGTATTTGCACTTCAAGGCTTTTCTGCTTGGAACCTTCATTTAACTTTTCCTTCTGTTGAACATGCTTCTTCGTCTTGCTTCCCGCGGGTCGTTCACTTTTCCTTTCCATTATCTTTGCCTTATTCACAATCTTGGGCTTCAAATTTACAAACTTCCCTGCACTTTTGTTTGCCCCGGCCCAGACGAGAAGTTCTGCCGGTCGTGCCAATGCCACCAAACAGGACCGCTTGAACTCGTAGAACAGTTCAAACATTTTCCGACACCCTTCACAACAGGCTGGTCGCGTTCCCGGCGTGCCCCATTCACGCAAGCCCAACACAAATTCAATCTTCAATTGAGTGATAGCACCTCGTCCACTGGCTTCCCGGAGCTGTTTCAGACAAAACTTGCATCGGGTCTCCAGCTGGTTCTCTTCCTTTTCCTGCAATAACTTTTGATTAGGATCTTGACCAATCGGATCAAGCTCCTCTTCCGCCGGACATGTATCCTTCGGATCCAAAAGTTCCACCTCAACTTCCATTTCATCCTGCTGCAGTATTTGTTCATCCTGTCCGGCCTCCAGGGGTTCCAGTTTGATGTCGATTTCGACCGTCGATTCGAGTTCGCCTGAAATATTGGATGACATGAAATGATCTGCTCGAAAACAACTAATGTAGGTACCTTCAGCGAACAATTCCAGATCATGTAGCGACTCGGGTCTGCATTTTTCCGCCTTCGGTGGTGGAACGAGTAGAGCTGCGGTGGATTGACTAGCCAACTTTCTGGACATCCACACAGCTTTTGCCGCATGCCGACGTTTACTCACACGGGGCATGGTTTCTGGAGATGTTGCACTGAATTCCTGTTTAATTATTCCACACTTAACATTTTTGGGAAATTCGGACTAAACGGAATGAAGGGAATGAAAATATCAAGGGACTTTTTATGTTGGCATTGACATTTTGTATGTCAATAAAACATAGATCCACAAAGACAACACTCACGGAAAATTATATACACTCATCGATGATTAAAATTTAACCACTTTTATAGTTAACATGCAATGTAATCAGAGCTGAATGAAAACAGTGTTGCTATCCTGGGCAAAGGCTTGAAACTGACGATGAAGGGAGTGACAGTCATCAATCGAGCAGATCCGCAAGTAGGATCATCTACATACGATCCATACGATAGTCGTGGACCTTAGATAACCAAATTCACGTCACTGAAGTAGAGTAAGAAGATCTTTGGTCCCAGATGACTTCCTTGAGGTATTCCTGACGTGGCAGTCACAAATGACCACCACTAACTGTCGATCAGTGAGATAAGAGCGAATCCTTTTCAAGAGGTTAACACCGAGGCTACCGCTAACCCCAAGTCTACGCAACATGGCAATCGCGATGGCATGATTTAGCTTATCGTCTCTTTGAGCCGTTTCAATCATGCTATCCGTGTCATACGATGTCAGACACAGCAGATTAGTGGTACTAGAACTAGTGGTGTAGTAGCATAGAGGTAACTCTAAGACTAGAAGGTCCCGAAGAAACGAGCTCTACTTTTTGGCTCAGCTCTGGTACTCTCTTCGGTCCCAAGCTAGTCGATTCACCCCTCGAAACATAGGAAATTCCACTAACCCCTCATTTTATCTGTCAAACTTTCATAGCAAATCAAAACAAACATTGAGTAGTACTAGAATTTTGACTAGAATGGGATACGTTAATCGATTTGCTTGGGACCAATAGGCTAGTCAAGTAGTGAGCCAATTTCAAATCGATAGTTTCGTATTGATTGTTGATAGTAGTAAGCGTGACTGCTGTCTCACCCCAATGGGTCTACACACTTTAACAGAGACCCTGAGTTCGGTAAAAAAATTACCGTCTTAGATCGGTAATGCTAAAAATTACAGATGTTTCGGTATTTTCTCGCTTTATTGCTGAAAACTGTAAATGAAATGACCGAATTTCGGTAATTTTATTTTAATTTACCGAAAACGGTAAACATTTTTACCGGCCGGTCTGTAAATCAGCTTCATCACTGACTTCGGTGAAATATTTTACTGAAGTTTCGGTAAACAAAGCGTTCCGTTACTGAGTTCGGTAACGGTCTAGGTAAACGTCAAATCCACCATATTGTCATTTTCGATCGACATTAAAAGCGTTCGTGCTTGTGAAAAATAAAAAAGGTGAAATTATGGAGGCTGTTATGCAACACCAGGATGAGCGAATCGTAGATATTTTTCGTAAATAATTATTTTTCGTTATCTACATAAATACCGATTACAGATGGCCGATGTTGTTGCTTGTTTTTTTTTCTGTCGGTCCAAGTTCCATTCCCGTTGGCGACGATCTTCCAATGCTTCCTTGTTTTCAGTGTAGCGCCGAATCTTTCCGACAAAAACTTAAGTTTTCAGATCGTCACCAACGGTTTTGTTCATTGGTGGTGCAATTTGCAACACTAACACATTGGTCACGACTGCAGCCAAATATTTGCATGGGTTGCAGTGACCGCCACCTTGAAACAATATTAAAGCAAATTACAGCTGAGTCGGTGACAGATCACTCGGTAATTTTCGATTGTCATATCGTCCTCAAAATTACAGTTCTCCGGTAAAGTCAGCTACAAATCAAGCAATGCACATCGGTAAACGTTACCGATCGTTCGGTAAATTTGACAGCTAATTTTGCTGATCCAGTTCCCTAATAAAAATTGTATGGTTAATTTGCTTAACGACGTGTTCTGGGTATCATCCAAACCATTTGTGGAATAGTTCAATGATTTGGGTTATCGTTCGTTTATGGTTATTTTTCGGTAATGTTCTCGATTACCGAAAACATTACCGACTGTTCAGCAGTTGAGAATTCGGTAAATGAATTACCGAAGTCGGTGATTGTTTCTAAGTGTGTAGGTTCAATCCCAGCCGAGGTCGGTGGGATTTTTCTGAGGCATATAATTCTCTGGTCACGTCTTCCTTCGAAAGGGAAGTAAAGCCGTTGGTTCCGGCCCATGTGTGTGTTTGAATGGGTGCGATATCCTATATGCAAATTTACTCATCGCTGAGTTCCTGCACTTTGTGATTATGTTATTTATGTTAACTAAACTCAAATTTGGGTCGTTCTCATTGGCCGTGTAAGCTGGCGATATATGTATCTTCAGAAAAACTGAAGGAACACCGTCCGGTCCTGGGGTTGAAGGACGACATGAGTTTTAGCATAGAGGTAACTCTAAGGCTCTGAACCATTTGGTGGATTATTTTAACTTTTGGTTAGAATTTGACAGATGAAAAGTTATCGATTTACCCTGCTATCCGAGCATGGTTATTCTGACAGACAAGAAGTTAAATTTTGACAACCGTGGCTCGAAAACCGGTCGATCGACAGCACGGGGATTTTCGAACAAAGAAAATAACTTTCGAAATGTCACTTTTAACCACGAGTTAAATTTAACTCGGCAAATGGTTCACAGCCTAAGACCACTGGGTCCCGAAGAAAATCATTATTATTTTTGGCTCACTCAGTACCAGAACAACGGTCCCAAGCAGTCCCAAGCTATTTCACTCACCCCTGCATGTTCTGCATGAATCCACACACCCCTGATGTTATCTGTCAAACTTTCATAGCGAATCAAAACAAACATAGTGTAGTAATAGAATTTCAACTAGAATAGGGTACGTTAATCGTTTGCTTGGGACCAATAGGCTACTAAAGTGGTGAGCCAATTTAAAAGCGTTAGTTTCGTATTGATTGTTGGTTTTAGTGCGGTACTGGAAATAATCTCGACGTTGAATTCAATTGCACCCACAACTTGACCGGAGAAAGGTACATTGCTTGCTGCTAGGGTAACGTTTTGTCGGTTAATCTTTCATCATAGAAAACGCTGCACGGCGAATGAGAACGACTCAAATTTGAGTGTAGAAAGTGCAGAAACTCAGCGATGAGTAAATTTGCCTCATGTTTTCCCAGGTTTTTCCAGGGAAAAATTCCCGAATTTGAGAAAAGTAAAGATTGGATTCACTCAGTCTATTGGTACTACTCCGAGACTGAATAAAATTTTCGTAAATTTCCTCATTTTCCGGTAGATTTTTTAGGTATTCCACAGGAAACCATGAGACAAATTTTACTCATCGCTGAGTTTTTAACTGAGACGATTAACTCGCTTGAACTCACAGTAGAACAGAGTAGAACCTAATGCGGTGTTAACATCTGTGCGGATTTGCTAGCGCTAGTGTTCTCGCCAACTAGCACGAATTTCAGTTGCTCCAGCTTTCTCAATTCGTTCGTCGGCTAAGGCGGCCAAGGAAGGTGTGACATTTCCCGGTGAGCTTTTTTTCGAACGTACTCCTTAAACTGATCTTTCTGTAATCAAGATAATTAAAAGTTAAGCAATTGGGGCTTCTTCAAAACCAACTGCACATGTGGACCAGAATAGCTTCGATTTCCGAACCAACTCTATTTCGTCCATTCAAACGGTTCAAACTTGCTCAGTTCCACTCAGAACCCCAATCCACCGAATGGATTCGAAGGAAACGCTTCTGTACTCGGTGCCAGCAGTCCCGGCACCGTTTCGTGTCCTTTCTCCAGGTGCGTCTTCAGCAAACAGTTGTACGTGAACCGTTGGCCGCAAATGTGGCAAACATATGGCTTTTCCTCTGTATGTATTCGTTGGTGCACTCGGTTCGCTTCGTGCGACTTGAATCGTTTCCCACAGACCTTGCACTGGAACTTACGCTCGTCCGAATGGACAGTGGCGTGTTTCTTGAGATTGGCCCTGTCGATAGAGAGGTCGATTGATTTCAGAAAAGAAGTTGGAATTTCGCATAACATACTTCGAATAGAAGCCCTTGTTGCATAGTTCACACATAAACTTCGGATCCCCGTGAGTAGCTAAATGAACGCCCAGGGCACTTTTCGAACGAAAAATGGAGCCACAGATGCTGCATATCTCCTGGACCTCCTGTCCGCAAAGCTTTTCGTGATTTAGTCGAACGTTGGGGTGGTAGAACATCTTGCTGCAACCCTCCCGCCGACAGGGAATCGTTCGTACGCCTGAAATAAATTTGGCAAGTTGGTTTCTTTATTGCGAAATCAGCTCGGACTCACCGTTGTGCATGTCGATATGATATGTCAGTTCTTGCTGGCGAAGGAATTTCTTCGGACAGAGAGAGCACGCAAACTCTGGTGGTGGACGTTTATTGAGTTCATGAGTCTCAACACAGCTCGGTTTGTGCTGCCAGTAGACCGATTTGACCGAAAACCATTTCCGACAACGACCACAGTAGGTTTTCTTTTCTCTCTTTACCGGTCCACTGCGTTTTGTAGCAGATTCATTTGACTCTGTCGGGTAATGCTTCAACAAGTGCTGCCTTAGAGCCGACCTAAAAAACAAAAGGCGATTGTAAAATGTTTAACAAGCTTACTAAATCATGAAGGTACCTGTCTGAAAATTTCTCATTGCAGATTGCACACTCTGCTTCCTTAACGTCCTGCTGCAATTCTGCCGAAAGTGCTTCAGTGCTTACTGCCTCCGGTTCAAGACTTTCCTGCTTGGAACTTACCCCAAACCCATGAAAATCTTCCATCTTCTGAGAAATCTTTGTCTTACTTTTCTTGATCCGTACAGCTTTCCTCCCCATCGACTTTGGCTTCTTCCTAATGTTTGGCTTCAAATCTACAAACTGCCCTAGACCCTTATTCCCAGCGCAGATGAATAGCTCTGCCGGTCGGGCCAACGCCAACAAACACGACTGCTTGAATTCGTAGAACATGTCGAACATTCTCCTACAGCCCTCACAACAATCCGGACGCCTTCCCGGGCCACCCCATTTGCGCAAACCCAAAACAAATTCAATCTTCATTTTCGTTATGATACCTCGCCCACCACTTTCCTGGAACAGTTTCAGACAAAACTGGCAACGATTATCGGGCTCATTTTCTTCCTTTGACTGGAGCAGTAATCGACACCCATCTTGCCCGATGGGATCCTGTTCGCCATCCACTAGACCCGGATTCCCTGGATCCAAAAGTTCCTCCTTGACTTCCACTTCGCCCTGCTGCAGCAACTGGTTTTCAACTCCGGTAAACACCAGTTCCTGTTTGATATCGATTTCGATTGTCGGTTCCAATGGAAACGAGGGTCCACCTGAAATTGCGCGTAAAACAAAACCAACTGCACAAAAATGACAAATGTTTCATCACCTTCCACAGACAATTCCGGATTGTTTTGCGCTTCAGGTTTAGGTACGGACGCCACCGGTGGAACGAGTAGAGCTGCGGCGGATTGGCGAATCTGCCTTTTAACCGCCTCACGAGCCTTAGCCGCAAGCGCACCCTTAGTCAAACGGGGCATGGCTTCTGGAGCTACAGCTGTCAATAGCCGGCAAATCGCCTAATTATTAAATACCTACCTATCTGTAAAAGTTTTCACTCTTTTACCACGGGAAAAAACCTGAAAAACTGAGAATAGATTTTTTTGCCAAAAAAAAAATCGATCCGATTTGTGGTTCAATGTATAAACGTCATTGGAAGTGG
The DNA here is from genome assembly GCF_037179485.1 of Ochlerotatus camptorhynchus. Taxonomy (NCBI): domain Eukaryota; kingdom Metazoa; phylum Arthropoda; class Insecta; order Diptera; family Culicidae; genus Ochlerotatus; species Ochlerotatus camptorhynchus. Next base: position 3,871,164 of record NW_027040640.1, read on the forward strand.
TTGATGTTGATGTCAACAAAACATAAGATCCACATTAGATATACTCAGAGGGAGAGATAGGCGGAGAAAACAAAATACAATTCTCGCGTCACTTTTCAAATAGACCAATGTAACAAATGTAAACAAATCGAGTTAAGCGATGCAAACTATTGCTCTTCTATCATTTTGTGTGATACAAAAACATCCATCCAAATTTACTTTCATTTATTTATAATAATCATTGATCAAAAATTGTCCAATGTACAGTTTGAAATGATGGGTATAATCATATTATGATTGTTACTTCGGTCATTCGGACGGACTGCCTTACATGATTGGTGCTCATTTTCCAAAGGTGGGGCCAATCTAAAGTTAGGAACTATACTCTGAAATCTGTGAAAGGGAATCTAGTATCATGTAGACAAAACGTCCAATGTAACACTGATTGATTATGTCATTGAGAAAAATCGTCCAATGGAACATGTCCGATGTACAACTCGACTTGTCAAAACGTCCTATGTAGTTTTTTTTGACGTAGGACTACGTCTTTGATTTCTATATGGGGGTACACTTTGTGAAAACCGAAAATGGAACATGTAACAAATTAAGAAAGATTTTGAACGTTAATAACTCAGCTGCCCCTGGTCCAATTTCAATAATTTTATCACCTTTCGATCAGAAATATGGCTACGCATCGATAACAATGCTTCCGAATGTTGATGTTCAGCAAGAAACTATTGAAAAACTGGTAAATTTCCAGCATTGTCCAAAAGCGTCGAATTAACTAACAAATCCACCAATTACCTACATGCATAAGCTGCTTCCCCAGCACAGTCGTCAGAGAGTAGTAAGTAGACGAAACAAGTCGAAGTGGCATTCGCCTCCGATCCTCGGGCGCGTGCGAATAGGGAGGATGGAATTGCGTAATATTTTGCACACTAATCTCCATACTCAGAACCACACGCTCCCAATGACCACACATAATGCTCTCCAGAGTGTTATCTTGTACCAAACATGGAAACAGGGGATACACTCAAAAAATATATCACAAATGTAATGCATGAAATCCATGTGAATTTCACTAAGCTTTCAAAAAAAAAAGTTGACGACAACCTAAAGAAATCGTTAATGGACTTTGTCGTTCAGTTTTTTCCTGAAAAGTTTTGTAAATAAGCTAGAATGAAATAAAAAAGTTTTTTTTTCCCATACAGTTTTAACCGCTTTACTACCAATCCCCAGAGAGCCAAAACATTAAAATTTGAAAGAGAAAATTCACTCTCAATATCTCAACATTCCATGTACTTTGATGACACTCTGTAACATTTGGTGGGGGAGGAAGGATTAACATTTGAAGTCCCTCCCATTTAGCATATTCTGCATAAAAAATACATAAAAATTCAGCCTGTAAGAAAATACTATTTATCAAAAATTTCTAGGAAAAAAAACTAAACGGTAATGAATGATTTTTGACTTATTTTCACCATAATATGCATCCAAAGCGTTCCATCCACTTTTCCAAATTTCTAACTTACTATCAATGCAACAGCGCCATCAATGATAAAAAATAGCCATGACTTGGTGAAAACTATTTTTGTAGTTCTTTAAGAAATCTATTCCAACTCTTTTTTTATATGAACTTAGTGGCCCTGAAAAGGGCCGGTTTGGTAAGATTTTCGACGGGGAAATTAAGCGCGTTCACCACGGATACGACGAGCCAGCTGGATGTCTTTTGGCATGATTGTGACACGCTTGGCGTGGATGGCACACAGGTTGGTATCTTCGAACAGACCGACCAGATAAGCCTCGCTAGCTTCCTGTAGAGCCATAACAGCTGAGCTCTGGAAGCGCAGATCGGTCTTGAAGTCCTGGGCAATTTCACGGACCAGACGCTGGAAAGGCAACTTGCGGATCAGCAGTTCGGTCGATTTCTGATAACGACGGATCTCACGCAGGGCGACGGTGCCTGGCCGGAAGCGATGAGGCTTCTTTACTCCTCCGGTGGCTGGAGCGCTTTTGCGAGCGGCCTTCGTTGCCAACTGCTTGCGAGGAGCCTTTCCTCCAGTGGACTTGCGAGCGGTCTGCTTGGTGCGAGCCATTTTCCTTGTATACGATTGTTTTAACTTGGCCTTCTTCGGGTAGAGATACTATCTATAAATCAAACAACTCGTTCGGTTGATAATCACAAACGATTTAACTCATATATATTTCGCCTGCCCATTATATACACATCTCAGACCTGACCAACTTGTCCTGATCATATGTTCGTCCCTCTCTCACTTTATCTCCTACTCTTTCGGGGATTATTCTGCATGGTCGAAATCACGACTTATCTACACCATTACCACAACGATGTGTTCACGTTGAAAGCTAACTGTGGAATAAAAAATAAAAACGACTTCCATTCTGTTTTATAACATGCGTTTGCTGTGATCAACCAATCAGAAACGATGAAAGAACAAGAATACAACAACTAACAAGGAGAATTTAACCCTCAAGTAGGTATAAAAAAGCCGAAATTTGGAATTTTTGTTCACTTTCGTCTCAACCTTCATCAACGATAAACAAACCATCTCCAACAATGACTGGACGCGGCAAGGGAGGAAAAGGACTCGGCAAAGGAGGAGCAAAGCGTCATCGAAAAGTGCTGCGTGACCAGTGGTGGCACGAGTCCTGGAGTTTAACATTTTTTCCTTAACATTTGATACTTTTTGCGATAACCATTGTGACGACACACAAAAGCAAACTGGCAAGCGGCAAAAATGTCATGACATTTCTAAACTGTTTTCTGCCAGCGACAGAACATTTTCCTACAAAGAAGCAGACAAGACCGGCGGCACGCGCGACATAAATTTATGTCGTGTAGAATTTTGCTGATTTCTGGCTAATTACTGCATGTATTTGATGTTTATTGCATGGAATTAAAAGATAATAATGAAGACTGACCACTCATAAGCATTGATGTTAAAATTATGCGTAAATAACGGAGTTGGTAATTTACTGTCACACGCAAGCCTGCAGCTAAAATTTCATTACAATAAACTGTTTGGAAAAATCAGGCTGCGAGATTTTATTTATTCTCTATCTCCGCTGTTCGCTTGGAATGTAGTTATAAACGGCCGCCCGTGTGCTGGCTGTTTTGTTTCGCTCTGGACGATGGTTTTTCAAAAAATGTACTGTTGCCACCTCTGTGCGTGACAACATTCAGGGTATTACTAAACCTGCTATCCGTCGTCTGGCTCGTCGTGGTGGAGTCAAGCGAATTTCTGGGCTTATTTACGAGGAAACTAGAGGCGTGTTGAAGGTGTTTTTGGAGAACGTTATCCGTGATGCTGTTACTTACACCGAACACGCTAAGAGGAAGACGGTCACCGCGATGGATGTCGTTTACGCTCTGAAGCGACAGGGACGCACTCTGTACGGTTTCGGAGGATAAATTAGCATCATCGACTCAGACTAAAAAACCGGCCCTTTTCAGGGCCATCAAATGAATTAAAAAGGTGATTTTGATTAACTTCCTTGTCGGATTTAAAAGGTGGTTGGGATGTGATCGAATGATGATTTTTTTCAGTTTAAGATTATTAGATTTAACCTAAGTTGGTTGTTACTGCTATGAGATCTACCACTACTAATCCAGTACCGACAATCATTTGCATTCATTTGTTGTGTTGGGGTAAGTAGTGCGTTTCCAGTGTTCCAGTCGAAATACAAAAGAATCAACAAAAACCGCCTCGGTTGTACGCGCCTTGGTTAATCTGAGGGCAATCATAGAGAATAAACAGAGAGAACCCAGCTAAAATTCCTATTCCTACACAAAATACAAACTCCTGCTGCAGTTAACAAAAATATTTATTATATCATACCACGTTGTCCTACGTCATCATTGCGTACAACCCCATTGGGTTGTCCCTTGTAGTTTTTTCACAGATGGGTCAACTATAAACGCTTCCACTGGATTTGGAGCATTCAACGAATTTCATAGCGCCTCATATCAACTGCAAAAACCCTGTTCCGTATACGTTGCGGAACTAGCAGCCATATTTTACGCAGTAGAGCAAATTGCCTCACTACCATCTGATCACTATTTTATTTTTACTGATAGCCTTAGCTCGTTGGAGGCTATTCGATCAATGAGGCCGATGAAGCACTCCTCGTATTTCCTGACCGAAATCCGAGCTAAATTGAGTACTTTATCTAACTGCTCTTATACTATCACCTTAGTTTGGGTCCCATCTCATTGCTCAATTCCGGACAATGAGAAAGCGGACTCGCTAGCTAAGATGGGCGCTATGGAAGGCGATATTTTTGATCGACAAATCGCCTTTGCGGAATTTTTCTCAATCACCCGTCAGCACGTCCTCACCAACTGGCAACAAAAATGGAATGAGAGTGATCTGGGAAGATGGTTACATTCTATTCTCCCACAGGTATCGAAAAAGCCATGGTTCAAAGGATTGGACATGAGCCGTGACTTTATACGTGTCATATCAAGGCTCATGTCCAATCACTACTCGTTAGACTCGCATTTCTTCCGAATCGGGCTCGCAGGCAGCAATTTGTGCGCTTGTGGTAGTGGCTATCACGATATCGACCACGTACTTTGGTCATGTACCCTCCATTGTGTTGCTAGATCCGAGTTATCCGCATCCCTCAGGGCCCGAGGAAAACAACCCATGCGGCCCGTTAGAGACATCTTGGCGAGCCGAGATCTCGACTATTGCAATTTAATATATGTGTTTTTAAAACGGATAGATCTGAGGATTTAGTAGTTAGTGTCATCTTGTGTTCCCCCAAGTTGTTAGCTGCCCATCGGTGTACCCCCATGTTTGTCTTTTTCATCAGTTGGTCGCTTAGTTCGAGATCAAGAGCACATTGCTCTCCAAACCTTGTGTTCTCAATCCCTACCCTGCCATCCATTTGTTACAATTTGTTACCCCTAACCTCGAGATAGCCGCGAGTAATCGGCCCCCGCTTTTCTAACGTTAGTCTTAAGAAATTTTGTAACCTAAACAATGAATATCGGCTCCGCAAAGCTACGGCAAATGAGCCTGGAAAAATAAACACATAAAAAAAAAACATTACTCATTAATAAGTATTCAATGGATACGTCACATAATGGGTATTTTGTTTTACCCGTTATAATTTTTCTGAACTTGCGTAAAAAGTACCCATTTTATTGATTTGTTTTTGCTACATGGGGCTGCTTGTCAGAAAATAAACAACCTCTAGAAATCTTTGCAATTATAAACCGAAGTCCGAGCCGAAATCATTGAAGCAAGTCAAATTTTTGTTATTGCCACATAATTATTGGAAAAAATTATCCAATTAAATATAATTTCATCACCAGCATCTAAATCCATCTACTCACATCAATCTCCACCTTTTTGCAGGAAATCTTCAAAATCCTAATCAATCTTTTCTCTATCTATGAAGCATGCACAAAATTTGTCCTGCATCTTAGATAGAGTCACCTCCTCGGGTATGATGCAATCGAGGCATTCCTCGAAGGATGTTTTCGTCATACAGCACAGTTCACTGCTGGAATCGATCCTTGAGGGATGCCCGCATAAACGCGAACCATAAATTGACCTTACCTAAAATGGTTAAAAATTGTTTATAATCCCTGCTAAACTTTAACTGAAATGGTTATGGAACTTTACATGAACGTTTAATGATAAAGTTTCAACCTTATGTATTATGGTTTTTTGGAACTGGACCTTACAAATAATGGGTTGTTAAGAACCATTACCATTCCAAATTCTTGTTTTCTCCATACATTTTCAGAAAGAGAACTATATAAGAACGTTTTTACTTATGATTTGAGAACATTAATGGTAATGGTTATGGTAGTCAGTAAGGTCCATTAATGGTTTTGTATTATCGCTCAACTTTACGTGGAATATATCGTGAATTGGTAATCAGTAAATTACAGGCAACCAATTCGCGATATATTCCACATAAAGTTGATCGATGTTACAAAACCATTCGTGGACCTTACTGACTACCATAACCATTACCATTAAAGTTCTCAAACCATAAGTTAAAAGGTTCTAATATAGTTCTCTTTCCGAAAATGTATGGAGAAAACAAGAATTTGGAACGGTAATGGTTCTTAACAACCCATTATTTGTAAAGTCCAGTTCCAAAAAACCATAATACATAAGGTTGAAACTTTATCATTAAACGTTCATGTAAAGTTCCATAACCATTTCAGTTAAAGTTTAGCAGGGATTATAAACAATTTTTAACCATTTTAGGTAAGGTCAATTTATGGTTCGCGTTTATGCGGGTGTCGCTTATCGAGTGGGTCCAGATGTTTACAAATATAAATTTTGCTTCTCCCTTCACTGTTCTGAAACGGGTTATATTTTTGTAATGCCAACTGTAATACTCATCATAATGACACTTTTGATTCTTACCTCGTAAAAATTGGTATAGGACCATGCCTGGGGAAAACACAGTCAACATCAGCCGGATGGAATCTTTTGGTTCAATCACTCGCGTAATATTGTGAATTGAAATAATTTTGACCGATTTACAAAACACTTCACACGCAAAATCCACGGAAGTTCGATTCGCTCGCTTACTAAAAATGATCAGACATTTTGCATTTTCACTATCATGACATGACATCCATTCCATTCGCTCATTAATTTTACCCATTTTTATTGCATGTAGATACTTTCCAAAATGAATAAAAAGTACTCACTTTCCCTTTTATGATAATACCCATGTTTTGACACTTCAGAATAAATTAAAAAAATGAGTACAAGATACTCATTTAGTGGGCACTTTCAAGTTAGCGTGCATAAAAGGGAAAGCGAGTACTTTGATTAAATTGCACTTGAAGCTCACACCAATAATTTATGCAAGCTTCAAGAAGCTATTTTACGTGACGTCTTGATGACAGTTCCTGGCGGGCCACTCGAACGCGCTTGAGGCATTGTTATTGTTTACGTCTGATGTTTTTGTTTTGATTTTGGTCGTGGTATGTCAACAAATCGGCCCGCTGGTAAACGTCAAAATAGGTAAACAGAAATAAACAGCTGACTCGAAACGTCTCGTAAAATGCCTTAGTGCAATTTAATCCATCTTTGAATTTATTAACATAGGGGAAATGCAGGTAATGTCGACCTAAGTGTTCCTAATTTGGGCCCATACATAAATTCAGCAATCGACTAAATTTTCAATAGCAACCAAAAATCCATTAGTAACGTCCCAATAACGCGTTCATCTAGATAAAATTGATAAATAGCAGATTTTTAGCGATGGGCCCAATCTTAGATCCATAGGCCATCATTAGAAACATTTCCCCTAAATTTGGCAACCCTGGATTTTCAGCATTATCAGAAATGTAATGGCATGTAACTAAAGCCCTACAGTAAAAATATGGACGTCTGTCAAAAGTTGTTCCAATCGAACCGTCAAAATGCACCGCTTTGCTCGATTGGAACCAAGGGGGGGAGGTGGCAGTCAAATACGAACAATCGTCGCCTACCTCGCATAACTGGTTCCAAACGTAAACAAGCCATAAGAAACCTATAGCGTTTGTTTACGTTTGGAACCAGGACGCCCCCCCCCAGATTGGAACAACTTTTTTCGGTTTTGTGGTGACAGTCGTCCATACTTTTACCACAAACGAAGTGACAGACGGAGCGGCTCGAAAACTTTGGTGACTAACCTGCTATTTCAATTTTTCAGTGTACCACATGGCAACACTAGAGTCGGTGTATAATGAGTCACGCCAAGAGTGAAGCCAAGTCTACCTATTGAACTGTCAAACCGGCTACCTATCGTGCAAAGTAAACAAACATTACGATGCTATGAAAGGTCCACGAAAGGTATTGCAATAAAATTTAAAACATAATTGAAGAAATGATCATAAACACGCAGTGAACATTAAATTGTCATGGGATACGTTTGGTAACGATCAGTAATGAGAATTTCTACTATTTTTTGTTAAGATGATTGGACAAAATCACTGATATAATGATTTACAACAGCTGCTATTTTTTTTTGCTCGCTAGAAGTCATTTGAAGTTGATGTAGCAGTCCTCTGTTGCCAAGTGAAAAGAAAGGGAATCTTTCGAAACCCGTGATGCGAGTTCAACTGTTTTTCTCTTGGCGTGACTCATTATACACCGACTCTAGGCAACACCACTACTACTGGATTGTACCACATGGCAACACTACTACTGGATTGTACTAGCATTTTCACCAAATGTATTAGAATGTTTTGGTTCTATCTCTTTCACTCTATTCAAAACTGAAATGCATAAAAAAATGACAAAATGATACGCACTCTTTGCACACTGTCAAAGAATCATTGTACACAAAATCAACTTTGTTCAAATCAAAACAAAAAAAACTAACCCATCTGGTGGATGATGGCACAAGCTTCTAAGAAAATTCTATTACAGTGAACCACATTATTTAAATGGATTTCTTCGCCAGTTAGTCGTCTGTCACTTCGTTTGTGCTTTTACTGTAGAGCTTTCACGCTCGTCTGATTTTACTCTAAAGTGAGTAACTTTGACTCAGTTTCGTATATGTATGCTAAATGTCAAAAACTGAGTAATATTAATTTAACAAAGTGAGTAACATTTACTCTAATTAAATAAATATGGATCTTTACTGTTTTGAGTAAGATCAAATAATGTTATAAAAGTCCGAAAATTTTGAAGTCCTGGGCTGAAAGCGAATTCCCCGAGAAATTCCCACAAAGCGTTCAAAGAGTGAAAGTTTCAGCGTTCTGTGAAACTTTTCTGGACTAGCGTGAGTAGCAGATGGTGTTTTTCCTAAGATAAACTTTATTTCAGCCCAAATTTACACAGGTTACGTTTTTCTGAACTTCTGCAATAACTTTTGGTTGTGAACTTTAGAATCCCAAGCTCGATCCAAAGGAAAGTTCACTATGAGAGAGAGAATTGCAAGTAAGCTTTATGAGAAATATATTCAAAAAGAATTTAATTTTCAGAAAAAAAAATGCTCAGAAACTGATTCGTAAGTTGTGCCAGAAAGCCGCTTAGTCCATTTCGAGATGTTCAATGTGTTACATCCCTGCTTACTTCCCGGAATGGAAATAGTACCTGGAAATGATAATATGCTAGCTGCAGTGGCCTTCGCAGGGCTGATAGCGGGTCACTTTTTAGTGACTTTGTCACTTTTTTGAAGGTGGTCACTAAAAAGTCCCTATTTTCGACAAAAAGTCACTAAAGTCACTATTTTCGCCATTCCCGCTTGCATTGCAATGTAAAATTTGTTAAAAAATAAATAAAAATTGTAACAGTGCTACAATATGCTTAGTTCTTAGTTGGAAGTTCATTAAACTAACTTACGAAAAAGTACGCAGACGAAATAAAGACGATGCATCATCAAAGCACACTTTTATTTGAGATTTCGCACCTTGTAGGAGTCCAGATTCAACTGCAAAATTAAATAATAAGTGTGACCGGAAAATCGGGATACCTGGAAAATGCCGGAAATTCGATGTCACCGGGATAAACTCGTGAACTTCGATGCCAAATAGAAAAAAGGTGCTTCTTCCTCTCTTTAAAAAATCTCAAGACCCTTGGATACAGTTACTTTAAAGAACTATTAAAAGAACTTTTTTCTAAAGCAGTTTTGAACAGATTTTAGAATAGATTCTAGAGATATGTAGTACCATGGTACTTCGGACAGTAATTTTTCAGGTGAAAATTTCATAGTTGTGAGTTGAATACCAAGGAAAGGAGCAAAATTCAACGGTAATTCCAACATATATTCAATTAGAATTTTAAGAATACTTCCAACGGATTTCTTAGAAAATCCTTAGAAAATTCAAGTGGATTTCGAAGAGTATTCTAATGATATTCCGGTGTTATTTTTTTCAGATAATTCAAAGGAGAATCCCAGCAGCATTGTCATTGCCCACATCTTACTGGACCTTATTAATGAATCATTACAAACTGGACATGTGCCACAAATTTGGAAGGAATCCTTAGTGGTCCCTATTAAAAAAGTTGCTGGAACGATTAAAGCCGAAGAGTTTCGTCCCATCAACATGTTGCACCCATTAGAGAAAATTTTAGAACTTGTTAAAGGCCAGCTGTTGGAGTATTTAAATAGTAATAGTTTGTTGATACCAGAACAATCGGGATATCGGGAAGGTCATTCTTTTGAAACCGCGTTGAATTTGGTATTAGCGAAGTGGAAAAATAACTTGGAGTGTAAATTGTTGCTGTTTTTTTGGATCTAAAACGCGCTTTTGAAACAATTTCTAGGCCCTTATTGTTGAGATCAATAAAGCGCTTTGGAATTACGAGTACTGCATATAAATGGTTTGAAACCTATTTGTCTGACAAAACTCAGCGGACTGTTTTTAATTATTCTGCTTCCAGTCATGTGGGGAATAACCTTGGAGTGCCCCAGGGAAGTGTATTAGGGTCCCTGTTATTTATTATATATATTAATTTCTTTTTTTTACGATTTTGCGATATTAATCTTTTCGCAGATGATACTGTGTTATTCAATACAGCTAAGAATTTATATGATGCCATTTTGACACTTGAATGAAGATTTGCGTTCTCTAAGTAGATGGTTGAAGTATAAGCAGTTGAAATTGAATACAAGTAAAACTAAATTTATGGAAATTTCGCGGAATCGAGTAAATAAGAACGTCTCTGTTGTAATTGATGATGAGACTTTTCATCGCGTTCGGGAGATTAAATATCTTGGCGTGATTATTGATGACACACTTAAGTTCAACTCTCACATTGACAATCTCATCATTGCCAAGAAGCATGGAATTCTATGTCCACTGAAAAACGATTTAACTATTGCCAGTCAAATACAGATATACAAATCAATCATCTCTCCTCATCTAGACTTTTGCCCTTCCATTTTATTTCTGGCCAATGCAACACAAATATCGAGATTACAGCGCTTGCAGAATAAAATCATGCGTTTGGTTTTGAGATGTAATCGATTTTGTTTGCTAACTGGTTGAAATGTCATATTATTACCCTAAACATAAATCGTCGAGCTCAAACCTTTGTAGGGGTAAGAGATGGGACCATCATCATCATCATTATCAGCATTTCGAAGAGTTTTTGGGGTTTCGTAGCAGAATTAAAAAAAAATATTCCTTAGATAATTCCATGGGAATTTCAGCATAATATTAAGTAAATGCTGAGGAGAAATCCAAGTGAATTTTCAGGAGAATTCTTCAGGCAATTCCTAGCAAGAATTTTTAATAATGTAATGAGCATTGCAGAGCGAATTAAAATAGTTCTCTAAAGATGTTGTAAAATTTTTTTAAATCATATTTTTTTCCTTTACACTAGTCAATAATACCTATCAGAATTTCTAGCTCAATTTAAAATGTTTCCATTATACATTTGGATCAGGGGGGACGACACTTCAGGATTATCCCATTTTTACCCAAATCACTCCTAAAATGTTCAACGTGCACAAAATTTCAATCCATCCTATCTATTCTTTCTATTCCCAACTTATCCCTTCTGCATGCACACAAATCATCAAGCAAGCCGTGCAGTTTTCAGGTCGATCGCGAAGCACTGTCAGTTTTCAACGATCTTCATAATAAACATGGTGTTAAAACAATTTGATATGTGTTGAGTCGTTCAAGGTGGCGATTGTCCTGGCCAAGGATGAAGTGATTTCTCGATTGGATTCCCGAGGGAGCTTAAATTAAAATAGATGACGGACCACTCGTCTATAATTGGTCGCGGGGCAAATACATCAAGAACGTCATAGAGGAGACAAATGACAAATGAGAACATCTGAAATAAGAAACAGTAAAAATCGTTAAACTGTTTATTTTTTAATCTGAATTTGAAATAATTAATGAAACACACTCGATTCAGTTTTTCTGTGATTCAGTCCAATGGAAATGAAAAGAATCATAAAATTGAAACTGAACCCCAAATTTTCAAACGTTGAATGTGAAAATTCACAGATTTTGAGTGGTGCCAGTATTGCACGAATCCGACAATATATCTCGCTCTCTCATTTGTGGAGAGTCATGAATGACAAATCGGGGAAAAAATTACTTCATCTATTTTTTAGAAAAAAAAGATTTTGGGACTTAGTAAAGTTTTAAGATTCTTGGACCAGACTAAACTTTTTTGGAATTTTGAGTAGATTTTAGGGATAACAAGTCATTTCAGATGGTATTAAAGGTAGTTTTAGAAAGCGCTCTAAGAGATTTTAGACTTTCACTCCAAGTCACTTTTGTGAGTTCAAATTCAGGGTAGAATTTTTAAGTTAATCTGTGGAGAATTGCAAATCGGTTGCGAAGATCACAGTATCGTGACCGTACCGAGGTTTCCAGCCTCGGTAACGGCTACATGAATCCGCGATGCTGCTATTCCTGCAAAAGCTGCCACTTCTACTAGCTTTCACAAATTTCGTTTGCGTGTTTAGAATTAAGTGTTTTTTTCGTCGTGAAATCGATACATTCTATAAGTAGAGGGCTTTTGTAGTCCAGCTGTCACCATCCAAACATTATTTTTCACTGAGCATTGACTAAAATGGCTACTTCGATGTTTTTCTTTCGTACTGTTTCATTTCAGTTGCACGCATCCCCATGACAATTTAAAGCACCCTCGCATCCAATGCAATCCCACTAGGAATCCTGTATTTTTTTTTATCCTTACTCAATTTTCGTCAAGACGACAAACTCAAAAACTCTCTTCAATTACATTATTTTTACAGGCAAGCATGGTAAAAAAGAATTCATCTGAATGAGTGTCGTTCCCCCTGATTTGGATTGTATTTCCGAAAAATGCGTGAAATTAGGATCATAGGTTAATGAAACTATGGTACTTTATGGTAGAAACATTCGGAAAAACCTGTCCCAAGACGACCTAATGACTTATTCAGCCTTGTTCGGTCCAGTAGATGCTCGGCACAGTAGATGTTCGGCACATGAATAGCAACTCCTGTTGTAGAAGAATTCTGCTTTTTTTTAGTAATTCAAGAATTAGATCTGGATAACTGTGTTATTTAATATTTCAAAACGCTATCTCGACGTTTCATTCCTCACTTCGTAAATAGTTCTAATAATTAGGTAATGTCTTCTTATTAGGTAACCAAGCAAACGCGGAGCACCTTCTTGATGCAAGTTCGCAGATCGCATAAAGATTATCATAGTTCATATCTAAAACGCGTGACGTGTTAGAGAATAGATTTACTCTAGACTTTAATTCATGAGACCATAATCATTTCAAATATGGTAAAATATCTCTGTTATTGGAAGTCGTGTTACACAGTGTTGTTAGTTTTTAATCTAGTTGTGCAAGATCTTGCAATATAAACTTTTGACGAATGCGTACAGATAGAAAATCGATGCCTACATTTTTTTGGGTAACTGACAAATAAATTTGCATGATTCTATTTCTAAAAGTTTTCTGATAATGTTCGTCACATTTTGGTAACTTTTTAAAATGATTTTGGTCACTTTTTAGTCACTTTTTATAATGATTTTAGTCACTAATTCACTATTTTTATTGCTTAACACTGCTATCAGCCCTGCCTTCGGTAGAATCGCTTAATAAGCAGAATTATTATCAATTTGTTGATTAGAGTTTATAAAATTTCATTTTTTTAAATAATTCTGTTGTGACAAAATAAATCGTTTTTATCATGCTGCAAAAAAGTTTCGATCTAATAATTTCCTGTCAAAATATAATATTTACAAAACTGAGTAACCTTTACTCAGTTGTGCTAATTTTGCGAAAACCAAAACTGAGTAAGTGCTACTCAGATTTTGACAAATTCATACAATACTCAAAAGTGAGTAAACATGGGGTTACTCACTTTAGAGTAGTTCCACTTTTAACGAAAGTGAGTGGAATTTTACTCTCTTTAGAGTAAATTTGAACGAGCGTGTTAGTAATTGGTGGTCGGCTCGCGCCTCGCGCGCCAAATAACGTCAAAGTATTTTATTTACCAGCATTGAACGAGATTAAAATTTAATGTTTGCAAAAGTTTCGTTTTAATCGTTTTAAATTTTCATTAATTATTATTGTGCCAGCATATCCATATTCGGTTAAGTAATATAAGAATCAATCAAGTAGTAGATCATGCACGCGTTCCTTAAAACAGGAAAAATTTCCGATTCTCCATCGAAAGCGGGCCATAGCGGTGAAGGACCTGTAGAAAAGCGCACCAAATCACATTCCGTCCCATGGGTTGAAAAATAGTAAGTTAATCTTGTTAATATTCTCCATTCTTGATGTTTAACCTTTTACCCTGTGCATTCCAGTCGCCCAAAATGTGTGGACGATGTCGTGGAACAAGGTGAAGTCGTGGCCGTACTAAGAGAAAGTTTGTCGACATCCGATCTTCCTAACTTGTTACTATATGGTCCACCAGGAACGGGTAAGACCAGTACCATTCTGGCAGCAGCTCGTCAGTTATTTGGAGATATGTTCAAAGAAAGAATTCTCGAACTTAATGCTTCCGACGATCGCGGTATTGCAGTCGTGCGAAACAAAGTCAAAACTTTCGCACAACTTGCAGCCAGTGGCACTAGAACTGATGGTAAACCATGTCCACCGTTTAAGATCGTTATTCTGGACGAAGCAGACGCGATGACCCATGCTGCTCAGGCTGCATTGCGTAGAACTATGGAGAAAGAAACAAAAACAACCCGGTTTTGTTTGGTTTGTAACTACGTTTCAAGAATAATCGAACCTATCACTTCTCGTTGCACGAAGTTTCGCTTCAAACCGTTGGGGGAAGATAAGATCATTGAGCGACTTCGTTTCATTTGTGAGCAGGAAAATGTTGACGTTGGAGAGCAAGTTTATCACGATATCGTGGATATCTCCGGAGGGGACTTGCGACGAGCGATCACAACCCTTCAGTCGTGCCATAGATTGAAAGGCAAAGACGCCAGGATTGAGCACACTGATATCCTGGAGATGTCTGGTGTTGTCCCAAAGAAGTACCTTGAAGATTTTATCTCGGTTTGTGAAACGGCAAATTACGGGAAATTGGAAGACTACGTCAAAAACCTCACCTATGATGCATACAGCGTTGGTCAGCTGTTCGAACAATTAACAGACTTTGTTGTAATGCATGATGGACTGAACGATAAGCAGAAGAGCATTCTTTGCGACAAATTGGGAGTAAGTTTCATGGTGGTCAACGCTTAAGGCACAGACAAACAGACATAACACTCACAAATTGTTAATCGCACAAGCATTTAACGGTCAATTTAAAAGTATCTCAGTTGGTAGTACTGCCACCTGTGGCGCGCATAGTCAATTCCCTTGCGTTTGACGTTTACACACTACCGCCATCTGTTCAGCGTACTACCCACCACAGTGTATTCAACAGATGGCGGTAATGTTTTAGCGATGATGTTTTACAATGAGAAATATTCAATGTGTTATGTCTGTTTGTCTGTGCTTAAGGTATGAAAGCTAATGTTTTTTTTTATTTTTTATTTGCAGGAATGTTGTTTCCGTTTGCAAGGTGGCGGTTCTGAGTATATTCAAATAATGGATCTGGGCTGTGTTACTATACAAGCGTTGCAAGCCAATTGAAGATCAGATATTTGTTCTACATTTACATGCATTACACTTGTAGCGTTAATAAAAGCACTACTTATGTCATAATCCTAAAACTCTATACATTCACATCATATGGTCGGCGTTAAGTCAGAGAGAACCAAGTAGCAAAATAAAAAAAAAATGAGAATGGCATTGGATCAAGAATTTCCTCAGCTTTATTTCACTTTTGTCAGGTTTGGTAAATGTTACAGCAAGCGCAGGATTTTTTCCAATATAATGACTCCGACAAAAGGAATATCGTTGAATTCATATTCAGTATACAGAAAATCATAATTTCCAATAAAAAAAAATCCACGGCATGCTTTTGGCGCTACTGTATATGGACGATCATATGTAAAATACTGTGGAAGTGACAGCATAGTTCTGTCAAAACCACAGCATTTTGATTGATCCATTGAGGAAATGTTGAAATTTTAAATTTGTTCTCCCTTTAACAGTTCATTTCTATGGTTTCAAATATTTGCCAAATAGTTGGGTTTAGGTGTTCATGGGGCTAATCTGTTTATTGTGAAAAAAAATTTACCCGATACCTAATCTGCGTCTCTGCATTTATTCAGAGCATTGCTATCAAGGTAGTTCTGATGAACTCCAGATTCTAGGAAACCTTAGGTGTATTCCAAAGCGATTCCAAATGGAATTAATAGGATTGAAAGGAAATTTTAATGAAAACAGTTTAATTTCTTACACACTTAGAAATTTTCACAGAAATCTGTAAAATTTTACCGAAATCTCAACAGCTGAACGTTCGGTAAACAGTTTCGCAGATTTCCTGTAATTTTTCACAAATATCTTTGAATTTTTCACAGATATCTGTAAATAATTACTGGAAAACTGTAAGATTGTTTACCGAACGTTCAGCTGTTGAGATTTCGGTAAAATTTTACAGAAATCTGTAAAATAATCTTAGTGTGTAGGTTTTCTGAGGAAATTTCCGAGAAAATTCTGAAGAAAATTTTATGAAAATACTAAGGATAATTCAAATAACAGTTTTTATGGAATTTGCAGGAGAATTTCAAGAAATTTCGGAGAGCATAGAAAATGAATTTGTTCCATTTGTGTTTTCATAAAATACTAAGGGTATGTTAATAAAGTTAACAATTGTGAGAAGAATTCCAGGGGTACTTCATAGGAATGCGGCGAAAACCCGTATAAAAGTTGTGATTAGAATTCCAAACTAATATGAGGCAAATTTTAAGGAATTTGTGAGGAGCACCCAAAAAAAATTGAATGTTTATTCAGGCAAAAATAGGCTTATTCCGCTAATAAATTGCTTATTCAGCCTTTAATGAGCACACATTATTTATTTGGAACTACAAGTGAAATCCAAAGAGACTATCAAGGTATTTGTGAAAAGAATTACAAAGGACGACGATGAGTCCAAAAGGATTTCGGAAAAGAAGATAATTTCATTGCTGAGAGGAGAATTCTGAGGAAAATTCCAACAGAATTGAATACGCAGGAAAGTTAGGTTAGGTTAGGTTATCTTTATTAGTGAGACTTTCAGCCAGAGGCTGGTTCATCTCTTGATGAATATTGGGGAATCTAGAAGAGGTCCCCCCTAGTGACAGAGTTTGAAATAACGGTGGGGAGCCAGAAGGGACCCCCTAGTTATAGAGTTAATGAGGTGGGGTATCCAGAAGGGACCCGCTAATTAAGAGGAGTGGACAAGCAGAAGAGACCTCCCTAGTAACAGAGTATTTGTTTATCAGAGTTGGCTGTCGAGGTGCTGTCGTAGTTAGTAGATGTTCCTGGTTTGGTGCATTTGGTCGGCTAATTGTTATGGTGGTGTATTCAGAGTTCCCATCCGAAGGAAGGCGTGATCAGAGATGTTATGCCTCAGAACATCCCGGCGGCGCCGACTGGTATTGAACCCAGACCTGCTGGGGTGAGAGGTAATCACGCTTACCACTACACCACCGGCGCCGTTATGTCAATCATTATCCAAAGTACCTATAAAAAGTGATAATTCTGTTCATGAAATAAATGTTGTTCTCAAACGCAGTCGTTATATCTGAGTACCACTTGATTGCACATCATTCTGCACATCATCTGAAAAGTTATAAAACAACGCTGCTGTCTAGCCTCAACTCATCAACTCAACATTCTCTGCTTGATCGTCAGGCAGTTCAGTTCGGTGTTAGCTCCGAGGGGGGCGACACATCTAAATCTCAAGTTTAGATGCTCAACAAATCTCACACTAGCGAATCAATCTTCGAAAAATCTTCTTTCATTTGTCACATCTACTTGCATCGCGCATCATCTTTTTGCAGGAAATCTTCAGAATCGTCATCAATTTTCTTTCTATCTACTCAGCATGCGCGCAGCTAGCTACAGCATAACACAATTTTTTCTACATCATAGATAGAGTCGTCCCCCTCGGTTAGCTCGCTCTCTCGAGTTGTTTGAAAAGTTCGTGGCGATATTGTTCGCGCTCTCTCTTTCGCGGTTTGTCGTGCGTGTGTGTGTGCCCCGTAATGGGGAAGCATCGGTCGCGAAGCCCGGCGAAGGTCCAGAACTCCGGTGAAGGAAGCTCCGGTGTGTCTACCTCGAACAGGTTTGCTGTTCTCCCCATGGATGGGAATATCCAGCCGGCTGTGTTGGAAAAACGCAGCAAGAAAAGGAAGAAGAACCGAGGCCAGTCTGATGGCACGATTGGTCGAGACGATGCCTCTGCGACGAACGGAGATTTCGGTGATGCTGCCGATAAAGAAAATGCTGCTGACATGAGGGCGGCAAGAGTGAAGCTACCTCCACTGGTGGTGAAAAATGCCCATCTCAACGAACTCATCGCGGATCTGGCGTCGCTGGCCGTCAAAGCCGAATTCAAATTGGGCAAAGTCGGCACCAAGGTGGTGCTCCGTACCAAAGCGGAGTATGACTTGGTCATCGCCCACCTGAGGACTTCCAAGGTGGAATTCTTCACCCACGACATCCCCGGTGAAAAACCGTTCAAGGTCGTCATCAGGGGCCTACCAAATTTCGACCCGAAGTTTATCGAACATGAAATCAGGGACAGGTACAAGCTGGCCCCAAGTGCCGTGTACCGAATGACAAGAAGAGACGGGAATGTGAAGGCGTACCCGGATAGCCTTTTCCTGGTACACTTCCAGAAGGGAACGGTGACGCTCAATGCACTGAAAGCCATCCGGTCCATCAATTCCATCATCGTTCGCTAGGAGCCATACCGTGGCGGCCATCGCGATGTGACTCAGTGCCAGCGGTGTCTGAACTTCGGACACGGTACCCGCAACTGCAACATTAAGCCACGCTGCGGAAATTGCGCTCAAGACCATGCCACCTCCGAATGTGCTGCGGATGAAGCTGTGGCGTCCAAATGCGCCAACTGTGGTGGTGCTCACCAAGGATCTAACAAGCAGTGCCCTAAACGCGAGGATTTCAAGCGCATCCGAAATCAAGCGTCCACCAACAATCAACCAGCACGAAGGAAGGATAAGGCCCCGGCTTTCAGAACGGAGGACTTTCTGCCTCTTCATGGACAAGCGAATCCCAGGGTGCGATCCGCGCCCCCTCAAGAAACGTCTGGATCTTCTGCTGGACAAAGCTCTCCATCCCCCTGGATTCTGGAGGCAACCAACAGCTCAAACAAATAATCCCGATCTGTTCTCAGCAGATGAACTTATGGAGATTTTTATCAACATGACCGGTGCTCTACGTAAGTGCCGCAATAAGCCCGAACAGATCCAAGTGCTCGGTAAGTTCATCATCCAATATGGTATCTAAACCGCTAACCATCGCTACCTGGAACGCTTGCTCTGTAAGAGCTAAACAGATTGAGCTTGCCGACTTCCTCCGCAAGCATAGCATCGACGTGGGTCTTCTAAAACGGAAACCCACCTAAAGTCCGGTGACAGCTTCTGGTTGCCTGACCACAACATTATCCGGCTTGATCGCACCAGCTCCAGGGGGGGTGGTGTAGCGGTCATCGTCAGAAAGGGAATCAAGTTTTGCACTCTGCCCCACATCCGCACTTCTATCATCGAAGCCATTAGTGTGGAGGTGGAAACACCAACTGGAAACGTCCGGTTTATAGCAGTTTACTGCCCACTACAGTCAGTGTACCACAAGCAACGGCCTAGACATCCAATTCAAGAACGACCTGACCGCCATCACTCGTACTAGCTCCCGATTCATCGTTGGGGGCGACCTGAACGCCCGCCATGAAGCTTGGCGGAACTACCAGCGGAACCGGAACGGATGTCTATTGTTCGACCACGCACAACATGGTCTGTACACTGTGCAATTTCCGGACGAACCAACTTTCATCTCTCCGACGGGAAATCCCTCTACGCTGGACTTCTTCCTGTCGAACATCGGACTATCCAAGCCGGAGACGCACAACGATCTCAGCTCCGACCACCAACCGGTGGTGACTGAAGGCGGTGTCAACGTGGTTCCTGCTAGAAGCTGCCTGCGTAAAGACTACCACCATGTCAACTGGGTGCAGTACGGTCGAATGGTGGACAGCAATATCGATGAAAATCCACTGCTCGACACCGTAGATGACATTGACCGGGCGTTGGAAGGACTCCAACAGGCCATATCCGAGGCTGACGAGACATGCGTTCGACGAGTTCCTGTGAGGGGTAAGTTTGTTGCTATTGATTCCCACACCCAATTATTGATTCGATTGAGAAATGTGCGTAGACGCCAGTTTCAGAGGACTGGAGATCTGGGCAAAAAACGTGAAATGGCCGTTCTGAACAGGCAGATTGCTTCCAGAATGGACTCACTCCGAAATGAAAGTTTCGGGCGTGTTGTCCAGAATCTGGACGACCGCTGCAGACCATTCTGGAAGGTAGCCAAGGTCCTGAAAACTCATCCCAAACCCGTTCCACCTCTCAGAGTCGAAAATGATGACGATCGGCTTTTAATCACCCCACAGGAGAAAGCAAATGCGATCGGCAAGCATGTCGCTTCATCGCATTTGCTTGGATCGACTATCCAAAGTCCACTCGAAGATCAGGTTGCGCTATGCTTTCAAAACCTAGATGCCTCCCCTTGTGCCGTGCCTCCGGCGTATATGATTACAGTACAACAGATTTGCTCAGCGCTGAAATACACCAAGAACATGAAAGCTCCCGGGTTTGACGGTATATTCAACTTGATCTTGAAGAGACTCAGCATGAAAGTGCAGTCTCTTCTAACCACTATCTTCAACAGATGCTTGGAACTGCACTACTTTCCAAGTATCTGGAAGACAGTGAAAATCATACCTATCCGCAAACCCGGGAAGGACCCAACGCTAGCTTCAAGCTACAGACCAATCAGCCTCCTTTCAGCGCTGAGCAAATTGTTCGAGAAACTCATTCTCAATCGTTTGCTCAAGTTTGTCGAGGAAAATAACATTCTCCTTCCGGAACAGTTTGGGTTCAGAAAGGGGCACTCCACAAATCACCAGCTAGTTCGGGTGATGAATAACATCCGAAGTAACAAAGCTGTATCCAAGTCCACAGCCATGGCCTTGTTAGACGTTGAAAAGGCGTTTGACAATGTTTGGCATGACGGACTTGTGTACAAGCTTTCTAACTTCAACTTCCCATTACATCTGGTTAAAATCACCCGTAACTACCTCCAGCAAAGGTCGTTTAAGGTATCATTGAATGGTTGTCTTTCAGACACGTTTTCCATCCCAGCAGGAGTCCCGCAAGGCAGTCTGCTGGGCCCCTTGCTTTACAGCATTTACACTTCCGACATTCCTCCCCTTGGAGACGGTTGCGTGTTTTTCCTGTTCGCAGATGATACCGCAATAGATCAGTGCACGGTCCCTAACCTCACTTTTTGCTTCCTATCATTTTGTCTGTGAGTAAAAGAGATGGCAACGAATGGGAGCCAAAACAAACCACCCAAAACTGTCAAAATTTACGGGAGAGGGAAGAGTGCGGCAAATCTTCGTGCACTGATCTATAGCCGTCAAAGGAAGGATGCCTCGCGAAATAACGAACAAACTTCAACGATGCCTTAACGCCTTTGCTGATTATGCCACCACGTGGAAAATCAAAATCAATGCCTCCAAAACACAAGCGATCATGTTCCTCCATCGGCAATCGCCCAAACTGAAACCGGCTCCATCTTGTACTGTAATCATGGATGGCACAAGGGTTGAGTGGTCTCGGGATGTTGTTCGATGAAAAGCTCCTCTTCCGTTCGCATGTGGAGAAAACCGTAATCAAGTGTTCTGCCTTGGTTAGGTGTCTGTATCCGCTGATTTGCCGCAGATCCCGCCTCTCAAGGGTGAACAAACTGGCCGTCTACAAACAAATCATAGCACCTGCGATCCTCTACGCAGCTCCGGTGTGGGAATCATGTGCACAGACTCACAGGAACAAAATTCAGGTCGCACAGAATAGAGTGCTGAGGATGGTTCTTGATCGTCCTTTCGACACTAGAATAACAAATTTACACGAAGAGGCAGGAATTGCCAAAATAGATTCAAGAATTAACGAAATTAAGACTAAATTTGCAGAAAAATGTAATTTATCAGAACATGCTTTGATAAGCAATTTGTATATAGTAGGTTAGGTGTATATAGTAGTTGTAGGTTAGTTGTAGTTGTAAATAGTAGTTATAAGTAGTCTCCTTTTTTCCAATTCAAATCAAACCAATCCCACCAAGGTGGTCATACTTTAAAACAGGCCTGATAGGACTAGTAACTGTAAATAATAATTAAAATCTCAAATGAACTAAAGTTGAAAAGACGCATCTGTGTCACTTGAAAAATTCATAAATGTAAACCACACAAACACAAGAAATAAAGATCATTTTAAGTCAAAAAAAGTCTCAAATCATTTTCGCTTCGGACGCCGTGGTGAGCAGACAGCAAAAGCAGCAAATACAATCGTCTGGCTCGCCGTGGCGGTGTCAAACGTGTCTCCGGTCTGATCTACGAGGTGTGCTGAAGGTGTTCTTGGAAAACGAGATCCGTGATGCTGTCACCTATACTTAACACGCCAAGCGTAAGCGGCCATCGATGTCGTCTACGCTTTGAAGCGACAGACGAACTCTGTAAGTTTCGGAGGTTAAATCATCACCAACTATGGCAACAAAACGGCCCTTTTCTGGGCCAACAAGCTTATTACAGTAAAAAGTTAGAATAGAATTTATCTGCCTGTTGGTCTATATTCAGAACCACACGCCCCCAACGACCACACAAAATGCTCTCCAGAGTTGTAATCTTGTAACTTGGAAGCAGGGGTGCAAGCGATTTTGATCGATTCTCTTCATCAACTTTCTCTTTGAAAAAAATACTACAAATTTGGTAGCCTACAAATCGAAAACGGAAAGAGTTAAGATAATAGATGATCGATTAATTAAAAGAACTAAATTTTCTTCACATTTGTTTCATGCCCTAGCGGTCCTACGTCAAGCTCCCGTTCGTGCCCCTAGGCATAGACCCTTCTACTTTTTCTATGTTGTAGCATGAAATTCAAAGTAAAATTGTGATTTTATCGTTTCTTCTGAATTTTCAACGGTATTATACACTGACTACATTAAAAATAGTATTGCAAAATGTATTGTTTTTAAACAGTTAAAATAATAACAACAATCAATATGAAACTAACGATTTAAAATTGGCGCACTACTTGACTAGCCTATTGGTCCCAAGCAAATCGATTAACGTATCCCATTCTAGTCAAAATTCTAGTACTACACAATGTTTGTTTTGATTCGCTTTGAAAGTTTGACAGATAAAATGAGGGGTTAGTGGATTTTCCTATGTTTCGAGGGGTGCATCGATTAGCTTGGGACCGAAGATAGTATCAGAGCTGAGCCAAAAAGTTGAGCACGTTTCTTCGGGATCTACTAGTCTTAGAGTTACCTCTATGATAATAACATAGAGGTAACTCTAAGACCACTGAGTCCCGAAGAAAATCATTATTATTTTTGGCTCACTCAGTACCAGAACAACGGTCCCAAGCAGTCCCAAGCTATTTCACTCACCCCTGCATGTTCTGCATGAATCCACACACCCCTGATGTTATCTGTCAAACTTTCATAGCGAATCAAAACAAACATAGTGTAGTAATAGAATTTCAACTAGAATAGGGTACGTTAATCGTTTGCTTGGGACCAATAGGCTACTAAAGTGGTGAGCCAATTTAAAATCGTTAGTTTCGTATTGATTGTTGATAATAATCTGTTGAACTTCAACTTCGATTTTCTCAAAATGGTGGATATGTTACATTGGTCTATTTGAAAAGTGACGCGAGAATTCGGCAGCAAGGATTTGCTCGGGGATTTGTTCCTAGTTTCGCCCAAATGAAATGTTGTCATTGAAGTTGTTGATGTCAACAAAACATAAGATCCACATACTCCTTCAAGGATTTACCTGAGAGGTTTCACAGTTTTTCCGATTGTAAAAGGGGAAGTTTTTACAGATAAAATTAATATATTATTTAATAGATAGGTATTTAAATATTAAGCGATTTGCCGGTTATTGACAGCACCTCCAGAAACCATGCCCCGTTTGACTAAAGCTGCCCTTGCGGCAAAGGCTCGCGAGGCGGTTAAAAGGCAGATTCGTCAATCCGCCGCAGCTCTACTCGTTCCACCGGTAACCTTCGGACCAAACCCCGAACCGCAGCACAATCCGGAATTACCTGTTGAAGGTGACGACACATTTGTCATTTTCGTGTAGTTGGTTTAGTTTTACGCGCAATTTCAGGTGGACCCTCGTTTCCGTTGGAACCGACAATCGAAATCGATATCAAACAGGAAACGGTGTTTACCGGAGTTGAAAACCAGTTGCTGCAGCAGGGAGAAGTGGAAATAAAGGAGGAACTTTTGGATCCAGGGAATTCGGGTCTGGTGGATGGCGAGCAGGACCCCATCGGCCAAGATGAGTGTCGATTGTTGCTACAGTCAAAGGAAGAAAATGAGCCCGATAACCGATGCCAGTTTTGTCTGAAACTGTTCCAGGAAAGTGGTGGGCGAGGTATCATAACGAAGATGAAGATTGAATTTGTTTTGGGTTTGAGCAAATATGATGCCCCGGAAAGGCATCCGGAGTGTTGTGAGGGCTGTAGGAAAATGTTCGACATGTTCTACGAATTTAAGCAGTCGTGTTTGTTGGCGTTGGCCCGACCGGTAGAGCTATTCGTCTGGGCTGGGAATAAGGGTCCATCGCAGTTTGTAGATTTGAAGCCAAAGTCGATGGGAAGGAAAGCTGGACGGATCAAGGAAAGCAAGACAAATAATTCTCAGAAGATGGAAATTTTTCATGGCTTAGGGCTAAGTTCCAAGCAGGAAAGTCTTGAACCGGAGGCAGTAAGCACTGAAGCACTTTCGGCAGAATTGCAGCAGGACGTTAAGGAAGCGGAGTGTGTAATCTGCAAAGAGAAATTTTCTGACAGGTAACTTGAATGATTTAGTTAGCTTGTTAGACAATTTACAATAGCTTTTGTATTTTTTAGGTCGGCTCTAAGGCAGCACTTGTTGAAGCATTACCCGACAGAGTCAAATGAATCTGCTACAAAACGCATTGTACCGGTAAAAAGAGAGAATAAATCCTACTGTGGCCGTTGTGGGAAATGGTTTTCGGTCAAATCGGTCTACTGGCAGCACAAACCGAGCTGTTTCGAGACCTATAAACTCAATAAACGTCCACCACCTGAGCTTGCGTGCTCTCTGTGTCCAAAGAAATTCCTTCGCCAGCAAGAACTGACGTATCATACCGACATGCACAACGGTGAGCCCGAGCTGATTTCGCAATAACGAGACCAACTTGCCAAATTTATTTCAGGTGTACGAACGATTCCCTGTCGGCGGGAGGGTTGCAGCAAGATGTTCTACCACCCCAACGTTCGACTACATCACGAAAAGCGTTGCGGAAAGGAGGTCCTGGATATATGCAGCATCTGTGGTTCCATTTTTCGTTCGAAAAGTGCCCTAGGCGTTCATTTAGCTACTCACGCGGATCCGAAGTTTAGGTGTGAACTATGCAACAAGAGCTTCCATTCAAAGTAAGTTATGCGAAATTCCAACTTCTTTTCAGAAATCAATCGACCTCTCTATCGACAGGGCCAATCTCAAGAAACACGCCACTGCCCATTCGGACGAGCGTAAGTTCCAGTGCAAGGTCTGTGGGAAGCGATTCAAGTCGCACGAAGCGAACCGAGTGCACCAACGGATCCATACAGAGGAAAAACCATATGTTTGCCACATTTGCGGCCAACAGTTCACGTACAACTGTTTGCTGAAGACGCACCTGGAGAAGGGACACGAATCGGTGCCGGCACTGCTGGCACCGAATACAAAAGTGTTTCCCCCGAATCCATCCGGTGGATTGGGGTTCTGAGTGGAACATTTTCTACGCTGTGAAAGTTTGAACGGACGAAATAGATGTTGGTTCGGAAATCGAAACTATTCTGGTCCACATGTACAGTTGGTTTTGAAGAAGCCTTAAGGAATAGAGGTGTAGGTATTGATTAACTTTTATTTCTGTTGATTGTAGTTTAAGTAGTTTAGGAATTTATGTGCATGTTACAGATTATTGCATTGTCCTTTGTTTCGACTTGTATAACTTGTCATCTAAAACAAATAACTTCGGAAATATTTACAAAAAAACTGATTGTTTATGTCCTTCTATAAAAAAAACGCTTCATAACTCAAAATCTCCAGCAGATAGAGACATCATAGAGGAAACTCTAAGACCAGAAGGTCCCGAAGAAACGTGCCCAACTTTTTGGCTCAGCTCTGGTACTATCTTCGGTCCCAAGCTAATCGATGCACCCCTCGAAACATAGGAAAATCCACGAGCCCCTCATTTTATCTGTCAAACTTTCATAGCGAATCAAAACAAACATAGTGTAGTACTAGAATGTCGACTAGACTGGGGTACGTTAATCGTTTGCTTGGGACCAATAGGCTAGTTTGCAACCGGTGATATTACCAACAATCAATACGAAACTATCGATTTTAAATTGGCTCACTACTTGACTAGCCTATATTGGTCCCAAGCAAATCCATTACGTACCCCATTCTAGTCCAAATTCTAGTACTAAACTATGTTTGTTTTGATTCGCTATGAAAGTTTGACAGATAAAATGAGGGGTTAGTGGATTTTCCTATGTTTCGAGGGGTGAATCGATTAGCTTGGGACCGAAGAGAGTACCAGAGCTGAGTCAAAAAGTTGAGCACGTTTCTTTGGGACCAACTAGTCTTAGAGTTACCTCTATGATATAACCATAGAGGTAACTCTAAGACTAGTAGGTCCCGAAGAAACGTGCTCAACTTTTTGGCTCAGCAGAGCTGCCAGGTGGTTTTATAAAAAATCTGTATCCACTCTATTAAAAAATCTGTATTTTCTGTATTAACGATTTTTTTTCTTAATTAATCATGTTTTGTTGTTTTACAAATACAGTGCATACAAAATAACCATAAAAAGTGCTTAACCACCTATTCGGGCTATCGTACTAACCATTCGGGATATAATTTCGTCATTTGTGATATCGTCCGTACTTATTTATAAGAGTGATATGAAACCGTTTGAAAATGTATGGAGATTTTAGTTTCTATTCATTATCTTCCTGATAAGCAGTTTTAAATGCAAAAAAGTTTGAAATTTTTAATATAGATGAATACAATTAATTACATCATTTGTGTGGTAGTTATACCGAAAAGTCGAGAGATGTCGCCCCGCCAGTGCTGGTAAAATCATTTTTGCAGTATATCAGAAAATCCGCAATTTCTTACGAAATACATTTTCAATGCAAGTAAAATGTTTACGAGTACTTGTATTTGTACCATTTTAATGTGCTCGGGCACTTTTCTTGTATTTAACATACATGCTTATATTGGAAATATTCAATTAATACTGTAAATCCCCATACAATCTCAAATCGTTTACTACCAGCTCCATATGCATCCGAAAGCGGTTGGTCCTCTGGTTGTGAATGCTGTCAAGAACACCATAACATGATTAATTGTCGATGGAAATTTGATAGGTTCCCGAGCAGAGGACAAAATGAAAACAAGAATTATGTTGTTTTCATTATTCCTGATAACTCAAATTGATTTCATTTTGATGGAGTTGATGGCTAACAGAACAAAAATGAGAGCTAAAAGATATGCGAAGAATATCAAAATTATAACATATATTGATATTAGTGAGAACTGCTTGATAACTTATTTTGATATAGATTTTTTTTTCTCAAGCATTTTATAAAAATCTGTATAAATCTGTATTGTAATTTAAAAATCTGTGATAAATCTGTATTCTGTATCGGGTCTGTATTAAGATTAAAAAATCTGTATAATACAGATAAATCTGTATAAATGGCAGCGCTGTGGCTCAGCTTTGGTACTATCTTCGGTCCTAAGCTAATCGATTCACCCCTCGAAAAATAGGAATAACCAATAACCCCTCATTTTATCTGTCAAACTTTCATAGCGAATCAAAACAAACATTGCGTAGTACTAGAATTTCGACTAGAATAGGGTACGTAATGGATTTGCTTGGGACCAATAGGCTACTAAAGTGGTGAGCCAATTTAAAATCGTTAGTTTCGTATTGATTGTTGATTGTACTACATGGCAACACTAAATGTACTAGAATGTTTTGGTTCTATCTCTTTCACTCTACTCTAAACTGAAATGCATAAAAAAATGACGAAATGATACACTCTTTGCACACTGTCAAAGATCATATTGCACACAAAATCAACTATGTTCAAATCAAAACAAAAATACTAACCCATCTGGTGGCTGATGGCACAAGCTTCTAAGAAAATTCTATTACAGCGAACCACATTATTTTAATTGATTTCTTCGCCAGTTTGTCGTCTGTCACTTCGTTTGTGCTTATACATTCCATAAGACAAACCACATAGGTCCTATAAGAATGCATAAAAGGTATGTGTAACCGCTTATATATTTCAATTGACACATGATCTTCATTAACTTATTGCAAGGCGTCTGCTTATTAGTTGACTTATACATTTTATGAATAATCAGCAATAGAAATTTACCAAAAGGTATTGCTGATTGCATTTGAAACTGGACTGTCCCAAAAATGCAAAACATGTGATAAAAGTGCACGTTTCCGTCAAATCGTTTTGATGTCTTCGGAGCACATAAGAAATAAGTGCACCGAAGACACCAAGACGATTAGACGTAAACTTGCAGTTTTATCACACTTTTTAATAAGTGAAAACGCGCTTATTAGTCAAATTTGGTGTGAAACGCGCAATATAAGGAGATTTCTATCCGTGTACTAAACTAGAGTGAACTGTAGTGACTGCCCATACCCGCATGTCAGTCCCATTTGAAAAATCGCCATGTTGAGAAAAAGACAACTTTGCATATTTATATAATTTGTTGTTTTCTCGTTGATTCTAATTATCAAGTACAGCACCACTGCTGAAATTAGTTGCATTACAACATAACAATATCGTGTGTAACTAAAATATAATCAACACTTTTGTTTATCACGAGAAAAATGAGCCGAAATCATATGGGACTGGTATGCGAGTACTTTCGTTGACAAGCGCAAAAGTACTCGCATACCAGTCCCATTGCGCACTATCGCTTGAGTTGTTTACCTCAGACGTAAGAAGTGCATTTCGAAATTAGCATTGGATTAGTACTTTTCGCGTTGCTTGATAAGTTACAGTTTGGTAAAAATGTCAGCTCTTGAAGCAATTAAAATATACGGTGGTGACAGTGAGAGTTCAGAAGACGAATTCTACGGATTTGACTCGAACAACAAATCGGAGCAGTACCCGGAAGTTTCCCGCACAGCTACTTTTTTTTTTAACTCGTCCAAATATTGAAGATGGGCAAGCTGTTGGTCAGATTGATGACGATAAATCTATCGGTGATAACAGCAACTCTGCAAAGGATTCTGTGACCAGTGAAAGCATCGATTCGGAAGGAAGCTATTTTGTCGAACAGCGCAGAAAAAATCGTAAAAGAACGAAAAAAGAACAACGTAAAGCTGTTGTGGAAAAAAACGTCGTACTTCTCATCCACCGAAACTTGTACCTTGTGGTTGCCGAAAAGGTTGTCCGGACAATGTTTCCAAGGACGACCGAACCTACATTCACCGTGCGTTTTGGAAATTAAATATCGCTAGACAGACTGCATTTTTTCGCGAAAGGGTGGATCGCGTTGCTGTTAAAAGGAGAAGTATACACCGTCACGATTTCAAGGAACCCCGTAAAAATGCATTCGTATACTTTCTCGTTTGAAATGGCCGACAAACGAGTCGTGCGTGTTTGCCGGAAATTTTTTCTCAACACCGTTGGCTACGGAGAACATTGCGGGTAAGAAATATAAGCTATTTATTAAAAGATCATTTAAACATTTATATTGTATTTATTTCCAGAAATATAATCTATCGGTGCCTTCCTTCTGATGAGGGCAACATATCTGCTAACCAGAAAATGCAAGGAAAATACCCAAGAAGCACTGATCGCAAGAATGCTGTAAAAGCTCATGTATTCTTGTACAATCCGACGATTTCACACTATCGTCGTGAACATGCACCAAACAGGCTTTATCTACCAACGGATATAACGGAGAAACAAATGTACCAAGAGTACCAAGAAGCGCACCCTGAAATGAAAGTGAGCTACACATTCTTTTGCAGAGTCGTGAAAGAGCTGAACATTTCTATTGTTAAACTCGGGCACGAAGAATGTGAAGCATGCGTTGCTGCTAGGCAACATCAGAATTTGTTGGGACACAAAACTGAAGATGGAAGACGTGGCTGCTCTGTTTGTGCGAAGCATGAAGAGCACATGAGGCTCGCCAAGGAATCGCGTGATCAGTATCGCGCAGATGGCGACCAAGTTGAGCCAGACGAATTAGTGCTAGCTGTGGACCTTCAGAAGGTGAAATTTTCCAATAACATAAAAGCATTTTTTTTTTTCAAAATATTCGTTTTAGGTTATTCAGTTACCCCGACTTGAAGGTTTCAAGACGATCGTTTTTTCCCAACGTCTTCTGGCGTTCAACGAAACGTTCGCTCCAGTTGGGAACTATGCCAAGTCCAACGCAGTATTAGCGTGCCTGTGGCATGAAGCCGTAGCAGGCAGGTCAGCAAACGACATTATCAGCTGTTTTCATCGAGTCATTTTTGGCCAATCTTCTTTTTCCATTTGGCCAATCTTCGGAAAATAACATTTTGGCTTGATAACGGCGCCGCTCAAAACTAAAATTGGGGACTACCCAAGTAACAATTTCCAGATGAAGAAACGCTTTCGTTTTGATTTTGTTCAGCTGCATGTTGAATAATAATTGCACAATGTGTTCACCACAATTTTTATAAAACCCTTGTTTACACTCGTTTGGAGAACCTATACAACTGCAACACAAAGGTGTTGTCTAACGTATTCAGTAAAACGTTTGCCCAAAATCAATTTCTTGTTGAAGAAACGCTTCCATTGTGATTTTATTCAACTGCATGCTGAATAATAACTGTACAATTTGTTTATTACAACTTCTGTAAAACTCTTGTTTACACTGGTTTGGAGAACCTGTTCAACTACAGCATTATATATCTACGCGGTATAGGAGTAGAAGCAACTTTTATACAACGTTTATAGATACATATTTAAACTCAAGCTTTATTATTTTGGTGAAAGCTCTTATACAACGTTTGTAGACACTTCTTGACAGCTGCTTTGAAATTTAGTAGAGAGTAAACCTGAGAGGCGTTTGTTGCACTCTTTTATGACTCCTAAATAATCATTGAACAGCAAGCGGTGAAAAGCGTTTACAGCACTTTTCAATGACTCCTTAACAACCGGATAGAAGCAACTTTTATACAACGCTTATAGATACATATTTAAAATCAAGCTTTATTATTTTGGTGAAAGCTCGTATACAACGTTTGTAGACACTTCTTGACAGCTGCTTTGAAATTTAGTAGAGAGTGAACCTGAGAGGCGTTTGTTGCACTCTTTTATGACTCCTAAATAATCATTGTACAGCAAGCGGTAAAAAGCGTTTATAGCACTTTTTAATGACTCCTGAATAACCGTTGTGTAAGTACTCACAATATTCACAGATTAAAATTAATTTAACAAATGTTGTGGTACGCCAAAATAATTACTTGTACAGTTTTTATTAGATTAATTTATTGGTGCACATTGACAAAATATGTAATTATGCCATAATTCACATTCTGTGATCATGGAGGAAGTAGTAACTAGCATCGGTTTAATCTTTGATTGATATTCTTTCAATTAATCTCCCTAATAATTAATTGAGAGAATTTATCTAGAAATGTTATCGTTGATTATATGATATATGTCTTAAATTAATGTTTGCATTTATTAATAAACACCTATATATATAATTTACCTCTACTCCACCGAGGGTTTCTCGAAGCAAGATTCGAACTCATGATCCCGGATTGCCAGCCGCTTCTGTTTCCATCTGCTCTATTCTTGAATACATATTTTGAACATATGAGAGAAGTATATGAAGCTCATCTTCAGTGACTTCTCTTGCAGTCGAATAATCATTGCCTTATGGTCATATAAACGTGCCTATCACTTGTGCTATTTTTAGCAACAAAATTGTGGTTGGTGGTTGGTCGAACGTAAACAATCATTTAAGAGTGCTCCAAGCAGCTTTTGAAGCTTTTAACCAAATGGCAATACAACTACATTCTTGTTCAACTCTGGAAGCTATTATTCAACGTTTGATCAACTCAGGTGTTTTATAAGAGCTCCCAATGGTTTGTTTTGATGCGTTTATTCCACGTTCTATATAGCTCTTGTCAATCGGTTTAACTAAGGTGCTATAAAAGTTATCGTAGGTCTTATAAAGTATATAGGGTTACGGTATGTAATGTGGGTCTAGTCCTTTCATTCGGCCTATCACGCAAATAAATAATTAATTAAGGAATATTACACAAAAAATAAGGAAAATATTGATCACTGATGATTGATAAATGTGTACCACACACAAATCAATTTATATCACAACATTTCAATACATTTTCAGCTCTCGTAAGTAATAAAACTGGTTGAGAATATCACTCTGTTCGGAGTTTTTAGCCGCCATGACTTCTAAGGTTAAGATGGGAAGGTTGCACTGACGATCATCAAATGGCCTGATTATGGCATTTATTGAATGGAATTACCTGATAATACACACTAGACGTAAAACTCACAGTTACTGTTTGAATATTTTATGTTTATTTTAATTGTTTAACAACGTTTTCACAAGTAAATCATGGACCCAACTTTAGGGACACATTTCTTTTCTATGTTCCTAACTTTGGCCCATGAAATTCATTTGACAGCATATAGCAATAAGAGTAACGTCAACAATGTGGTTTGCATTTGGATGATAAGGAACGAACAGGAAGGGAGATTTTTTCTGCCAAATCTGTATAATGAACATCACAATGTTTTGATTTAGATATTCTGCGGTCGAAAGACGATAAGCGAAATTTTTAATTTTTAATTTTTAACTTGAGTGATTTAATGTAGTTTTCGTAAAATTTTCTCTAAGAAATGTTTTGAGGAATGAAGAGTATTAAGTTAACAGTGATAGTGATAAAAAAAAATACATAAGAAAACGTTACCAAGAGCGTTTTTTTTGAGAATCAAACAGGATAGGACGAAGTTGCATCCATAAATAGACCCAATTTGGGGACAATAGACCGATATTACATACATTTCCCTGGTGAGTTTTTGTCTTAAAAAAAGTAAGTTTTTCAACTTTTTGCGGTTCCTGATAGCAAACGACATGATAAGCATATCTAAGCATACCATTTAGCAGTAGAATATCGTTTGCAGGTAAATTAATTGATGAGTTATGATTAAAAACGTAATCTATGGCTGCATATTAGACCGAGGTTAGGGACGTATACCCTAGTTAAACCAAACGTAAACAATCATTTAAGAGTGCTCCAAGCAGCTTGTGAAGCGTTTAACCAAAAAGGCAATACAACTACATTCTTGTTCAACTCTGGAAGCTTTTTTTCAACGTTTGATCAACTCAGGTGTTGTATAAGAGCTCCCAATGGTTTGTTTTGATGCGTTTATTCCACATCCATTATGGCTCCTGTCAAACAGTTTAACCGTATGTAAACAATCATTTAAGAGTGCTCCAAGCAGTTTTTGAAGCTTTTAACCAAATGGCAATACAACTACATTCTTGTACAACTCTGGAAGCTATTATTCAACGTTTGATCAACTCAGGTGTTGTATAAGAGCTCCCAATGGTTTGTTTTGATACGTTTATTCCACGTTCTGTATAGCTCTTGTGAATCAGTTTAACTAAGGTGCTATAAAAGTTATCGTAGGTCTTATAAAGCATATAGTTAAACCAAACGTAAACAATCATTTAAGAGTGCTCCAAGCAGCTTTTGAAGCGTTTAACCAAAAAGGCAATACAACTACATTCTTGTTCAACTCTGGAAGCTATTATTCAACGTTTGATCAACTCAGGTGTTGTATAAGAGCTCCCAATGGTTTGTTGTGATGCGTTTATTCGACGTTCTGTATAGCTTTTGTGAAGCAGTTTAACTAAGGTGCTATAAAAGTTATCGTAGGTCTTATAAAGCATATAGTTAAACCGAACGTAAATAATCATTTAAGAGTGCTCCAATAGCTTTTAAAACTTTTAATCAAATGGCAATACAACTACATTCTTGTTCAACTCTGGAAGCTATTATTCAACGTTTGATCAACTCAGGTGTTTTATAAGAGCTCTTAATTGTTTGTTGGGTATTTCTTCATTTGATATTGTTGGTCAACTCCCCATCAATTCAGACGAACGAAATAGTCCTCAAATTTTTTGAGTCTGGCCATACTTTCATGGCGGCAGATTCTTTTCACGCTGCTGTGGAAAAAGTTATGCGCCAAACTCCGCCAGTTACCTATCCAGAGTTTGTCAATGGCGTTGGAAAAGCGAAGAAAAGTGTCGAAGCATTGGATATGCAAGTAACTGATCTTTTTGAATCTACGTTCATCGTCAGTCAATACACCCTGAACCAATGTAAGAAGCGGCCATACATTGACAAAATCAGGCGAATCGTAATTCAAAAGGGCAGCTTGAAATTGCAGTACAGCGGCTCTGTTACAGGCGACAGAGAACTCCAAAGCTGTTCTTTGTTTTTCAAGAAACAGCTTAAGCTGGCCACCGCTGAAGGATTTATTTTGGAAAACTCTTTATAAATCCAAGATAATCCTGCTGGACTGGATGCCTCTCGTAAGGACACGCTCCTTAATGTAATGTTGCGTCTCATCGGAGAGGAGCAAAAGTTGTTCTGGGAACGTTTACCCGTTAAGGCAAATTAAGCATAGTTAAGTGAAATTTGATCAAATACACGCACTTTATACTAACTCGAAATATTTTTTATAGTTCATTAACAATAAAAAAAATATTAGAATCACGATACGTGACTGTGCAATCCTTAACAGATGAAAATTTACTTCAATCTATTTTTATGTGACAAATGGGACTGTTATGCGGGTACTTTCAATATGGGACTGACCTAGTTTGGTTTTTTTTTTTGCCCATATAAAGATGTAATTTTCAGTGCGATTTCTTAAAGTTCAATGAAAATAAACACCATTCTCAAGGTTAACTCAAAAATGATGAAAATTCATATGGGACAGTTATGCGAGTATCGGCAGTGAACTAAAGCTAAATTCTGTAGGTCGCCTATATCTTTTGTGTCCACTGCTATTCACCAAAAGCAACACCAGTGCAGAAGCTACCGAATTTGCCGCTAAACGACCAAAGTGAACTGGAACTATGCATAAGGACACTAAACGTAAGTTACACAGTGTAATGCACACTTACATCTAAGGACTAAAAGACACTTGAGAACGTTTTTAATGCTACACGTACATCTACTTGGTGGGCGTTTGCCAAATTTGGATTTTTCAGATATAATCCTAAATAGGACCTATATTATTTAATACTCTAGTAACCTCAAGTCCGTGTTCTGTCACAATGTTTCATTGTGATTAATCAACACTCAAAGGGGTAAAATATAAAATTTGGGGTAAATTTGAAAGAAAGGGAACTTGGAGTGTAGAGCGCACTGCCCACTGGACGATTCTGAAGCCTGGCCAAGTGAGTGGGGTATGGGTTTATTTGATTGAACGTCATTTCCAATGTATATATTGATATATTCAAATCATTGGCATTTGAGATAAGACAGAGATAGGATGCGGAGGGCCCGCTTAGGAGCAGCGTAACCCATTTATGGTTTCCATTTATAAAATAGTTCAGATAGGCTAGAAATGACAGGTTTATAGTGAGAGAATGTACCATATTGGGAAAGCATACTTTTCATAGAGTTCAGAGCAGCTGAGCTGTTCGTTTGTAGTTTGACCTTCCTTCAAAACCAATTTGGCCCTAGAACAATTTTAAACTTGTTCTGCATTATTCACATATTACAATTATTGAAAAGGGCTCGATATAAGATAGCCACAGAGAACAGACGTTGAGGCTCCAAAATTTCTCTAAAAACTTGTGTAATGATTCCTATTCGACTTAAGCGTCACTAACGGTGACTTTCCCGCATAAAAACCCTATTTTACAACATACAAAATGGTGAGTTGACAACCTGGAAGGAGCGGAAAACCTAGCCCTGGTCCTCACAAGTTCCTACTTCACGCCTCCTCGAGTCATATGATAACAAAAGACTACCAGCTGAAACATGGACACAGCTGGTTGGCGTAGCCTGGGCAATGTTGCCAGTCCGGCAATAGCAAAGTGAAGAGGTGCGACGCGAACACTGGCGCGGTAACCATAGTACGGTGATAGAGGAAATGCTTCACCAAACCTGAGCGTCTGCTCACCATGGAGGTGCGGCTCAAAACGGCGTCTGTTCTCCATGTTAGGAGCGGCTGATCACCGTCCTAGTGCCAGCGTGGGACTCTAAACAGAGCTGTGCACGATGGTCCCCCGGCGAGACAGGGGGTTGGGGCAGGCCCAACAAGCCGCCCTGGAAAA
Source organism: Ochlerotatus camptorhynchus (assembly GCF_037179485.1). NCBI lineage: Eukaryota > Metazoa > Arthropoda > Insecta > Diptera > Culicidae > Ochlerotatus > Ochlerotatus camptorhynchus. The sequence continues at coordinate 3,907,673 of NW_027040640.1, forward strand.
AAACAAAGTTGCAAATACCGAAGAAAGAAATACGCATCGGAACAATCGGCACAGACCTACGCGACGAAATAAGGACTACGATTGGAAACTCGGAACATGGAACTGCAAATCGCTCGGCTTCCCGGGTTGCGATAGGTTAATCTATGACGAACTTCAACCACGCAACTTCGAAGTCGTAGCACTGCAGGAACTTTGCTACACACTTAGATTTTTTCGCCGAGATGGGCAGCACCGAGCAGGTCGGCATATTATTTTGCTGGATCTCAGTGATAAACTTGCCGAGATCCAGCTAACAAACGGGAATTTTGCCGAGATCTCAGCTAACAAACATATTTTTTGCTGAATTTCCAGCAAAATAAAATGCCGAGCTGCTCGGTGGTGCCCATCTCGGCAAAAAAATCTAAGTGTGTAGACGGGACAAAAGGTATGGAAAAGCGGGCATCGAGCGGCTACTTTCTACCAGAGCTGTGGCACCACCAACGAGCTGGGAACCGGCTTTGTAGTGCTGGGTAAGATGCGCCAACGCGTGATTGGTTGACAGCCGATCAACGCGAGGATGTGCAAGTTGAGGATTAAGGGCCGTTTCTTCAACTACAGCATCATTAACGTGCACTGCCCACACGAAGGGAGACCCGACGACGAGAAAGAAGCGTTCTATGCGCAACTGGAGCAGGTGTACGACGGCTGTTCGCAACGGGACGTCAAAATCGTCATCGGCGACATGAACGCTCAGGTAGGACGGGAGGCAATGTATAGACCGGCAATCGGGCCAAACAGCCTGCATGCCGTATCGAACGACAACGGTCAACGATGCGTGAACTTTGCAGCCTCCCGGGGTATGGTAGTTCGAAGTACCTTTTTCCCCCGCAAGGATATCCACAAAGCCACCTGGAGATCACCTGACCAACACACAGAAAACCAAAATCGATCACGTTCTAATCGACGGGAAATTCTTCTCCGACATTATCAACGTCCGCACGTACCGCAGTGCGAACATAGATTCGGACCACTACCTAGTTGCAGTATGCATGCGCTCAAAACTCTCGACGGTGCATAACACACGTCGAAGTCGAACGCCACGACCCAACATTGAGCAACTACGGGACACCGGAGTTGCCCAGGACTACGCGCAGCAGCTGGAAGTTGCACTACCCACGGAAGAGCAGCTTGGCGCAGCTTCTCTTGAAGATGGCTGGAGGGACATCCGTTCAGCCATAGGTAGTACTGCTGTAGCGGCACTAGGTACTGCAATCCCGGACCGAAGAAATGACTGGTTTGACGGCGAATGCAAACTGTTAGTAGAGGAGAAGAATGCAGCACGGGCGAGAATGCTGCAACACCGCACGTGATTGAATGTGGAGCGATACAGACAAGCGCGGAACAGACAAAACTCGGTTTTCCGAAGGAAGAAGCGTCAGCAGGAAGATCGAGATCGCGAGGCGATGGAAAATCTGTACCGCGTAAACGACACACGGAAGTTCTACGAGAAGCTAAATAGTTCGCGCAAAGGCTACGTGCCGCAAGCCGATATGTGCAAGGACTTGGACGGTAACCTTCTCACGAACGAGTGTGAGGTGATTGAGAGGTGGAAGCAGTACTATGACGAGCACCTCAACGGTGAAGCAGCAGAAAACGAAGGTGGCACGGCAACAGACCTTGGAGCACGCGCAGAAGACGACAGGCTACCGGCCCCTGATCTTCAAGAAGTTGAGGAGGAGATCGGTCGGCTGAAGAACAACAAAGCAACTGGTGTAGATCAACTACCAAGTGAGCTATTGAAATACGGTGGTGAAGCACTGGCTAGAGCGCTGCACTGGGTAATTGCCAAGATTTGGGAGGAGGAGATATTACCGGAGGAGTGGATGGAAGGTGTCGTATGCCCAATCTACAAAAAGGGCGACAAGTTGGATTGCTGCAACTACCGCGCGATCACACTGCTGAGCGCCGCCTACAAGGTACTCTCCCAAATTCTATGCCGCCGTCTGTCACCATATGCAAGAGAGTTCGTGGGGCAATACCAGGCGGGATTCATGGGTGCCCGCGCTACCACGGACCAAATTTTCGCGATTCGGCAGGTTCTGCAGAAATGCCGCGAATACAACGTGCCCACACATCATTTGTTCATCGATTTCAAATCCGCATACGACACAATCGATCGAGATCAGCTATGGCAGATTATGCACGAGTACGGATTTCCGGATAAACTGACGCGATTGGTCAAGGCGACGATGGATCGAGTGACGTGCGTTGTTCGAGTATCGGGGACACTCTCGAGTCCCTTTGAATCTCGAAGGGGGTTACGGCAGGGTGATGGACTTTCGTGTCTGCTGTTCAACATCGCGTTAGAAGGTGTGATCAGAAGAGCTGGGATAGACACGAGTGGCACGATATTCAGGAAGTCCATCCAGCTCCTTGGTTTCGCCGATGACATTGACATTATGGCACGGAACTTTGAGATGATGGCGGAAACGTACATCAGACTGAAGGCTGAAGCTAGACGGATTGGACTTGCCATCAACGCATCAAAGACAAAATATATGAAAGCAAGAGGTTCTAGGGAAGACAATGTTAGCCTCCCACCCCGAGTTCAGATTGACGGTGACGAAATCGAGGTGGTCGATGAGTTCGTGTATTTGGGCTCACTGGTGACCGCCGAAAATGATACCAGCAGAGAAATTCAAAGACGCATTATGGCAGGGAATCGTGCCTACTTTGGACTCCGGAGGACGCTCCGGTCGAATAAAATTCGCCGCCGCACGAAGTTGACTGTCTACAAGATGCTGATTAGACCGGTGGTCCTTTACGGCCACGAGACCTGGACTATGCTCGTGGAGGACCAACGCGCCCTTGGTGTTTTCGAACGGAAGGTGTTGCGTACCATCTACGGTGGAGTGCAGATGGATGACGGAACGTGGAGGAGGCGAATGAACCACGAATTGCACCAGCTGCTGGGAGAACCATCCATCGTCCACATTGCAAAAATTGGGCGACTACGGTGGGCTGAGCACGTCGTAAGAATGCCGCACGACGACCCAGTGAAAATGGTTCTAGAAAGCGACCCAACAGGAACAAGAAGAAGAGGCGCGCAGCGGGCAAGGTGGATCGACCAAGTAGAAGGTGACCTGCGGACCCTTCGCAGACTACGAGGCTGGCGAACTGTGGCCATGGATCGAGTAGAGTGGAGACGACTTCTTCGGACAGCAGAGGACAACAAGGCCTTAGCCTGATTGGTAAGGTAAGTAAGCCAAATTGGTCGAAAGTGATAAATTTATAGAGGAAATCAGGAGATGCTAGCGCTACGTAACGGCAACGTTTCCACTTAACTTTACACAAGCTTCTGACCGAACTTGGACGTCTGGTCTCTATGAGATAGCTTAATACAATTAAATAGAAATGCCAAAATCTTACCGAGTAGTTAGCTGTTCTGATTTTGGTACAGTTTGTTGAGGTCGGGTATAGTTTCTGAGTATGGATGCCCAATTTGAAATAAGTCATATTAGCACAGAGTAATAGTTTTATTGCTAGGGAACTTTCTTTTGGGATCGTCTTTTCTTCGTACAATTGTCATTATTCATACTATATTAATCATGATCAGTCTTAGAAAATGTTATATGTTTAAGCCCCGTTCTAGATTTGTTTGTTATTCATATATTATGCATTGCAGCTCACGAGAGGCTACCAAATATGGGTTCTTTTTCTCATCCACAATAGTTTGGGGGGAAGGGGCGATCTGAGAGCTGAACAGAGGCAAATAAAATAGGGAACACAACACCATGACCCAAACGACTAACCAACGCATGCGGCTCACACTTAACTGGTTCTATTTCTTATTTCTTTCTTCCCCTCATGTGTGTGTGTGTTCAATCTAACTTCTTTTACTCAATTACTTCTTTTGGAATCCCTTAGACTTTTTCTCTAACGCTTCGTATTTTATTCCGTGCTTCACCGGCAATTTCCTTCCGTAGATCGTCCTTGATTGGTTCTAATATGATTCCGCCTTTTTTCTGGGACGAGGCTCACGTCCAAAGTCGCTGTTCCACGGAGCGCTCCGTGTGCGAAAAGAGAATGAAAGAAATTCGAAAGGGATCAGTTTCAAGAAGTGACAGTTTCATCAGATTTCCCAACTAACCATAGTCAAGCAAAGTAAGAATATACAAGCTATATTGCGACTATATGGTTACTTGGGTACTATATGGCCGTCAGAATGGTTCATCGGTTGCGAAGTGAAATATTTCTGAAAGTGATGCGTTATATTTCTCAATGTTTTGATTTTATCCTAAAGTAACCTCCATGTTATTTCACAGACAAGCAGACACAACACATTGATCATTTATCATTGTAAACCCTACCGCCATCTGTCGTATATACTTTCATGGGCAATACACTCAACAGATGGTTGTAGTATGTAAATGTCAAACGCTAGGGAATTGATTATATGCACCACAAGTGGCGGTACTACCAACTAAGAAACATTTAAATTGACCGTTAAAAACGATTTCTATGAAGGTTTTAAGAGTGTTATGTCTGTTTGTCTGTGATCATACCTTCACTATCGCAACTTCGGGTAATCTGCGAAAGTATTTGCATTTTTCTCAGGCACTTTTGATCTAACTGCAATTACTCTCTCATACTCGAAATGTGCCACGACCAAATTGGCACAACGACGCCCTATATGCTCTCTGACCGAAGCGCAGGGCTTATTTCTTTCTTCCCCTCATGTACCAATATCACCTACCTGAGAACAAATGGGAACACGGCCAGATTTTCAATAGGAAGAAGGAAAAAAACGAGAAAACGTAAGAGAGTAAGCAGTCAGAAAGGATTAGGCCATTTGGAAACAGCCAATTTATACTGGACGGAACTGGTAAGTAGGATAAGAATTGTAAAAGGTGTGTGCTTGCATGATTTACCTATTTTAGAATTACCTATAAGCCACATGAGAACCTTATTTCCTTCAATTACTACTTCATTGCAGCACACACCTAATAATGATCACTAACATTCATATAGTTTCAGCATTATCGACATTTATAATCAAAAGGTGAGTTGTACACAGCCTACACGGTAAGAAAAAAGTACCCAAAATTGAGTTCCTTTCACTCATCACGTAGCTTCCGTGGGGCTAGGTAAAATTAAGTTAAAGAAGAAAACTCAATTTTGAGTAATCCTGATCATGATGACCAAGTTGACAAAAAAATAATAAAACGGAGCAGACTGGAACCGAACCATGGACGTTGAGATTACGGGGCCCATGTGTTGACCACTCGTCTATCAACGCTTGTGAAAATGAAATGGTTAAAGGCGCATAAGAGCAACCTCAATGAAAATAAACTTATATTTGAGTTCATTTATTATTACTCAATAGTTGAGTAAATTTTAACCAACGCCGCTTTTCTGATTCACTCAACGGCGGACCTCAAATGATAGAACCCAACGTTGAGTTTTTTTAACTTAATTTTGAGTGTTTTTTTCTTACCGTGTATACACTGAACAATTACAATTACAATTACACGTACATCTACTTGTATTCAATAGATGTAATAATGTAGATAAATGTCAAGCAACACTATATAGGGTAGGTGTTCCAGTAATAGTGGTGTACCAAAGGGGTAGGTCACTCCGCACACCAATCTTGGGTCATCTTTTTTGTCAGTATGCCGCAAGTGTGCCGATTGTGCCGGTCATAGAGCAAGCTGTGATTATTTGTAAAATACGCAACCCGGTAACCAGGTATTTATGACACCTTGAATTTTTTGGTTTGAAATCGCAATGTATCTGAGGATGCAGATGATGCTCAAATTCATTGTATTCGTTCGCAAGCATACTGAGGATGACGCGGGAAGTGGCGGGTGAGCGAAGTTTTTGTGTTTTGTGTTCATAGGATAATAAAAGTCCTGTGTAGTAGGGTTTTATCGAAGACATCAAATCAAGAAGACTGGCAACTCTGCTAGAATTCAAGCGACAGATACTGTATAGTGCTTCGCTCGAGCGAAGGTGGAAGTAACGCATAGATAAATGAGCAAATACCAGTGTTGTGAAAATATCAAAAGATCTAATCTCACCAATGTGCATAATCTCATTTGAGTATCGTAAACCAAAAACTCAACAAGCAAACAACAGCCGATGATGTTACAAGCTGTGATACGGTTGCTATGATATCATGCTAACAAAACTCCCCGGCTACAATTCTCACCAAACTGTGTTGAGTTTGAGCTTCAAGATTTTTGCTGTACATCCGAACACGAAACGAAACTTCCATCACTGCTGGCAGCAGTAACTTCGTGTCTGCCATCTGTGAAGCGTAAAGAAAGATAGCATACTATGCTTTCTCTTTCTAAGAAAACGATGTGCAAAGGAATCATTTTTGTGGCAATTCAACTCGTGGCTGCAATTTTACATGTTCTGAATAGTCTCGCAATATCAAAGGAGATCAGCCACAACTCATGTTCGTATCTATGCGATATATTTTGAAAAAGGTCATATTAATATCGATATACATAAGATCAAAATCACAGGTAGAAAGCAGATAATTTGTCAGAATATCAATGTAGAGGAAATGGCTCTAATATTGGCCTATGGATCTAAGATTGGGCCCTTCGCTAAAAATCTGCTATTTATCAATTTTATCTAGATGAACGCGTCATTGGGACGGTACTAATGGATATTTTTGGAAGCTTTTGAAAATTTAGTCGATTGCTGAATTTATGTATGGGCCCAAATTAGGGGTATTTAGGCCGACATTACATCCATTTCCCCTATCTTATCGAAAAACATTCCAGACTAAAAACTAACATTTTTAATAGGAGATATGAACTCTCATATCGGGATGCAGAACTGAGAACCATCGAATAATCGGAAACAGCCTTCATCACCAGTTCTGTAACCCCAACGGATTAGGGCTAAAACAGTTTATGCATGGTCTGAACCTGAAAGGTGGCTTACATTCAGCAAATCGGCAAATCACCATCTGTAATTACAACGAGGAGCAATGGAAAATCGATATTGCAACTGGACCACGTGAGTATGTCAAAAATGAACTTTATTAAGACTCTGAGCATTAGAACATATTTTCTACACCAACATAAAATGATCGAATGTCAGCTTTCGCCCTCGTACGGCCTACCGCAGACTTTAAAAGAGATAATATTTGACCTGAAGCTACTGAAAAATGAAGAGGAATGTAGTAAATACCAAGATAAAACGAACCGAAATCTATACACTGCAACGATAAATGAAAGTCTCAGCGTGGACAAAAAATGAAATAGAATCCAATCATTTCGATGCTTCACCAAGAAAAAGAGAAGCATTGAAAAGGCACACGGCGAACTTTTCTCAAATTCGGGAATTTTTCCCTGGAAAATCCTGGAAAAACCTGGGAAAACATGAGACAAATTTTACTCATCGCTGAGTTCCTGCACTTTTGGCGATTATGAGTGAACTAAACTCAAATTTGGGTCGTTCTCATCCGCCGTGCATATCCAGGTATTTTTCCCTTCCAGTACTTGAGACCGGAATTCCAAGATATGATTGTGGGTATACCTCAGACTTGAACTGCTCGACGTTTTTAAAGAAAGTTGTAAATCTAGATAGAACTGGAATTAGGGCGTAACAGCTTTTATAATCAATTACTTCTTTCGAAGATTTCTATAAAGCTAATAACGAATTTGTTTATTATTCAGTTCCAACCTGGATCGGGTATTAAGATCGGCTCTGCTTGTTTTCTGAAAAACGTCAGTTTGATCGTTTGTTTTTAAAACCTACCTCAGGTTGAGGTTCACACTGACAAAAAGTTCTGTTTAACGTTGGCGAGCCTTAACTTTCTAGAAATCATCGAAAGAAATCATTGTTTAAAAAAGCTGTTACGCTCTAATTCCAGCTCTTTCTAGAAATATTCATAGTCGACTACAACATCCATTCGCGACGATACGACTACCTCGAAAAGGATTTATGAACATTTGAGTACTTAAGGTGAAAGTTAATGCTTTTCTGTTGATACTGACTCCACACCCAAATTTAAAATGCACCAAGAACAAACAAGCATTGCGAATTATCAAAATGGGAAGTATTGAATTTTCGACCATATTCGTAAATACAATATTATTGTATATTATAATACTTCTACTACTGGAATGACAACTTCAATAACAAGATTTCAAGTTCAGAGAAGGCCTGCTGAAGTTCAGGGAAGTTCTGCCGAAGTTCAGAGAAGTATTGCTAAAGTTCAGGGAAGCCCTGTTGAAGTTCAGGGAAGTCCTGCCGAAGTTCAGGGAAGTATTGCTAAAGTTCAGGGAAGCCCTGTTGATGTTCAGGGAAGTTTTTCCGAACTTCAGGGAAGTTTTTCCAAACTTCGATGCGATCCCTAATATAAAAAATACCATACACGAATGATAACACAAATGATTGAACTATTCCACAAATGGTTTGGATTATACCCAGAACACGTCGTTAAGGAAAATAACCATAACAATTTTATTTGGGATGGTAAGTCCAGCCAAAGTTAAGGGAAGTCCTGCCGAAGTTCAGGAAAGTCCTTCTGAAGTTCAGAGAAAGCCTGCCGAAGTTCAGGGAAATCCTGCCGTAGTTCAGGGAAGTCCTGCCGAAGTTTCGGGGATGTCCTGCCGTAGTTCAGGGAAGACCTGCCGAAATTCAAGGAAGTCCTGCCATTTCAAATCTTGGAAATCAAAGTTCAAGGAAGTCATGTTGAAGTTCAGAATACCTTCATTAAAAAGCTGAAATTTTCCATTTTTTTAACAAAATAACGCAACGCTTAATCGAAAACAACTCTTCTGCGCAAAATTAAAGAAGTAAAATTGCTATTTCTAGCTATTTTTACAAGATTCGTAATCCAAATTCGATTGCGCTTTTCCAAGTAAAAGATGACTTCGCTTGTCGTGAGCCAAATTCGAATGAGATTTTCCAAGTAAAATTTGACTTCGTAATCCACATTCGATTGATTTTTTTTCCTAATAAAATTTGACTTCGCTTCTTGCAATCCAGATTCGATTGAGTTTTTTCAAGTAAAATTTGACTTCGCTTGTCGTCTGTTTTGAACATAGCATACATGCTGCTGCACACATACTTCGTAGCGCGAACGATTTCAACTGCCATGGCTTTACACCGAGCCGTTTGACAAAAGCTTGATTGGCTTTCAAACCAAAAAAAAAGCTCCTGTAACAGTTCTGCCACCTGTGGTCAGTTACGGAAACTGCCAAATAACCGATGATTGTAGGACGGATCTCTCTCTCTCTCGTTTTAATTACTACCAACCAGCAGTGGTGAGAAAGAGACATTCATGCAGTAGCCATCGGTGCATTAAAAATTCCAATCTGAAAATGTAAACAGAGCACTGGCTAGTGCACCAATCCTGACTGACTCAGCGTATAAGAAAATCATTTTCAATTCAACTCTTTTGCCACTGTGTTGTAGTCCTGAAAAGGACTGATTTGGAACGCTACTCGAATGTAATTTGAATGCGTCGTAGTTTTTTGTTGTTTTAGAAAAACCATGATGGCTGCCATCAACACAATCCTCGAAAGAAGATGGCCTAAAATGTGCGATAGAGCGCTTACTTCGTCTTCCTTCCGGGGCGGCCTCTTTTCCCTTTTGGGGTGGTCTTGGCTTTCGGCACATCCTCTTTTTTGGCCAATGCCGTTACCTTCGGCTTGGCTGGCGTCGTTACCTTCCTTGGCTTCGCGACGCGATGTTTGTTTATGTAGGGAAGCTGCTGGTAGTCCTCCGGTGCACAGCGTTTCTTGAGCATCGTCGGTTTGGTGTGCTTGACTTTGAACCGTCCCATGGCACCGACGCCCCGAGTTCGGATGATGTCCCCATTGTCGACACCATTCTTCAGCACCTTCCGGACGTGGACTGCCACTTTGGTCATGTCGACGTGGTAGTTGTCCTCCAGATAGCGCTTGATGGCGTAAAGCGTGACGCCCTTACGCTCGTCCAGGACGTCCAGCGCTTCGATGATCATGTCGTGGACCGGAGGATTGTCCGTGTTACGTGGTCGCGGCTTTTTCGGTTTCTCTCCGCCTTCATCCTTGGCGCTTTTTTTACGGGATTTTCTTGGCTTTTTCTCCGGTTGCTCTTCATTTACCGCTTCGGTTTGTTTTTCTTCCACATCGGCCATGTTGGATGTTGAAGTTGCACTCACACACGCAGGCGCAACGGTCAATCTGTATAAGGGTGGTGTTTGTTTACAACGACGACACTGCAAACGCTGCTGCTATGTCGATTATCAAACTAGCAAATTAGAACGAAGCCAATTGGAGCCAGTAACTGAGGTCTGTGTTAGGGAAATTGTATTGGTTTGGATGCAGTTTGAGGTACGGTAATTTTGGAGAAATTCTGAGAAGTTGCATTCTTGTTGATAGTAAAAATGGCTATATTTGCTGAAAAATGTATATGATTGGAATGTGTGATTCGCAAAAAATATAACGCTTCTCAAGCCGAAGAATTCCATTGTTCTGCGATTGACATGTACAGTGGCGACGAGGAGCTTCGTTGAAAAGCAGCGTGGCAAGCCTCGCATTATGCTGTTTCTGGGCGCCATGAATGCTCTTTGCTGAGTAGGTTAGGAAGGGCTTTTTACTAACGATTTAGTTTACCTATTGTAAAATTAGTAGCACTATAAGCGTTTGCTTAGATATCTGATGGATTATAGAAACCTAATAATTCTTCATCAAATTGCCGATTGATAAGTTCAAATGAAGCTTATGGTTGTGTGATTTATTACCAAATGGCAAAATAATCTCGATTCTAATAAGAAAATCCATTCAGGATAACGAAAAGAAAAAATCTTGCTTGGAAGTGTACCACTGTTTTGCTTTTGCTGCATAACAAATTCACGATTGGTAGACTCCACAAATGGCCGCTACCATGGCTGGTTTTACAAGGCAAAAGAAGTAATGACAACGACCATTTGTGGATTCTATCTTCCTTGATGTCCTTAAGGATTGTGGATTCTACACTGAACCAGAGCTGCTAAAATCCAAAATGTAATGATTGAGATTGATCTCAATCGCTCGTTTTGTTTGTATCGAGGTATGCAATCAATCATGACGCATAAAACAGATCGAACAGATGAATCCTAGGGCCTGGAAATCATCGTGGTCTTATCATTTGGCTTGTTAATAAACTAAAATAGATCACGATATATTCGTTACTATCACAGCAAGCTATTTTTAAAAACTGACCAAGTTTAATCCAAGTTTCAATCTTCGCATCACCATTTGAAATCGTGTTCGTACTGTATTTTAATTTTGTGTGAATTGCCGTTTGAAAATGGGTCTTGCAGATGACAATCTTCGTGTGGTATGTAGTAATAAATTAATCTGTGTGATGATAGAGTATTTTTGTCTTATTTGGCATGTATTTCAGGAAATCTTCTGGAAACGGATTCAGATGGATTTGGGAGTCGTTTTAACTCACATTCAGAATATCCTGAACCTTGAAGGACTTTCGGCAAATGTATCGATGGAGGTGAACATAATTAACTAGAAACATCGATCTTTGAACAGCTATAACTTTTTTTAGAGACATTCTAGCACCGTACATCTTTCGGCAAAGTTATTAGGCACTTCCTGAACTATACTTTCACATGGTTAGTAGCATGGTTCAAGCAAAATTGTGGTCCCTAGGAATGTAAATACAAAAATGTACGTTTTCCCACATTAGATTTACCGCCGATCCCGCCTCTCAAGGGTGAACAAACTGGCTGTATACAAACAAATCATTGCACCTCCGATCCTCTACGCAGCTCCGGTGTGAGAATCATGTGGACAAACTCTCTGGAACAAGATCCAGGTGGCTCAGGATCATCCTCGATCGTCCTTTCGTCATGAGAATAACAGACCTCCACCAAGAGGCGGACATTCCCAGAATAGATTAAAAAATTGACTAAATTATCTTATTATTAATAAATCTCTCTCATTCTTTATCAAAAAATACAGGATTTTTCACAAAATTACCAGTGGAATTGCCTACATTTAGGCGCAACTGTGCATTTAAGACACATTTTTTTGGCGTTTCTGCTGAAAAACTTTTCACACAAGGGTTTTAGCATCTGAATCGGATTCAGGGAACCCATTCAAACATGGATTTGTAATGGAAAATCATCGCAAATTCATCACGTTCTGAATACTACCTCCTCAACGAGTTTCGTAAAGAAATTGAGAGGACATTTAGTACAGGAATTTCAGAGCGATCACAAATTGATAACTTTTCAAATTCAAATTAGAGGAAATCCTGTATCAAAAGCTAACTAAGTGTTTACGAAGCAATGAGAGGATTCTACGAATACTTAGGCGTTTGGGACGTAAAACTACTGCAAGATGATAATCTGAGGAAAAAATACCAAGAGCAACTGACCAAGGTGTCCATTAACGTTGAAGACCCGTCACTTTCAACCTTGGAAGCGTGGGAGCAATTCGTGGGAAAATTGAATACAGCAGCGAGATTATCAATTCACACCTTGTCAAAAATTCCAAACTCTCCGAAGCGAAGGCTAGCGATGGCCAAATTGAAAAAAGAGTATCTTTTGGAAAAGAGGCAACCCTTAAGCGAGCGTAAACTACGGAACTTCTTTGAAGCACAGTGCAACTGCAGAAGTCTTTGCGATGAAAAAGAGCGTAAGGAGGAATTTGATTTTTTTTAAAACTTGAAGCAGTATAAGCCAGGGGAGAGAATTAGAAGAACATTCAAATATGTTAAACAAATCAGAAGAAAGAGGCCACAGCTGAGGAGATCCGACATCTCTCTTCAGCATTTCTTGGAATCACCATCGATCAACCTACTCCCCGATTTGATTGGAAATTCAAATCACGAAATAGTCACAGAGGATCCCCCGGATACGTCTTGTACAGATACAATCATCACAGAGTGTGAGAATGGAAAAACAGCTGGTGCGGACGGTATTCAAAGCGAACTACTGAAGAGTGTGGGTAGAAAATAGCATCCCAGACAGTTGGAGACGAACTACAGTGATCCCTGTTATAAATCTGATATTGGTTTTAAGACATTTACTTCAGTGAGTAATAAACACGTCTTCATGGGCTTACAGTCAAAGTAACAAGACAATATATTTTCTCTATTCGATACATAGCTCATGTCCTGCTCCACTCATGCGACACTCAGGTTCAGTTCGGCTTTGAGAGCCCTACAAGCGGGATTATCCATTTAACCAAGTTGACCTTGCCACTACAATCTCGATCCCTAAAAGCAAAAAGGCGAAGCAAGCGCAAGATTTTCGAAAGATCGCACATCACCTATAGGATCACACCAGGTTTCCTTAACGAGCGATCAACAATGGATCATATATTTACAGCTCGGCGTATTCTAGAGGAAAAGTGGAATGCTGATAGTGATGGCTTTGGATATTGAGAAGGCTTTCGATAACATTAGCCTTTCTGCTCTGCCAGGCGTATTGCTGACAAAAGGTGCCTCTGAAGGTATTGCAAATAGAGTGATTAATTGCATCAATGCAGAGGAGCAACAGGTGCTGTGGAATGGGCAAAAAATTGTGCCTCAAATGAGGTCTAGAGGAGTGAAACAGGGTTGTCCATTCTCTTCCTATATATTTGATTTAATTATGGAGGAAATTCTTTCATCATTCATTCTCTGCTTGAACGTCAAGCAGTACAGTTCGGTCTTTGCTCGCTCTGTCGAGTTGTTCTAAAGTTTCTAGTTTGTTCCAAACATTCGCAGTTTAATCGCGTCGTCAGTAGTGTCGGTCGCTTCGTGTGATGGGAAGACAGCGCTCCCGGAGCAGGCTCCGAGAGAAAACGGAGAAGAAAAACAGCGGTGAGGGTAGCTTGAGTGTACCTATTTCGAAAAGGTACGCTACTCTTCCCACCGATGTAGGGAATCCCACCTCAGGTGAAGCGGTCTAAGAAGAGGAAGAAAAATCAAGGTCAGTCCGATGGTGCGAGTGGACGGGACGATGCCACCGCGACGAACGTCAGCGTCATTGGTGATTTCGGCGACGCCGTCGACAACGAAACTGCTGCCAGCCCGAGTGCAGCAAAAATGAAGCTTCCTCCACTGGTGGTGAAGCAAGTCCCACTCAACACGCTGATTGGCGATCTTTCATCGCTGGGCGTTGCAGCTGAGTTTAAGCTCAGCAGGATCGGCACCAAGGTGATGCTCCGAACCAAAGCGGAGTACGAAGTGGCCGTGAAATATCTGAAGGATACCAAGGCGGAATTCTTCACGCACGACATCCCCGGTGAGAAGCCCTTCAAGGTAGTCATCAGGGGTCTACCAAACTTCGACCCCAAGATGGTCGAAGCCGAAATCAACCGGTACAAGCTAGCCCCAATCGCTGTCTTCCGAATGACAAGGAGAGATGAAAACGTGAAGACGTACCCGGATTGTCTTTTCCTGGTGCACTTCCAGAAAGGGACGGTGACGCTCAATGCGCTACAAGCCATCCGATCGATCTACTCCATCATCGTACGGTGGGAGCCATACCGTGGCGGTCATCGTGACGTAACGCAGTGTCAGAGGTGCCTCAATTTTGGACACGGTACCCGCAACTGCAACATCAAGCCACGCTGCAGCAACTGCGCTCAAGAACACGCCACTTCCAACTGTCCTGCGGATGGAGCCGTGGCGATAAAATGCGCTAACTGTGGTTGTGCACATCAAGGCTCTGACAGACAGTGCTCCAAACGCGAGGACTTCAAACGCATCCGAAAGCTGGCGTCAAGCAACAATCAACCAGGACGCAAGAAGGACAAAACCCCATCATTCAGGACGGAGGATTTTCCGCCTCTTCGTGCTCCCCAGCAAAGGCAAGCGAATTCGCGGGTGCAACCCGCCCCCCCTCAAGAAGTTTCCGGTGATTCTGCTGGTCAAAGCTCTCCATCCCCCCCTGGATTCTGGAGACAACCAACAGCGCAAAACAACAACCCCGATCTGTTCTCAGCGGATGAACTGATGGAAATTTTCGTCAACATGTCCGGTGCTCTTCGTAAGTGCCGCAATAAGCCCGAACAGATCCAAGTGCTCGGTAAGTTCATCATCCAGTATGGCGTCTAAACCGCTAACTATAGTCACCTGGAATGCTTGCTCTGTAAGAGCAAAAAAGATTGAGCTTGCCGACTTTCTCCGCAAGCACAGCATCGACGTGGGCCTTCTAACCGAGACCCATCTAAAGTCCGGCGACAGCTTCTGGTTGCCTGACCACAACATTATTCGGCTTGATCGCACCAGCTCCAGGGGGGGTGGTGTTGCGGTCGTCGTCAAGAAAGGAATAAAATACCACACTCTGTCCCATATCCGCACCTCTATCATCGAGGCCCTTGGTGTGGAGGTGGAGTCGTCGACTGGATACGTCCAGTTCATCGCCGTCTACTGCCCTCGACAGTGTGCCGCCAGCAGTGGACTAGCGGCTAAATTCAAGAAGGACCTGTCCACCATCACCCGTACCGGTTCCCGCTTCGTAGTTGGAGGAGATCTGAATGCTCGCCATGAGGCCTGGCGGAACTACCAGCAGAACCAGAACGGTCGTCTCCTGTTCGACCACTCACAGCATGGGCTGTATTCCGTTTGGTTTTCGGATGAACCAACATTCATCTCACCGACGGGCAACCCATCGACGCTAGACCTGTTCCTGACAAATATCGGCTTGTCCAAGCCGGTAGCCTTGAACGAACTCAGCTCCGACCACCAACCGGTGGTGGCTGAACTGGGCTGCAACGTGGCTCCTGCTTCAAGCCTGCGCAAGGACTACCATCGCGTTAACTGGGCCCAGTTTGGACGCGTGGTAGACAGGCACATCATCGACAACCCGCCGCTTGACACCGTGGAGGACATCGACCGAGCGTTGGAGGGACTCCACCAAGCCATAACCGTGGCTGACGAGGCGTGCGTCCGACGAGTTCCTGTGAGGGGTAAGTTTATTGCCATTGATTCCCACACCCAACTTTTGATTCGCCTGAGAAATGTTCGTAGACGCCAGTTTCAGAGGACTGGAGATCTGGGCAAAAAACGTGAAATGGCTGATCTGAACAGACAGATTGCTTCCAGAATGGACTCACTCCGAAATGAAAGTTTCGGGCGTGTTGTCCAGAATCTGGACGACCGCTCCAGACCATTCTGGAAGGTAGCCAAGGTCCTGAAAACTCATCCCAAACCCATTCCACCTCTCAAAGTCGATAATGATGACGATCGGCTTTTAATCACCCCACAGGAGAAAGCAAATGCGATCGGCGAGCATGTCGCTTCATCGCATTTGCTTGGCTCGAATATCCAAAGTCCGCTCGAAGATCAGGTTGCGCAATGCGTTCAAAACCTAGATGCCTCCCCTTGTGTCGTGCCTCCGGCGGATATGATTACAGTACAGCAAATTTGCTCAGCGCTGAAATGCACCAAGAACATGAAGGCTCCCGGGTTTGACGGTATATTCAACTTGATCTTGAAGAGACTCAGCATGAAAGTGCAGTCTCTTCTAACCGCTATCTTCAACAGATGCTTGGCACTGCACTACTTTCCAAGTATCTGGAAGACAGCGAAAATCATACCTATCCGCAAACCCGGGAAGGACCCAACGCTAGCTTCAAGCTACAGACCAATCAGCCTCCTTTCAGCGCTGAGCAAATTGTTCGAGAAACTCATTCTCAATCGTTTGCTCAAGTTTGTCGAGGAAAATAACATTCTCCTTCCGGAACAGTTTGGGTTCAGAAAGGGGCACTCCACCAATCACCAGCTAGTGCGGGTGATGAATAACATCCGAAGTAACAAAGCTGTATCCAAGTCCACAGCCATGGCCTTGTTAGACGTTGAAAAGGCGTTTGACAATGTTTGGCATGACGGACTTGTGTACAAGCTTTGTAACTTCAACTTCCCATTACATCTGGTTAAAATCACCCGTAACTACCTTCAGCAAAGGTCGTTTAAGGTATCGTTGAATGGTTGTCTTTCCGACACGTTTTCCATCCCAGCAGGAGTGCCGCAAGGCAGTCTGCTGGGCCCCTTGCTTTACAGCATTTATACTTCCGACATTCCTCCCCTTGGAGACGGTTGCGTGTTCTTCCTGTTCGCAGATGATACCGCAATAACCGTCAAAGGAAGGATGCCTCGCGAAATAACGAACAAACTTCAACGATGCCTTAACGCCTTTGCTGATTATGCCACCACGTGGAAAATTAAAATCAATTCCTCCAAAACACAAGCGATCATGTTCCTACATCGGCAATCGCCCAAACTGAAACCGGCTCCATCTTGTACTGTAATCATGAATGGCACAAGGGTTGAGTGGTCCGCCGAAGTAACCTATCTTGGGATGTTGATCGATGAAAAGCTCCTCTTCCGTTCGCATGTAGAGAAAACTGTAGTCAAGTGTTCTACCTTGGTTAGGTGTCTGTATCCGCTGATTTGCCGCAGATCCCGCCTCTCAAGGGTGAACAAACTGGCCGTCTACAAACAAATCATAGCACCTGCGATCCTCTACGCAGCTCCGGTGTGGGAATCATGTGCACAGACTCACAGGAACAAAATTCAGGTCGCTCAGAATAGAGTGCTGAGGATGGTTCTTGATCGTCCTTTCGACACTAGAATAACAAATTTACACGAAGAGGCAGGAGTTGCCAAAATAGATTCAAGAATTAACGAAATTAAGACTAAATTTGCAGAAAAATGTAATTTATCAGAACATGCTTTGATAAGCAATTTGTATATAGTAGGTTAGGTGTACATAGTAGTTGTAGGTTAGTTGTAGTTGTAAATAGTAGTTATAAGTAGTCTCCTTTTTCCAATTCAAATCAAACCAATCCCACCAAGGTGGTCATACTTTAAAACAGGCCTGATAGGACTAGTAACTGTAAATAATAATTAAAATCTCACTGTACTAAAGTTGAAAAGACGCATCTGTGTCACTTGAAAAATTCATACATGTAAACCACACAAACACAAGAAATAAAGATCATTTAACTGGTAAAAAAGAAAAAAAAAAAAAAAAACTGGAGGAAATTCTTTCGACCGTTGAGGATGCATTGAACGGAAGGTTAAAACTAAATCAGACGGGATGGTTAATGTTCCCGATTATCCTTGTATATGCGTACGATATTTTAATTATTGCTAGGTCATTAGAGGGGTTGAAGAAATTGTTGCCAGTGCTAGAATACTATCTAGGCGAGGTAAACCTTAAGATTAATGAAACTAAATGTCAATTCATGGTAAGGACTGGAGAAGCACCAAAGGAGCTAAAATTTGGAGATCGCATTTTAAAAACAACATCATGCATACATTATTTGGGAGTTCCAATCACAGAACGCTTACATAGGAAGCTGACGACAAGAAAATGATCTAGAGACGCTATTGTTGCCTCGAAAGTTATCTTGGACTTTCTAAAGGAAAGAAAGCCATCAGAGAAGTTAACCCAACCCATTACTATATGAAACCGTGATAGCTCCGACGCAAGCCACGGTTCTTACGAAGCGGTCTAGGAAATCTTTAAGAAGGTACCAAAAGCAAATCTACGGTCAAATTAAATCACTATGTCAGGTGGAGGATAATTCGTCTTCAAAGGATTTCACTATCTTTCGGCGAGCGCATCGCTAAGATTTTGGATCACAGCTCTTTCTGCATGATGGGTTTGACATTTTCACTCCACAGTGTTCGGACGGTCTCGGGTCGGGTCCTGATTGGCCTCCCGGAGTTTGGACTCGTTTAGTGGGGAACTGACTTGGCGCAGGCCGTTGGAGGTTTGTATGGGGGTTGCTGTGGGGTATCCGGACTTCTTGTTCATTGCCTTCTGGCCTTTTCCGTGTTGCACTGTTCAAAAGTTCTGTGGTTGTTCTTGTGGAGAATTTTCTCAGCTACATCTTCGCAGAATACAGGGATTGATAGTCTTGTGGCATGATCGGGCTGCTGTTTTGTGGGCGACACTGTGTGACATAGTAGCCATTATTTTGTGCTCTATTCTACGCGCCTGCAACACCAGTGTTGTCTGCTGGACAGTTGATTGAGCATAATCATGGGGCGTTAGTTGCTTGGATCATTAATAGCTTTTGATGCTTACATTCCATCGAAAAGTGGTCTTACACAGAGTTGTGACTGAGAGAGTTTGCTTCAGGCTCAGTTATCGTTTTTGAAGCGGAGCGATACGGTGAAGTGATGGATGGATATGAGCAGAATGTTTGGTTTTCCCATAGTAATTTCCATATAGACTTTGGACGGTTTGTGCCATGTCATTCTCTTACCGGATGGGTTCGGGTTTTTGGGGGCTAGTTGGGGCCCGATTGGGGCCGTTTGAACGCTGTGAAGCGGAAGTGTTGGATTTTGCATCAGTCTAATGGGCACTGAGAGAGTAGGTATATCCCATTATTCAGGTTCGTCTGGCATACGTCAGGTATAGATTGGACTTCGTCTTGTGTATTGATGTTGCGTTAATCGGCTGAGCGGTCTTTGATGATTCGAGCAGACGTTTAATATTTTGTGGACAAAATTCAAACGTTGGTTCCAGTTGTTAGGGCTGCTGGGAAGATTACGGAAATTACTTCTATTCAGGTCAATGTCAATATTAATGCTCGTCTGCCCAAACAACGATCCTGTCAATTTCAATGTCAATTAGTTATATAATGCGTTTATTAATAGAAATGAGTGTAAATCGATTCTAAACTTTATCTAACCTTTCCCAAAACTCACCTTTAAAATACTATGCCAGTTTGTAATGTGTTTTAAGTATGCATCATAAGCATAAATAAGAATAGTTAATAATAATTACCAGAAATCACCAATGATACAAATTAGTTTCGATAGACTTTTGGTAGGACGAGGACGGCCTTAACTTTTTCTAAGGGACGGATCAGCTTTTATAAACAATGCATTTGATCGTCGATTTGGCGTAATTGGTAGCTCGCCCACGCATGCTAAAACTACCATCAGATAGGGGAAATTTTCCCCCACCTGCAAGTGGTGTTAGTAAGCGTGTGCGAGCTACCAGTTACGCCAAATCGACGATCAAATGCATTGTTTACAAAAGCTGATACGTCCTTTTGAAAAAGTTATCGAGATATGTTTGTATGTTGCATTTTCAATCTTTTCAATAACAAGCATCAAATTTAATGCACTAAAATTACATCTCGTATTAGATCATTTTCTATAGGAACTTACATATTAACATTAGCAAAATTTATGTTTAAGTATCACCTTCTTTTCTTGGTGAAATTTTTTCTGCACATGATTACAATCCATCTCACATTACATTCAATCTTATTTAATATCAAATCCAACGGCATCGTTAAAATAAGTTTATAAATAGCATTTTGAAATCATCACCATCATTCACTCTCACTTTGACTCTACATAAACAAAACATCAATCATGGTTACACTCGAGGTAACACTGTATTTTAGTGTTTGCATACTCTTTTAAGGTGATACTTTTATACTGATAAACTTTAAAGGTACAAATGTCAGCTTCCACAAAACATACAAATTTGAAATTGCTACTTCTGGTTTGCTGTGCTACTACAAACAGAGAGTAGCAATTTCAAATTTGTATGTTTTGTGGAAGCTGACATTTGTGCCTTAGAAGTTTCACGCTAAGGCTTCCTTAGAGTATCACCACAAACGAAGTGACAGACGGAGCGGCTCGAAAACTTTGGTGACTAACCTGCTATTGCAATTTTTCAGTGTACCACATGGCAACACCACTACTACTGGATTGTACCACATGGCAACACTACTAGGGTAAACGCTCCTATAGTTGCGGTACGTTAGAAGCGTTAGGTTCCTATAGTTGTGTATTGAGTCTCCATGCACAACTATAGGAACCTAACGCTTCTAACGTACCGCAACTATAGGAGCGTTTCCCCTACTGGATTGAACTAGCATTTTCACCAAATGTACTAGAATGTTTTGGTTCTATCTCTTGCACTCTACTCAAAACTGAAATGCATAAAAAAATGACAAAATGATACACTCTTTGCACACTGTCAAAGAATCATTGTACACAAAAACAACTTTGAGCAAAACCAATACTATCCCATCTGGTGGATGATGGCACAAGCTTCTAAGAAAATTCTATTACAGCGAACCACATTATTTTAATTGATTTCTTCGCCAGTTAGTCGTCTGTCACTTCGTTTGTGGTATCACCTTAATTATGTTTATTATGATAATGATCAATGCTAATACTAATATTGTCTTTTGGAATTATTTCTATTATTATTTTTTTATACAGTATAACTAATTAATTTCTCCTCAATATTATCTACCGTTCAACACTACATCGACCAAATTGAATTTGAAACCGATTGACTTTTTTTTTTAACAGAACATTGCAGTTTAATTAACACCCTTATTTTAGGGTAGCGATCGAGGTCTCAACCCATCAAGTCTATTTATCTACTTGGTTTTGTTGGTTTGAAAGTTACACTATTGTAGAAGTATGCAAATCTTAGCAAATTTGTTACAGTATAATTGTATCTTACAAATTACTGCCGATCGCGATGGAACCTTGAAGACACCTCAGCGGGAGTTCTGCAATGCCATCTATCGTACATGTCATCTATCATCTTGAAACTGTTAACTTTATTGCTTCCATTTGAATAATGATTTATTGTTGAAATTTGTAATTGATTATGATTTAAGTTGAAAAGACAAAGAGGTTTTGTGCCTATGGGAGAAGAGGTAGTTAAATTATTTTCACTCCCGCGGGTTTTCCCCTCTATCAATAAAAAATAAAATAAAACACATGATAATTCCTTTCTATTAATCAGCTACGGATGTGACAACGATGGTGAGTTCACCATGTTATATCTTTATTCTATTCCAGCAGACGCTTTGGACAGCAATTTCACCATTCATTAAAAAAAAAACTACATTTGCCAGCAACACTGACTGGGTGTATCCTAGGCTTGCCTTCCTATTAACATAATTCCTAAATTGCCGAGACATTTATGAGGGGTCGTAGAGTTCTCTGCATCTCTTTTGAGTAAATGTTGGACTAACATACCTTTCCTATCCCTACCAGTTGTAAGGACGTGGCCAGAACAATCCTTAACTGTTGGAGGGGGATATGTCTTTATCTGGGAGATAGTAATTATTTCCTACTTACTATCTGTCCAGTAATAGATATCCGTCTTGCTCTTAATAGTTTTGAATTCGTACCACCTACAATATTGTGCATCTTGTTCGATGCTAATGCTAATGCTAATGAATCGGATTCAGGGAACCCACATTTATCAAGAACAATTACTAGAAATGCACTGGGAAGCCATTTGAGGGGTTGATCAATGTCACCCCATATCGATATTTTCATCACAAAACATTCAATATTATAAGAAATCATGCCGGACGATGGAGCCCTCAAGCTACTGATTTAAATAGAATTAGTTTTTCAATTTAGTTTGTTTTAGGAATTTTTGTAGATATTTACTTTAAATAGTTATCAATTTGCCCTCTGATTATGGTACTTCAATTTATATTACAGGGCTGGTAGTGGGTATGTGACGTTATAGTAGTGACTTTAGTGACTAAAATAACGAAAATAGTGACCAAATAGTGACTTTTAAACAATAAATAGTTGATTTAGATTGCCACTTCGAGAAATTTTGTAAACTCACAAACCCATCATGCGTATTTGCCATGTTTTTTTTTTCAATAAAACAAATCGACAGTGAGCATGCATAAGGGCATACGCGATGATCGATTCTCTTCGAACCCGATTCCGACAACGATAGCGAAGACGAAAATGTACTTGCATGTGACATAAAATTTCAACAGGCCTGCAACACGGAAGACCCGGAGTGAATTATCTACCCTACATTGACGTGCGTGTACCAGACACAAAAACCACATTAAAGCTTCTTATTGATACAGGAGCGAACAAAAATATAATTGAACCTGGCGTACTACAAAACCCTTTTCATGTCAAACGTATGACTATTAAAAATCTAAATGGAATAAACCAAATTTCTCGCAAGGGTAAACTAGATATCTTTGCTGGCACATCTAAGCCGCTCATGTTTTATGAACTAAAATTTCACGATTTCTTTAATGGTATTCTAGGCTCAGAAACATTGGCCAGTCTCAAAGCAAAAATTGACTGCGAAAATGAAATGCTCTTGTTGAATAACAAAAAGATAAAATTTATAAAATACTATCCATCTAAACCAAATGTTAACTACCAAACCGTAACAATAAAGACATTGAATAATGGAGATTGGCTTGTCCCCACATATCAAAAAATAATGATAATATCCTTATTCAACCAGGTCTATACAGAGCAGAAAATGGCCTATCAACAATTAAAATCATTGCAATGAATGAAACACCACGTAATCTCCCAAATTACAAGCTGACAGTTAATAACTTTGAAACATTTGCGCCCTTACCAATCAATGGTGATACCTCAATCTCCAAAGATGAAATTGCAAAGCTTATAAGAATAGACCACTTATCGTTGTTAGAAAAATCAAATTTAATTGATTTTATCTACAACAACCAACAAGTTCTATTGCGCCAAGGCGAAAAATTATCGTCAACTACGACAATTAAACATAAAATATTAACTTCTGATGAAAATCCCGTCTATTCAAAAAGTTACCGCTATCCACATCATTTCAAAAAGGATGTAGAGGAACAAGTCCAAGAAATGCTGGATAACGGCATAATAACACATTCAGTAAGCCCATATTCTTCCCCCATATGGGTTGTTCCGAAGAAAACAGATGCTTCGGGTAAACGTAAAGTTCGCGTGGTAATTGATTACAGAAAATTAAATGAAAAAACTGTAAACGATAAATACCCGATTCCACAAATAGAAGATATTCTCGACCACCTCGACCTTTTACAACTTTGGATCTCAAGTCTGGTTTTCACCAGATAGAAATGGATCCAAAACACAAAGAGAATTCTCAACCGAAAAAGGGCACTTCGAATTTACCCGAATGCCGTTTGGTTTAAAAAATGCCCCTGCTACTTTTCAGAGGGCCATGAACAACATCCTCGGGGATTACATAGGCAGAATTTGCTACGTATATCTCGACGATATTGTCATAATCGGAAGAAATCTTCAAGACCATTTAAAAAATCTTGCGGTTGTCTTAAAGAGACTTTCAGAATTCAATCTGAAAATCCAATTGGACAAATGCGAGTTCCTAAAAAAAGAAACGGAATTCTTAGGCCATATTATTACAGAAGATGGGGTTAAACCAAACCCTGAAAAGATAGAGAAAATTATAAATTGGCCAATTCCAAAAAATGAAAAGGAAATAAAACAATTTCTTGGTCTTGCCGGTTATTACAGACGGTTTATAAAAGACTTTTCAAAAATTACAAGGAATATGACAAAATATCTGAAAAAAGATGTAGTGCTGAACATTAAAGATCCAGCTTACATAAATGCGTGCAATAGATTGAAAAGGGTCATTTCCGTTTATTCTAACAACAGACGCGTCAGACTATGCGTTGGGGGCCGTGTCTTGAAAAACCTATTGCATTTGGATCAAGAACACTGACAGATACGGAAACAAGATATGCCACCAACGAAAAGGAAGCTTTAGCTATTAAATGGGCCGTAAGCAAGTATAAACCGTATTTGTTCGTGGGTAAATTTACGTTAATAACAGATCACAAACCTCTGACATTTATAAAAACTTCAGACAAAAATTCTAAAATACTACGCTGGAGATTAGAGCTCGAGAACTACGATTACGACGTAAAATATAAAGAAGGAAAAGCCAACGTCGTAGCAGATGCTCTCAGTAGAAAACCAATTGAAACAGATAATAATGAAACTCCCCCACTTCCAGATACAAGCTCACAGGAAAATAATCCACCCACGGAACGCGATGACAACCACAACATCATCAGCACGATTAATTCAAATGAAACTAATAGGGGCTCTACCATTCCAGATGCAAATCCACAGGAAAATATCCCACCCGTAGAAGATAATAACAATGACGACGACCCAATACGGTTCATTCAGCAGAAGATTCCGACGATAACTATATCCATTTCTCAGATAAACCCATTAATTATTTCAGGAACCAACTAATTTTCAAAGTTTCCAACATTGGCACTGTCATTACTGAAACACTATTCCAAAATTTTCATAGAACAATAATTTCACAACCAAGTTATGAACAATCCGAGATTGTGCATTACTTGAAAACCTTTCATAATGGAAAGCAATCAGCAATTTTAGCTCCAGAAAATTTACTACAACAATCAAAAAGGACACTTTGTGCTCACGTCTTGCATTGTAGAGGACGTTCAGAACGAAAACGAATCGCCAAAATTTAATAATCACTAAAGAACACGAAAGAGCACACAGAGGAATATCCGAAGTGGAGGCTTAATTGAAAAGATCATACTTCTTTCCAAAAATGTCCAAAT
Source organism: Ochlerotatus camptorhynchus (assembly GCF_037179485.1). Classification (NCBI taxonomy): domain Eukaryota; kingdom Metazoa; phylum Arthropoda; class Insecta; order Diptera; family Culicidae; genus Ochlerotatus; species Ochlerotatus camptorhynchus. The sequence goes on from NW_027040640.1 coordinate 3,933,025, forward strand.
TGATTAGAAATCACATAAATAATTGTAAAATTTGTAACTGTCACAAGTATGAAAGAAGACCATACAACATAAAAATCTCGCCCAGACCAATAACTGATAAACCCTTTCAAAGAATTCATATGGATATTTTTATAATCGCCAAACACTGTTTCCTGTCATTAGTAGATGCATTTTCAAAAACATCTTCAAATGTATTTTATAAAAACAAGAAACCTAACAGATGTTCAAAAAGCAATAGGAAAATATATTTCCACATTCGGTGTTCAAAAAAAAAAAAAAATCATAACTGACCACGAGACGACATTAAGATCTATTCAGTTTAAAAACTATTTAGATACTTTGGGTAGTACGCTAGAATATGCTTCATCTTCAGAATCTAACGGATAAGTAGAACGAGTCCATTCGACCATAGCAGAAATTTATAATACAAATAAACACAAATTTAAAGATTCAGGAGTGAAAGCAAAAATATCAGTAGCTCTATATAACAACTCAATCCATTCCGCTACCAAATTCACCCCAAACGAAATTATATATAATCATATAATCAATAAAAATGGGGCCTCCCTTAGCTCAGTCGGTAAAGGCGCAGCTACAAAGCAAGAACATGCTAGAGGTGGCTGGGTTCAATTCCCGGTCCGGTCTAGGAATTTTTCGGGTTGGAAAATTTCTCGACCTCCCTGGGCACAGAAGTATGATTGGATTTGCTACACAATTATACTAATGCAAAAATGGTACAGGCATCGAAACCTCTCAATTAATAACTGTGGAAGTGCATCTAGAACACTAAGTTGAGAGCACGCAATAAGCTAATATGCGATATGCAATAAGCTTGAAATGCGAAGAAGAAGAAGAAGAATATAATAATAATAACATTGGGAATCCTGAAGAAATTTTAGCCAGTTCTCAGAAAATTTTACTGGAAGCGAAACAAAATATGGTAAAATGCCAAACCAAACTTACAAAATATAACGATAACAAAGAAGAACCACCAAAAATAAGAGAAGGGCAAGAAGTATATGTCAGACCACAGATCAGGAAGAAAACTGATGTTAGAGCAATCAGTACAAACGCCTTTGACATTAAACATAAAATATTTAAAAATAGTAAAAATACAAAAAGAAATAAAAATAAAATTAAGAGAATTAAACACACTAACCACTAACAAATTTTGATTCTACTTGCAGATGAACATACTAATACTACTATCACTACTATTAACCATAGTACACTCTCAAGAAGTAGGAATAAAACATATGGAAATAAGGAATCTACATACTGACCCTATCTTTCTTATAAATAAAAGAGATTGTCGTATTCAAACATCATATATAAAATTGTTCACCCAATCAACATTTCAAAAAATTAAAGAGAATGTATTACTCATTAGCAAAATCTCTAGGCAATTGAATGCCCAACTATGTAGACATCACAAGATTAGTGATCGAAAAAAGTAGGATAATGATAAACAATCTGCGTCAGATAAAACCAATTACACCAAGTAGGATACGACGATGGGACGCGCTAGGGACAGCATGGAAGTGGTTAGCCGGAACACCAGACGCGGACGATCTACGACTTCTAAATTCAACATCCAACGAACTCATCAACGAAAATAATCAACAAATCATCATAAATCAGATGGTAAATCAACGGATTCAGGATATGACGAAAACTATCAACCAGTTAATAGACCAAAACATGGAAAACAAAATCATTTTGGAAGAATACGATACGATCAAACTTCTACTCTACATGGACAGCGTAAACAGTATTTTAGTCGATATTCAAGACACAACTTTGAGAGCAAAAATCACCCTACCCAACAACAAAATATTAACATTGCAAGAAATTCTTTGGATAGAATCAACTCTAAACGAACAAGGAATTAAGACAGATTTCCCGGCTTTACTATACGTAACACCAAAAATCGCAGCAAAGGGTAATTCACTACTTTACATTCTTCAGATACCCCAACTGCAGAAAACGTCATCACAACTCATTCAGATCTTACCACTCGTCGTAAAGGGCACTATGATTATTGATGCTCCATTGCATGTGATTAAATCCGAGACCAACTGGTTCAAAACAGATAAACCAGAGAACTTCATCCAACCTATCACCGAGCTGAAAATCCTTAATGATGAATGCATACTTAATATCATTACAGGAGTAAGTAGTAAATGCAACGTGGTAGAAGAACGTAACACATTTGTCAACATGGTGGCAAATAACAAAATTCTGATAAACAAAGCACAAAATGTTTATCTATCATCAGACTGTGGACCCCAGCACCGCAACTTTACTGGCAACTTCCTAATAACATTCGAAAACTGCAGCGTTCATGTGAACGACCAACACTTTTCCAATACGGAAATAATCAGCAATGGAACTCAAGACATTCAAGGTGCTTTCCATAATCTCATAATTAACCGCAAAGTTCTGAAGCTTCAAAGCATTGAAGCTATCAGCAATCTTACCATAATCAACAGGAAGCGAGTGGAAACATTGAACCTTAAACAGTACAATCACCAATTTTGGATATTTGGCATTTTCGGAGGATTGACATCAACCACATTACTGGTAATCGGAATTACTCTCTATATCTGTCTTCGTAGAAGGAAGATCGTCATCAAAATTCGTCACCCCAAGATAAGACACGCTTTTACCCGGAACTCTGGCATCAATCAACCGAGTACTTCAAATCGTTAAGGACGAGGACGTCCTTTTTTCACCCCCGGAGGAGTTACGTTGGAACATCTACCCGAGTCAGCAGGTCGTTAACCCAGCAGCGGACTTTGCCACAGCAAGGCATCACCTGAGTCAGCGGATCGTCAACCTGCAACCTCGATTTCATCGAGGAGCACGGTCAGCAGATTTAGCTTCCCTAATAAAAAATAACCATAAACGAACGATAACCCAAATCATTGAACTATTCCACAAATGGTTTGGATGATACCCAGAACACGTCGTTAAGCAAATTAACCATACAATTTTTATTAGGGTTATAAGTAGGACTACCCTAATAAAAATTGTATGGTTAATTTGCTTAACGACGTGTTCTGGGTATCATCCAAACCATTTGTGGAATAGTTCAATGATTTGGGTTATCGTTCGTTTATGGTTATTTTTTATTAGGGTAAGCATGACAGGAACGTCGTCAGTTAGTATTGTGAGCTAGGTGAATTACGTGCGAAGTGCATAATTCTGTGCGAAGGTGAAGAATCAGTGAAAATAAATGTTAGTTAGTTGATGTATTGACGTCAATACATCGGTATGACAATATTTCTGTATTCACATCATCAATATTATAGTCAATAATTCCCTTTCGTGTCAATATATCGAAACGTGGGTTCGCTTTTGGTTTCTTCCCCCATACGACAGGGGAGGCAATGGGCCGTATGAATAAAAAAGAGTTTACTTTACTTTCCCATGCTTTTCTTACGGGAAAAGTAAAGTAAACGCTTTTGTTCATACGACCTATTGTGAATGTTTCTCCATCACTCCATCAACCATTCAAACAGTGGGAGAATGAAATGTTTACATCGCTGCTTCGCGGCGTCCTCAAATATCGTAATCTGCCATGAGATAGTTAGAGATGTGACCCGAAATTTTAGAGATGTGATTAATGTAATAGATTATTAATTTTAGAGATTATATAGGATAAAGTGGATTTATTCAGGTATGAATTGATTTACCAAACTAAAGATTATTTTTTCATAAACTCCCCTCCTCGTCATTATCACTTTTATGGAAAAAATTAAGTGTTTCACTCAGCAATTGAATATTCTTCATTCAACATATTTCTTCCCCCAGCGACTTGGAGTACGAGGAAGTGCTGGAATATCATAAAGCAAACGCCATAAGCCAAACGTAGACTATAGAGATTGCTGACGTTTATCGTACGCACACTACGTCACGTATACGTATACGCAAAATGTTTTCATCGGGAAAAAAAAACTTCATAGCAGAAAATTTTCCCGATGAAAACAAATCACTGACACAATCATACTTTAGCAATCTCTATGTACAATAAATTGCCAAAATATAATATTGCGCGTTTCACACCAAATTGGACTAATAGCGCGTTTTCACTTATTAAAAAGTGTGATAAGTGTGCAAGTTTACGTCTAATCGTCTTGGTGTCTTCCGTGCACTTATTCCTTATGATGCAAGCAATAAGTGCTCCGAAGTAGGGGAAATGTCTCCAATGTTGGCCTATGGATCAAAGATTGGGCCCATCACTAAAAATGTGCTATTTATCAATTTTATCTAGATGAACGCGTTATTGGGACGTTACTAATGGATATTTTTGGTTGCTATTGAAAATTTAGTCGATTGCTGAATTTATATATGGGCCCAAATTAGGGACACTTAGGCCGACATTACCTGCATTTCCCCTATACACCACATTTTCTGAAAAAGACCGCGACCGCGACTTCTTTGCATTCATTCCCGAAGTCTCCAACAACATATCTGTCAAAGTCGCATCAAAAGGACCAGGACCTGACGGAATTGCACCTGTATTCTTGAAGAATCTTTCAAAACAACTCACCCTTCCTTTAGAACGCCTTTTCAATATGTCTCTGAAAAATGGGAAATTCCCTGAAATTTGGAAATCGTCTCAGTTGGTGCCTATTTTCAAATCAGGCAAGAAATCTGACATGCGTAATTATCGTGGAATTGCCATTATCTCTTGCATCCCAAAACTGTTTGAATCAATTGGCGTCTTGCAGTGAAACTTTTCCAAGCTTTAGCCTCCTACATTTTGAAGTGAGAACTACTAGAAGGAGGATAGTTTCCAAATTTTCCAAGTAAAACAGTCGATTTTTGGGGCAAATCGGTCCATAAAGAAAAACTAATAATTTCCCGTGGAAACTTTTGCTTGAATCGTGTAAGAAAACGTGTTTGAAAACTAATTGTTATTATTTCGGTATGGATCGGAGATGTTTTCATGGAAAATAATGCATAACAAGTTTGCACCCACAGCAAGAGGTTACCTCCTGCGCAGCTGCATTTTTCGGAAAATGGTGAATATGTTCGATTTCCATTAAGATGAAAGTGGAAATTAAGTGAATTTACTTAGGAAAGGTTGTATCATGCTGGTGGTAATGGAGAATTGGTTTTATAGAACGCCATTATTCAATAAATGTTCATTTTGGCCTTTTCTAAGCAAACATATTGATACTCACAATTTTCGATGGAAAACGCACCGGAACTTGATTTACTCAACACGCACCATACTATAAAATGGTGCTAGATGGTCTTCAAAGTGATAACAAGATGACAAATCATCTTTATTTTGAGTAATTGAGCAATTTACTTCTGTTTACATCGTATTTACGATGCAGCATTGATGGAGCCGCGAAATGAAATGAATATATCTTATGAAAGTTCAACTGGAAAAGTCAAAGATGCACATCAGTCTGATCGTAAACACGTTTTCTTCTTCAATTCGAATGTTATATTGGAAGGATTTTACACAGGCTTGATGAAAATTATGATTTAACGCTAATTTTCACGAATTTTATATGCAGTCTGTCAACATTATCATCATCATGCAGTGGCGACATCTGCGTTGAGCTTTTACGGCAATCTTCCAATCGTAAACGGCAAAATTTTTCTGCAAGGAAAAAATCAAATTACAAACAAACAGCACGGCTTTTTTAAAGGTCGCTCAGCTACCTCTAATCTCCTTGAATTTGTAACCTTCGTTCGTAACGCAATGGACAATGGCAAGCACGTGGAAGCTCTTTATACTGACTTCAGTAAAGCATTTGACCGAATCGACATACCATTCTTACTCTTTAAATTGCAAAAAATAGGAATGGAATCTAGACTTCTGAATTGGCTCCAATCATACTTAACGCAACGCAAACAAATAATTCGTTTTCAGAATAAACTTTCAGAACCTACAGCTGTGTTCGATAAAATAGCACCGCATGCCGATTTTCATACAAAATGGTCAACTTTGACATGATGTAACTTTGTTAACTTATGATCAACTAGCTGAGTGTGCCCGGCCTTGCTCGGGATTCAATATTAGCTTGAGTTTATTAAAAAAAGAGCATGCCATATTGTGTAGCCCCCTCCCCCTCTTATCAAAGGGGCTACCCCCTATGACCTGCATATGCCATATTTGGTTCCATTTGCTGGATTAGTTTTCGAGATATGCAGAAATTTCTGTTTCATTTGTATTCGATTACAAAATATTAAATTTTTGGAAGCATCTGCCAGGTAAAATTGTTCAAAATAAGAGCAGTACTAATAATTTTCATTTCAGCTTAATTTTGAGATTGAATGAAGGTCCCATCTCGTGTGACCTAAAATATGTTAAAATTACAATAATACTACAACAACATACCGCAGGCTTACAATACTGCATTCCATAAGACTTGCTTCTGCATTTCTTAACTACCAACACATACACAAATTTTGGGACTCCTCAAGGAGTCACGCTAAATAAAGAAAACCAGCCATAAATTCAATCAAAAATTTACCTTCTACACCCACACTTTGTTTACAGTGGTATCTACCATAATGGTTTGATATAGCATTTTTTCGTTGCTCGTCCATCGTTTCGTTCCTAAAATAAATGTTATGCGAATGACCTGTAAATCCAGGAAAAAATATTTGTCTACTAAAAAGTAAAATATTTCGCCAATTATCAATGAAAGAAAATTCAAACAACTCTTTCGTTCAACTCGTTTGGTAGTCCTGAAAAGGACTGATTGATTCTCAACGACAAATCCCTTCCCTGCTCCTTCCTTCCCCGGCTTCCTCCTCAAGCAGATCCACTTCTTACTTCTTCGTGACGGTTGCCTTCTTGATGCCGGTGGCCTTCTTCGGTTTCGGGGTCCTTGGCTTCTTGGCAACGCTCTTCGAATGCTTGGTGGACTTTTGCTTCAGAGCGGTGGCACCAGGGGCCTTCCGGACACCTCCAGCCCGCTTGACAGCCCTAACGGCTGTGGGTTTGGCCTTCTTGGCACCCGCCTTCTTCGGCTTGTTCGCTCCGGCTGGCTTCTTGACAAGCTTCTTGGTCACCTTCTTCGCTCCACCAGCAATGGCCTTCTTCTTGGCCTTGGCCTTCTCAACCGACACCAACTTGGGGTTAACCTTCAGCTTGAATGATCCGGAAGCTCCGGTTCCCTTCGTCTGCACCAGCTTACCATTCGCAACGCCACTCTTCAGAGACTTCTTGATGAACGTGGACAGCTTGGCAACGTCGCACTGATAGTTGGCCCCGATGTACTTCTTGACGGCCTGCAGTGACGTTCCGTGCCGTTCCTTCAGCGTCTTCAGAGCAGCCACTACCATCTCGTTGACCGGAGGATGCGTTGCTAGTGCCTTCGTCTTCTTCTCGCCCTTGGAGGCGGCCTTGGCCTTCTTGGGAGCCTTCCCAAGCGCATGGACCGGATGAACTCCAACTGCAACATCAGCCATGATGATTGTTTTTCACCGTTTGTTTTGCTTACAACTTTCCAAATAAACAACTCGATAGGAAAACACTTTGAATAACGGGACCAGACTGCTAGGTACTCACCTTTGGCGACCGTGTTCGGGAAGTACGAGCTAGTGATTGAAATTTGCCCGCATGCAAACCGTTTGGCCGTTTTCCGATTAGATTTTTCCAATTGCATTTTGATCGGTTAATCGAATGAAAAGTTCGCAAATTTCCAAAGATTCTTCAAATGCAATGTTTGAATTGGCTAACGATCATAAATTAGCTCAACCATCTGCAGAAGACACCAAACGCGACGCACTTTGATCTGGCGGTCGCGAACTCCGCTCACGGTGGTTCATCTTAAACAATTAATTATAAATTATCTATTAATATTCTTGTAATTTTTTTTCAGTAGGATCATCAACAAATATTTCCCATTTTTTATAACATCATTCATATATGTGTCTTCTCCCTAACAACGGAGATAATTGGCATGATACGCACCCATATTGGGAGCTCTGTTGCAGCATTTGGCCTTATGCGTTTTAATTCATTCACACTTGTTAGGCAATAGTTGTGGTGAAATAATCCCCAAAAATCGTGTTTTTCTTACAGAATTAACCGAAAAATTACAAATTTGATCGACTTCAACTACATTCCAGGGAATATTGGCATTGTTTACATCTAGAGATGAAATTGCGCATCAACTTTGGGCTGCTGCAAAATCGACAAGGCTTCGTAACGGGAAAATCCTTGCTGGTCGCTTAAAACGGAATTTCATAGTTTGAGATGCCTAAATTGATGCTAAAATCATAAAAAATCAACCGAAAATATCAAATACACTATAATTTAATAGATAATTGCGCATCGTTATATGTAATAATTCCCCCTATTCCATTCATAGTCGACGTCAATTCCGTCTTGGAAGGAAATTTCAAACAAAGAAAACAGGCCAAATGTAAGCAGGGCGCCATCGAGAGGGAACTATGCCTATTGAAAACAAAGCGTTCACGTGAGCGACACGTGGAATTTAGAGATTAATAAGGTAGGTATTTTCGATTATGAAGTCTTGTTATTTACTATAGAAGCAATTATTAGCGTATTGAAAAAGAGTGGTCTTGTTTTCAGTTTCTAATAAGATTTTTTTCTTGTTTACGATGCATCACCACCAGTGTTGGAGCTCTATCGACTCGGTGTGCGAGTCGGTTTGTTTACCCTCAATTATGCTGCTATGCTCAGCTGAAAGCATATAGTCATTGCGAAGCGTTTTTTTTTCAATTCAGGTAAAATTTTGTCTACACTCCCCTTCGTTGGTCAAAAAATTAGAAATACTTAGAGGGAGAGATAGGCGGAGAAAACAAAATACAATTCGGCAGCAGGGATTTGTACCTAAATTATCTTGCAACCCTTTAGGAAGCCAGCATTTCAATGAATTTTAATTTTGATTCGATTTACGTGCAAAATAATAATTGATTGCATCGCAATATTTTGCACATTTCTTGGTGCCATTAATTAACTAACTAAGATCAATTAATCAATAGAGTTAGAATATTGTTTTTGATTCCAAACACTAGTTGAATTTGAGAAGCACACGAAACATGAAGGTGATTGAATTTCTGTTCGATAGCAATACTCTCAAATATAATCTAGTAAGAATAGGAAATCCTCGGACAAATTCTAATGGAAATGTTTGATTGGCTCAGATTTTGGCAGTTCATTCGGCTCTAAACATTCTCTTTGCCCATCTCTCCCCCTCTGAGTATTTCTAGTCAAAATGGACCTTGAAAAAATGGCCTTGAGTTTAAATTAAGATTTAATTTAATTTGATGCATTTTCGAAACATTCAAAATCAGTTTTTTTCTACGCATTGTTTCACAATCAAAAATATAACTAATCAGAAATAGAATAAAATTTATGCTTTTGTTTATTAAGCTTCGTATACCCTTCGCTATGATTAAAAAGTAATCAATTTTAGATTTCTATTTATACATGACGTCGCATAACTTGTTGTAGGTTTAGGTGATAACATTTTGTGATAAATGTCTAGTACATCTCTTATATCTGTTGAAAGTATGATTAGTTATTATAAAATAGCACAGTTCGATTCAGTAATATTTATTTGTAGCGTTGATGTGCTTTTCCCCCGTTGAAAATGATTCAAGCGGACCGGTTCCGTCTGGAAGCATTACGCTGAGTAGTCCAGTACTATTTTGGAATACAGTCAACTGCAGAACCAGATCTTATAATCCGCATATACAGGAAGAGGAAACCATGGAGGAGCACAAGCTGGACAGTCCTTTGGGGAGCAACCTACATAGAGAGTAAGCAGTCCTACAAATGTTCATTCAACAGTACCTACCCGTAAGTATTTCTTAGGTCATTACTGACTTTCCCCTACATTCTTCGAGCTTCTCAAATGTTTACTCGAAAATATTTTATCTAAAACCACAACTAACAAAACAAAAACCCTGGGACCAACCCAATTACGTCGCTGTTGCTATTCATGATGAAAGAGGATTAACTAGATTAGCCTCAACAGATGTTTATAAACTGCCTAGTTGCATGCTGCACACTTATTTTTTTCTACCGAGCTCGGCTGTGCAAATCTTGGCAAAAATAAGTTTCACAGATCTCAGGAAAAGTGACATTTGATTGCTGAGTCTCGGATAATGCTTACCTGAATCTCAGCAAACATTTCATTCTCAGTAACTTTTTTTGCCGATATTTGCACAGCTGAGCTCGCTAGAAAAAAAAACTGTGTGCAGTAAAACAAATATTGTACATTTATGCAAGTCTAAATAAACTCTTAGAATCATTCTCACTTTAATTTTATTCAAATATCTGGAATCCATTTATAAACGAAATCAAATCATTCTTTGCTCGACTGTCGAGCTGTTCAGTCCGTATTTTCGCTCGAGTTTTCGATTCGATTTTGTTTCGTTTTGTGCTGCTACCAAACTTCCAGCTGAAAACAATTGAAGCCATCGGAGTGGAGGTGAGCACATCACTTGGCCCAATCACCATCATCGCGGCCTACTGCCCCAAGCAAACCAACATCAGGGACGGGTTGTCAGTGGCCCTCCGCAAAGACATCATCAAGCTCACCCGGAGGAGCGGGAACTTTATCATCGCTGGCGATCTGAACGCAAAACATCAAGCTTGGGGCAACGGTCGGAGCAATAGAAACGGCATCATCCTCAATGAAGACCTGCAAGAGGGCCACTATACCATCTTGGCCCCGGGCTCTCCCACCCGGTTGAGTCGGTCTGGGGTCCATGCGACCATCGACATCTTCGTAAGCAACATGGGACACAACGTCTCGCAACCTGTGGCATTCCAGGAGCTGAGCTCGGACCACTACCCGGTGGTGGCCGAAGTTGGATCCTCGGTAAACCGATTTGAAGCTTCCCGGCGCAACTACCATCTAGTCAACTGGGCGCAATATCAACACTGCGTCGACACAACCATCGACTACGATGTCCAACCGGGAACGTCGGAAAATGTTGACCGGTGTCTACAAACCATCGAGGAGGCAATTTCCCGGGCCAGGGAACAACACGTGCCAGTATCCAGCCAGGTGAGTATCACTCTGAACCTTAACAGCCCTACCAAAGATCTCATTAGACTCCGTAACACCATTCGTAGGCAGTACCAGCGTACTGGCCTGCCTAACTTGAAGACCAATTGTAATCGATTAACAAAGATCATTCAGGCCAGGATGGTGGATCTCAGAAATAACGATTTTGCTAGTAAGATCCGCTCTCTCCCATATTGTACTAAGCCGTTCTGGATACTTACAAAAATTCTTAAAAACAAGCCTAGACCCATTCCCCCAATGACACTGGATCATTCCGGCGACCCAGTGGTTCATCTGATAACTCCTGAAGAGAAGGCTGCCGCGATAGGTCAACACTTCGTCACCCAACAAACAGTTTGAGTTGATCAACAGCTGAATAAGCTATTTTTTAGCTGAAGAAGTTTGTTTTTGCCTGAATAAGCTCTTATTCAACATTAAATGTTTGTTGGGCAGCTCCCATAATCTCGGACAAAACATCATCAGCCCTCATGAATCTGAGGTTGCTGAAAATGCAACCAATCTTCTTCAGATTCCTAACATTTTTCCCGAGGAATCCGAGATTACGGCTGACAAACTGTTGGCCTATATCAAATCATCTAAAAACATGAAGGCCCCACACTGAGGAAATTATCTCTACAAATTTCATAAACCCCATCGTATGAACGCATGGAAATATAAGCCTGAACCAATTTCATAAGTATCTTATGTTTTCATACTCCATTTATGGTATTCATAATTCGATACAATAAAAAGCGTACGGAAAACATTCAAATTTCATAAACCCATCGTATGAATTATTTTGGCGCAGCTTATGGCAAAAAATCATACGATCATCTTATGAACACTATTATGACAGTGCAAATCAAAACATCAACAAAACACAAGATGGCGGATCCAGTTTCACGACGTGGCGCAAGAATGCGCAAACCCGTAAGTAACATTTAAATCTTATTGTTCAATTGAAGTCTACTCTTTTATTTACATTTGCAGACACCTAAACTAGCTGCTGCTGCTTCTGCGTTACCAATATCCGCTTCATCAACACGCCGAAAGTTACAACCTGATCGGGTAAGTGTCAGATTCAATTTTTGTTTTAATAATTTAATGCATCAGTAAAAATATTTAAATAGGAAGCGGTCTCTATGATTGTATCAGCAAACAAGAGGACCCGAAAAATCGTAAGTATAAAGATCCCAGCTGATTCGTTATTTTTACTATTTTCGTTTACAGAAATCGGAATCACCTTCAATTACGGAATCAATTTTGACACCAGCCGCAGCTCCAGTTATTCTTGTAAATTCAAGGGAACGCTATTTTGTGGAAGTCAATTTGTGACGCAAACAGATGGGCACAGTTTAAAACTATTTGAGATAGAAGAGTGTGTGAATGATGAGAATACTGTTTATATAGTTTGCCGAAAATGGAAAATAAAAGGTTACGTAGAACACTATGTGGTATACGAAGCAATAGAAAGAGAGAAGACAATGTTATTAGTTAGCATAGAAGACTTAGATGGTCCACCATTCAGTTTACATGATGTCAATAACCAATTTGTATTTAGGAATAAGTATACGTTTGTCAAGTAGAGTTAAAAATATTTGTCAAGGAGATAAAATAAAATAAATGTAATAATTAGGGTAAATGACAGCTTCGGCAATACCTTTACATACTATCGTGAGGGGGGTAAACAAAGTCGTTGAGTGCTCAAATTTGACCAGTCGATGCTCTGAGACATGATGTATCATTATGCAAAAAATGGGTGCTCAAGGACTTCATTTACAGAGGAGACGATAATAGGTAAAGGTATTGTCAAAACCGTCGTTTACCCTATGTAATTAGGTGAATAAACACTATACTTAAAAATCCAAAATCACATTTTTTTTGTACAGCAGCCTATTCTACTCACTAGTAAGGTGAGGTAACTAGTGAAGTGATCCTAGTCACCTCGTGGAGTATCACGCCACCACGCGATAACTATTGTCACTTCACTCACTTATATTCACTCAATATAATAAATATAATAAATAATTGCTTGGTTTAACGGCTTTCTCAGTCTTAACATAGAGGTAACTCTAAGACCAGAAGGTCGCGAAGAAACGTGATCAACTTTTTGACTCAACTCTGGTACTCTCTTCGGTCCCAAGCTAATCGATTCACCCCTCGAAACATAGGAAAATCCAATAACCCCTCATTTTATCTGTCAAACTTTCATAGCAAATCAAAACAAACATTGTGTAGTAGTAGAATTTCGACTAGAATGAGGTACGTTAATCGTTTGCTTGGGACCAATAGGCTAGTCAAGTAGTGAGCCAATTTAAAATCGTTAGTTTCGTATTGATTGTTGGTCTTAATCTCACTCTAAAGGCTACGATTTAATCTGCGATTAGGTTTTGGTTCATGGTCCATGGCCGAAACGTCGGGCAGTTTAAATCGTTGTCGTTAGAGAGAGATTAAGACTTAGAAAGCCGTTAAACTAAGCAAATCACTCAAGTACTAATCGTCACCATCACTAATATAGTAATTTATCAACTCAAACTATATTATTCATTCATATACGTTATGAGTTTCATACGAAATGACAAATGAAATTGTTCGTAATATCCAATGATAGCTATCGTTCGTTTGTATTGAGATTCATAGTTATATGCATGAAAAATCATACGATGGCTGATTGAAAAAAAAACTGCCAGTTCTTCATAGTTCGGTCGTATGAAATTCAACATAAAATCTTGTCGCAAAAAATCATACGATATTTCTATGAAATTCGTTTGATTAATAATCTCAGTGCAGGTTTCGACAACATCCTGAATCTGGAACTCAAACACTTGAGTTCCAGATTCTACAACCATCTTCCATCTTGATTTTTAATCAGTGCCTCAGACTAGGCTACTTCCCCTCGTATTGGAAAGCAGCTAAAGTCATATCCATCCGGAAACCTGGGAAGGATCCGTCCTCTCCTTCAAGTTATCAACCAATCAGCCTTCTCTCAGGGTTATCAAAACTGTTCGAAAGAGCACTGTACCACCAGCTCCTAACATCTGCCGATGAAAACAACTTGTTACTCGAGGAACAGTTTGGTTTTCGGAAAGGTCGTTCGACCGTCCACCAGCTGACTCGAGTAACAAACATTCTCAGACGGAACAAGTCTGTTTCGAAAACATCTGCCATTGCGTTGCTGGACGTTGAAAAAGCGTTCGACAATGTCTGGCATGATGGCCTGGTGTTCAAATTGCAGCAGTACGGTCTTCCAATCTTCCTAGAGAAGATCATAAATAACTATCTATCAGACAGGACGTTCCGAGTCTCTCTGAATGGCATCACATCGGATGCTTTCAACATCGGTGCCGGGGTTCCACAAGGAAGCATCCTTGGCCCCATCCTATTCAACCTGTTCACTTCCGATATGCCGGCTCTCCCTGATGGTGGATCGTTGTCTCTGTTCGCAGATGACACATCCATCGTCTACAAGGGTAGGGTCATCGGAGCTCTGACTGCCAAACTTCAGAGAGGCCTGGACGTCCTGTTTGAATATTTCAACAGCTGGAAGATCCGTATCAACGCGGCAAAGACCCAGGTCATTATCTTTCCACACTCTAAAACTCTTAGAGTTGTTCCGTCGGAGAATAACAAGATCTGCCTGAACGGCACAGTGGTGGAATGGTGCAAAGAGGTCGTGTACCTCGGGCTAACACTAGACAGAAAGCTTCTTTTCAGGGAGCACGTTGACAAAACAAAAACCAAGTGCAACATCTTGATAAGATCGTTGTATCATAGAGGTAACTCTAAGACCACTGGGTCCCGAAGAAAATCATTATTATTTTTGGCTCACTCAGTACCAGAACAACGGTCCCAAGCAGTCCCAAGCTATTTCACTCACCCCTGCATGTTCTGCATGAATCCACACACCCCTGATGTTATCTGTCAAACTTTCATAGCGAATCAAAACAAACATAGTGTAGTAATAGAATTTCGACTAGAATAGGGTACGTTAATCGTTTGCTTGGGACCAATAGGCTACTAAAGTGGTGAGCCAATTTAAAATCGTTAGTTTCGTATTGATTGTTGATGATACTCTTATGCCCAGGGAAGTCGAGACAATTTCCAACCCAAAAGATTCCTTCGACTGTACCGGGAATCGAACCGGCCGCCTCCAGCTTGGTAATACCATAGAGGTAACTCTAAGACCACTGGGTCCCGAAGAAAATCATTATTATTTTTGGCTCACTCAGTACCAGAACAACGGTCCCAAGCAGTCCCAAGCTATTTCACTCACCCCTGCATGTTCTGCATGAATCCACACACCCCTGATGTTATCTGTCAAACTTTCATAGCGAATCAAAACAAACATAGTGTAGTAATAGAATTTCAACTAGAATAGGGTACGTTAATCGTTTGCTTGGGACCAATAGGCTACTAAAGTGGTGAGCCAATTTAAAATCGTTAGTTTCGTATTGATTGTTGGTAATACCTCCACGTGAATTTTAATGAAAAATCTCCCATTTAATTAATTTTCGTATTCACGACAGATACGTATTTTGACTACAATGTGCAGGATACCATACCAACCGAAAAGTAATATATTTGTAATCGGTTATATAATGCCGACATAAGCATTTACTTCTCCAGAGGATCATCACCCATCGTTTCAAACATGTGGTGTACTCTCTTTGTAGGAAAAACAGCGAACAAAAAATAATCGATTAGTTGTGAATCGAGTAATTAAAAAATGGAACATCTCTGATTTTGGCAGTGTTGGGAAAATATCAAAAAATCAAATCTCACCAACGCCCAAGATCACGCTTGATTTTCGTAGACAAAAATAAACAAACAAACAACTGTGCTTGATTTTGCAAGCTATGATTTCGCAGCTCGGAATATCAAGCTAACAAAACTCATCAGCTGTAAATCTCAACAAACTGTGGTGAGAATGAGTTTCATGATTTTTGCTTTACACCCGAATGCAATCGAAACTTCCATAACGGCTGGCAGCAGTCACTTCGTATCTGCCATCGGTGAAGAGTAAAAAGAGATAGCAAACTATACTTTTTCTTTCTAAGAAAACGATGTGCAACGGAATCATTTTTGGGTCGATTCAACTTTCAGCTTGATTTTTGCACGTTGTGAATAGTCTCGCAATATCAATCATGATATTTTGTTCCAATATCACGCGTGATATTGCGAGCGCATGAGAGCGGAAAAATATCAATTGATTTCTGATTTTGCCAACACTGGATTTTGGTATGATTGTTTTGATCAAGGTTTTGATAAAAAAGCGCAAAATTTCATCTCTACCGAGGGGGCAACAAATCCACAAAATTACCTTGCATAGGGGGGTATTCTTTGGATGAAAGGGACCGTGAAAGAGGACACTTAAATAGAAAGTTTTTCTTCCGACAGTTTCATCTTAGTATTCTTCTTTGGTTTTACTTAGAGGACTTTAGTCACTTTAGTTTATCTGGTTTACGCTAGAAATACTCAGAGGGAGAGATAGGCGGAGAGAATGTTTTGAGCCAAATGAACTGTCAAAATCTGAGCCAATCGAACATTCCTATTAGAATTTTTCCGATGATTTCTTTTTCTTACTAGATTAAATTTGAGAGTATTGCAATCGAATAGAAATTCAATCACCTTTATGTTTCGTGTGCTTCTCAAATTCAACTAGTTTTTTTAATCAAAAACAAAATTCTAACTCTATTGATTAATTGATCTTAGTTGGTAAAGTAAAAGTCATGTGAAACTCGTGTGAAATGCTAGCTTCTAGCAAGGGTTGCAAGATAATTTAGGTACAAATCCCTGCGGCCGAATTGTATTTTGTTTTCTCCGCCCATCTCTCCCTCTGAGTATTTCTAACGGACCAGAGTTTATAATAGAAGAGTTACGCAGAGTGAAGCTTGCAACACTGATGTCGAACAATGAGCATTTTTTTGGTAACCTTTGTTTGTGTTTACACCTCGGATGACTTCACCTGGGTTGTAAAAGTTTCCTCTTGTTTCGATAACAATACTTCCAACGCAAAAGAGTCAGTTTGTCTACTGGGGAGGGACGTGCTGTCAAATCAGCCTACTGATCATTCTTGTATGAAATTGGTTCCAATCGTAAACAAACCCTGTAGGTTTCTTATGGCTTGTTTACGTTTGGAACCAGTTATGCGAGGCAGGCGACGGTTGTTCGTATTCGACACCTCGCCCCCCCCCCCCCCACTCCCCTTGGGCCCGAGGCGTGACCGAACTTCGGGAGGGCTGATTGGCCCGAGGATTGGCCCTTTCCAAATGTAAATGGTCACCAATAGAGGCGATGTTTAATATCCCGCATAAACGCGAACCATAAATTGATCTTACCTAAAATGGTTAAAAATTGATCAACTTTATGTGGAATATATCGCGAATTGGTTGCCTGTAATTTACTGATTACCAATTCACGATATATTCCACGTAAAGTTGAGCGATAATACAAAACCATTAATGGACCTTACTGACTACCATAACCATTACCATTAATGTTCTCAAATCATAAGTAAAAACGTTCTTATATAGTTCTCTTTCTGAAAATGTATGGAGAAAACAAGAATTTGGAATGGTAATGGTAACAACCCATTATTTGTAAGGTCCAGTTCCAAAAAACCATAATACATAAGGTTGAAACTTTATCATTAAACGTTCATGTAAAGTTCTATAACCATTTCAGTTAAAGTTTAGCAGGGATTATAAACAATTTTTAACCATTTTAGGTAAGGTCAATTTATGGTTCGCGTTTGTGCGGGATGAGACGCGCGAAAACTGAAGCCAAAAGTTCCAATCGAACCGTCAAACGCGGTTCCAATCGAGCAATGTAAATAAACACGAAATCTTCGCGATAGCCGGCTTCGGTGTTGTAGTGGTAAGCGTGACTGCTTTCTAACACCCCAATGGGCCTGGGTTCAATCAACAATCAATACGAAACTAACGATTTTAAATTGGCTCACCACTTTAGTAGCCTATTGGTCCCAAGCAAACGATTAACGTACCCTATTCTAGTTGAAATTCTATTACTACACTATGTTCGTTTTGATTCGCTATGAAAGTTTGACAGATAACATCAGGGGTGTGTGGATTCATGCAGAACATGCAGGGGTGAGTGAAATAGCTTGGGACTGCTTGGGACCGTTGTTCTGGTACTGAGTGAGCCAAAAATAATAATGATTTTCTTCGGGACCCAGTGGTCTTAGAGTTACCTCTATGGTTCAATCCCAGTCGGCGCCGCCGGGATGTTCTGAGGCATAACATCTCTGATCACGCCTTCCTTCGGAAGGGAAGTAAAGCCGTTGGTCTTCGGTTCATGAGTTGATGGGTCGAAAGGTAGGGTTCAGGTGTGGGAGCTGCCTCGCTGGCGTCGGTAGCATTGGTGCTCAGCACGGAAAACAAGATCGACGGAAAACAAAACAAGGAAAAAAAAAACAAAAAAAAAACAGCTGTATTCTTGTTATTTTCTCACGAAATATGCGCTCCAGTGCAACGAAAAACATAGATACAGAGGCCCTGTAGAGTTGATCAAGGCGTTTCCGGTGTAATCTGTCAAGATAGTGAATTTGGGAAAAATTACTATAACAGATTTTTCGATTACGTTTAAAATGGACGTATCTGATTTTGCAAACAATGCATTTGATCGTCGGTTTGGCGTAACTGGTAGCTCACCCACAGTAATGTTAACAGATACGTCCATTCCAAAAATAAATCGAGATTTCATTCATGCAGGGTAGGAAGCACAAACGAAGTGACAGACGGAGCAGCTCGAAAACTTTGGTGACGCTCCTGCTATTGCAATTTTTCAGTGTACCACATGGCCACAGACAAACAGACATAACACATTAAATATTTCTCACTGTAAAACATCGTCGTTAAAACATTACCGCCATCTGTTGAGTACACTGTGGTGGGCACACCGCTGAACAGATGGCGGTAGTGTGTAAACGTCAAACGCAAGTTAATTGACTATGCGCGCCAGAGGTGGCGGTACTACCAACTACGATACTTTTAAATAGTTCGTTGAATGCTTGTTCGATGAACAACTTGCGAGTGTTATGTCTGTTTGTCTGTGACATGGCAATACCACTACTACTGGATTGTACCACATGGCAAGACTACTAATGGATTGTACCACATGGCAACACTAAATGTACTAGAATGTTTTGGTTCTATCTCTTTCACTCTACTCTAAATTGAAATGCATAAAAAAATGACAACATTACACCAACAATCAATACGAAACTAACGATTTTAAATTGGCTCACCACTTTAGTAGCCTATTGGTCCCAAGCAAACGATTAACGTACCCTATTTTAGTTGAAATTCTATTACTACACTATGTTTGCTTTGATTCGCTATGAAAGTTTGACAGATAACATCAGGGGTGTGTGGATTCATGCAGAACATGCAGCGGTGAGTGAAATAGCTTGGGACTGCTTGGGACCGTTGTTCTGGTACTGAGTGAGCCAAAAATAATAATGATTTTCTTCGGGACCCAGTGGTCTTAGAGTTACCTCTATGATTATACACTCTTTGCACACTGTCAAAGATCATATTGCACACACAATCAACTATGTTCAAATCAAAACAAAAATACTAGCCCATCTGGTGGCTGATGGCACAAGCTTCTAAGAAAGTTCTATTACAGCGAACCACATTATTTTAATTGATTTTCTTCGCCAGTTAGTCGTCTGTCACTTCGTTTGTGGTAGGAAGCATGAATCTCAGATTGCAAAACTCTGTAAAATATCCTCTCCAATGAAGTATATCTGGCTTCACTCAGTGTTGCCAAAAATGGTTTTTTAAATAGTATCGAAACGGTTAAAAAGATAATCGCTCAAATTAAAAGTCACTCGAAGCAAACACAAAATTGCGGGTTGCCAAACCTTTTTTTTTCCTTTGGTTTGTTTTTTCCGTCGATCTTGTTTTCCGTGCTGAGCACTAACACGGTATTTCGTGAAAACCCATTAATAAGTATAAAAATACCCATTTTCAAACCATGTATGCAGCTGTCAAAAATGGGGGAATTTTGAAATCATAAAATGGGTGAAAAAATACCCATTTAAAGAATCAGTTCACGGTTGAATAATGGGTATATTTTTTACCCATTAATGGGTGAAAAAACACTTCGAAATTTTATCGTCTCATTTCCGTCACCGGCTCATTGGGAATGCAAACCTCGATGCAAACAGTTACTGTCCGCAGCAACGACCTCCGGAAAATGTTAGAATCCAAAACGTTGGAGAGGCTTACGGATAAGTCAATACAATGGATAATTTGTATTATAATGTTTCGAGAAAAATTTGAGCGGAACACCTGCATTTATTTTCAATGTTTTAAAAACATTTTTACATCAACAAGCGCTTGCATCCTCCATTTGTAAAAATGGGTATTTTTTCACCCATTTTACGGTAAACACAATATAAGAAAATGGGTGAAAAAACACCCATTTATTGACAGACCACCCATCCATTTATGAGTAAACCATAGTTTACCCATTAAATGAGGAGGAGCACTTTTAGCGGAAATGGGTATTTTTATACCCATTAATGGGTTTTCGTGAAACACCGTGAATGCTACCGACGTGCCAGGGAGGCAGCTCCCACACCTGGACCCTACCTATCGACCCATCAACTCATGAACCGGGGACCAACGGCTTTACTTCCCATCCGAAGGAAGGCGTGATCAGAGATGTTATGCCTCAGAACATCCCGGCGGCGCCGACTGGGATTGAACCCAGGCCTGCTGGGGTGAGAGGTAATCATGCTTACCACTACACCACCGGCGCCGTTATCTTATTCGGATATAAAAAAATATCATTCTGAATTTTACCGGTTTATGCCTTATCTGGGTAAACTATAAGCCTACATTTGGGTTGTCTGTTCTTAGTGTGAAGAAAAGGACCTGCAAGGTTCGTTTGTGTACAGTCGTGTTTGTTTCTACGATTTTGTGAAAAACGTAAATAATTTATTATTTATTTGAACATTGACATAATTTCACATTCTGTTTGATGTTAACATAATAATAAAGCATTATATGACCCAATTGCCATAATATGCAGCAATGACCGATCATGTTCCATCTGAAAAACAAACAATCCCAACAGAAGCGCCGCAAGCGTATTCAAGAAGCTAAGGGGGTTCAAAACATACCGAATCGATCGAATCAATCATTGCCAAAAGGTAAGGATGCCGGAAGCTACATAAACTTCAAATCAGGAGAATTCATTCGTTTTTCTGGTGTAGGTCTCCGGTCGCCGGAATGTGCAATCAAGGAGGATCTAATGGAACTCTACACGCCTACAGCGAAATTCGAACCTATTTCCGAACCGGCAACTGACGCCATCGTTGGCGACCTGTGTACCTTTTGCTCTATGGTTTACCAGAAGGAGCTGCCACCCCCCTCGGATCCTAACGTGGATAACGAATACCGTCGTTTGAGAATGGAGTTTGTTCTCGCCAAGGCAGTTGACCCGACTAAAGTTTCCAAATGCTGCGACCGATGTTGGGAGGCCTTCGATGCGTTCTGTGACTTCAAAATGCGCTGCGATGCAGCATTGATGGCGGATGAGCCATCGGGAAGTGCTACCCAAGGCAACGAAAGACAACCGGTGGTGGATTTGATTGTAAATGTGTCCGAACCAGGACAGGAACAGGTTTGCTTCGAGGTGACCAATTTGCAAACGGATCAATTTTCGGAACATCCCATGGAAAAGAAGCACGAATGCGACATCTGTGGTAAGCGGTACCGATCACAGCGCTCCCTCAATTTACACGCCGTTAGGCACAGAGATCCACAGTTTGCGTGCGGTACCTGTGGAAAGGGTTTCTATTATAGGTAAATTCCAGCTAGTCATTCAGGTTTCATAAACATGTTTCAATATCTAAGTTCTTTTTTCAAGGAGCGCTCTTCAGACCCATTACAGCGTTCATTCAGACGAGAAGAATTACCAATGCATGGAATGTGGCAAGTTTTTCAAATATCAGCGCAGCTATCGCATTCATCAACGGGTCCATAGTGGGGAGATACTGTTCGCTTGCCATGTTTGCAACCAAAGTTTCAGCTACAGAAAGAGCCTAAAGGCACATACAGCCAAATGTCAACTCGTGGAGGTCACCAATTATAATAAGGTAGGTGGTTTGTCGTTTTTGCTTTGAATATTTAAAATTCGCTTTATTAGAGCATCTGGCACAAACTTGAATAAGAAAGAGTGAATTCGATTTTTGTCTAAAATCCTAAAACAACATAATAATAAAAAACAATGCACTATCGGGTACTAAATAGGTTACAAAATTATTTCATTCTTGAAACTTCGGCTCAGTTCCTTGTGCGGTAGGACGATCGAATTGAGTAGGATCATTTCCGAAGGGACGCTTACCGAGTAGCCCAGGATCGTAATCGATGGGTTCAGCCGGCCGTCGTTGTTGAACAGCGGGGGGTTCTCCATCTTGGCAAACGGTTTGTTTGGGTCCGGATCACTGGGAGTTCCCTCGACGCGGGCCCACATTCCTATCTGGGAACTACGGCCCACTGTTGTAAGGGAGAATATAATGAGGATAAGCTGATCCGGAGTTACGGTTTATAGAATTGACAATTACCGATGCTGTGCAAAACGAGCGTATGATCCTTGATGACGGCATTTTCTAGGATGATTGACTCGCGGATGCGAACACCGGGACCGATTACCACTCCCGGTCCTATCGATACGTTGGGTCCAAGCTGGAAAAGTGACATGTTTAGTTAGGCAGTTTAACAGCAATCAACGAAAGTCCAAAACCGCTTACAGTCGCCGTTGGATGTACCGACGCGGTCGGGTGGATGTGTACGTCCGGAATGATGTTGCAAACCAGACTTCCATTGCTATGCTCCGAAGCCTTCAGGCCGGCATTGGCCAACCGTTCCGGATGTGTATTCTTGTACAGGGCCAAATAGTGCCGGTTGCCGTAGATCGCCGATCCGGCGGTCTTAATCTGCGACCACCATTTGCTCACCGGCAGGCCAAACATCATTCCTGTTCCGGCCAGTGGTGTAAGAATTTCCTGTTCCAACTGAATGTGCCCCAAATCCTTCCCGTTGCCATTGTTCAGCGAATTGTAGTCCAACTGTTTCGAGTGAAATACGGTTCCCATCCGGGAGAACAGCTCTATCGAGCAAACATACACACCGCAGTTGATCAGGGTCGACACGTATGAGCGGGGTTTCTCCACATAATGGGTGACTTCTTCGTTCTTTCCCAGCACCATGCAACCGTAGTGCACCGCTTGTTGTCGGGTTGCTTCCGTTCCCATGATCGATACCTAAAATAAAAAAAAATCCCTACGTAAAACCACACCCATTTAAAATCGTACTTTCCGGAATCTCTCACCAGCGCCTTCTCCCCTTTGCTAACGTGAAAATCGTACAGCTGTGGCAGCGGGAAATCGGCACACACATCACCGTTCAGCACGAAGAAGGCACTCGGATTGCCGGATCGGATCTGATCTCGAAAATGATACATGCCACCGGCCGTCCCCAGCGAGGTAAACTCCTGCAGGTACCTAATGTTGACGTCATATAGATTTTGCATGTTGCTGACAAACTGTTGCATCTGCGAGGACGGGTAGAAGCCCAGGATCAGAATCTCCTTGAGTTCCTTGATGCGAACGCAGGCTTCCACGTGATGCTGAATGACCGGCTTTCCCGCGATCGGGAACAACGGCTTTGGGGTGTCCAGCGAAAGTGGGCGGAACCGGGTTCCTGAAAACATTGATGACGCATAAAGGTAAACAAAATTTCGGCTCTGCTGAAATTCAATCAAACGTACCTTTTTCGGGTCCTCCGATGAGAATGATTGCTTTTAGCATTTCGCCTAAGCAGTACTTGGCAACGGTTTGGAAAAGAAATATAAATTAAATTACAGAAAGTTTTCGTAACTGGATGACGAGCAACGTGAGCAACGGGAAAATTAACGAGGAGCAAATTTTTTTTCTTTGTGTTGTCCTTTTGGACGGCTTTCAAGACCGCCAGCAAAAATTTGATGATGAAAACACTACATACGTCTCCAGCTTTGACGTTTCTGGTTTTGGTTCGTTTTGTAGCATTTTCATGGGGGTTGTGTATTTACGGTACAGTTATAACTGTTCTATTTTGGTTACCGTTCTAAACAATTATTTGATTGATCGGGAGGGAAGAGAGGGAAGCCGGTAAAGCGCATGAGCGCCGTGTGTGGATCCATTAAGAAGGGAGCAGGTAATATTCAATTCAAGAGCAAATTTTCATTATGTCGTAAGTAACATTTGCGAAAAATTATTCCTATTTCCAATTAAACACATATAATCTCATAGTGATAGCAATGTTTAACATATTTAGCCGGGTTTTAATCATACAAAGGCAAATCGCTAGCTTTCATGCTAAGAAATACTGGTTTTTGAGTCAAAAGTTATTATACGTCGTTTGGTGGCCCCTATTGGTACTTAAGTCAAAGTGTATTTACCAGGATATTCGGGAGAATTATCAATTACGTCTCCTTACGTGCAGCCCATTCATCATTTAAGGACCACCGAAATCATCTTAGCAACAAACAGTTCGATTTATTCACTTTAATAATGAGAAAGCGAAACGACGAAAGTACACTTTTCACGGGTTTCTCAGTGCTGTTACTTAAGGCAAACGGCATCTCCATAGAAATCGGGTGACTTAAGTAACATCGAAAACTATTTTGATCGGAAGGTGATTACGTCAAAAAGCAATTCGACTGGTAAATAAATTTAAAAATGGGATGTGATCGAATATTCGGACAGTTTTATGAATTATCAAGTGACACAGATGCGTCTTTTCTACTTTAGTACTTTTGAAGTTTTAATTATTATTATTCACAGTTCCTAGTCCTATCAGGTCTGCTTTAGAGTATGACCACCTTGGTGGGATTGGTTTGTTTTGAATTGGAAAAATGAGACTATTTATAACTACTATTTACAACTACAACTAACCTATAACTACTATACATATACACCTAACCTACTATATACAAATTGCTTATCAAAGCATGTTCTGATGTATTGCATTTCTGCACAAACCTAGTCTTAATATCATCAATTTTGAAATCTAATTTAGGAATGTTCCCCTCTTGGTGAAGGTCTGAAATTCTTGTGTCAAAGGGACGATCAAGGATCATCCTAAGCACTCTGTTCTGAGCGACCTGGATTTTCTTACTGTGAGTCTGTGCACATGATTACCACATCGGAGCTGCGTAGAGGACCGCAGGTGCTATAATTTGTTTGTAGACAGCCAGTTTGTTCACCCTTGAGAGGCGGGATCTGCGGCAAAGCAGCGGATACAGACACCTAACCAAGGCGGAACACTTGACTACGGTTTTCTCCACATGCGAGCGAAATAGGAGCTTTTCGTCAAACAACATCCCGAGATAGGTTACTTCGGCAGACCACTCAACCCTTGTGCCATTCATCATTACAGTACAAGAGCGAGCCGGTTTTAGTTTGGGCGATTGCCGATGGAGGAACATGCTTGTATTTGGAGGGATTGATTTTAATTTTCCACGTGTTGGCGTAATCAGCAAAGGCGTTAAGGCATCGTTGAAGTTTGTTCGTTATTTCTCGAGGCATCCTTCCTTTGACGTCTATTGCGGTATCATCTGCGAACAGGAAAAACACGCAACCGTCTCCGAGGGGAGGAATGTCGGAAGTGTAAACGTTGTAAAGCAAGGGGCCCAGCAGACTGCCTTGCGGGACTCCTGCTGGGATGGAGAACGTGTTTGAAAGACAGCCATTCAACGATACCCTGAACGACCTTTGATTTTAACAAGATGCAAAGGAAAGTTGAAGTTACAAAGCTTGTATACAAGCCCATTGTGCAAGACATTGTCAAACGCTTTCTCAACGTCTAACAATGCCATTGCTGTGGACTTGGATACAGCTTTGTTACTTAGAATGTTATTCATCACCCGAACTAGCTGGTGATTTGTGGAGTGCCTCTTCCTGAACCCGAACTGTTCAGGTAGGAGAATGTTGTTCTCCTCGACAAACTTGAGCAAACGATTGAGAATTAGTTTCTCGAACAATTTGCTCAGCGCTGAAAGGAGGCTGATTGGTCTATAGCTGGAAGGTAGTGATGGATCCTTACCGGGTTTGCGGATTGGTATGATTTTTGCTATCTTCCAGATGCTTGGAAAGTAGTGCAGCTCCAAGCATCTGTTGAAGATAGCAGTCAAAAGCGAGTACACTTTCGTGCTCAGCTTCTTCAATACCAAGTTGAATATTCCGTCAAACCCGGGGGCCTCCCTAATAAAATTTGTATGGTTATTTTGCTTAACGACGTGTTTGGGGTATCATCCAAACCATTTGTGGAAAAGTTCAACAATTTGGGTTATCGTTCGTTTATGGTATTTATTTATTAGGGCTATCCTCCGGAGGGATAGCACAAGAGGAAGAATCAAAGTTGAGTACGCGTTGCTCAACTTGAACTTCGAGCGGATTGTGGATTTTGGAGCCAAGCAAGTGCGATTTCGAAATATGCTCAACAATCGCATTTGCTTTCTCTTGAGGGGTGATTATGAGCCGCTCGTCATCATATTCATCTTTGAGTGGTGCGTCTTTCGGACCTTGGCAACTTTCCAGAATGGTCTGGAGCGGTCATCCAGATTCTGGACGAGGCCCACGAAACTTTCGTTTCGGAGTGAGACCATTCTGAAAGCAATCTCCTTGTTCAGATTGGCCATTTCACGTTTCCTCCCTTAGATCTTCGGTTCTTTGGAACTGGCCGGTTGGTGGTCGGAGCTTAAATCGTTGATAGCCAACGGCTTGGGTAGCCCAAAGTTCGTCAAGAATAAGTCCAGGTTGGAAGGGTCTCCCGCCGGAGAGATGGATGTCGGTTCATCCGGAAATTGCACTGTATATAGCCCATGCTGCGAGTGGTCAAATAGTAGGCTACCGTTCTGGTTCCGTTGGTAGTTGCGCCATGCTTCAGCATTGGAGATTCAGATCGCCCCCAACAATGAATCGGGAGCTCGTGCGAGTGATAGCGATGAGGTCGTTGTTGAATTTCTTCCTTAGTCCGTTGCTGGCCGCACACTGGCGAGGACAATACACGGCTATGAACAGGACGTTTCCGGTTGGCGATTCCACCTCCACACTAAGGGCCTCGATGATAGAAGTACGGATGTGGAGCAGGGTGTGAAACTTGATGCCCTTCTTGATGATGACCGGCAGAATTTTCATGATCGACGGTAACGCCGAAATCACCGATGTCGCGGCCACTTGCACCATCGGACTGGCCCTGGTTCTTTTCCTTTTCTTCGTCCGCTTCACCTCCGCTAGTGGGGAATTCCCAACATCGGTGGGTTGAGAAGCGTACCTATTTGTGATAGGTACGCACAAGCTGTTCTCCACTTTCTCACGGAGCTTTCTCCGGGAGCGCTGCCTTCCCATCACACGATACGACCGGCACTACGACGCAAACAAACGCGCAACTCGAACAACTCGACTGAGCGAGCCAAAACCGGACTAAACCGCTTGATTACTACACTACTCGAGTCTTTTATGGAACCATGAATATGTACAGGGGCTACTCAAAATAACTAGGATAGACAAATTTTTGGTCAACTTTGGAGTGTTGTAACTTCGTCAAATATGATCCGATTTTAAATCTTCCAAGAGCATTTGACTGGAAAACTAATATTGTTCTACTGTGTAGCCACGAAAATAATCCTGGTCACCGGATACCGGAGATACTCCGGGTTTCCGGAGGGCTTTTCTAGCCTTCGAAATTTTTGGTGAAATTTTATATATGATTCTGGTTAAATATATATATTTTTAGTACGTACAATGAAAGAAGAACCATTTCTAAAGCGAATCATTCTTCTTACTCGCATTTTCAAGCTTATTGCTTAGCGCATATTAGTTTATTGCGTGCTCTCAAACGTAGTGTTCTAAATGCACTTCCACAGTTATTAATTGAGAGCTTTCGATGCCAATACCAAAGCATGAATTTGTATATTGTGTGGCAAGCACAATGATACTCTATGCCCAGGGAAGTCGAGAAAATTTCCAACCCGAAAGATTCCCTCGACCGGACCGGGAATCGAACCCGCGGCCTCCGGCTGACTGACTAGGCTATGAGACCCCTGCCAAGAACTAAAATCGGCTTATAATTAACTGAGATATGGTCATTTCCCTGGAATCGGTTCTGGTGAAGGGTTTTGAATGCGGGCAGATCATTTAATCACTCAAAACATGCCGTGCGACAGCTATTTCTTCATGGTTTCTCGTCAATAGACTTTCGATAAACTTTAAATGCATCATTGACCACATTGGCCACTCTCGAAACATCCAGTATGCCCCTGGGGGAACCTGGAGCAGGGGACAATTGCATTTTTACACCAAAACATGCCGTGCGTTCCCCCCAGGGCATTCCAGTGACTCTGGAAAGGTCAATGTGGTCAATGATCCACTTTAAGTCTATAGAAAGCATATTCATGAAAATCCGTGAAGAAAGAGCTGTCGCACGGCATGTTTTTGAGTAAAATAGCAATTGCCCCCTACTACAAGTTCTATCGGGGCATCTCAGTGGTTCCGAGAGCGGCCAATGTGGTCATTGATCCATTTGAAGTTTAATGAATGCCTATTCATGAAAAACCATGAAGAATGAGCTGTCGCACGGCATGTTTTGGTGTAAAAATGCAATTGTCCTCTGCTCCAAGTTCCCCTGGGGGCATACCGGAGGTTCCGAGAGTGGCCAATGTGGTAAATGATTAAGTTTTAGTGTATAGAAAGAATATTCATGAAAATCCATGTAGAAAGAGCTGTCGCACGGCACGTTTTTGAGTTAAAACGAAATTGTCCCCTGCTACAGGTTCTCTCGGGGCATCTCAGTGGTTCCGAGAGCGGCCAATGTGGTAATAATTCACTTTAAGTCTAAAGAAAGAATATTCATGAAAATCTATGAAGAAAGAGCTGTCGCAAGGCATGTTTTTGAGTCAAAACGCAATTGCCCCCTACTACAGGTTCCCCCGGGGGTATCCCGTGATTCAGAAAGCTGCCAATGTGGTCACTGATCCATTTTAAGTTTAATGAATACCTGTTCATGAAAAACCATGAAGAATGAGCTGTCGCACGGCATGTTTTGGTGTAAAAATGCAATTGTCCCCTGCTCCAGGTTCCCCCCGGGGGCATACTGGAGGTCCCGAGAGCGGCCAATGTGGTCACTAATCCATTTAAAGTCTATCAAAAGCCTATTCATGAAAAAGTTTGCAG
Source organism: Ochlerotatus camptorhynchus (assembly GCF_037179485.1). Classification (NCBI taxonomy): domain Eukaryota; kingdom Metazoa; phylum Arthropoda; class Insecta; order Diptera; family Culicidae; genus Ochlerotatus; species Ochlerotatus camptorhynchus. The sequence continues at coordinate 3,962,293 of NW_027040640.1, forward strand.
AAAAAGCTGTCGCACGGCATGTATTGGTGTAAAAAAGCAATTGACCCCTGCTACAGGATCCCTCGGGGGTATCCCGTGATTCCAAGAGCGGCCAATGTGGTCAATGATTCATTTGAAGTTTATGGAAAGCCTATTCTTGAAAAACCATGAAGAATGAGCTGTCGCACGGCATGTTTTGGTGTAAAAATGCAATTGTCCCCTGCTCCATGTTCCCCCGGGGGCATACTGGATGTTCCGAGAGTGGCCAATGTGGTCAACGATGCATTTAAAGTTTATCGAAAAACTATTGACGAGAAACCATGAAGAAAGAGCTGTCGCACTGCATGTTTTGAGTGATTAAATGATCTGCCCGCATTCAGAACCTTTCACCAGAACCGATTCCAGGGAAATGGCCATATCTCGGTTGATTATAGGCCGATTTAAGTTCTTGGCATATGATTCGCTTTAGAAATGGTTCTTCTTTCGTTGTATTTACTAAAAATATATATATTTAACCAGCATCATATATAAAATTTCACCAAAAATTTGGCAAGTTAGACAAGCCCTCCGGAAACCCGGAATATCTCCGGTATCCGGTGACCAGGATTATTTTCGTGGCTACACCGTAGAACAATATTAGGACTATCAATTTTTTTCTTCAAATGAATGAACATCAGCATTAAAGTTCTCTGAACTTCCCACTATTTTTTTAAAGTTCTCGAAACAGCCGATAAAAAAACACAGAACTTTCCTTAAAATGTTCTCACAATTTTCTAATGTTCACATAACTTCCCTTACGTTACCAAAATTTTCATGAACCTCTCGGATCTTAACTGAAGTTTTCGGAACTTATTTAAAGGTTCAGAAATTTCCTTGAATTTATTTGTACTAATGCTTCCCTAAAGTTATCTCAATTATCCTGAAACAAATGGAACTATCCTGAAAAACATTAAATTTCTTTGAAGTTCTTTGGGCTTGTGAAGTTTCCAAAATATTTCAGTTTCCTTAAGTTCATTGGAGTTCTCTGGGCTTTCCTGAGATTTCCGGGTTCTTGGATTTGAACAGAAGTTGATGAAACTGTCTTTAATTTATCTGAATCCACCCAAAAGTCTGAACTATTCTGAAGTTTCAGAACTTCTGAAAAGTTCCTGAAATTTTCCTGCAACTAATGGAGCCGCAATAAAACTCTGGAAGTATTTCTGAAGTTCCGGAGAAGTTGAAAAAACTGACGGGAGCAGACGGAATAATCTTTCGAGCGAAGCCAGAAAAAGCTTCCAAGGGAATCGGAAAATAATTTACAGGGTAAGGTGGACGGAAATTCCTAGGGAAAGTTGGTAGAAACTTCGAAGGGAAGATTAAAGAAATTTCCGGAAGTTAAAAAATTAACGTTTATATGGAATTATTTTTCCACTAAATAAAAGTATTTCTTGATTTTCAGAAATTACTGGGATGGAGCCATCAGCTGTTTCTCGACTCTTTGGTTACCAAAAACGGCGAGGAAATGGAAGCATTAGTCGAAAAAGTATAAAGCATAAGAAATTTTAAGATGATTTTTTTTAGAGCAAAAATAAAAGTCTCTCACAATAGTCTCCTCTGAAAATTCAGTGCGGGCAGGCAGTAGGGTAGAGAACTATTTCGGCCTAATAGCCCATTTTGGGTCTATCGAGCAGAAAACTTCAAATAAATCCATGATTTCAGAGTTTACAAGTCAATTATGCGTTTGGTACGATACTTTAGTTAATAAGCTACCGAACGAAGTCAATGAGAACGCGTGATATGAAGGTTTGCACCCATTATTCCCAAAAAACAAAACAAGCGCTCCGACCGAATCAATTTTTATCTTCATCCGATAGGCCGAAGTGATTTCATGGGCTTTTCAATTGCGTTTCAATACGTTAGGCCGAGTTTAAAATCCGTAGGCCGAGTTTGGCGTCAAGAAGCAGTGTTGGACTTTTGACAATATCTCAACGATTGGTTTCTCGTTTTCAAATCTTATGGTACGTACGGAAAGGTAAATCAATTTGGAAGCCATCAGTAATAATAACATTCCGTTTGGTGCTAAACTGCGATAGATTAAGAAAGACTAAGTGCGGGTTATGCTTAATAGGCCGGAAATGGGGTATTTAACCCTAGGGGAAGGACAGCTCCAAGTATCAGTAACAATACCGATGGTGGAAATATTAAATATTTTAGTATGTGTGATATTTGCGAATCTTATATTTTTTTTGTTTTTGACTATTTTGGTTTTAAGTGTACATTTGACATTCTTTAAATCAAAAATGTATTTCACACGAGAGGCATGTGATCTTGCTGGCCACCGCCACCAAAATCCGCTCCTTGTTCTCATAAATTTGGCATTTTTTGGTAGCTGTTCTCAGTGCACATAATCGGCCATTCCCAGGGATTAATTTCCACGAATTCTTCTGTGAACCAATGTGCTGTTCTCCGATGGAATTGGAATCGATTGACAAAGCCGCCCCTGTTAACGGAATCCCAGAGTGATGGTTCCGTGGTCGTATTACGCTCGATTCGCCATGAGCATGCAACTTAGAGAGATTTATTGCTGGGAGAACGTCCAGTACCGTTTTTATCATGAAAAGCCGAAGTCGAAATCGATCAGAGCTATCGAAAACGAAAATCTAGGCAAAAATTATGACAAACAGAAAGCTGCAGTAAACATAAACAACAACGGTGCAACGTCATTGAGTGTATGCGTTAAAGTTACACTGTTATTTTTTTTTACTTTGAAGCTTTCCACTTGACAGTTAATATCATTAATATTTATACTAAAAATTATAATAACTACCAATTTTAGCAATTTTTACATCAAATATTACCTCAGATCAAGTTGTACTTCCCCTAGATTTAACCCTAATCATTTTGATTATTAATAAAAAAAATCGGTATAAATCGGTATTGTAGCTTAAAAATCGGTATTCTGAGAAACCTTATCTGTATATCGGCATCAAGTTTGAAAATCGGTATAAATACCGATAAATCGGTATGCCTGGCAGCGCTGTTCGAAGTAAACACAAAATTGCGGGTTGCCAAACCTAGGAGAAAAATAACTTAGTTGGCCGTGCAACCAGATTTACTTTTATTTTCTCCGAGCGTCTCTGGTTTTAGGGCCACAAAATGGTGAGTGACAATCTGGAAGGAGAGATATACCTAGCTCCGGTCCTCACAAGTTCCTACCTCACGCCTCCACGAGTCATATGATCACAAAAGACTGCCAGCTGAAACATGGATACAGCTGGTTGGCGTAGCCTGTGCAATGTTGTCAATCCGACAATAGCAGAGTGAGGAGGTGCGACGCGAACACTGGCGCGGTAACCATAGTACGGTGATAGAGGAAATGCTTCGCCAACCCGAGCGTCTGTTCACCATGGAGGTGCGGCTCAAACAGTGTCTGACTGGCATCTAGCGGCTGAATAAGAAATGCTCTTCCCCGGAAGATACACCTAAGATGGCAGCCCCATCACGGCGGATAGAAGACCTTAGGCCAACCACCTACTGTCTCTGAAACCTTTACAATTGTTACAGAAACCAACAGAGAAAGACATCGAACTGATTTAACGGCAATGACTTTTAGCGCAAAACAACGGACACGAATTGGATCATGGAATGTATTGACGTTAGCCCAGCAGGGTAAACTGGCACAACTCGCCAACGAGGCGCGACGCATGAAGCTAGAAATCCTGGGACTGAGTGAAGTTCGTTGGCCAAACTTTGGAGAACACAAACTGCCGTCGGGACAGGTACTACTATACTCTGGTAATCGAGGTGAAAACGCTCCCTGCCATCGTGGAGTTGGTCTCCTACTTAGCGTCCAGGCAAGTGCTGCGCTCATCAAGTGGGAGCCTGTTAATGAGAGGATAATCGTTGCCAGATTTTTTCTTCTTTCCTTTATTTAACGTCGGTCTCTGTTCCGCAATCTAGTGCCAATCACCGACGGACATCGTTTGCCATCCATTGACGGCAATCGAATGTGCAGAAAGGCAGCTTCCACACCTGCGTAGGATATCGCACCCATTCATCAACACACATGGGCCGGGACCAACGGCTTTACTTCCCTTCCGAAGGAAGACGTGACCAGAGATTTTTATGCCTCAGAAAAATCCCACCGACCTCGACTGGGATTGAACCCAGACCCATTGGGGTGAGAAAGCAGTCACGCTTACCACTACACCACCGGCGTCGGCCGTTGCCAGATTTAGAACACGGGTTCGTAACCTTACCATAATCCAATGTTATGCGCCAACCGATGCTGCCGAGCTACAGGACAAGGAGAATTTTTACAGTCAACTGAATGCCGTCGTGGATAAAGTTCCAAAGGGTGACATCAAGATCTACACTGGCGACTTCAATGCGAAGATCGGCTCCGACAACACGGACTATGAGCGTGTCATGGGACGCCATGGTCTCGGCGAAATGAGCGAGAACGGTGAGCTGTTTGCAGAATTTTGTGGCAATAACGACATGGTGATCGGGGGCTCGCTCTTCCCCCATCGGCCAGTGCACAAATTCACGTGGGTTTCCCGTGATGGACATACCGAGAATCAGATCGACCACATCTGCATCAGCCGAAAATGGAGACGAAGCCTTCTTGATGTCCGGAATAAACGCAGCGCCGACATCGCGTCTGACTATCACCTTCTAATCGGTGAAATCCGCCTACGTATGGCGCGGATCCAGCGACGGGAGGAGAGACTCGGGCGGCGATGCAACACACGCCGACTTGAAGATCCAGCGGTAAAAAGGTCTTTTGTTGAAGAACTTGAGACTCGAGCTGCGGACGTTCCAGAAGGTGGCAGCGTAGAAGAACAATGGACGGCCATCAAGAATGCCTTTATAGAAACAAGCGAGAACAACTTGGGTGAGCTGCGCACCCAGAGGAAAGAGTGGATCACAGATGAAACCTGGCGGAAGATTGAGGAGCGTAGAGAAGCAAAAACCGCGATAGAGGGGGCGAGAACCAGAGGAGCCAAGAACGAAGCCCGTCAACGGTACTCGGCTCTAGAGAAGGAAGTCAAGCGCTCTTGCAGACGGGACAAGCGAGCGTGGGTGAACTCCCCGGCCGAAGAAGGGGAGAAAGTCGCAAACACTGGCGATATACGCCTCCTCTACGATATCTCACGACGCCTGAGTGGAGCAAGGATGAACCCGAGGATGCCAGTGAAGGACACAACTGGACAATTGCTTGCCAACCCCACTGACCAGCTGAAACGCTGGTTTGAGCACTTCGAACAACTTCTTCAAGTTTCGACGGCCAACCAGCCATCAACATCTCGGCATGATCCGACTAGGGTGCGGCGCATCACTGCAGGAGATTGAAGCAGCTATCCGAAGCATGAAATCCAACAAGGCTCCAGGGGTCGATCGCATATCAGCAGAGATGCTCAAAGCTGACCCCATGCTATCCGCACAAATGTTGCATCAACTATTCTGTAATATCTGGGACACCGCGACTTTTCCGGCCGACTGGATGCAGGGCATCTTAGTGAAGGTCCCAAAGAAGGGGGATCTGACTGTGTGCGACAATTGGCGAGGCATCATGTTACTGTGTATTGTTCTCAAAGTTCTGTGCAAAGTTATCCTGAATCGGATACAGGGGAAGATCGACGCGACTCTCCGACGGCAGCAGGCAGGATTCCGTGCCGGAAGATCTTGTGTGGACCATATTGTCACGCTCCGCATCATCCTGGAGCAGATCAATGAATTCCAAGAGTCCCTTTATTTGGTATTCATTGACTACGCAAAAGCTTTCGACCGTCTCAATTACGAGAATCTGTGGGGCGCCCTGAGACGCAAGGGAGTCCCGGATAAAATCGTCAACCTCATCGAAGCGCAGTATGAGGCTTTCACGTGCAGAGTTCTGCATAACGGAGCCTTGTCCGACCCTATCCGGGTAGTCGCTGGTGTGAGACAAGGATGTATACTATCACCGCTACTGTTTCTCATCGTAATCGACGAGATCATTGGAGGTGCAATTGACCGTATACCGAACCGTGGGCTGCTTTGGCAGCCTATCACCATGGAGCATCTCAACGACTTCGATTTGGCTGATGATGTTGCTCTACTAGCACAACGGCGCTCTGATATGCAGAGTAAGCTCAATGACCTAGCCGAACGCTCCTCTGCGGCGGGTCTCACCATCAACGTCAACAAGACCAAATCGTTGGATATCAACACGGGCAACCCTTCCAACTTTACGGTAGCGGGGCAAGCAGTGGAGAAGGTCGAAAGTTTCCAATATCTTGGCAGCCAAATAGCGTCCGAAACGTATGGAGATCCAACCAGATAAGTCAACGCACCAAAATCCGAATTTTCAACTCGAACGTGAAATCTGTGTTGTTATACGCCAGCGAGACGTGGTGTGTATCAGCGGAGAACACTCAAAAGCTGCAGGTCTTCATCAACCGATGCCTGCGGTATATAATTCGTGCCTGGTGGCCTCACACCTGGATCTCGAATGCCGAGCTCCATCGTCGATGTCATCAGAAGCCGATAGCAACAGAAATTCGAGAGCGAAAGTGGAGGTGGGTCGGCCACACACTTCGACGGGGCGGAAAAGAAATCTGCAAGCAAGCACTGGATTGGAATCCAGCAGGACATCGCAGCAGAGGCAGACCCAGGGGCTCATGGCGGTGGAGCCTCAATAAGGAAATTAAGCAAGTCGATAGAAATCTGACCTGGGCCCAGGTCAAGGCAAAAGCGAGCAGCCGCCCAGGATGGAAGTCTTTCACGTTGGCCCTTTGCACCGCTGGTGGTGCACAGGACCCTTAAGTAGTCTCTGGTTTTACCCATTAGCTGAAGTTGTAACTGTGCAGGAGGATGATGCTTCCTAGAAAAAAAAAAACCAACTCAGTTTTCTCCCGAGAGAATTCAATACCTAGCTTCATAGCCCAAGTAGACAAATTGTCTAAGGTATCTTGCAATGGTCCTTGCAGGTCTGGTGCACTTGGCCCTATAATGGACATAACGCCGTCATCTGCGCAAGCTGCCTTAGCGAGCAATTTTCATCAAGACAACCATCAAAGTATTTGACATAAACATTATAAAAAAGGGGGCTTAAACATGACACCTGGGGGAGACTCATGTAACTAATTCGTGAAGTTGTCGAGTTTCCAGACTGCGAAACTGCGATTTTTTTGTTTGAAACATTTTAGGTTGTTGTTTTATTTTTTTCAAATTATGCTCTTTTTATTAAACCGATTCTCAAATCCAGTGGCCACTCTGCTGGAATGAAGGATTTCCCGATTACCGGGATTTGCAGGAATGACCCATCAACTGTTTCCCGATTCCCGCGTAGCCGAAGAAGGCCGGCAATTGTAAACACTGACGGCAATGAACCGGATCCGGGATGCTAATATCAGGAGACTCAGTGTTTGCATAAAAGTGTCAAAGAATATGGCATATGCCACATCTAATTACCACCAGCAGAATGATAATTGCCATTTGCCAATTCCATTCGATTTGATATTCAATACCTGTAGCGCAACTCGGCTTGGACTGGTGGGTGGCTATGGGACAACTGACTGACGAAGATTTGTGCGATCGATTGGTCAAACCTTTAGCTCCGTTCCGCGCTAACGGCTATCATTTGTGCATATTAATCGATTCATTATAGGAACGGCAGGTACGCTCGTTGTCAATCCCGCACATCTCCGTTAAATACACTTATTTCAAAACAACGGAATTTCGGATCAAGTGGTAAAAGGCGGTTCAATGTTTTTTTTTTCTCCAAATTTCGATCAATTTTATTCATCAACAAAAGAAGACAAAGAGTATAAGAGTCAGTTTGTCACTGGTTTTGAGTGTGTTTATTGCGTTAAAAAGTAAATCCGTTTTGCTTGTTGCGTTACATTGTTGAATGTGAAGGTGTGTGATGTTTGTTCTCCGTTGATTTAAAATAACGTATACATTTTTTGTTCGATTGTTTTTTTTAGTTTTTCCTAAAAAGTTAGAAGAAAATAGATTCGTCTTAACATAAACACGATTTTTGCGAGGAATGTTTTAAGAGAACCGAAGCTTTGTTCGACTTTTGGAATGTTGTTTAGTTTTGTGCGTTTTCTGATTTTTTTGGCTTACCCCCGAGATGTCGCCACCGGGAGCGGATGTGTTTTTGGGTGTTGATTTTTTTTAAACTGAATTTTTCGCTGGCGATCGCACCCGCACCTATAAGGCAGTGTCGTTCTACTTCATTTGGCGAGGACGGCATCGTTCGCGAAAGCGAAAAAACAACTCCGACTGGGGCGACATCTGGTGGCATTTTTTTTCTTTATCCAATGCATATTTTGCATTTGTTTTTCTCATTTTATCAATATATATATTCTGTTTTAAACGTTAGACATTAAACAGAGACACCTGCATGACTTTTTAGCTTTTATATAAAGATAATTTTTAAATGTAGATTTCCTACTAAGTTGGCCTTGATTTTCTCTTATTTTTGAATGAATTTTGACGGACCGAAAGGTGCTTGCTGTTTGTTTCTTTTTTTCTCCGATAGATGTCTCTACTTCCGTTGATTTTTGCACAGTCAGTCTGCTTACAATCTATACAAACTATTTATTTACTCGATTGATTGTATGCCCCGTTGTTTTGATGTTCGGTGTGATTTTGATGTTGCTATACAGATTTTGATTGACAGCTGTCGCTCACGTTCTGATTGCTGTGCTGTTGTTTTTGTTCTGTTGCATGTTTATCTTTACATTATGATGCATTGAAATTTAATATATTATATTAAATTTGGTGCATGCATAACAAGTGTCTACCTAATAAATAATTTATATTTTATAGTTTTTTGTTTTCGTTCACGGCGGCTTCGGTCAACGTTTCGGCGTACCAGAATCGGAAATCGACCATTGCCAGGGTTGTGATGCGAGGTTTTTTTTGTTGTAGTAATTTCAACTCGACAACGGTTCGGATTCGATCGAATCGGGACCGAGCGGCGCTGCCGATCGCCGGAACGAAAATATATGCGAGGTTTCGTTACTTAAAGGTACGATAAAAACTGTTTCTCATTTCTTGTTCATATTACATTATGTGTGTATTTGTGTAATTTTATCTTGTCTGTTGCATAGTCTTAGTTACTATAGAAAAAAATAAATGTCTTATCACTACAATCGCTATCGATTACTACAAAAGGAATGTTGTTCCACTCTAATTTTTTAGCGTTCCTAAAATCTGATCTCTACCATGATCTCTTTTATGCAATGCGCAAATTCACACACTTTTACACAGTAAATCACGATTAAAACTATTTTTTTTTCTGCTTGTTGTAGATTATCCTTTAGAAGAAAGCTAGTTTTTTTTCTTGAGATATATTCATATTACATTGATATCGATAAAATGTTGCTCTTTCTACTACGGTCTGTTTCTCTGGCAAGAGTTGCCAGATTTCCGATTTCTACCAGCTTCCCTTCTTCTTATTTTTTTAACTAACAAATACAAAACAAAAAAAGAATTCTTAAATTTCGAGATTACAGAACTGGTCAAGAGATTGCAGGGATTTAAATTCTCACTGGGATATTTCTGGGGGATTTTGAAGGTGGGAAATCCAAGGGCAAACGTTCGCTGGTACTTGTTGGTTTCTGTTCGCAGACGACGATCTTCGGGGTTCATCTCTTGGGAAACGAATGGCACTCACACACATCCCACACTGACTAGAACGAACGGAGGTTTGCCTCGAATGTACGGAGAAAGCTCGCTGATGGCTTGTTCCCGGACTTCCGGAAGCCCCGGTTCTACAGCTGGATTCGACTCAGATTTCAGTAATGCTAAGAGTGGGTAAGGTTATCGCAATAAGTAACCGACGATTCCACAAGGGGAAAACAGTGTGTAAAAAACGCCTAAATGAGTTCATTCTGCGGATGATCTCCGCAGAAATTCAGTGGAATGAATCCTCGGGACGCATTGGGATAACCTTACGAAAAAGGAGGAACTTTCAATCAAAACCCAGCGAATCCAGCTCCAGAAGAGCTTCCGCAGATGGGATCACCTTTCGGCAGGGGTTTCTAGTTCGCGATTCACGTTGATGACTTCCGTACGGAAACTCTGAGTAAGCCAGTTGATCTTCGGAGCAGCACACGGTGCTGAACGACCGGAGACCATCCTACGGCTTGAGACACTATCCATTGCAATTATCATTAAAAGGCAAGATCTTCTGCCTTAAGCGTACGGAAATCGTCAACGTCTCGGAACTAGGGCTAAGGAAATGGGTAGTAATTCACTGGGAAAGGAAACGCTGGTGGCATCGGATCTCACATTATCCCCGTCGGATCGAAGTACCGCTGCGGGGTGATCTGGGACTTTTTCCTCTTCTTACCGCGTAGAAACTCCGCTACCTCGAAGTTCTTGCACTCGTTGGCGATGGCCAGCGGCGTTCGGCTGTTCGAATCCTGCTGTTCCGTTTGCACCCGGCACCAATCAACCAGAAATTGAACGATCTGCAGGTTGTTGCTGTAGCATGCCTTGTGGAGTAGATTCTGCTGATTTCGGCCATCCCGTACGTTCGGATCGTACTGCAGCTGGAGGATCATAAACTCTAGCAGTCCGTAGTTGTCGGCAAACATGTGGATCGTTGGGATCTTCGACATCTGCTCGATCTCGGCAAGGTGAATCTTCAGTAGCTCAATGTTCGCCCCGGCCCCTATCAGTAGCTTCATGATGTCCAAATTTCTCGAATACATGGCCTGCACCAGCGGAGTTAATCCGGATGAGTTTCGCTCGTCTATGGCTGCGTACTTCAGGATCAACATCCGCGCAGCTATGATGTTACAGTGTTTGGCGGCCACGTGCAGTGGCGTATCTCCAAATTTCGTCACGGCGTTGATTTCCGACCCGCATTCGATCAGATAGGCAGCAATTTCGTTGCATCCGATCGCGATCGACACGTGAAGCGCTGTGCTATCGTAGGGATCCCTGTAGTTCAGACAGTGCTTGTTACTTTCCACCAAGTACTTCACCAGCTCAACGGACTGCGCGTACACTGCCTTAATCAAACATAGCGGCTCCGAACTCAAACCGTATCCGATCTTGTTCAACAGCTTCAGCATCCTAATGTTCCGTTTCTCCACAGCGATCGTCAGCGGAAGCTGCGGAATTAAGCTTTTCTGCTGCCCAAAATTGTACTTAACGAACAACTTCAGCATCTTAACGCTGTTCCTTTCCAAAGCCCACTCCACAGCGTTCAATCCACTCTGATCCGTCACCGTCACGGACGCCTTCTGCTGCAACAACATCTCCACAACATCGTACCGATCGCAACTCACTCCTACGTGCAACGCAGTCTTCAAGTAACAATTCTGCCGGTTCAAATTCTCCTGGACGTACTTCGTGTGACTTCCCCACAAGTACCTCATAATCTCCACCTGATCGTAAACCGCGCAGAGGTGAAGCAACGTGTTACCTTCCTGATCCAACCGCCCGCTCAATCCAACGTGCCGGATGTCCAGCAGGAACTTCAATGCATCCAAATTCCCATACTTCACCGCCCGTCGGACCAACCCAAATTGTTCCGATCCTACATCGGTCTCGTCGCTGATCAACATCGGAATGAGGTCATTCTCACCGTACTGCACCGCGTAGGTCAAGGGCAAACAATCCACCTCATTCACCGCCCCGATTTGGACGTTCTGCTTGATCAACAGCCTTACGATATCACTCATCCCCAGACTGCACGCCCGGTGCAGCGCCGTCGTACTATCCGCATTGCACTGATTTACATCCACGTTCAGCTTGATCAACTTCTTGATCGCCTGCACGTCTCCCTTCTGTATGCACTGATCGAGCACCGTGACTCCATTTTCGTCCTGGCAGCTCCACCCGATGTCCTTCATCTGCTTAGAGATCTTATCGATAAACTCATGATTGATGTACTTGGCAATTTTGGATAGGTTGATGCTCAGTTCAAACTTCTTCACGTTATCCAGGAAAATTTCATACGCTCGAAAGTACAGTGCCATGTACAGGATCGTGGCCTGCCGTTCATACTGCCCGGTCAGATTAACGTGGGCATCCACGAACATCGATCCAAAGCTTCGCACTAGCAAGTACTGGAAGAACTGCTGCTTCTCGAACGAAATCGCCTGGACGTCCTCCGCCAGGAAATCGATCATCGCCTTCAGGTTGTTTTTAATCGTATAGTCTACAATCTCGTACTCGGCAATTGGCGCCTCCTCCTGCAACGGTCCCAGTCTCATCCCCCGAATGTCCGCATAGTCCGGTGTCAATGCCTGCAGCAGTTTGAGATCGATGTTCTCCACCGATTTGAACAGTCGTTCCTGCTGTTCCACCCAGCTCCACTTCATCTTGTAGCTGTTGATGAGGTTCTCGTTGATCGTTGCCAAATCGCTAACGTTAACCTTCAGATTGTTCGGCGGTTGGTACAGCTTGAAGTCGTTGCTCTTGAAGATTAACCCATTCAGGAAGACCTTCACCTTGGTGCTGTGCGTCAACGTAAGCATATCGAACACCAATGGGTCATGCAGCAGATACTCCCGCAAGTTGCGTCCGCTGATGATGGATGATTGCAGCTTTAGTACGTAGGAGTTGTCCTGGAAAACGCTGAGATCCGTGAGGATCTCGCATATCTCGAGCAGGCAGAACTCCAAAGTGAACTCGACGTGTGGAGCGGCTTCGTTGATGAACTGGGTGACTTCGTTGAAGTCACTGCACGGTAGGAACTGACCGATCAGCTTCAGTTTGTTATCCAGATAGGACTGAAACTCTTCCCGATCCATCCGCTTATTGCGCTTGACGATGGCATCGTTGATTTGCCGGTTAGTCGTCTTCATGAACATCGTCAACACTGCGTACTTTTTGTCCAGGTTGAAGCAGTTGTCGTAGTAGTTGATCGCCAACTGTTCGTGTAGTACGGCAAACTCAATCGAGCTGAGGTTCTGAAGGTTGAATTTTTTCAGCATCTCGTTGGTGTAGTTCTGATGGATGAGGTTTTCGTATTCCTTCCCTCTGGGGGGTAGGAAATGATCTATCGCAAAGTATCGCTCGACATTCAACGTGCAGATCATGGTGATGAAGTTCTTTGCGACCCGTTCGTCCATCTGGTACTGGTAGAGATAGTTGGTGAATAGATGCAACATCTCCTGGAGGACAAAGTTAACGCTCACCAGGTGGCTGTCGGAGCTTATGTCGTATTTTGGGTAGTTTTCGGTCAGGAATGACCGCACGATCCGCTTGACCTTCGCCATATCCTGATTGGCCGTTCCCAACAGTAAACTGGTGTTGAAGTTCGAGCTGATGGTGGCAAGTTGGTCTCTCCCCTCCTTGAGCAGCGACTCGTACCGATTGGCTAGTGGCTTATGGACGCACCTTAGTAGATCACAGATCTTTTCGTCGTGCTGTTGGTTGAACGTGTCCTGCAGTTCCTCCACGACTCGTATACAATCTTCCAGCTCAAAGTACAGATCATCCAGGGTGTGATTCTCAAAGTACAGTCGATTCGCTTCACCGACGTACTGGTTGTAGGACTTGACCTGAACTCGGTCCTTCAGTTGGAAGACGTTTCCCAGGTAGCATTTGTACGCTTCCAGGATCTTCAGGTCGAAGATGTAGGAAAAGTATCGCCGAACGGATTTGAGACTGCATTGCACTTCGGCGAACGGCATAAGCCGGTTCTCCAGCTTGTCCGAGCACAGTTTGTACAGGGTGACGTTGGGAGCGTAGTAGTCCTTCAAGTCGACGTCCAGGTTTAGCGGTAGGATTTTGTTGACTACGTACTCCAGCTTACGCTGGATTCGGGGACTGTATTTTGTACTGTTGGTGACTTCTGATAGGATTTGAAGCGTTCGCTTGATCGCGAGAATTCCGGATACTTGATACTGCGGTAGCTGTACTCGGGAGATGCCGTCCAGATAGCGGAGAATCTTCTTGATGGCGTACAGCTGAGCTAGGTGATCGGAGGTTTTGCGGAGTCGCTTGAAAACTACGTAGTTTTTTCGCGATACAGTTCGTGTGAGGTTGAGAAACTCCTTGGTCTTCATTTCGATCCGGATCATTTCCAGCTCGTTTTTGGACAGGTTATTGATCAGCCGAGCCTGGATGGAGTTCAGTTCTGTGTTGGTTTTAATACGTGCTTTGATGTAGTAGATGAGTTTCTTCTTCAGTGGACATTTCTTCTTCCATAGCGAGTTGATCGCTTTGGTGGACTTGGCCGGTGCTGCGTCCCGAATGCAGTTGATGAGATGCAGAAATAGGTCGTTTGTCCACTTTTGTTGAAGACGGTTCTCCTTGTCCAGCAGATCCTTCTTGATTTTGTCTAGCTCGTCGCAGATCGCCGTTAGAAACACCAACAGCTGCTTCTTATTGATGATCAGCTTGTAGATTTCGTAGTCTGGTGTCTTCTTGAAGATGGCCAGGAAGATTGCTAGACACCGTTCGATTTCCAGCATCGGTAGATGGGCGAATTCGTGTTTGTCCTTGATGAAGAACAGATTGTCGTAGATAATTTTGATTGCGAGTAGGAACTTGTCGTCAAAGTCGTTGAGATTGTCGGTGGCGTAGTGATCGGTGAGGTACTTTGTGTACTCCACGATCAGGTCGATTCGGTTCTCGTGCTCCTTGTCGAACTTTAATCGGTCCGGTTTCTGATTCGGTGGATGATGATATGCATAGCTGTAGTTGAGCAGTTGATATTCCAGGAAATTTTCCATATTCTTCGAAATCTGAACGTTCTTCACGTACAGTTCGTGCCAAACGCTGGAAACGTAGTGGATCTGCTGGTGCACGTCGAAGCTCTTCAGCTCAAGGAACAGCTGCAGCAACGGTACCGATCCGCGTCGAATCAAGCGATAGAAACACCGGTAGTCGGAGAGGTTCCGGAACTCGATAGCCAGCATGAATTTGGTCACGTCGAGAAAGTTGAGATTGATTGCCAGTTCCGAAGCGGTTAGGTTCATCGAGTTCCGTAGATCGCAATCCGCACCGGACTCGATCAGGAACTGCATGATCTCGTTCCGATTCTGCTGAGCAATGATCGACAGATGCAGCGGGGTGTTGAGATCTTCCGGCGTCTGGTAGTCCAGGACAAAGTCCTTGAACTTGGACTTGATCTTGGCCAGGTCCCCCTCGACGACCAGTTTGCAAAATTCACCGGCATATTTGCTGACATAGTTTCCTTGGGACATTTTTGTGAAAGTGTGTGTTTGCTTAAAATCCTTAAATCTAACGTTCTCCTCTGTCGCTCTGCCTTCCTCTCGCCTAGTCTTCTTCCTTCTTTGTTTAGTGAACCGCGAGGTGTTGGAATGTGTGTTGCTTTAATCACAGATAGTGAAGAGAATAGCACTCAGTTCTCTTCGGCGTTTGTGTGTAGTTTGTGCGCGCCCCGCATTCAGCTACTCATGGCGGTGGCCCGATCGCGTGGCACTGCGAACATCACACGGAGGACGACCGATCGTGACTTCGGTTGTGGTTTTGGGGGTCGCCGCTTCATGACGAGGCCTCCGGTGCGCTGTTGTGACGGGTCGGGAAAGCCGCCGTCGTCATCCGGGGCAATCTAGGTGCCGATCGACCTCATGAGGGTAGCGAGCGTGTTCTCTTTTTCTCTTTCTCTGTTGGATGGGACACTCCCTTCGCGCGATCGAGGAGGTCTCCGTTAATTAATTTAATGCCTTCACCTCGACGCGCGGCAGATTAATCTCGCTGCCTCCTCCTCCTTCCTCTTTCGTGAAGTTGTTTTCTCCCGTAGATGGAATGTTTTGCTTTTTTCTTCTTCTTCTGTGTGATGAGGGATTGATGGGGCCGGGACGGGGGCCGGGTGATGACGAGTCGTAAAAATTGGTGGTGATCAGTCGCGGTGTGCCCTCGTTGATTGCGGGAGGGAGGTTATTTATCTGGAAGGAAAGAAACGGAGAGAAAACAGGCGGAGAATAAGTAATCGTGTGCTAACTGTGAGTAAATTAGCGAAATGGAACGGACTGATGTTGAAAGGAGGGGTGGATTTGAATATCTATGAACATCGTGAGACGGATCTGTTGTTAGATCAATCTGAGCAGTTGATTGTCGCTGTTTATAAATAAACTGTAACACTAGGGATATGTATAAGTTTCTTAGGAGGAATAAATTGTTTGTGCCAAAATCATTAGTTTAAGCCGGGAATTTGTATTTCATTTATTTTAGCCAAGTAAATTGAAATAAATTGTTCTAAATTGAAATAAATGGTTGTGTCACCCAGGAAACCAAGAAGCATGGAAAACAGCACGTTATCAGCAGCAAATGCGACCAAAATACCACTTTTGGCAAAATATACGGCTGCTTTACTGCTAGAGCCCACAAGCTGACAGCGCTACTATCAGAAATTTGGCAACCATTAGTAGAAACTTGCCTAGTCCAGTGCCGTTTTTATCATCAAAAGTCGAAGCCGAAAACGATCAGAGCTATCGAAAACGAAAATCTAGGCAAAAATGATGAAACAGAAAGCTGCAGTAAACATAAACAACAACGGTGAAACGTCATTGAGTGTATGCGTGAAAGCTACACGCTACACTGTTATTTTTTTTTTACTTTGTAGCTGAGTGGTGCGAAGTGAAATTTTCTTCATGTTGGTAGTGTTGAAATAAACGTTTCATCACCGTCGGTTGGTAGAGAGAAGTGTCAAACGGCTTTTTGTGCAGAGCCGATTCGTGACTTTGTGATTGTTTGTTGACATTGTTCATAGCTGGAGTTTTTACGGAGTGGAATAAAATTCAGAATGAAGTGTTTTGCTCACTTTTGCAATTATAAAGATGGACACGACGAAAAGCGAAGCCTATTCAGGTTTCCCAAGGATTCAGCAGTACGAAAAGAGTGGCTCAGTTTCTGTGAGGTGGATCTCAATTTTCAAATCAAACCCAGTGACCGGTTGTGCAGTATTCATTTTGATAAAAATTGTGTAAAGCATCTGAATTCAGTTGCTTATCGTGATAAAAATGCAATCCCTACACTGCGAACATATGATGATGGTCCATTTATCAGTGAAACAATTGACGAAAGTGATAAAGTTGTTAACGATGAAGATTGGCGATCGCCGGAACTGGAAAATATTGCAAAGCAAAGGTGAGACATTTTTTAAATTGAATTTGAAATCAACAAACAAAATATGGTAGAGAGCCTCTGCGGCCTAATCCCCCATTGAGTCGTTTCGAATCACGAATTTTACAAAGATCAAAAACATTACTGAAAAATATTTATTTTTTATTTTGAACGATAACAATACTTCTATCTATTTCAACGAACCACAATGATAAAAAAAGTGGTTCGATTTGACAGCTCGAAAGTGGTTCAATTTTGAGGTCCGTCTTCGCACCACTCAGCTTTGTAGCTTTTCGCTTGACAGGTAATATCATTAATATTTATACTGAAAACTATAATAACTACCAATATGGGCAATTTTTACACCAAATATTACTTCAGATCAAGTTGTACTTCCCCTAGGTCCAAGCGCAACGAAAACAGAAGCGGTAAGCTGAGTAAGCCTACTTGTCGGATTGAAAACTAGTTGGAACCAAATCAACTTCGGTTAGGCATCTTGATATCATTTGTGACAACTGTCAAACTTGCCATTTCCGTACCGCTTCCGTCCACATTGCGTTTGGGCCTTTAGTTGTTTCCTGGGCAGTTTATGTCCAATAACAGAAAAGGTTGATATTGAGTACTCAGCAAGGTGAGTAAATTGGGATATCGAGACAGCGAGGTGAGTAAACTGGGAAAACGCCGGGAATTGCCGTTTTATGCCTTGTTCAGACTACAGAGTTATAACATGTTATAGCACTATCTTGATAGTGGTTTCTGTATTGTAATTATTTGACAACCGTTATAACTCTGTAGTCTAAACGTACTATTATCATGGTTTTGAAGCATTTCACAAGTCTAAGTCTTGTTTGCAATTCCAACAACCTTAGTGGAATCCGCAATTGCGTAATCTGCGTAACCGTCTGCGTAAAGCTCGAAAACGTTACTTTAGTTCCCGGACCGCAGCAAACAATTATACGGTGCAGCTAATAGAAGCAGAGTATAATAGTTTGCATGAAGCTCGCTTTCGTGAGTACGTCGACAACCTCCAGAGGGATTTCAAGGAAAATCCATCGTCGTTCTTGTCTTTTATCAACTCTCGGAAAAGATCAGCTGGTATTCCCGTGGACGTCCCCTACGGTAGTAGAAGCTCCACCACCGACACCGCTTCTGCTGACCTTTTCGCAGACTTTTCCGAAGTGTTTTCGAACCCGATCAAACTCCTCCACCGCAGCAATACATTGATCAGCTACCAAGATACGACATTCACCTGCAGCAGCTCATCTTCAGTCAATACGCTATTCTCAAAGCCCTTTGCTCAGTCGATCCATCGAAAGGTCCAGGCCCGGACCGTATTCCACCGTCTTTCGTCAAGAACTGTGCAGAATCGTTGGCCACTCCCGTTATATCTATTTTCAATCGATCGCTTAAGGATGGCGTTTTTCCGGATGCCTGGAAGCTCGCCTCAATTACAGCAATCTTCAAGTCCGGTAACATGCACAAAGTGGAAAATTACCGACCTATCTCGATCCTGAACTGCTTGGCCAAAGTTCTCGAAAGTCTTCTGCATGAGAAGTTGTATCCAGCTGTTCAACCCATAATCTCAGAGTTTCAGCATGGATTCATGAAAAAGCGCTCGACAGTCTCTAACTTGATGACTTACACGAACACTCTTATAGGTAGCATCGAGAAGCGTCAGCAAGTGGACTCCGTTTACAATGACATCTCTAAGGCTTTTGACAAAGTCCCTCACGAACTAGCCATTATGAAGCTAAACCGCCTTGGTCTTCCACCGTGGATCGTTTGTTGGTTGAAATCATACTTATCATCCAGGAAGGCTTTCGTTAAGGTACGTGATTCCAGATCCGAGGTATTCGATATACCATCGGGGGTTCCACAAGGGAGTCACCTAGGACCTCTCATTTTCGTTCTGTTTATTAACGACGTGTGTGATATGCTAAGTTCCTGTAAGTTACTATATGCGGATGATCTTAAGCTGTACCGTGCGATCAAATCGATCGTGGATTGTTGCGCACTACAAGCTGATATAGAGCGATTGTCATCCTGGTGTCAGATGAATGGAATGCAAGTCAATGCTGCCAAATGCAAAGTGATTACCCTTACCCGCTCGCACTCTCCGATCATTTTTGATTACTCTATGAATCAATCGCCGCTGGAAAGGGTTAATGCCATTAAGGATCTTGCGCTCATTTTGGACAGCAAACTATGGTTTAACGAGCACATATCCATGACAGTTGCAAAGGTCAACTCCATGCTAGGATTTTTGCGCCGCAATACTGCACAATTCGACGACGTGTACGTCCTGAAAGCGCTGTACAGCTCTATGGTCCGCAGTGTTCTTGAATATGGAGTGCAAATTTCCGCTACATATCATGCTGATCATGTACTGCGCATCGAGAGAATCCAGAAACAGTCTATAAAGTTTGCATTACGACGTCTGCCGTGGACACATCCAGATAGCTTACCTCCTTACGAACATAGATGTGCGCTTATTGGACTGCAAACACTAACAAATCGCCGAGTCTTTCTCCAGAGGATGTTCATATTTGACATGATTAGTAATCATATTGACTGCAGTTGTTTGCTCGGGAACATCAATTTCCACACTCCAGCTCGCCGTCTACGCAACTATTACTTTCTGTGGACTCTCGAACATCGTACTGCTTACGGTTATAACAATCCTCTCGATAGAAGTTGCAGACTGTTTAATGATGTGTGTGATGTTTTTGATTTTAATATAAGTAGACCAGTTTTTAAGAATAGGATTAAGTCACTTTAAACAGTCTGTATGGCTAAAATGCCAAAGATGGTGGTTAAATAAATAAATCATGGTCTATAGAACCCTCATAAAACCTTATTTGTTACTTGGGTAAAATAAGTCAAGACCGTTAGTCCTTGTTTTATATACAGAGAGGTACCTACCGTTGTTTGCGGATGAAGTTTTAGGCGGCATTCTCTTTTCCCTATTCCTAGCTACCTGATCTTTGGTAGTAACAATACTAACCACAAATGGTTTTATCACCAAAAATCAGGAATCAAGGAATCCAGATAAAAATAATACCTGCAAAAACTCCATCCACTAAGAACGGTACCTCTTTGTGTTCATAAATGTGACTAAGATTTTCAGAATACAATCACTTTGAAGAACTATTAAGAGATTTTTAATGAAAATTCCAAAGGGATGTTGATGAAACTTTAGAATTACTTCTAGGGATGACACCAAGGTATTTCAGTGAAACATTCCAAGGGAGCTATGGGAAGAACTCCATGAGAGTTTTGGCTACTGTATTACTTGACTTATGTGTGCTATATCCGCGGGATCGTATATGCATCGTTTAATTTACGTACATTATACTATGCTAAATTAGACGAGGTACACGATTCCGAAGATACAATTGTGGAAAGAGTTTCAAGGTAACTGTGAGAAAAACTCCAGGTAAATTTAACCCTTTCAGTCTCAATTTCTTCTAAAGCATATTTTAAGCAGACATGCTGAAACTCCTCAAACTCACTGGAGGTTTTAAAACACTCTCTCTCAAGTGAGTGGCCGAAGAAGTAAACAAAAACTCCTCGAGAGAGAGGGAGAGTGAACTTCAGCGAGAGGACGATTTGACGTGAGGTGCGCTTTTCGAGACTCCGGATGACTTTTTTTTTCGACGCAAGAAGCTCAGAGTTCACACAGAGTGAGAGTAAGAGCGTGTGATAGAAAACATGAACATGAATGGCTGCAAACCTCACTCTCATTTTATCCCCTTTCGCTCACAAGCTCTGAAGCTCAGTGGAATGATTTGGTAGTAGGAATTCTACTCCTCAGAAAAATGCTACGCTCGGCTCATTTTAAACTCGCGAGCGAGGCTCCATCAAGCCTGATTTTAACGACTATTTAAATACAAATACATACAAATAAACGGGGAGATTTTTTTGAAGTTCTAGGACGTCTAAATTATTCTGGAGTTCAGATCAAATGATATACTTAATAAACCATGACAAGGCCCTTCGTAACAAATAATCTCCCAAAAAGTATATTATTCACATCATTTACGTTCAAATTACATGTGTATAAGATGTTCTAGGTTCTCCAAAATGTTCAGAAGTTCATGCTATTTGATGTACTGGATCAACCAAGACTTGCACGGCATTCTCACACCTGTCCAAACAAGGTCATTGAGTTTTTGCGCATCACTTATAACCTATTTAGAGGTATATAAGATGGTTTTCCAAATTATCCTGGAGTCCAGATAAAATTATCTACCAGATCAACAACGATTGATGTGAGGCCCTTAGTATCGAAATATCTTCAAATTGTTTCACAGAGATTATGAACAACATAAACGTTTCATATTAATGTGTATAAGATATTTTTGGTTCTCCAAATTGTTCTGGAGTTCAAACTATTTCATATACTGGATCAACCAAGGCCTGCACGACATACTTTGTGATGAAACCTACTCAAATATGTTCATTGAATTTTTGCGCATCACTTATAATCTATTTTGATGTTTATAAGATGCTCAAGGTTCTCCAAATTGTCCTGGAGTTCAGATCAAATAATCTACCCGATCAACCAAGAGTTGCGAAAGAACTCGAAACAGGTTCACAAGGCCCTTCGTAACGAATAATCTTCAAAAAAGTTCATATAGATTATGCACATCATTTACGTTTAAATTCCATGTGTATAAGATGTTCTGGATTCTCCAAATTGGCCTTTGGTTTTTATTAGTTAGGTAGGTTCCGATTCAACACATTGTAGTTTCATTTTTATACCTGTGAACTTGACTTTTTTACCTAGGGATGAGTACTTCAGGGGGTTAGATTTTGATTAGTTCTTTAGTGGGAATGACACTGATGAAGACTGTACATTGTGGTCGAAATACGTATGAATACCAAATTAATTAAATGGAATTAAATGGAAGATAACCTTTTTATGGCATTAACATTAACAGTGCATGATCCGTTGCTAAAGATATCGTCGCTGTCCAGATTGAAGTCGGTGCTCGTTAACATAATAACTTCATAAGGTGTTGGACATCTAGGTCTTCGAGTTTGGTTATAAACTGGTGCTTTCATAATTTTCCTGTAACGCTGACACCCACAATTACAATTTGTAGGTAGTTCTGAAGAAAATTCAACTTCTTTTGAATAATCTAAATAAGTTCCGAGAAGAATTGCATGATAGTTCTGATGAGAGTTCCTTGGAAATTCCGATGGTATAGCATTGAGAATTTATTAAAGTATGCCAAGGAACCTTCTCAAGAATTGCAAAACGTTGTAAAATATAACCAGCTTTATCTTCCTCCTTATTCACTTTTACTCTTTGTACATAATATTTCTGGAGTGAACTTATCTTCAGTAACAACATAAATTATGATACTTTAATTGATGTTTTAGGGTTCTTTTTTTTTTCCTTGATTTATTTTCCGTCGATCTTGTTTTCCGTACTGAGTACCAAGGGAGGCAGCTCTCGAACCTGGATCCTACCTATTGACCCGTCAACGAATGAACGGGGACCAATGGCTTTACTTCTGCTTTAGGTAGACGTGATCAGAGCTCAGAGGGCCTCCCCTAGCTCAGTTGTTGAAGGCGCAGCTACAAAGCAAAACCATGCTGGTGGTGGCTGGGTTCGATTCCCGTTCTGGTCTAGGAATTTTTCGGGCTGGAAAATTTCTCGACTTCCCTGAGCATAGAGTATGACTGTATTTGACACAATTATCCAGCATTTTACGAGGGCTTATGGCTGCCACAATCTGGCTGAGTTTTTGGTAGGGAACATATGGGTTGTGTCGTTTGACGTGTAAACGTTCAAATTCGATTGTTCACACGTCAATCGACACAAGCCAAACTTCAAATCTTATGTTCCCTATCAGAAACTCAGCCAGATTGTGGCGGCCATTAGCGATCGTAAAATACTGGCTACTAATGCAAGAATGGTACACGTATCGAAGGCTCTCAATTAATGACTGTGGTAGTGCATCTAGAATACTAAGTTGAGAGCACGCAATAAGCTAATATATGGTGCCCCAGAAAGTATAAGCATACTTTCAACTCGCCGTCATTTCTACCCCGAAGAAGTTCATGAGCTGTTCATCGATGTGTGTTGTTGTTTACTTATTGCGTAACTGCACACCAATCTTGGGTCATCTTTTTTATCACTGTGCCGCAAGTGCCGGTCATAGAGCAAGCTGCGATTGTTTGTAAAGTACCCATCCCGGCAACCCGGTATTTCTGACACCTTGAATGTTATGGTTTGAAATCGCAAGGATAAATCGGATTGAAGATGACGCGGGAGGTGGCGGGTGTTGGTGTGTTATGCTCATAGGATGATAAAAGTCCTGTGTTTTAGGGTTTTACAATGCCCTCAAAGGCAGACCAGAAACCTAGCCTATCGTGCTGTAAAAACAACGGCCTATCATCGGCAGGAAAGAGATGGAACCGGTGTGGAACATTGTTGCAGACCGACTTTAGAGGATGATGAATAAACTTCTGAAGGGGGCTCCCTTAGCTCAGTCGGTAAAGGCGCAGCTACAAAGCAAGACCATGCTGGAGGTGGCTGGGTTCGATTCCCGGTCCGGTCAAGGAATTTTTCGGGTTGGAAAATTTCTCGACTTCCCAAAAAACGATTCCTGCGTGTGCGTGCAACCTTTCCCCACATCCAACATCCCAGTGATTTCTCGTGGAAGCGCAGAGGATTTCTCGGTTTCCTTCACAGCGAGTACCACGTCAACACATTCCTTCCCATTCCCTAGTTGACCTGCATTCGGACACGGTCGGCGCTGGTATTGCTAAATATTAGATCTCCAGTTCTTACACATTGAGGATGAATGTTAGTCCCAAACATCATCTGTTGGTTCTCTGTGTAATTGCAGCTGATCTGGTAATAACAGAGCAGCAACCGTGGGCGGTCAATCTGATTTTTCTTTTTTTTTTTTTAAGTGTATACAGATCAACACTGTTTTAAGGGGGAAGCAGTGATGTCTAATAAACGCCGAATAATCAAAAATGTTATCGAATAAGCTCTGTTACAATATAAGTCAAATAAAAGCTTCTCGACATACCTTTTACAACACCAAGTAGTTCAATGTGTGTTGTGGTTGAATAAATTCTCCAGATTTATGTGAACAAAGCCTGAACAGAAGTTATTATTAAAATAATACAACTACGTAATAATATACGTCAAGAAGCCGTTTATTCAATAGACGATAATTTGTTGGGAACATATATAAATATTTAATAGCATGAGCTTTTATGCCTAACGTCCATATGACAAACGTATTTATGTCCAATGGGGTATACTCTCGAGATGCTAGTAAATTAGGCGAAATGGATCAGAGCTTAATGTATGATTATGGATAATTCTTTAATAAATTTGGTGAACATTTAAATTCATACGTTTTTACAGAAGCACACGTTTACAAAACATAAATTGTGGGAGTTCTTAGAGGCTTGAGGCCAAAATATCGTTATGTTTCGCTAATTTTGAGGTTTAATACTGCATACCCCTAGTGAAAAATACAATTCAAGTATAGGTAATTTTCCGAACATGATCTACATACTTCATATGACATACATAACTCTCGCGTAACATTTTAAATATCTGTTTTTGTAATCAAATTTTGTAATACTCCTTTCGCGTGAATCGGAGCTCGCCTTTGCAAACCAACAATATCATCGGAGGGGTGGGAAAATTCTCCTCTTCCCGATAGTGATCTGGGTTTACGTGGGCGTACTTCGGTTTGCGTAAAAAGGGCCTCATAAGATTTGTTAACAAAAGCCGATAGGCCCTTTCCAAATGTTACTCGAGAATTAATGTTTTTTTCTGTTGCGGACAACCTTTTCAGTTTACCCCCATCGCATTTGGCTGTGTACGTCTCTGCGCCTACATCGAAAA
Source organism: Ochlerotatus camptorhynchus (assembly GCF_037179485.1). Taxonomy (NCBI): domain Eukaryota; kingdom Metazoa; phylum Arthropoda; class Insecta; order Diptera; family Culicidae; genus Ochlerotatus; species Ochlerotatus camptorhynchus. Next base: position 3,987,185 of record NW_027040640.1, read on the forward strand.
CAAGGTGTGAATCAAAATTCCTTTCCTCCCTCTGTCAACCTCTACACCCCAAGCCTCGGGGCAGCTAAAGAAGGTTAAACAAATCTTAATCTTTATTTTATTTCCAACACCCGGGAATCATTTTTCAATTTCTCTAATGAATTAAAACTGGATTCGAAGAGAGCCGAAGAGAATACCGGGGCATGCACCCCCCGTGTCGCCCGCGTTGCAGCAGTGGAATACCGAAAGGCGCAAAGAGCGAGAATGCGCGAAGCTAAAAACCAATAAACGACCGGTGATCGCACACCCGGCTGTGCCGACCGCGTCTTCTCCATGATGGCCAATAACCTCTTCTCCGCGAAGAGGTGCCTTCCTTTCACTACCCAGTCCAGTCCCATCGCATCATTCGATTTGAATTCGAGTCAAGAAGCCCATAAGCTACGACGCGTCGCGTCGGTTCGAAGTCATTCCCATTCCTTCGATGGACGCGATTGACATGATAAAGTCACGCACCGCCTTCCACCTCCGACCGACGTCGTCGTCGTCGTTGTTGGCGTTGTTGTTGGTATATCTAGTGTAGAGCCAGCTGGCAGTGTACCACCCACCCACCAAGTGGTGGGGTTGGTGGTCGCAAATGTTTGCGCTTACTTTCGCCTCATCTCGTCCACGAGATATACATAGGAGATGTTTAGCCAATCTATTCGGTTCGGCTTTAGATGAGAAGAGGGGTCATGTTGGATGCTGGTGGTAACTGCTCTGGGTCTTTGATTTGATTCCGTTTCTGTGCTGAAAGGAATTAGTCCGGTTTTCATGACCCGATGCGGAGTGTTAGGAGAGATAGGTGTTTAAATAAGTGGATTTGGATTGGACCTCGATCAGTAAAGTTGGAGGCTTACATTTAGTTCTGGTAAACAACGACTTGAATGTTCGATATCAGTTGGAGATTCACTTGAACTCCATTACCATAAAAACTGTTATCTTGTCTAGTTTTCTGTTATTTTGCGGGTTGGAACTTTCATAAAAAAACTGTTTAACAGCTTTTCAGTTGCCATGTTGTACCGCAACCTCGCTAATTGCATTCAAGAGTAGCGAGATTTTCCCAATATTGTCCAATATACAACTTCCGATCAATCTTCGTAAACATTTTCCCAAAAATAATCATCTCTAAATATTCTATAAACAACACACACTCAGCTATAATTTATGCATGGTTTCATCTTCGATTCTCCATCCTAAAAAAAAAAATCCATCCATTTCGTCAAGCTCGGTTTTCATGGCACCTTTCATAAGACTTCACGTTTTGCCTCTCAGCCCAGCCGGGGCCCATAGCGAAAGGCGTTAATTAATCCACCTATTCAATCAAACAGATATTTTCCGCTAGCCTAACATGTAATTTTAGCGCTTGTTAATGAGATGCGATGATACACGTACCTCTATGTAGGATCGTGTACACCGTGCCCCCCCCCCCCCTCGACCGCTCTTCAGCCACTACTGGTTAACAACACCCAATACAATGGGTGCAAACAGTAATGAAGAGGTGTTTTCGGGAGTGTGTTTCGTCTCTCATTTTCGCTCGGTAGCCCGCTGCTCATCGTCTTTCACAGAAATTTACCATCTCAAAACGCCCCTATTTCCATCATCATCCCCGGCACAAAAGCTGGAGGAATGACCGCGTGGAAAGTTTGAGCGTGGGGCTACGGGATCATCACTGGTGTGTTGTGGTACCTCCGGTGCAGTGTACACGTGAGATCATTGTTGGTATAAAGTGTGGAATGATTGGGATGCTTCAAGGTGGGGAAAATTTCCGAGTTCCACATTACGCTTAGTTTGTTTTTGGGGAGTGAGAAAATTATTTGATTAGCGCTTGCTTGAAATTAATCTGTTCGTTAGGAAATTGCAGTTCGCTAAATTGGTCTTGTGCGTGCGAATTTTAGGGGAGATTTAGGCTGAGTACACTTTAGACTACAGAACACCAAAAATTAAGTCTGACATAAAAAATAGCAATGTCCCAGAGTCTGGAATTTTGAATGTCTTATGGTTTCACAAACTTGTTTGAGTACAAGATATTGGAAATTTATGAATGTTTTGTCTCAGACATTTGATTTATTTTAAGTTAGAAGTTAAAGAGTTCGGTATTTAGATTTTCAGAGTCACAGAGTCTTGATGATATGAGATATTAAAATCTCTTCTAATCATGATAATTCACAAAGTTTCCAAAGTCTCGAAATCTTGAAAACTTTCTTGGATCTTGATTTTCTTTCTGGTTCTAGGATCTTGATAACTCTTTTCGGTACTTTTCTCTAGTCTCGATACTTTCTTTAGTATTCCATCAATATTGTTTTCATTCTCTCTAGGAATTGTCTACAAACTCTTTGGATTTCCCTTAGAATTCTCCTAAAGATTGTATTGGAATTTTCCTTAGCGTTATGCAAATATTCTCCTAAAACTTCAATGGAATTGAGTCTTGAATTCAGTGTTGGCAAAATCGTCATTCAAATGATATTTTTTCCGCTCTCATACGCTCTCAATATCGCGCGTGATATTGGAACAAAAAATCATGCTTGATATTGATTTTACAAGCTCTTTTGATATTGCGAGACTATTAACATTCACCATTCACGACTATTCACAACGATGGCAGACACGAAGTGACTGCTGCCTGCCGTTATGAAAGTTTCGGTTGCGTTCGGGTGTAAAGCAAAAATCATAAAACTCAATCTCACCCAGCTTGTTGAGATTTGCAGCTGGTGAGTTTTGTTAGCTTGATATTCCGAGCTGCGACATCGCAGCTTGCAAAATCAACCTGTTTGCTTGTTGATTTTGGTCTACGAAAATCATGCGTGATCTTGGGCATTGATGAGACTTGATTTTTTGATATTTTCCCAACACTGCTTGAATTATAAGTATGCAATTGATTTCTGCTCAGGAATTCTTCAAAGTGAACCTCGGAATTCTTATGGAATTCTTCTTTTAAGTTTCATTGAAATGCTTTTAGGAATCGCGCTAACATACTGCACGGAATTCCATTGAAACGCTCTTTTTTAATTCTTTTAGAACACTTGAATTATAGTACCATAGAATACTCATGAGAAACACTATTTTTAATTGCTTTGGAATACTGCTTAACATTCTTCTGGAACTAACCTCGACATTTCCAGAATTATCCTGGAATTCTACGCAAAAATATCTTGCAATTTTCCTTTGCACATACTTGAATTTCATTCAATTCATTTGTATTTGAATTAACCTCATATTTACCTTTGAATTCTAGTCCAAATTTTCTTGGAGTTCTTTTCAGAATTCTTTTGAAATTCTCCATAAATTGCACCCCAAATTTTGCTCATAGTTCCTATTCAATTTGTCTAACCATTCCCTGAATGTTTTTCCAAATTTCTAAAATTCGAACTCCCGTGATATTTCTCTACATAATTTATTTATAATGCTCCTAGAATTCTCTTCAGGATTGTGTTGGGATTCTCTTCAGAACTACCTTGGAATTCCCTTCAGTATTAATATAATGCTCTCTTCGCAGATTCCTATGAATTATACTTTGATTTCAATAGGAATCATGAGGTTTTTAGAGCTTGAAAGCAATCCTTATATTTTTGTTGAGGTTCTTCTTATTTACATTTGGATACTTCTCAGAATTCCTTTAGATTCAATAGAAATCTCTAAATAACAGGCTTGCTTAAAACTCCTCAAACTCACTGGAGGTTTTAAGGCACTCTCGTCCTGCGAGTTTAGCCGGCCCTCACCTCGAGTGAGTGGCGGCAGGAATATGGAAGAAGTAAACGAAAACTGCTCGAGAGAGAGAGGAAGAGTGAACTTCAGCGAGAGGATGATTTGACGTGAGGTGCACTTTTCGAGACTCCGGGTGACTTTTTTGTTCGACGCAAGAAGCTCAGAGTTCACCCAGAGTGAGAGTAAGAGCGTGTGATAGAAATGAAAATGAACCTGAATGGCAGCAAACCTCCTCATTCTCATTTTATCCCCCTTCGCTCACAAGCTCTGAAGCTCAGTGGAATGATTTGGCAGTAGGTATTCTACTCCTCAGAAAAAATATTACACTAGGCTCATTTCAAACTCGCGAGCGAGGTTCCATCACGCCTGCTAAATAAGCATATAGATATAGAGCATTCTTTAGATATTCTCATCGAAATATTGTTGATAAAATCATAAATGAAGGAGTTTTCTTCAAGTCCAAGAAACTTGAAAATGTTCACATCCCTCAGGGCCCGAGGAAAACAACCCGCGATACCCGTTTAGAGATAGCTTGGCTAGCCGAGATTTCGACTATTTGAATTTAATTTATGTGTTTTTAAAACAGATAGATCTGAGAATTTAGTAGTATGTGTCATCTTGTGTTCCCCCAAGTTGTTAGCTGCCCATTGGTGTATCCCCATGTTTGTCTTTTTCATCAGTATGTCGCTTAGTTTGAGATCAAGAGCACATTGATCTCCAAACCTTGTGTTCTCAATCCCTACCCTGCCATCCATTTGTTACAATTTGTTATCCCTAACATTGAGATAGCCGCGAGTAATCGACCTCCGGTTTATTAACGTTAGTTTTAAGTAATTTTGTTATGCAAACAATGAATATCGGCTCCGCAAAGCTACAGCAAATGAGCCTGGAAAAATAAACGCATTATTAAAATTCCTTTGGAATTTTCATCAACATTATCGAATAAGTTTTTCAAAGTGATTGTATCCGGAAAATCTAGTAGTTGAGAAGATTATTATTTTCCAAAGAGAGGACGAAGTAAATTTTTTCCCGGTTCATCATCGAAATACACGGACTTCTCCTGGTGATTTAGAATTTCTGGCTTTTTCCCGATTTCCCGCCCAGATAACCAGAAGTCGTATAACAATGTTCAGACAGTATCGTAAATTTCTACAGTTTAATAGCATTATGTTTAAGTTAAATCGTATAGAATGCACATTTGTGTTGCTTCAGTGGTATAACTGGTATAGTCGGACATCGATCTGTCAATATTAAATTTTCGTGATTCGACACTGAGCAATGGTTTCTTTCGTAAATTTCTTGTAATTCAAAGCCAATCCATGTAACCCAACAATTCTATCAGCTATGGGGACTTTTCCTATACACAACTATCGTGGTGGCTTACTTGAACGAGTTTTCATTCTAAAAAAATTCGTGGAAAAGTCAGTGTTTAAGTTTGTGACATTGGCCCTTAATAAAGAAAAGCAGATATTTGGGTGCATGTTCAGTACACGCTGTTTGAAAACTACCCAAGTTTAGATAAAATTCCACCCTGATCGGTCAAAACTGAACCTATCAAAAAAATGGTAAACTATGCTGGGAGTGAGAGGTTAACAATTGAACAACGTCGGTTGGGTCCATACCAATGTTGTCCATTTGTCAACTTGTCACTCCCAACATAGTTTACCCATTTTTGAGTACGTTCAGTTGTGACCGATCTGAAAGGATTATACCTGAGCAGTTTTGAAATAACGTATTAGTATTGACGTTGAGGGCGGCTCTGTAACTCTTTACTCCTGTGACAACAATTCATCGGTCAATCTGTGCTTGAAATCTATAGCGGATTTTGTCTTATCTCTTCACTCCACCATGGTACCAGCGAGCCGCCGTCTCTTCATGCAGTATCTTGCATGGGATGCATAAGGCCCGTGATGTTGCCTACTGTCAAACGTAAAGGATTGATGTGGGGTTGCCAGAATTCTAGATTTTTCACTGGAGTGAAAGGTTAAGGAAATGTCTAACATGTTTCACGCACAGACTGACGTTCGCTTTTCACCATACATAAATTTGTGTCATAACAGACAGCTCAATCAAACGTACTTTTCGTCGAGCAACGGACTTTTCGTCGAGCAACGGACTTTTCAGTCTCGGAGCACTTAATATTACATGACATGTTTGTATACGTCTCATCTTTTAAGTCAAAGATGGATTCCGTCATGTGTAAAATTAGTTATTTCTAAGTGTGTAGGATTAAAGAGTTACAGAGTGACCGAAAAGGCGAATTGTCAAGGTAATGCGGCCATTCTTGTTTAGACTAGCTTTACGGCACCGGGGGCTATTTGAAGGATTTATTAACGCGTGTCTTCAAGTCGGTCAGAAGTCAATCAAGGGCGTTGTAAACCAGTCATATTGTAGATAACCAGTCAGTAGATCTTTGTGTTGGGATTTGAGCAGAAACATTCAATTGTACGCAATTGAGAAACATAGAGAGGGTTGAAACCTTGAGTGTTTCAGGTATCGATAAGCGCTCGATTTCATTTGTCCTTTTTGCAAAATTCTTGCGAATGGAAAGATGCAAGGTCAGCTCAAAACACAATATCCAGAGATTTATTTCTGTTTTACGTTTTAATTCCAAGAAGAAGAAATTCCACCATAGCTACTTAATGAAAAAAAATGTGGATACATCGGTTATCTAAGTTTATCATAGAGAAAAAAAATTGGAAAAAAAAAATACCCACGCAAATTTAAAGAAATAAACAAGTATTCGCTTGGAGTTTCTCCAGTTTTGGTCATAATTACAAAAAAGCAATACGTATCGCTTTCAAAACTGAATTGTAAACAGTTAACACATGGCATCTTAAAATTACATTTTTTAGGGGGCAAAAAAATTCTACTTTTTCATGCAAACGTTAATTTATGTTATGCTGTGTAAAGCAAGATGATGCATTTGTTGAAGCTAGCTTTATAATTATTCACTGATTTTAATAGAATTGACTACCCCCTTGATCTCCTTTCTCCAACTGTAAATGGTATAATCAGTTTGACAGATCGATGTCCTACTATACCACTTGAAATCACTGAAATGGGGCCTATTTTTGATGATCGAGTTCCATATATGTTATGTGTCGATAGTCTGGTTGATATTGTCATACAGTTGACATGTCAACTGCTAAGCGCTCAATTTACAGTGTACTAGTCACCTTTCGTTTCACTAGTGGCGCTATTGTCGAAGAAAATCGTGTCTTGGGGATAACAGAAGAGTGGACCATATTGTTAATTTAAAATATTTGATAGAAGGGTTGGAGACAAGGTTTTTCATCGGTTTTCTGCATTTAAAATAACATGCAGCTACTTTTTTTACCATATATAACTATCTATATTAAACCGGTTAAAATGTGCTGGGGCACCCGGGAAAAAGCGGTAATTTAATTTCTTAAATTCAGTGGCCACCCTGATATTCCGGACAATGCACGAATGATCTTGAATGTGGTAAAGATACTATAATAAAAAAAAATATTCGGACGACTGAAAATCTTGAAGGGGAACGCAGCAATTTAGATAGAAGTTGCTTTGCAACAATCCATCAAGGCCCCTACCTGTGCACACGACTGTATTAATCTACACCCAGTGGGATCGAGTCAAGACGTAATTAGTATGCAGAAATGGCGACCGCCGACGAAGATTTTTTTTCTTTTCTAAATCTGCTTTTATTCGATGATAGCTTTTCTCTCTCATCCCCACCTTCCTGGGGTGATAGACTTATACAGCTAATCACTTGAAATGCTGATTGAGTTTTTAAGACTTTCCGAGCAGCCACACACTTTGATGGTTAGTCCATCATAAAAAGAAATATATATGTAAATTTCCCATCACGTCATTAATTATCTTGATTCGGTCAATATTAAACACTAGATTCAGTTTAATATGCTCCATCACGATCCGATAAATTCGATAGAAAACCGTTCCCACCCGTCGAGAAAAATGAACAATTTCAGCTTCCTTCATCTTGGTATGCAAAAAAGGATCCCCATCCTCTTCCTAGCTCTCTCGCGAAATGGCTTCGATTTTTTTTCCCTTATCACACTCACATCTTTCTCCACGGCTTCCTTCCAGGGAGGTAAGCCAACATAACGTGCAATTTTTTTTTGCTCTTATCCTCACGTCACTTTCTTGCAATGTACAATTTTCACATGCAAATCACAATACCCGCGATTAATTACTCAGACACCCCCGCAGCACACGGTTCGTTGCCATGGGATGCAATTTGCAAATATCCACAGACTTCTTGGACCGCCGACGAGCCGCACTTTAAATCACGCGCACTCTACTAACGACACACAGGCGGCTGGGCACTGCCAGAACGTAATTTAGCCTTTGACAGAAGTAATTAAAATACCCTAAAAAAGCGAACCCGAATCGGGCAAAAGACGTGCGATTGCGCAGTAAGAAGACGCGAAAGGACCGACGACCGATGGAATGATCCTCGTCTCTTCCGATGATGGTTTTTGCATACACTAAAATTTGCACACTCTCTAACGACGACGGACGAGCTCCACAGTCCGGGGGAACGAAAGAGCAAGCGAATATCCTGGCAAGGAAGGACAAAAAAAAACACGTTTGTATCCTTTTTTAAGTTTTTAGCGAAATTTTTGCGCGTGTCTGAGAGGCCCCTTCGTTTGCCCGGTGGAAGGTTTTTTTTCTATTACAATTTTTTTTTCGCTTTTTTGAGGGAAAAATATACATATTTGCACCCGCGTTGAGGGACGACGGTTCACCACCCCTTTCCCCGATTTAGGTTTTTTTGTTGTTGTTGCAGGGGGTGATTTTTTTCACCCTAGCCGGCAGAGCGGGTGCTTGGTCGAAGTCAACCGGCGAACAAGAAGTTGCTCTCGAAAGCACGTCCTTTTTCCTTTAGTGTTGCTGTAAATGCCGCTCGTCTTTCCTTATACTTAGTTACGTCACACACATGTGCGAGCATGTGTGGAAAAGGGATGCTCAAGTTGTCATTTCTATGTGCGAATCGTTAGTCACACGCATTCTTAGTTTAATAAACAAATACCTTAACCGACAGATAACCCAAACAGTAGAACTAATGGTTTGGATGATACCCCAAACTATTAATTTGTCAGTGTATATCGCTCTGACTCAAGTTCCTAGTAAAAACTCCCAGGGCACAGTGGTCCAAACGGTGAAAAACGTGGTGGAATTACTCCAAAACCTTTCTGTTTAGGTAAATAGTCTTCTTCTTTCCTTTATTTCACGTCGGTCTCTGTTCCGCAATCTAGTGCCAATCACCGACGGACATCGATTGCCATCCATTGACGACAATCGAATGTGCAGGAAGGCAGCTTCCACACCTGCGTAGGATATCGCACCCATTCACAACACACATGGGCCGGGACCAACGGCTTTACTTCCCTTCCGAAGGAAGACGTGACCAGAGATTTTTATGCCTCAGAAAAATCCCACCGACCTCGGTAGGTAAATAGTGTCTTTGGAGAATTTTCTAGACATGCAAAGCCCTATGTTTTGGCGATATCTGTTGTTTGATTAATCCCACTAAAAGTGAGACTCAAAATTAAGTTTTACGAAAAGTGGAGATAGAGGTTTGGTGTCTTCGCCCATGTAGGGGAAATGGATGTAATGTCGGCCTAAATGCCCCTAATTTGGGCCAAAATTCAGCAATCGACTAAATTTTCAATAGCGACCAAAAAATATCCATTAGTACCGTCCCAATGACGCGTTCATCTAGATAAAATTGATAAATAGCAGATTTTTAGTGAAGGGCCCAATCTTAGATCCATAGGCCAACATTAGAGCCATTTCCCCTACCTAAAATGAAAGCTTTTGGAGTAATTCCACGCGAACTCGTTTTTCACTGTTTGGACCACTGTGCATGGGAAAGGAAGGTTTAACAATGTACATACAGTGGGTCAGGAATGAAATCTAGCAGGAAAACAATAATAGCGTTTTTTGCATCCAATTGAGTTGACGTCTTCAGCAAAGTTTCTTGACTTAGTGAGGACTAGAAACTAGCAAAAGTTAAACAAATTAAAGGGTAGGGGAAATGTAGGTAATGTCGGCCTATGTGTCCCTAATTTGGGCCCATACATAAATTCAGCAATCGACTAAATTTTCAATAGCAACCAAAATATCCATTAGTAACGTCCCAATAACGCGTTTATCTAGATAAAATTGATAAATAGCAGATTTTTAGCGATGGGCCCAATCTTAGATCCATAGGACAACATTAGAGACATTTCCCCTATTTCGATGATTTGAACCGATTGTAAATTCAGCTCCCAATGGGTTGAACTGACATTCCTGAGTTGAACTGACATAAAAATCTATTGCCGTAGACGCTAGACGCTGTTAGTTGTTGCAAAATTTAAGCTGCTAATGAGTATGTGCGTCTCTTAATAGATGTTACACCTAATTGTGTCTGACAAAATCTAACCTTCGAGTAGATTGGTGCATCTGCTCGATCCAACTGTGTCCAACAAAAATCAATCCCTTGAGCGCATTGGAGTGCCTTTGAGTAAATGCAAGAATGGTAAAAGGTTAAGGGTTTTGAAAAGACAAGTCATTGATCAACTCAGTTCAATTCAATTGGCTTGAAGAGTTGAGCCTGGTGTAACGTTTTTCAATTCGAGTCAGTTGAATGGCATGGTTTACACGTTTAATTCACGTTCAAGTCAGTTAAATTGAAATTGACTTGCCTTGTCTAAAACCAGCTGTAAGAGAAGATGTTGATTTTTTCTGAATACTTCTAGTTATTGGTCCTTATTGTGTTCTTAACAGCTTGATTAGCGCAGAGAACTAACTAAATGAGAATTTAGGATAATGGATTTTTTTTTGATTGCTTGAAGTAGCACTTTATGATTCAATAATGATTGAAATATGCGTAGACAAGCATTGCCTTTATAAGCAGGCTTTATTGAGTATTCTAGGTCTTCATTGGAAACCTGATTGGCTCGTAACATTAGCTTCTCAGTGAAGTTTTAGTATTGTAATGTTGCTGCTATTGCAATTTAGATGGAATTAACTTACAGTATTTTGAAGATGAATGCGCTATTTTTATGATTTCCCACTGGAGGAATCCCTCCGTGAATTAACTTTTTATTAAGCGTATTATCCTGTTGGTTAGCTGGATTTTAAAATGTGCTCAAGTTCTTGAGCACATTTTATAATTCAGCTAGGCAGCAGGACAAATATAATGGGATTAAAAACAAGTGTTTCATATGTAAAATGCAAAGAGTGACCAGTGAACCGGGAAAACCGGAAAAAAGCTAGGAATTTGAAGTCACCGGGAAATACCGAAAGATGACAAATCAGGAAAAATATACCTCGTCCTCTCTTCAAAAACCATAAGATTTGAAGACCCTTGAACCAGACTAGATTTTAAGGATACAGTCAATTTGAAGAACTATCAAGAGAATTTCAGATTTTTTTCCCAAAACAAATTTGAGCAGATTTTTGAATGAATTCTATAGATAACACCAAGGTATTTCAGAAAATATTTTCTAGGGCGCTTAAGAAAAATCTTCATTAGAGTTTTTACTAGAACTCTCAAGAGGGAAGAGGATTCCAGGATTCGTGAAAAATACCAAGAGAAGCTAATTTTTAAGGTACAATTTCAAAATAATTCTGCGAAGATTATAAGAAAATTCCGAGGATAATATCAAGCGTATTTCGAATGGAATTTCTGGAGAATTTCAATGAGAATTCCATGCAATTTACAGTTGAATTTAGAGAAGAACTCCAAGATAATTCTGAGCAAAATTTGAAGTCAATTCTCGGTGGGAGAATTTCCCACCGATGGTGTTGGCAGGCCTCAAATAATTGAAAGTGTAATCTAAAAAAATGTCTTAGTTTAAGAATTATAATTTTATTCCATGGATCTCATTGTTTAAATAAAATGTGTATGCTCAATGTGTCAATTCGACCAAATGCCCTTTGAATAATTTACATGCCACTTAGATAAATTTCAATAAATTCTGGGACGTTTAATAACATTTCGAATTTCGAACTTCAAAAAATTATCTAATTATGGTAACCTAAGAAATTTCCAAAATTCTGTTTTTTTTTTTAATTCAGTGACCATCATGGCCGTAAGGCTCCGCTATTGATTTAGCAAATACTGATTCACCGGAATTTGCTCACAGATGGATTGCCAATCCCAACTACCGTTCATTCTTTGGTTCTTTGTGCATATTTTACTGGATCTGCGAACTACGAATACTCGGCTCATGCTCAGAATTCGAATCAATTTGCTATCTTCGACAACGTGATACACCTCCTTTCCTCTCTTTAGGCAAGCGAGTGCATCATAGTTATCGTGATCGAAAATAATATTGTTAATAATTTCATCAGCACTCCAAACGCTATGTCATATGACTTCCGTAGAGCTGACCATCACAGTATTATCCTTGTGCTGTCTAACCTAGATTGGGAACATATTCTAGATCCTGTAGACGTCCACATTGCTGCACAAACCTTTTCTCACATCTTGGTATATGTCATTGACTAAGAGATGAACTAGCCTATGGCTAAAAATCTCTTAAATAAAGATCAAAAAAATATATATGTCATTGACAGGCACGTTTCCAAAAAGATCATCCATATCGGCTCTCGCGTCCCATAAATGACGACAGATCTTCGCTCGTTGAAAATAACTAAGAAGGCTGCTCTCAGAAGATTTACTAAATTCCGCACACTGCCGCTGAAATGCTACTATGTCAGACTCAACCACGAGTATAAGCGGTTAAGTCGTCTCTGTTTTCAACGCTATCAAATGAGGATTTAACGGCGGCTAAAATTGCACCCGATATCCTTCTGGAACCCTAAATGAGCAACGTAGGGAAGTCGGCTTGCCCTCTTCCATGATTTTTAATGGTAAAACTGCTGGCAATCAACAAGACATTTGCAACCTGTTCTCAGCCAAATTTGCTAGTGTGTTTGAAGACGAGCAACCCTCCGCTTATCTCATTACTTCCGCGGCCAGTAATGTTCCTTTGGTCAACCAAACGGTTAGCGTTGTCGACGCCACTACAGATACGATTTCTAGAGCAGCATCTAAACTTAAGACTTCAGCTAAGGCTGGACCCGTTGGTGTTCCGTGTTCTTAAAAAGAACGTCACTTGTCTTTAAGATCAACTGCGCTGCATATTCCAGCTCTCTCTCTTTCCAGCGGCATCTTTGCGTCTTGCTGGAAGACTGCGGATATGAAATGTCAGGACTCATTTTGAACAGTCATTAGAATTAGATCTCCTCCAATTGTCATAGTATCCTTCTCAGAACAATCTTTAAATTGCAGCTATTCTCTCAGTTTTATTGGAATTCTCCCCAAACTGTTTTGGAGTTCTATACAGCTTTCCACGGTCGGTAATGGCGCCATGCACGGGTTTTTTAAAATTCGTTCACTGTGTTTTTTGACATTAACTGGTTGTCACAAATCGTTCCACTTTCCTCTGTTCTTATGAGAGGTAAAGGGAGGAGGGATTAGTGGGCGTGGAAAGCTGGATAGTCATATCTCCTTTTAAGTTCTTCCCAGCACATCTGACATAAAAAGTGGAACGGAAACAAACATATTAATAGCGAATTCGTTTATTATCGGGGTTGGAACCAGTTCCAACCCAGTGCGAAACCGAACTTTTTGTCAGTGCGAACCTCAACCTGAGCTGGGTTTTAAAAACAAACGATCGAACTGACGTTTGTCAGAAAACAAGCAGGCCCAATCTTGATACCCGATGCAGGTTGGAACTGAATAATAAACGAATTCGCTATAAGTGAAATTAGGAGCACAGAGACCCAAACATATGGCACTCGACGTACGTATAATTTAGCTAAATTTAGCATCTTATATAATTTCAAATACGATGCTCGTATATGTAAGTCACAGAGCACTGAAATTTACATGAGACTTTCGTAGTTAGTAAGTCCAGCATGGTCTTGCTTTGTAATAATAAAACGCACGTTTTAGCGCTTTAAGGGTAAAATTCTCCCATTGCCGATAGTGTTTGTGTGGTTTGCGTAGGCGAGCTTTGATTTGCTCGAAAAGGACATTACAAGTTTTGTTTAAAAAGCTGATAGGTCGTTTTCTATTGTTGATCAAAATTCCTTTTCATTTTCCGTACATTTTGCCATGCTAACTTTAATATTCTACTGTAAATCCAAATCGCAATCAAATGTATTCGCTAAACACAAATAAAAAAAAATAGTGGGGAACAAGGGGTTGTAAACCGCCATACAAAATTTACCACCCTTAGTTAATGTTCATGTAATTTAAATAAACCAACTGCATTCGTTTCAAAACACCCAGTTAACTCACAAATGAACAAACAAAAATCAATTTAACCTAAACTCACCTAATAACTCCCAACCTACATCTAATCATCTTCATTAACTTTGCGTCTTCCTATAATCATGCCTTCCATTTCTCGCCTGAACAAAAAATATCCCATTTCCAACTGATTAAGCTGTCTAACTATACGCACGCTGTTTAAATTTAAATCCACGTAGGTACTTGGCTGAAAAAAGCAGCAAATTATCATCGAACGATTATGAACTTTAATTGGCACTCAAAAGGGGAACCAGGCTGACCAAAAAAAAAAAATGAGCTACCTTCAACCACCTTACCAAGAAGTACACGTGAATGGACGTCTTTAAACTTTTGGGATAGAAAGCGCACAGCGAAATAAATCGGAATTCGTCGTGGTTATCAGTACATTTGCGCTTGGGGTTCTTCTCTCACGATGAGGTTATTTTTAAATTAGTTAATTAACATTCGAACACATACCTACCTATATCTATCCACACACACACACACACAAACACAGACACGCTATCCAAAATGAGTTGCCCGTTTTTGGTCATGGAATCACGCGGTGAGAATGAGCCATCTTTGTGTGGTCAATTAAAGATGATGAGTCTTCTACCAACTACCATACCTACTTTAGTAACGAGAAAGATAGACCAGCGAGAAAGAAACGGTGAAGTAAATACACACACAGCACAACAAGGCGCATTCCCCTCTGCCGAGGAAGGCATTTGAAAAATTTGCACCCTTTTTGCTTCGATTTTAGCTCAGGCAACATTCAAAACGAATCCAATTACGCCACTCCGATCCCTGCGAGTGCGAGCTAAAACAACGCGGCTTCCGCCGATCAAATATCTAATAAAAAATAAAACGAAGCAAAGCAATGCAGCAGCAGCAGCAGCAGCAGCACCAAGACCAAGTTGACAAATGTCCTTTTGTCTTGGTGAGAACAAAAGAAACGGGATACATCATCCTTGAATTCGCGTCACCCTCTTTCGGCAGTCGCGAAGAACACTGGTTGATTTTCTACCAATTTCCCGTTTGGCGTTTGTGCGAGATCGCTGCGAGAGGAGAAGGCGAGAGCGCGTCTTTTGCACAAGTTTGCATATTCATGCTTTATCCTATAGCTACCTCTATGTTTGGCAAGGATTAAAAATGAAATGAAAAATATATCCTCCTTGCTGGCGGGTGCGATTCTGATATGGGAGGTATATAGTAAATCATAGGGGAAGGGAAGGGGAGAACAAGTGAATGTCCTTATGGGCACACACATGTGAAACTTTGTGTACGGCGGTGTATGTTAATGTTGGAAGTAGGGACGTTCCGATTTTGTAAAAACGTTGCAATCAAAATATCGATTTAAAAACATAAATCAAGATTCCATGTCTAGGAAAATTGTCAAGCTTCAAGAGTGACGTTTTTAAAAGAACTTTGATGCAAAATGGGATAATTCCAAAGGTATTCTGAAAATAACTTGCTTCTCTAACGTTCCAACAATGTTTATGATATTCATGGAGCTTCCATGAAATTCTTGGAATTTTCCAAAATTCATCGAAATTTCTTGGGTAATTCACATTGAGTTATGTAACTGCTTGCAACTTTTTTTTTTCAATAACGAGATTTGAAATAATCACATTTTAAAAATCATGTAAATTGTATATGACCGTGGAAAAATTCCTTCGTTTCAGAATAATGATAATTTTTCTTAGACTACGATCTAGAACAGTTGTCAAGCTTCCAGATTTTTCTCAGGTCCAAGATATCCTAATAAATTTATATGTTTAATCTTTCACATCTCGAAATTCACTCTAATAACCAATTCGCGATCTGAATCTAAATTCAAATTAATAGGGGAAATGGATGTAATGTCGGCCTAAATGCCCCTAATTTGGGCCCATACATAAATTCAGCAATCGACTAAATTTTCAATAGCAATTAAAAATATCCCAATGACGCGTTCATCTAGATAAAATTGATAAATAGCAGATTTTTAGCGATGGGCCCAATCTTAGATCCATATGTCAACATTTGAGCCATTTTTTAGATTTTTGCAAAACAAATTTATGTGATCATTCAACCATTTCTTTTATTTTAAAGATACTTGAAAAACGATCATGGTGGGTTGTGAGTTTATGTTATTTATCAAAGCAGGTCGTAATCAACAAAAGATTAAAACCATATCTTGGCGGTTTTTTGTAATTTATAAATGGCATCAATCATCAATTTTCGGCCTTTAAACGTCACCCCCATTTTGAAAACACTCATATTGTGGTATATTTAACACTTTTTCACAGTCGTCATCTTGGATTCCAAAATGGCGCCAATTATCTATTTACAGCATCTACACGTCGTCCTCGTTCCAAAACTTTTCATATTGTGGGATATTTGACATGCTTTCACTAGCTGCAAGCAGGCTAGGTTCTCTCCTCAGTGTGAGTGAAGGGAAAAGTGTTTCTGCTACGTGCACCGCATCTAACAAAATGGTGCGCACACCGTAGGTCGGCTTACTCTATACCAGACGTTCAAGCGCACCGATTTTTCGTGAGTGCGAGAGTGAATTCAACTGACTTGAACGGGAATTGGACGTGTAAACCATGCCATTGAACTGACTTGATCAACTCACTTGAATTGAAGAAAGTTGAACCAGACTCAACTTTTCAAGCCAATTGAATTCAACTGAGTTGATCATTTGACTTGCCTAGTCTATACCCAGCTTTACGCAGACGAGAAATCCCGAAGTTTTGCACTTGACTACAGTCGGATTTTTTACCAGAGCAAGAGCACGCTCGTTGAAGCGATTGCGTTGCGCTTAGCTGGGTTTATACAGGACAAGTCAATTGATCAAGTCAGTTGAATTCAACTGATTTGAACGGGAATTAAACGTGTAAACCATGCCATTGAACTGACTTGATCAACTCACTTGAATTGAAAAAAGTTGAACTAGGCTCAACTTTTCAAGCCAATTAAATTCAACTGAGTTGATCATTTGACTTGCCTAGTCTAAACCCAGCTTTAATCCTTACCTGGCGCATCTTGGCATCTTGGATTCAAAAATGGCGTCAACCACCCATTTTTGGCCTCTGCACGTCGTCTCCGTTCCGATAAAATCCTTATTGTGGAGTATTTGGTAATTTTACAGCCTTTAAAGCTTACACTGGAAGTTCATGTGCACACTAGTGCCACGTACTGAGAAAGTTCTGAACGAATGTGGTCTCCATCCCAAAGGACATGGCCAACTGAACAACTTGGCAGAAAACAGTAACCTTCTATATGGCAAGGATCCCGAGATACAGCTTATACAGGAAGTTAATGTGCACATTAGTGCCACGTAGTGAGATAGTTTTGAACTAATACAAACCATCCGCAAGGACTTGGTCACAACTTTGCTCAAGACAGTAACCTTCTATATGGCTAGGATCTCGAGATACAGCTTATACATGAAATTCAAGTGCACACTGGCGCCGCTTATTGAGCAAATTCTAAACTACTGAACACCAACCAGGACAATTATACAATTTAGTTGAGAAAATTTGATGAAAAGATTTTATTATTAGGGTATTTTGTCTCCTTTACTCTAGTGGTTATGTACCATATTCGCTCGCAACGGTTCATATTACAAACATATAAAGTAATAGTGATTTTCTGTCTGTAAAGCTCAAAATTGCCTGTGCACACTCATCTGTTCATATCTCATAAACTGTATTTGAAACCACTTTCTTTTCAGAAGACTTCTATTAGATAGGTTTTCCAATATCATCATCATCTTCTTCTTCTTCTTCTCCTCCTTCTTCGCATTTCACGCTTATTGCTTATTGCATATTAGCTTATTGCGTGCTCTCTACTTAGTGTTCTTGAGAGCTTTCGATGCCGGTACCATTTTTGCATCAGTATAATTGTGTGGCAAGTTCAATCATACTCTATGCCAGGGAAGTCGACAAATTTTCCAACCCGAAAAATTCCTAAACCGGACCGGTATTCGAACCCAGCCATCTCCAGCATGGTCTTGCTTTGTACCTACGACTTTACCGACTGAGCTAAAATCTAAAAAAAACAACAAAATCCGCGGTATATGAAAAGGGCCTTTGTTGATGATTTGGATATCTTCCAATAATCAGTCTCTTTACTATAGATTCAATAAAAAGAATCTATTTTTAATAAATGAATCAAGTTCGACATTAAAATCCCTTCAAAATGGTGGGGCAAGAACAAACACAATTTGTTTGAACCTCTTAACGAAAGCGTTGAGTACTTGGCACTGACGGAGCCTGCAGGTAGTAACGGGTGCTCAATAAAAAATGAGAATGATTTCAGTGTCGTCCAGCGCTCTTGTGAGAGCATCGCGACTAAGTTGTGTCGTACGGCTGACCAGGGCCCCTTCTCCAATATTCATTGACGTTTTTTTGAAGAATAAACATAATGTTTTTAATAAAAAATACTGAATGCGTTGAAATTTTTTTTACTAGAAATATGATTGAAAAAATTATCATTTTTTATTGAACACCCGTTAGACGAAATTCGCGTATCTGTCAATTAAAATTATAACGGAATTAAAAGAAAATAAACCAACACACTCAAAGCTCTTCATAATTTGTTTAGTTGCGTAGTATCCCTTTCAAAGATATAATTTCGAAAAACTAAAAAATTCAGGGTTGTAGACCAGAGAGTGCATGACTACTTTAGACCACAACAAGAAAGGCTTTTTCTTATAATATCAATTAGCATGTTGGTAAAGTTGGGTTGAAATCGGTGACATTGACCACAACTTTGTACACGCTTGTGCTGGAATGACCCATAAGGGGTTTTCGCATAATTCAATACAAAACCACATCAAATTATTATTTTTCCGTTAAGATATACAGTACTGCTCATAAGTATGAGAGTGGACACAGTTGATTCTAGATACAGTACCGAACATAAATATATAACGCTGCGATTTGTTTTCCCTACAAAAAAGTTCAACGAGCCATACATTTTTCGGAAGTCATACATATGCCATACATACGAGCAAAAAGTTTGATTTTCTCACAGCAATTCCCATATAAATTTCAAATGGTTTGTGTTAGTTTCTAACTAAATGAGTTTTAATTTTTGGAGGATGCTTAGGACCAAATCGGTGTGCTTAATTCGCTTCGATTCAACATTCTTGACTAACCATATGCAGCATCGGTTATCTTCGTATAGTGTGACAGGATCTGTTGATGTCTTGGTGTTGAGGTCTTCTAGAACTTCGGCTAACCACACTGCTTCGGAAACAGCTGCACTTATTCTGCTTCGCTTGTTGGCTGTTTGCGGCTGGCCCAGGCGCTGAACCATACACCTTAAACAGGAAACCCGTTACTGACTTGCGGTCTTCTATATCAGTTGCCCAGTCCGCATCTACGAATCCGACAAGTGGTCTGCTAACTTCATTGCTCTTGAAGCGTAGACCCATGGCGCTTGTTTCCTTCAGGTATCTGCATATCCGCTTCAGTGTTTGCCAGCGATTCTCCATTGGTGTTTGCTGAAACCTATATGGGACGGTTTCAGCAAACACCAATGGAGAACTGACTGGGTAGCACAAGTCTGGTCGAACACATAGCATTTGATACATCAAACTACCCAGTAGCTCCCGATATGGCTTGGTGGTATGGCTATGGTGGTATGGTATGGTGGTTTTGGTGGAATTTCAGTCCAGAACTCCCCCATAATCTTGATGGCAGCATCAGTACACCTTGCTTCAAGTCGTAGTTGGGTGCTTCAGTGCTTCAATTGTTCTAAGGATTCTTCCAACTATTAATAGATCATCCACGTAAAGCTCCAGGTAGATTTCATCATCTTTACGTGAAGAGACATAGAGGCAGTAATCATGTCTGGATCAACGAAATCCCAGTTTCAGTTGAAACGTTCGTTCCATCACCGTGGGGCTTGTTTCAAACCGTACAGTGACCTTTTTAGTTTGCATAGGGTAGAGCACTACTTCGTCGTAATCGCCCATTTTCGTTCTATCGATCAGAAAAGATCAATAATATCAATGATTTCACCGTGCACAAATCAATAATAGGTTTGTTCCGCTGCGTTAGTTCATTAGCTACAACATAAATCCTATTAGAGCGCATTGTATGAATATTTACGCTCATTTTTCTCAAAACAAAGGAAGCGCTCGTAGCGAATTCCATTTTTCTACGTTTATCCGTACGACGGAGAAAATCTAATGGCGTTTCAATGCGTTAGGACGGAATTGACACTCGTAGCACGAATTTAGAATCAGGAAGCAGTATGGGAAATGTTGGCTTCGGCAATACCTTAACCTATTATCGTCAGGGGGTAAACAAAGTCCTAGAGCACTCAAATTTGGCCAATAAATGCTCTGAAACACAATGTATCCACATGCCAAAATTGAGCTCCCAAGGACGTTGTTTACCCCCTGACGATAATAGGTTAAGGTATTGCCGAAGCCAAAATTTCCCCTATTACATTTTAAACAATATCTCAACAATTTGTGACTCTTTATCAAATCCAACGGTACGTATGGAAAGGTGAATTAATTTAGAAGTTATCTTTGACAGAAGCGCGGGTTGTGCATAGTAGGACGGAAATTAGATCAAAAACCGTACGCTGCCAGATTTCGCTTTCCCGCCTTCTGGTACCTCCATATAGAGATCTTCTTTTAGTTCCCCGTGTAGGAAAGCTGTCTTGACGTCCATCTGGTGGACACGAAAACTACTTTGGACAGCAACAGCGAGCACCACGCAAACTGTTGATAGTCTTGCCACTGCTGCGAATGTATTTTCAAAATCGATTCCAGGGCGTTGAAGGAAGCCCTTCACTACCAATCGCGCCTTGTGTCGAATTTGTCGTCCAGTCTCGTCCTCTTTGAGCTGGAACATCCACTTCGTTCTGAGTGGCTTCACCGTTATCAACTTCCATTGTTGAGCTCTTCGTTTACCGCCTGGTACCACAGGTCGCAGTCATCACGAATGGCAATTTCAGTGTATGTTTTGGGAACATCTGACGAGGAGAGACAATCTACAGCAGTTCCGGAACGGTATCGTCGATGATCTGCTCGGTCAGCTTATTCTCTTCCCCTTCTTGCTCATAAAGTAGAGGAACCACCAAAGAGCTTGTCTGTGTGTTTTCCGTCTAAAAACCTTTTTTTTCGGTTGTGTAATACTTGAAAAACGAAGATTTTTAGCGGTGGTCTCATTAAATTGATAAAGTTTGCGAATAGTTCTGGTTTCGTGTTTTCCCTCCGGTGTTTTAGACAACATCTATCACTGGTAGAAGTACGAGAGATTCTGGCAGACCAGAAATGTGGAGGATCTGAATCTGATTATTGTCGTTTTAAGAGCGTGAAACCGATTGATTGATTTATCTTTATTTAGGAGACTTTCAGACTGAGGCTGGTTCGCCTCCATTCGCGTGAAAACGAGCAAAAAGTGCTATAATCAGGACATACTAAAGAAAAGTTCAAAACAGACCAAGGACGATCTACGGAAGGAAATTGCCGCGAGAAGCACGGAATTACAGAACAGAAGGGAAAGTGCAAACAAATCGGTGAATCAACAAGTGGTTAGTTTTTTTGCTCAACAAGCAATGTGTTGTGGTACATAGGAGAAAATTCGGTAAGATCCTTCCATTGCATTATTTTATGATTCTTCAATATTGTACAAATATTTACACAACTACACATAGTAAATCGGAGCGTTTGGTACGGTATGTCCACGCATCCTTCCACCCCTGTAGATTCAAGAAATGTTCCCATTAATTTCCAAGAATCATCTTTGCGGCAAATACAACGCAGTAGGCATGGCCGCATTGATGTTTATATCATATCTCAGATATGCTGTAAACATCAATTAGACAAGAAAAATGATTAGACCTCATCTAACGTAATCATTTTTCAGGATGCTTTCTCGTACTGGCTGCGTTTGTATTAGATTAGATTAGATTAGATAAAGTAGAGGAACCACCAAACGCTCTTCAGAAAGGTTTCTGGTATCGTTAGTCCACGAAAAGAATTCTTCGTTAAACTTGACGTTACGAGCAATCACGATTCGCCTGTTGTTCTTGTCCCATAATCGGTAACCATTTGGTGCGTATCCGACCATCAGCAGCTCACGGCCCTTCGCGTCCAGCTTTTTTTCGATGTTAGTTCGGCACCCACACATAGGCTTGACATCCGAAAACACGTACCTTCTCAAGGCTAGGTTTCTTCCTGTACCACAGTTCAGCTGGCGTGTGACTATTTGATAGCACAGAAGTTGGGCTCCGGTTCACGAGGAAAACAGCCGTCAACACGGATTCGCACCACAACGACTTAGGCGGTTTGGATCCTATCATCATTTTACATAGGGGAAATGTTGGCTTCGGCAATATCTTAACCTATTATCGTCAGGGGGGTTAACAAAGTCCTATAGCACTTAAATTTGGCCAATAGTTGCTCTGAAACACAATGTATCCACATGCCAAAATTGAGCTCTCGAGGACGTTGTTTACCCCCCTGACGATAATAGGTTAAGGTATTGCCGAAGCCAACTTTTCCCCTACCTGCTCTATCAAAGTTCTGTTAAGTCTCTCTGCAACCCCGTTTTGCTGCGAGTAGTAAGCTACTGCAGCCCCGTAACGTAGGTAGATCACCTTTTCGTGGTACGTTATGGGATGTAAGATCTACCACCGATTTCTAGTCCTGACTACTTCAAACTAGAGGAACAGGATTTTTCAGTAATCAAAGGAACACATCTTACTTTTTATGCCTTGTTAATAGTGGTAAGTCCTCGGGTTGCGTGGACCGAGGATGATCTTGAAACAATGACAAAATGAGTTAGTTAGTCTTCATCTATGTGATACCTAATCTTCTATTCGTTGTTCCCTAGTTTGAAGTAGTTAAGACTAGGGTTCTGATGCATGGTCATTATCGGTGTCATTCCTTAATTTTGTGGCTAAGGAATCCAATTTTGACTGACAAAGGGGCGCGCCTTTGGAGGGTGTTTCAACACTCCGAAGGGTATAAATAGCGGGACCTTTCAATTAGAAACGGATCCTTGCGATAAATGTAAGAATGAAAACTGTAATCGAATACTTCATCATTTCTCAATAGTGATGGAGTAATAAGACATGCACTAAACTAAGGACACGGGATGTACTTCAATAGATCAAATTACTGGTCGCAGTAGTGTTATGTCCCGAAAAAAAAGCTACTGTTGGTTCGATCTGAATCCCCTTGGTCTTGTAGTGCTTCTTCTGATTGCCCGAGCAATAAATATTCACGCCCTTGATCTACTGTGTGCTGAAATCTTCGTTCCACAGGCTTCTGTAGACATTGCTTCAAATTCTTAAATTTTTCAAACACCTTCGATTTCTTCTTTAATAGGTACAGGAGTTGCCGAACAAGATCCTCACACTTCAGAACATGACCTCGTAGTGACGACCCTTCCTTCAATTCAAGACGAGGGATCTGCTTCCTTATCACGGCTTTGTTCCTGGCTGACTTCTTAGCAAACGGATACATCCTAAGTGCTCGTCTGACACCAAGCTCCCTAGCAGTGCCTTTGCGTTGCGGTTCATTTCATGAAACTTGACCGCTTCAGCAGCTACCGCTGGAACATCCTTCACCACTGCATCCCACACATTCGAGACTTCGTAGTACACCTGAACGCGGAATTTCCAAGTATCGTAGCCACTTCCGGAAAATTGAACAATTCCATGAACAGATACTTGTTTTTGCTTGTCGCCCATAACCTATTGAGAACCGTATTTATTGATAGCCAGGAAAGGATCAGATTTATTTTAAAACTAGTTTATTGAACGTCTGGTAAGGATGGTAAGTGATGAACAGTCCTCGTTGAACACCGATGACTTGATCGAAAACAGGAATTAAATAAGCTTCACCGTAAGATAATTTTTTTTTCACTTATTCATCTACCGTGAATTGCATTTCAAATTTGTCATTTTGTCATTTGTTGTTATGTCATTTAAATTATACTGTTTGCGCCGGGTAATTAATTTGAGTAAAACACATGTACTCCTCTCGCCTCGGTCTCGCCTACCATCTGTCTTGCCTTGGAGCTATCAGTGTTCTTTCCTTCCGGAAGGTGTAGTATGTTGCCTACACTACAGTAACAAATAATCAATTAGTAGGATCGCCGTAAGAACTCCCAGTTTTCGTCCCGCGTCGTCAACGACCGAACCCACAGCTGTCCCATTTGCTGATGGCAGAGAGTAGGGCTGGTGCTACTGATATCAAACCAGAAGCATATTCCTGCAGTCTTATGGTCATAATTTCTTCTCCTTGTGACGTTTCTCTCACCGCACCTTATTGATGCTTTCTGGTTAGGGCTCTCGGGGATGGGTCATAAATTTTCCTTCGGCTCGCTGCCAGCTACATACAGCAGCACGACCCAAGAAGGATGCGGTTAGAAGGAATGAGGAAAAGGATACCTGAGTGAATGTGTGTGTGTGTGTGCATCGGAGGAACACTGGGACAGTAAACAAGAAGATATGGCTTTTGAAATTGGGACTCGTGGTCGGCTGGCCATGGGTGGAACTCACCGTAGTTGTATGTTGTGTAACACAAGTCATTTCATGAGGCTTGCTTTTTACGAGGTGATAGCATGAGGTTTTGTTTACTTTTTCTTCACACTTTCGTCGAGTAGTGCGGGCCGGCCGGTTGCGGTTCAACCCTAGAGGAGTTGATGCTCTTTTTTTTTGGAAGAGTTTGTTGTCGTTTTTATTCACGGAAATCTTATTAATATAATGCAAAATATGCAGGAAAATGTAGAATTTTACATAAATAGAGTTTGGCGTGTACATCTTAATTTATAGTCAAGCCAATGGATAGGGTAAGTCACTCTAAAAGACAGAAATATAGTTTTCAACGACTTACCTGTAGATACTTTTAAGATTCGTCCGGATCAAATTCAACCACGTGCTAACATCAGTTTCGTCATTTCTACGTTTCCTGTGCTCTTCCATGCAGTGATGATTTTAGCGTAAATATCGCACCAAGTTTACCAATTAACACGCGTCCGAAATCATTCGATGGAATCACTGCAATGAGAAAAGTGAGACAAGTGCTCGTTATTTTTCGCTCCCCCAGTTTGAAAATTAGAGCTGTTTACGCATTGGCCGTGGTGGCACTTCAGAGCGGTGCTGCTGCTGCTGCGATGGAGCTCTATTTGATTTAATTATTTTTATGATTTAACAAGTTCAGTCAACTGATACATTTGGGGTCCCCCGCCTCTCGTTGCCTTCCTTGACCTAGGGAGGGCCATTCATACCCTAAATACTTTTGAATTCGTGAGTACGTCGTTGACGTTCTTCTCTCTCTCTCACACACTCTCCTCTATCGCTCCTTTTTTTCTTCCCTGCTATATACAGTGATTGTGTGAGTTGACCAAAGTGGATAAACACTCATTGTAATTCCGGCTCTCACGTCTCTCTAAGGTTGGAATAATTTTTCGTTGATCACCGCTGTCCGTGAGGTTTTACGAGGCAGGCAGCTGTTTCCCCGGCAACGGATGTTGTTCATTAACTGACAAAATTAGGATAATTAACGCTTCGCGCTCCCTACTGCGGGCACTTACTTACTTAACTTGCTGATGGCCGTTAATTAGAAGTCGTTCAACCGTGTGGAATTTTCTGAACGGTTTGAAATGTTTTGATTTTTTTTTTCGAGGATGGAAATTCATTGTCATATTTATGCACACCAGCAAATCTTTAAATACACTTAAGATCGGCCCAAAATAAGCTTAATGTGCCCGATTTGATACAAGTGGTCCAGTGATTTACCCAGGGGCTTAGGTCCAATAAGTGTTTCCATTCCCAGAATCAATTTCAATTTTATGTTTCCCGGGAATAGTACTATAACTAAACATCAATAACTCAATAGTCATCTCGTAAAAAAAGGAACCTTTCTAGATAAATTAAACTGATCTAGAAAAAAAAGAAGAACTAAACCTCCGGCGAAGCAGCTGGCGAGTCAGGTCAAAGTCAAATAGTGCGGAGACCCTATTGAAGAGTCTCTGTAAACCACCGATTGCGCGAAACATGCTATAATTAGTTCGCTGTATGGGCAGGCGCAGCATTGAATTATCCGTAGGTCTCTGGGTTGAACATTGATGTCATTTTGCCTAAGAAGAACAGGGCAATCGGTGCGTCCTTGCAAAATATCTGCAATTAGCAATGCCCTTGCCCCTCTCAAAAGCCAGTTTGCTTAGAAATTATTCAAAAGACTTCCAGGTACATAATCGTAGATCTTCAAAAAATCTTCAAGATATCTGATAAAGGCTTTAGCGTGATCAGGTATCAGTCTGAAAATCATCAACTGTTCAACAATTCCAATCACATCTCCCAGATATTCTCTCATCTTACCAGGTTGCTCAGAAATTATTGCAAAGACCTTCAGGTGATCAAAGATCTAAACAATTCCACTGCCTAACAATTCAAATCATATCCTCTATACGTTTTTCAAGATACCAGGTTGCTCATAAATTATTTAAAATGCCTCCAATCGATCATAGATCTTCAAAATTTCCTCACTTGAGCATGATCAGAAGATCTTCATCTGCTCAACAATTTAAATCACATTTTCATGATATTCTCAAAGATTCCAGGTTGCTCAGACATTATTTAAAACAATGCCAAGTTATAAGAGATTGCATTGAAAACCTCAGGATGTTACATTCAAAGTGTTTGTATTACGTGAAGTTTACGATTTTCACAGTTGGTTGGAAATGCTATCTAACATGAAGCTTTAGTGTGATAATTTACT
Source organism: Ochlerotatus camptorhynchus (assembly GCF_037179485.1). Classification (NCBI taxonomy): domain Eukaryota; kingdom Metazoa; phylum Arthropoda; class Insecta; order Diptera; family Culicidae; genus Ochlerotatus; species Ochlerotatus camptorhynchus. The sequence continues at coordinate 4,013,950 of NW_027040640.1, forward strand.
AGCTAGAGAAAGGTCTGAACAGGAGAGGTTGATATTTCCGCAAGAGTACGGCAGTATGAAAATTGAATAGAAGTTGAAAATGAGCTAAGGGCCTTTAATGCGACAGTACTAGCCAAACGCATACTTCTCGCGCAACACGAGAAAAGGCGATCGATTCTCTTTCGCGAATAACCCGACTGTAAATAAATTTCCCATTCAGTGTGTTGTTTCAGGTGGAAGCTAACATAATCTTCTGTCGAACTGTGCTGCGAGCTTAGCGAGAAATTCGTTTATGTTGCCGTGGTAAACCAAAGAGAATGTCGTTGAAGAGAATCGATCAACGAGGATAGGCCCTTTTCAAACATTACGCGAGACTTTTTTACTTAACTCATACGTTAATGGATGAGGAGATGTTCTAGATTTCAGATTGATCAGGTATCATTCTAAAGGTATCCAAGTATTCCATAATCCATATTGCATCTCTCAGATTTTCTCTCATACACTCCCGATCATAAGTTTGGGGTCACCCTTTAAAAAACACGTAGAGGTTTTTTTGATCACATCGCTGCCGTTTTACGACCGAGGCCAGCTTTCCGAGGCTCAGGAATCTAGAAATAAAGATCTCAAGCGATATCGTCGAGATCATACAAGACAATGCTCAAGAATGATCTTGAACCTTGACTTGATTCGTCGTTTGCTTGTATCATCGGACCCACTAATCTCCAGTATGCGACAAAATCCTAAAAAGGAGACAGAAACGTTGTCTCAAGATGCAAAGTTCTTGTTGAACATGGACAGTCCAGAAGAAAGTGATTCGGAGATTGAGAATGAAACTTTCAAGGATTTTGAAATTTAGTTTATTTTGTAAATTTTATTTTGTTTGTTCCTTCATTTGAATGCTCCCTGTTATTGTTCTTATAAATTAAGATAGAATTAACTAACCAGATGTTTCCTAAACAAAAGAGCTTTGTAAAGGATTCTCAATTTAACTAGCTTCAACATTTTCCTAGTTTAAAATCTCTGCAAGTATCAACGATACACCGTGATTAAAGTATATAAGAGCTTAAAAAACTGATCTTAAGGTACAACTGTCAAAGAATATCCTATATCTCGGCAAATTGAAGTCATGGCAACTTGATGTCTTGAGCAAAGTTTCTTGAAATAATATTTTCTATAACTTTTTTATGTACCCCCCTATTTGTTGAAATGGAATAGTTAGGTTTCTGAAGTACAGTTGCACCTTAATAAAAATTTAAGATGATTATTCGAAAAGTTGCGGAACAGACCATTATGAAAATCGTTGGAACACGTCAAATGGCTAAAATGTACACAAACATCGGGGTTCAATTCAGTTCACGAATTTTCACTTTTAAACCACTGTGTGCTGTACTGATTGAATACTTGTTATTGTTTGTTATTATTTGTTCATGTTTTAACCCACACAGAATTAAAAAAATGTCATCGTCAATTTTCGCATGATTCCATTTTCTCTGAAGGCCGAAATATTCACCTGTAACGGTAGTTTCCTGATGTATCCTGATGATCCAATTCCTCTAAATAAAACATGCATGAATAGTCGAAACAGATAAACAGTATTCTTGGCTCTAGTCGATATTAAAATCTCATATCTTGATTCATTGGGAAAAAGATATCGCTCTTCACACCAGCAACACTGCTCCAGTAGAAGCTGCAGTGATAGCTTAGTTTTTACTAAATCTGAATTATTATTCATAAAATTTTCATGACTATTCTAAACAGAAGCAATTAAATCATGTCAGTACCTTCCGTACGAATGGCATCACTGTTTTAACGTGACACGCAGATGAGATTTGACACATCAAAGGGTTTAGACCATATCAGAAACTAGTCATTTCCCTAGAAGATGCTTGAAAGTAAGAAAGGTGGTCCTGGGCACATTATTTGACTTCCATTGATCTTGGTTTTGAAATCTAATGTGATTTGCTATGAGGCGCATGATGGGTTTTGGATTAAATCAGAAGCTGGCCATTTCCTTTGAGGTGTCCGGAACATATCCGATAGGGGTCAACATGATTCTGTGCACTATATTTGACTACCATTGATATTGCTTTTGAAATCTAATGTGATTTGATGTGTCATATGATGAGTTTTGGACAAAGTCAGAAACTGGCCACTTCTCTGGGAGTTTCCAGAACATGACTGGAAAATCCTGCAGAACAGAAGCGTCCGGATGTCTCCCTTGTGATCCTTTCGCAGCTGTGACGGCACGGTCGGCAGCAACAGCAGCAGCTATAGCGCGATAGAGCTGGAACTACACCAATGTCAACAGCAGTCGATTGTTCCGCCCACGTTTCTTAGAAAATCGAGGAACTAAATCGGTTTGTTTTGCTGAAAAAACCCCAACAACGAAACAAAACAAAACAAAATCTCGAGTGCGACAGCTGTCAAACGAGGGGGGCGACTCTATCTACGATGCAGAAAAGATTGTGTTTTGCTGTGGCTAGCTACACGCACGCTGAGTAGATAGAAGGCAGATTTATGTCGATTTTGAAGATTTCCTGCAAAAGATGAAGTACGATGCAAGTAGATGCGAGAAATGAAAGATAATTTTTCGAAGTTTGATTCGCTAGGGTGAGATTTTTTGAGCATCTAGAATTGAGATTTAGATGTGTCGCCCCCCTCGCTGTCAAACTAGTTTGGAACAGTGCTTGCCTTGATCCAAATTCAGTTCAAAATAGATCGAGAATTATACTGGTTTAAAAAAAAAAAAAACACATTTTAGAACTAGTCTAAAACAAAATATAGACCACCAGTACAAGGGCTCGGTCTGGGTCTGCTCCAAAATTTTAGACCAAACCAACCAATTGGATCGCCGCTAAAGATGCCCTTAATGAACATGAAAAAAAAAACCCAGTTGACTGCAGTTAGGTTCTGTGTAGAGAGGGTCTAGTGTAAGAGAGGAGTGGACTGGCTGGTTATGAGCCAAACGAACTGTCAAACCAGAGCCAATCAAGCAGCGCCTATCTTGATTGCATTGGCAGTGTTGCTAGAAATCACCTAGGCATAGGTTGCCAAGGCAGTTTGTTTTGAATCCGCTCCTCTCTTATACTAGACACTCTCTAGTTCTGTGGACAACACTGTATTCTGCAGTTTGACATAGTAGCCATGATGTTTGTGCTCTATTCTACGCGCCAGAAACACCAATGTTGCCTGCTGCGCAGTTGATTGAGCATAATCATAAGACATCAGTAACTTTAATCAATTATAACTTTTGTTCCTTACATTTGATCGAAAAATAGTCTTATACAAAGCTGTAGCTGAGAAAATTTCCAACAAGCACAGCTATAATTTTTTTATTTTTGCTTTTTCCATTGTAACTTTCATATAAACTTCAAATGGAACATCCAATTTGAATCAGCACGTGCAGCGAAAATTTAACATTTTGCATCAGTCTAATGTTCCATCCGTTAGCATTTAATTCCGGGAACCTAAATGAACGCCACAATCATAAGCCACCCGTTGATCAAACACTCGCATTTTGCTGTTTTATAGCATATCGTCTGTAAACAAACCCATTTACCTGGAACAGTTCCACTTACTTAAAACGGAATAATCAACTTCATTATTGATCACGATCCCCTAAAATAACACCGTTCGGTCCCCGTTCAGTATCACTGTTCAAACAACTCTCTCGCACTCGTTAATTTCAGTTTAATTTTAATCCCCTCGTCAAACACCGCGTCGATTGGTGGACGGTGAAGAAAAATAAAAACCGTCACACTCGCATTTCACACCTTCATTTGCACAATCGTCCAATGTGTTCAATATCTTCCTGCACCTCCCGGGATGCCAAATATGTTGGTTCGTACAGCAATACGGATTGTTCGCCAACCTTGGCAATCTTGTTTCTTTCTGTGTCCCCGTACGTCGTCGCCTGTGTTCCACCTTCCCATCTTACATCACCTAACCAACCGGTTACACACCACCGATATAGGCGCGTTCGCAAGGTCCCGTCACTCAGAGATGGTCATCTGCATCCCTCTCTCAGATTTTGATCCAAAGTCAAGAGAAACCAGGTGCTGCTCTCTGCCGCACACCGAGGGCACTATATAGATCCATAATCGCAAAATGTGATGCATACTGATCCTTATTCATCACGACGACACGGTGCAAGTAACAGTGGCTAGTACGCAGAACTAGACTGGCCAGTGAGATGGTGCACAAATTTACAACCATACTGCGCTTTCCATATACACATACTAAAATGGCTCCCAATTTAATAAAAAAATAATAAGGCGGCATATTATTTTCTTGTGGATCTTCGTCATTCAGCGGTGTGCGTAGGCTGGGCTGGGCTTGGTTGTGGCTGTAACTGTCGTTTAACTTTTTTTTTAAATCAATAATTAATTATTATCTTGGCGTTCAATTTAAATGCGGTGTCCAGAAAAGGTTAGGGAACTTAGGCTACGGTTTGTCTACAGTTCATATAAAATGTTATAAACGTCCCTGGTCTTCATCCGAAGTGCATTTTTTCGCCGCCTGCTGCATTCTCATTTCTCGCGCTGGAGATCTCTACTCCTCTTTTTGCAGATTTCTGCTCTTTTCTCCTCGGTTTCCTTATATGTATGTCTACCATCCTGCGCTTCCAGGGACTGTGATTATCATCGTCTTCACCTTGTTCTCCACTACTTTTGTCGACGTCGTCGTCGTCTCCGTCGTCATTGTCGTGTGCATATCGTGCGCATATTATAAATGTAAAATGTTTCCCTTTATTTCACCGCGAACCGGTAACTCACCTCTGGCAGACTGCGATTCGAGCATCATATACCACTACAATCACCATTACTACACCACAACCACTGCCGACCGCGACGCGAGAGCATGTAATTGTTTTCCCATTGTAGGTGAAATTACCTTCAACCTCCAATTACCCTGCGTCTCCACCCTTCCAGCAGCTAGTGCGTGGGCGTGGATCCAGGGAAGTGCGAGGGGGTATGTAATTACGTTCCGCAAGCGTACACATACGGAAAATTAAGTCTCCCCCAATTAACAGTGTAATAAAACTCATTGAACCCGTAAGCAGTTCTCGGCAGCAGCTTGGCTGTGTGGCTCTGCCGTAGCGCTCCAGTGGCTTCCGAGGTAGACAATTTTATAAAATGCTAATTTAAATGAGACTGTGCCCCATCCACCCATCGCTTCGGTCCCCTGGGGGAAGGAGGAATATTAAAAAACGAATCAAGCGAATGATGAGGAAAATTAATGCGACTGTATCCAATCCACAGAAGAGATGCACACCGACACAGACACAAGCAGAATGCGCGTGCAAGCTGTGATGCCTCCTAATGAATAAGCGTGAGGCAGAGGAATAACGTAGTGCGAGAGGAAGTTCTACATGGACGAAAGAAAATAATGAAGGGAAAAAAAATGAATGTATTCCCGATATTGTCAATCAATATGTGTGCACCCTCGCCGTTTTTTATAATCGTATTTTTTCATTTTGAAAAAAGAGCTAGGGCTAAGAACCTGGCTCGATTTGGACGACGAATGTTGGTTGTCGTTGTTTGGGTTGGATTTGATTTTTGTTTTGTCAGGATCATGGGGCGAGTATTGGTTCGATCGAAGACTGATGACTCTTTTTCTGTTACGATATCTTGAAGTTCTGATCTGTTTGGCCATACAAATTTCTTCTTAATTTTCCTCGCGATCAGTTTAGTTGAAATTTGTTATATTTATATATATTTTGCTAGGAAATTATCTTTTGATACATCATAATATCGGTGAAGCTACCCAGTACACGTGTATTTTTAGTTAGCTTGTGCGAGCAGTAGCACTTTGTATTCTCCTGAAATTCCTAGGGTATTTTCTTCTTCTAGCAATTTCTTTTTAGTTTTGCTCAGGGCTCCCATAAATTCTTTGAAATGCTCCTCACAATTCCCTTGGAACGCTCCTTTGAATTCTCTAAAAAATATCTCTGGAACATGATTGAAATGTGCCTTGCATTTTCGTTGGAATCATCGTCAGAATTCAATTCCCACGGAATTTTCCTCGGAATTTCCTTGAAATGCTCCTCAGTAAGAAATCCTTCGCCAATATTCTCAGAATTTTCAAAGAATGCATTTCAGAATGCCCTTTAAATTGTACTTCTTCCTTTGGACTTTTACTCACATCGAAAGTTTCCCAAGAATTCGTTTGCAGTGAAGTAACAAATTCCATATATTTATCAAGTCAGAAGTCTCCGGAAATTCGTTTCCGAGTTCCTTTGAAGTTCTCCTGGAATTATTTTCAGATTTAATTGTAATCCTCCATTTAGCATTGTCTCGACGTATTCTCCGAAAATTCCCATGGAATTATGCTCCGGAATCGAATTTCTTTCGAATCCTATTCAGGATTTACTTGGAATTCTACTCAGAATTATCTTGGGATTCAGGTTTCACATAGAATCTGCAGTTCTTCAGAACTACCTTGAAATCAGATTGCACTTGACGTTTTCCTCACAGTTCTTCCCAGAACTCCCTTGGACTGAGAAAAATTATTTTCCAATTTCATGAGCCTTGTAAATTATGCAAGGTCCTTAATCTTGACGTTTTTCAAATCTGTGATCTTGGAAAATACCTAGGAAATAGGTCTTGGTTAGATTTTGACATTGTTTTGTATCAAAAAATGTTTTCGGAAGTGTTTGACGGATATTCTTTATTACACTTCAGTTGAAAGAGTTAGCCTTTTGATAAAAACGATAATTCAAGCTGAATATTGCAGTAGGTCCTAAGTAACATTGACAGATTCTCTCCGTTGAATTATACCTAAAATAGGTCTTGAAAATTTGTCCAAGTTCAATTATTTTTAAATTCAAACCTCCTTCTGCCCTTTTCCCATCCAAAAAATTGTAAATCTCCACTAATCTCGAGACAACCGAGACATATAAGACAGTAATACTCGGCTCTGTAAAGTTTATTCGATTGAGCCTGTACAAATAAAGTAATTATGCACAATTTCAAAAAGATTATTAAAATTTAAAATTTATGAAAAATTTCCATATTCCAGAACCTAAAAAAAAGCAATTCAAGCCTTTGAATTTTTAAAAATTATAAATCCACTCATGATCTAAAGACTGTACTCGAAATGAATGCAACAGACACAAATGATCACCAAAAATTCATTGTAAGTCGAATATTTTTGAAACTCTCACGGAATAAATAAACACATATTAGCTATGTTTTTGCAAAGTTGGTTTATTCAATCTCTTCTAGGCTAAATTCCCGCACCTTGGACTTAACGCTATCCATCAAATCCTGTGCAACACTTGCAGCATCATTCTTACAAACTTTCATCCAATCTTTCTCTAAATCCTTGTTGTTGAAGACCTTCCCTGTTTTCAGAGGTTGCCCTTCACAATCGCCCAAAATGTTTCTATTGGGTGAAATTCTGGCGAGTTTGACGGATTTGTCTCCTTCGGCACAAAAACAACATCGTTGGCTACGTACCACTCCATCACCGAGTGTCACCTTCGTGGGTCCGGAGGAAGGACAGCAGGCGCTTCTGGAGGCAACCTGATTTATATATTTGGCCGTTGATGGTGCCGGTCGTTATGTACGGCTTGCTGAATTTGCCGCACCCACAGATCGCCTGCCACACCAACTGCTTTTTGGCAAATTTGTCGACGTTCTGGAACTTCTCCGGGACATCCAGGCGGGACTTGCCGACGGAAAACTCCTGGCCGGGGATCTACTTGGCGTTTGCTTTAAAGTACGTCTCGTCGACCATTACGATAGATTTTGGCTGCACCAACCACTCGCGGTACCACTTCCTGGCGCGGGATTTGGCCACCGTATCGGTTAGGCGCCTTCCTTGCCTTGAAGACATGAAGTCCGGCCCGCTTCATTGTCTGCTGGACGAATCAGACGGAAGAATTGACCCTCTTGGCCACGTCCCGAATCGAAAGGTTCGGATTCCGCTTGAAGTAATCTCTCACCTTCCTTGCGTCCACGGGGTCGGTCCCTGCCAGCTTGGTCGTCTGGGTTTCCTTGAACAATTTTACCACACGGGACACGCTCGAATAGTCGATTCCAAACTGTTTCGCGTTCCACCTGTGGGACTGGTCTGGATTTTCCACGACCGCTCCCATAATTTTTTGTCGAAGCACTTCTTGCTTGGACGCCATCTCGATAACCACTTGATTGACATATTGTGACGAGATTTTGCACATGTTAACATTACACTCTAAACTAGTTTTAATCAAAATTTCATCAATTTTTACCCATGAAATAAAAAGTTATACAGTAAAGAAAGTGTTGCATTTTTTTTTCGAGTACAATCTTTATTAAGTTCAATGCGTGAAATGTTATTTAAGTATTTAAATATTTAAAACCCTTAATTCTCTGAGAATTCCAGGTGTTTCCAGGAAAAATAAAATTCCTTGAGGATTCTCGGTTTTCCACTTTTTTTTTCCTTGTAGCAGACACCATGAATTTCAAACCAGCAAATTTTCGTCCCAAGTGTTAAGAAATAATTTTCCGTAATTTGGCCTAATGACCAAGGAATCAAAATTATCTCCAAATGACAAAATGACAAGCGAACAACGAACCGAATGATAATGCTATGTCAGAAGTGGAAAGCAATAATGATATAATCTTCTTCATTTTTTTTTTTCATGACAGGCAGCCCGTGAGACGCCGCTCACTCGGGGCGGTAGAAGGACACGAGCAAATTATTGGCAAGCTGCTTCACGAAGTAAAGCCGAAGGTGATACACGTGTGTTAATGGGAATGTTTTTGTTTTGTCTTTTCTCGATTCCGATCAAGCTATGTCCTCAACCATGTATATTACAACAAAGCAGGCAATCAATATATCATTATCCTTCTACCACTCCGATCGAGCTATGTTACGAGCGAGTTTGTCATGGTAGTCTTAGCAACCGTTTTGTCTGTATCGTTGGTTGCTTTATGTGTTTGGATTCGTTGATAATGACCATTCGGCCTAGTGACCATTTGGTCTTCTGACCTTAATAACCCAGCATCCGCCCTGAGCATTTAATATAACCTGTTTGATATATCTCATGATATGTCCTGGTATAAGTTAAAGGTACGGACCATTTTCCCGAAACACCAGGAACATGTTCTGATGTGGTCGATGGGTCCTAGGTACTCAATGTGAGCACCAGTTATCATGTTTTTAAAGTTCCTCATATAATTGAAGCTCTACCATATCGAGTTATTGAATCAAAATAAAACTACATAGATCAACGACCAAAGGAGGCATTGACTTTTAAAAATATTGACTTATGGAGAGTAAGATACATGGGGAAAATATAAGGACCGCAGAATCCATCGAGTTATAGAATATCGAGTTGTGAAGAGTTGACTGTATTTACAACAAAAGATCTACTAATGTATGATGTTTATCCATCTGATACTTATTCGTCATAGCAACTTTGTACATGGATAGGTTTTAAATAAAGGAGTGTAATATTTTGAATAAACTAGTCAAGTCAAAACAAATCTAGTTCCAGGACTGATACAAATTTCCGATTTATCGCAGATATTACAAATTGTTAGACACCAAAATTTACAAAAACTAAAAGTTTTAAAAACATGTTCAGGATTCCCAGTGCATCATAACAGTCCCATTATTCGATCGATTGTCAACAAGTACCATCACTTTACAATATACACGCAAAGTGTCCTACTTTATTCAGAAAATGTCGTGAAAAATTCCAAAACTATGTTGTCCCATCCATCCAAATCCAACCAACATCTTTAAGAGCATTTTTCTCAGCTTGCTGTTTTCACGAATGAGCCAACTATGCTGAAAAGGGCAGTCAAAGCTTCTTATGTTCCAGAATCTAGGAAAGTTCTGAATGTCCTGGATATGAGTCTGAGAACTCAACATTGAAATTTTTTACATTCATTTCGTGCATTCATTTACATTCAATTGCCTCTAACTTTTTTCATCAACAGAATTCCGCAAAATGATAAATGAAGCTTGATATTAGCTACAACTCTGGTAACTAAATCTGTATCTCTTATGCATGATGAACCAGGGCGATCAGAACACTTCATTGCTTTTTAGTGAATGTAAAATACATTCACTGAAAAACAATAACTAGTTCTGCCAACTCTAGTTCGACATGTATAAAAGATACGGATTTGAGTAATTCAAAACAGTTGTAGCTGATATCAAAACCTACAAAAAATCCGTACATTATTTTACGGAATTCTGTTGATGAAAAAATTAAGAGGCAAATTAATGTAAATGAATGCACAAAATTACCGGAAAAGATTTTTCATGCTCTAAAAATCTAAAAAAAAAACTTTCCTAATCTTGGAAATTTTTCTTAATTCAGAAAATAGATCTTTTCTAGGTATGAGATATTAAATTAAAAAAAAAAAACACTTCAAGGTATCATTTTTTTCTGTGGTCTCGATAAGTTTTCTGTGTTTGAATCAACTTTGACCTTTATTTTAAAGAACTAGTTGTTTTTAGAATTGTCTCAATAATTTTCTTAGAAACAACTAAAAACAAATCACGGTGTTCATATTAGGTATTTCCTTACAATTTGCTCCATAATACTCTAGTAATTCTCTAATGAGCACTCTTTGATTCACCCTGCAGTTCTCATAAAATTCTAAACAATTCTCGATGTTTTACCTAGGAATTCCCCCAAAGATTTTACTGAAAACATCTCTCCTCAATATTCACCACTAAGTATTCTTCTAAAATTCCCATGGAATATTCCGAATTCTCTGAATTCTGCTTGATTTGTTGTCAGATTTTCCTAGGAACTCTTTGAGTTCTCTAAAATGATTACAGAAACAACTTTCAAACTCTATAGCATTCGTTTGAAATTTATCTCAAAACTTCGTTGTAAATTTCCTTGATACTTTCCTCAAAAGTTCTTTGAAATACTCCTGCTTTTGGAATCAGAGTTTTCTTTGTATTTCTTCCAAAATTCCCTTTGGATTCGCCTTCTTCACTTGAAATTCGACTTGAAAGTACCTTATAATTCTCCTTATAATTCACTTTCAGTTCTCCTTACATTGGAAAGCCTCCTCAAAATTGCCTTACAGTTTTAATCTGAACTCTCTTTGAATTCCCTTTGGAATTGTCTTGAAGTGTTCCACAGAAATCTCTTGTAAATTTGCATTGAATCCTACTTAGGATTCCCTTGGAGTTCTACTCAGAACTACCTTGGAATTACCTTGGAATTCTCCTTACTTTTCAGCTGGAGTATGGAGTTCAACAGAACTAATTTCTTCATATTTCGATTTCCTAAAAAATATCCTTTGGTATGTTCCGCTGAATTCCCTTGAATCTATTTCTATTTCATTAAAGTTCATTAGGCCCATAATTTATTCGAAATCTAGGTTTATTGGAATTTATTATATGTTCGTAGTTTGAATATTTATTTTCGTTCCAAATTCATGGAAAATTTTCCAAGTTTGATCTCATTAGGTCCAAGTTTAAAATCTTTGGAATTTATCCATGTCTCAATATCTTAAAAACTCAATTAAGGCCAAGGGGTAAGTCACTCAGCACATTGCGGCGAAATTAGAATCGGCACAGCTTGGGCACATACATCGGTACACCTTCGATATACCTTCGGCACAATCTTGTAGGCATTGAATTGTTGTAAATAAAATGGGAGCACTTCTGGATAACTGTCGTTGAAGTTGTTCACAGCATTACGTGCTGTTTGACTGTATTTTCAGGAACATCCTCTAATGGAGTATACAAGAGGAACTCAGACCAACAGTTCACTTATACAGCTATCCCCCGAAGAACAAGCTACCCACTGAGTTGCACCCACTGCTTTTTCTCGGTGGTGTTTCAATCAGTCGGTCTGATTTTTGCATGTGAGCAGTGCCAATGGAGAACTAGTCACTCACAGAAAATCAGAGCGCTTGGTTGAAAACTCACCGAAACCAATCGGTGGGTGCAGCTCAGTGGGTAATGCGTTCTTCGGGGGAAAGCTGTAGATCTAAATATGAAATGTAGGCTCTAGAGTGGGCTCAAGAGAAAGAGGCAGTTAGTACCGTATTAGTACCCGCAAATAATGCTGCAACTCACACAAATTAAACTAAAGCAGTCTATTCATCATCCTCTATAGTCGGTCTCCAACAACGCTCCCCACCGGTTCCAACTCTTTCTGGCCGCTGATAGACCGATGTTTTTCACATCACGAAAAGCTAGGTTTCTGGTCTACCTTTGAGGGCATTATAAAGCACTCAAACACAGGACTTGTATATACACAAATCACTGAAATTTCGCACACCCTCAACTTCCCGCGTCATCCTCAATCCAATTTATCCTTGCGATTTCAAATCAAAACATTCAAGGTGTCAGAAATCCCGGGTTGCCGGGATGGGTATTTTACAAACAATCCCAGCTTGCTCTATGACCGGCACAATCGACATACCTGCTGCACACTTGAGGCACACTGACAAAAAAGATGACCCAACCCCTTGATTAAAGCAAAATATTTTTGAATATACACTACCAGCCATAAGTATGGAATCACCCCCAACAAATTTAGCACCACCTATGTTTCGAAATCCTGATTATATGCAAAGATGCTGTCTTGAGCAAAGTTGTTCAGAAAGCCAGCTGGACAGCTGAAGGGGGACGGTTTGGTTCGGATTTCTGACAGTACGTGGCGCTAAACGCTAAATTGTACATGTAAAATTGAGCATTTTGTGATTTATTTTATCTCGTGATCACGACGACCTAGAAAGTTCTTATTGCTGATGGCATATGAGCTTATTGCGTGCTATCATCTCAATTTTCTAGATGCACTTCCACAGTTGTTAATTGAGAGCTTTCCATGCCTATACCATTTTTGCATTAGTGTAATTGTGTGGCAAGTTCAATCGTATACTATATGCCCAGGAAAGTCGGGAAATTTTCCAACCCGAAAAATTCCTAGAGCGGACCGGGAATCAAACCCAGCCACCTCCAGCATGGTCTTGATTTGTAGCTGCGCCTTTACCGACTGAGCTAAGGGAGGTCCAAAGATGGTCAGCATAGCTCGGAATTCTCTCACTACGTGGCGCTAGAGTACAAGTAGATTTGAGCATTTTTGAAACTATTTTATCTCGTGATTCTGACCTGATAGACGACTCTTCAGCAAAGTTGTTTAGAAGACCAAGGGCGTCCGGAAGATGGTTAGTATTGTTCGGAATTCTGCCACTACGTGTCGCTAGTGTAAATGTAAAATTGAGCGTGTATGTAATTATTTTATCTCGTGATTCCAACCACCTAGAAAGTCCTCAGCAAAGTTGTTCAGAAGGTCATGGCCGAGCGGATAGTGCATCCGAGGCCTAAAGGGCCGAGTTTCATATACCAATCGACTCAGTTAGAGGAGAGGCTCAATGGATTTTAAATCAGGTCCAGATCATTCTCCCAAAACTTGAGCTCATTTGGATGCGAACTCATACTGCGCAGGCCCTTTGAACTTTATATGGGAATTACTATTGAAAAAGTGAACTTTGTGTTCTCAAAGTCCTAGCACTTTGCCATAATAAAGACCACTTTTTGATTAGACTTCAAGGTAATTAGTTATAAATTAATTTTGAAGCCTATAACTTTCTGATATGATTAGTTGACTGCTTTCAGGGCAACACTACATCTTGCATTTATGACAGAGTAGCCTGGATTTTATGCCTTATTCTTCGCCCAAAGCACTCCAATATTGCCTGCTGAGGAGAGTGTCAGAAGACTATCATCTTCCTAAGTAATCAATAACTACTTATCCTGACATTAAATTAAAACGCGGTGTTCAGCAAACTTGTAGCTGAAGAAATTTCACATTAGTACAGAAAGGTTCCGTATATCATTACAGCGAAGAGCTAGAACGAAGAGAACAAATAGTATTTCCCATAGAAATTCATAGGGCCTGCTCAAATTTTTGGAGAATTGCCAGGACCTGATTTGAAATCGATTAAGCTGAGGGAAGCAAAATCGATTGTTGAACCACTCTAGTGTGTAGGCAACGGTTTCTTTTTAAAGAATTGTTTCTCGGCAACCACTGAAATGAGATATGGACAGAACAAGATACGAAAAAAAAAATACGGATTAAGCGAACTAAGTCGTGTTTTGTAACAATTACTGAACCAAATTGTTCGCAACAACCACCAAATGAAACGCTTCATGGTATCATACAAAGATTTTAAAATATTTATGGAATCGGTCAACTGGTTCCAGAGATATGATCGGATCAACATCCGAAAACACGAATTAATAGAACTAAGTCCTGTTTCTCGGCAACCATTGATCCAAATTGGACGAAACAAACACCAAATGAAAGGCTTTATGGTCCCATATAACGTTTCTGAATATCTTTGGAATCGGTTAACTCGTTCCGGAGATATGAACGGACCAATATCTGAAATCAGGGAACTAGTTAAGTCCTGTTTCTCGGCAACCACTGAACCGAATTGAACACAACAACCACCCAATGAAAGGTGCTAAGATCTTATAGAACGGAATATTTTTGGAACAGGTCAACTGGTTCCAGAGATATGACCGAGACATGATCCGGTTTGTATGGGCAATAATGCGACTGAATCCATGACATGTGACACCACAAATGAAATGAGAATTGAAAATCCAGGTCAATGTTAGTAATGTCCACCACACTGGCCATGTTTTAGGAACCCCCGGATAGTAACCAGTGCACACTGGGCCAGGAATGCAATCTAGCGGAGCAAAATTAATAACTCAGAAACGAAGCATTTTTGCGACTTGGTGTCTCCGGCAAAGTTTCTCATCATAAAATCAAATCTCATCATCAAATAGTTCAAAACTCTTCTGCAAAGATGGCGCCACAATCTAACTTCTTTCTCTGACGTTTTGGAGACTTTATGTCTTCGGCAAAGTTGTTTATCTTGACAAAATAAACAACTCTTTTGAAGACGTAAAATTTCCACACCCTACCGGTTCCGAGTTATATGGAGTTAAAGAAAAAAATGTCGAAAATATGGTTTTTTCTTTCTGTTTCGGTTTTTTTGCTTACAACCATATAATGTTATATTTTTCTTTTATGCAAATGCATAAAATAAATAGCTTTTGTGAAGAAACATGCTGGTTTAAGCTTCAAATTTTAAATGTTTTGTTAAAAAAAAACCGAAAAAACAACAATTTTTGAACTTTAATATCTCCCAAAGCGCGAAAAATCGCAACCTGAAATTTTCAGCAAAAATTAAGCAATATTAGATAAACAAAATATCAAAATTTGAGTGAAGTATATTTTGGTGTTTTTGAGATTTCTTCATTTTTGTTGAACATGTTTTTTTCTATAACCTTTTTTAATGCATTTGAAGACTTGACGACTTTGGCAAAGTTTTTGGTAAAATTAACAACTCTTCTTAAGACGTCAAACTCCACAGCCTACTGTTTTCGAGTTATATGGAATACAAGAAAAAAAAATGTGTGCGGTGTTTGCCAGTCAAGTTCAATGAGTTTGTTTTGGTTTGTCTAACTGTGTTGAAATTTAGCATAGGATGCCGGTTAAAAAACTATATGTTTAGTGAACTAACAGAACAAAATAACTGCGAATGATATGCCAAGAACTAAAATCGGCCTAAAATCTACCGACATACGGTCATTTTCCTGGAATTGGTTTTAATGGAGGATTCTGAATGCGGTTAGATCTTTCAATCACTCAAAACATGCCGTGCGGTAACTCTTTCTTTATGCTTTTTCATCAATAGGCTTTCTATAGACTTTAAATGGATCATTGACAACATTGACTGCTCTTGAAACTATTTTCAAATATCTATAGTTTTAATTTTTGTTACAAGCTTGTAAAATATATATAAAATAATTCAAAATATACTTTTTAAATATTTGAATTTAAAAAAAAAATCAGAATTGTTACTCAAAATTACTAATCAAAAATACCGTCTATATTTTTCCCGGAAAGATTTTATTTTCCTGTACAACTTTGTCTCAGACGTCATTTCGATCAGAATTTGTGCAAAAATGTGAATGATTGCCCACCCAACTAACAATTTCACAATGTAAACGCTTTACTCATTTCATTTATTCAGCCTCAAATTCAAACGTTATACGATATGAGAAAACCTTTACTCAATCTCTATACAAGCAAATCTGGCGAACTTAGTCAGCTACTTATGGCTATTGGGACGGTTGGGACAAGCTCTAATTGCATATCATTTAACGCTTCTATACAGCTGTTATCCTGCTCTTTAGTTGTGTGTGGACTTGAAAGGCGCTTATTCAACCTTTTCCCGGTTATCCAATAATCACTACACAGCTTTGTCTTGAAGCCGGGTTGAATATTGTTTACGCTATTTTTTTAATCGAGGAATTTATTGAGTTTATATTTTGCTGTAAATAAAATTAATCCAAATTAGTTACAAAGCAACACCACCAAATTATTTATCCTGCACCGGAATCTGAAATCGAACTCGAGACGACCGCATTGGAAATCCTTGACACTACCAACTGTGGTACGCCAACACTTTGAACTGCCCAAGTAACAATACAAGCTGAACATTAAGAACAGAAGCTGATTATTGGTTGATTTAAGGTGTACAAAGCTGATTAACATCAGGCTGAATATATAGTTGATTAGTAGTGCATGAAGCGAATTGTATCCCCATAATCCAACCTCAATAGGTTAGCTGATCCAAAGATTGAACAAGCCTTATTTAAGCTTAACACAACTCCACAAATCAGCAATGCGTTACACATATTTTGATAGCTTGATTTGTTAAATGTCGTCAGTTTCTGTGTCACTCGTTGCATGTCCGGCATTTTAGTTCTACTAAATTCACTGCCTACCTTTCTAATTACTAATTACATCCAAATGACCATCAACATAAATCGCGTGCTTATGTTCACATTGTGTTATGTGCACTTGAAAATGAGAGGAATGTTTAACTGTCACCAGTTGTTGCTTACAATCCTGCATTGCTGTATAATACTGTTCCGGGTGCTGTTATTCAACTTAAATTTGACGTGCTTCAAGTTAATGATCATACCTTTTACCACACATATGTCTAAATGGTTCAGTAGGTATGGTTGACGCCTATGAATCAGTGACTGCTGGTTCGAATCCCGAAATGCAAAGGTAATTTTTAGAAATATATTAACATTATAAATATGTTAATCCAATTAGTCAGGAACAAGTTGAAGCAGTTCCAATATAAATGCATAAGATATGAAGCGGTCTTCTGTTATTATTTTTGAAATAAAACTAGAAGGCTGAACAAGGGTTGGAAAAGACTGTTATTTAATGCCTTAAAAAGCTTATAATGTCTATTACTGTTAAGCTTTTGGCTGATTAAAATCACCAGATTTAGATGTTTAAAAGCTGGACAAAGGTTAACGTGGTCTATGTACAGCAATTATTCAATCTAATCAATCAAATTGTTACCTGGGTGATGTAAAAAAAAATCAACATGCCCTTCTTCAACAAAATCGCTGAGTTGAGGCTTTGGGGCTTATTACGGATGTCACTTCACGGTGAAAACTTGTCACTTTTCGTCACGGTGAAGTGATTCCCATTTGATTTGTACGGTAATCACGGTTCTTATTCTGAGTATCACTTGCTTATCACCGTATAGTGACACCCGTAATAAGGCCCTTTATAATAGTGCACATTACTCACTTTTCTAGTTACTTCACCTTTGTAAAGGAGCAGAGTAAAAGCTGTAAAACTGCACACGTCTAAAAATAAAGTAGCGCTAACATAGTTTATTAGGTTGTTTAGTTGTTGAAAAAACACTTTTGATGTTTATGTTATTCAACAAGAGTTGGTTGTGTAAAAGCCATCAAATCTCGATTACTTTTTCGAAGGGACGTATCAGCTTTTGTAAGCAATGAATTTGATCGTCGATTTGGCGTAACTGGTAGCTCGCCCACGCATGTTAATTCTGTCATCAGATAGGGGAAATTTTCCTATACCTGATAGTGGTGTTAGTATGCGTTTGCAAG
The DNA here is from genome assembly GCF_037179485.1 of Ochlerotatus camptorhynchus. Lineage (NCBI taxonomy): Eukaryota > Metazoa > Arthropoda > Insecta > Diptera > Culicidae > Ochlerotatus > Ochlerotatus camptorhynchus. The sequence goes on from NW_027040640.1 coordinate 4,031,863, forward strand.
TTACCAGTTACGCCAAATCGACGATCGACTGCATTGTTTACAAAAGCTGATACGTCCCTTCGAAAAAGTAATCGAGAAATGAGTACTATATTCACTTTATTAGCTTTGTTTTGCAGCTACAAGCTGAAAGTTGATTAGGATGTGTATTAAAGTGACATTAGCGTTTATTGGCTGTTGTTATTCAGTGAGACAGGCAAATTGAATAATGGTTTTGAAAAAGTCGAGTAAACGCTCTTCAAAACAATTTTGCTAGCTTCTGCTTGTAGCTGTATCTGCAGCTTTTTTTCAGCTGATTTACAGCACAACAATGCAAAAGTTGCCTTACAAAGCTGAAAATGTTAGTTGGGCATAACACACAATTATGCAAAGTTTCATGGTAACCGGAGTTTTTCCGATTCGATTCGTCATTTGGTGTGGAACTGCTCTCTTCTTCCATTCTGAATTTCTACGATGACTACCAAGGAAACAGCGCAATCTTTGAGAAAATTCTTTATGTGAACCACTGAGTTCTTCTTATGTTCAAGCATCTTGCATCAAATTTTATTGTGTCCCAGCATGATGAACACTTTCTTAGTTCATAACTTTCTAAAACTATTTTAGTTCGACATCTCAATTGTTATTCCCAGGATTTTATTGTTTTCTGAAAGAATTTCAAGTTCTAAGTTCAATCTATCGCTATCCAACATTGGTCGTAGTGCCTTTTGGACTTCAAAAGTTTATCTTAACCAAGGTTGCAAAGACTCATTTCAGCTAAAATAATGTTTTTCGGAATAATAAAACCAAAAGATGGTATGATGGCATGTTTTACTTGTAAATTACAAGAAGAGGTTACAAAGTATGCGTTGGAAACATAAAACCTGTAAATTTTGCTTTCTATGAGTCACAATCAGCGATTTGCTGATCGCTGAGTGAGTGAGTGAGTGAGTGAGTGAGTTTGTGAAAAATCGCTGATTGTGACTCTCATGAAGTGAAATAAACAGGTTTAATATGTCAAACACATTCTTTGCAACCTCTTCTTGTATCCTACCAATTCAAAATTTGATCATGGCATCTAATTATTTCATAATTTAGAAAAACATTGTTTTAGCTGAAATGAGTCTTTGCAACCTTGATCTTAACTATGAAACTTTAACAATGTATTACTATTCTAAAACCATATTAAATCATCAAAAAATTTAAATATTATTTTGTTTCAAAACATTGTCTTACTAACGACATCTATTGCAAAAATCAAATGTCATTCCATATTTCCATATTTTTTAAATTAGCCCATTACTTGACTAGTCTATTGATCCCAAGTACATCTATAAGCGTACCCCATTCCAGTCAAAATTCTAGTATTACACAATATTGGTTTTGATTCGCTATGAAAGTTTGACAGATAAAATGAGGGGTTCGTGGGGTGTATCGATTAGCTTGGGACCGAAGATAGTACCAGAGCTGAGTCAAAAAGTTGAACACGTTTTTTCAGAACCTTCTGGTCTTAGAGTTACTTCTATGGTTATACAGTTTTCAGTAGTTACTTCTGTGGCTTAGCAGTTTATATCAAACCGGAAACTGAGAATTTAAATTCCTAAAATAAGTGGTCCTCCTTTTTGTGCCAAAACTAGCGCACTTATCTTAGTATCATTGTGCGGAAAAGGAGTATTGCTTGAAACAAACTTCTCTAACACAGACATCGAAGTCATGGTGCCGTAAAGCCCTGCTAGTTTTAATAGCTAAAATTGCAATTAAACGACACTTAATCAGAAGTTGTTAAAGTGTTACCCCTACACAGGTGCTCAATGGCGTTATATGTAGGGCAGTGCTGCAAAATATCAACCGTATTCGACGATATTGACAAAGCAGCTTTCGTCACTAGCACGAAATGAAAATTATCTTCAAAGGATGCCATGTCATTTGTCAGTTGCAATTCTTCAATGCAGGACGTGTAAATATTTACATCAGTGACAAATCTCTTACCTGCGTAAGGATCTGTCATGATTGTCTGAGTTTTGTTGAAAAAACGTAAATATTTACGCTGAATAAAATACAGTCAGTTTTATTTGCAGTTGAATCTCTAACAAATGATATGTCTGAAGCAAAATTAATCCATGGAACCGTTATCAACTACATAAATAACAATATCGTGAATAAGAATGCACCAAATTACACCTTTTTGGAACCAACCCTAATAAAAATAACTACAAAGGAGAGCTTAACGACGTGTTAGGAGTATCATCCAAACCATTTGTGGGATAGTTTACCCATCAGGGATACAGTTTGTTTATGGTATTTGTTTATAAGCGAAGTCAATCTCTGCCATTGACGAAAAATGAATCAGATTTCGACAAAGGTTTGTGTGAGAGCTAATTCTTTCACTGATAATGACAAAAATATTTTTGTCGAAATCCCCTGAAATCTTTCAATGGAAATGACAAAACTCTTCAAGCAGGGGTGTAGGCAGAGGCACCAGTTAATCAAATTAAAAATGAACACCATTTATTTGCATATTAAAATCAACGGGGTTCAACGGTAGTGAAACAACTTTGATTGCCTATTTTCTTTCAATGGTTACTAATTGGAGGTGGTTGAGTTACCCACTTCAATCAATATTTTTTTGTTCATTGAGGCAATGAACGATCACACTTCTTTTTTCGCACATGGTTGATGTAAATAATTTTCGATTTCACTGCCCTGAACACTGATAAATGCTATCCAGATCGGACAACTAGTTACGTAGATATGGCTCAATATATTTTCAGAGTTTGTCCAATAATTTACAAATCATCAAACGTGGTAATATTTTAGGGTATAATGTCTCTTTTTTTAAAAAAGAAAACGTTGCAACATATTATTCCAACCAATCTTATAATCCTTTCCAGCAGCGAAATTTGCATCCTGTATATCCATATTGCGGCTTCTGTTCGTGAATCACTCGAGCCATTTTTAATGTTGCCATCCTATTCTCGATTTGCATCCATCTCGCTCATGTGCTGGCTCCGTTGTTGTAGGAGTGTGCTCCTCTTCTTGATTCGCTTCATTATGCAAACTTTCGCGAGACGCGACTTATAGCGGTAAAAGCAATCCTTTTATATTCTATGGAAACGACGACCACCACCAACATCACCTCAGCTACTTCACCGCTATGCTATGTACCTATGTTGATACAATCAGATCTCGGACAGAGAAAGAGAGAGATAGAGAGAGAGAGCGTGCAAGCACATACTGCCGAAGATTACACGAAAGGAATCCCGAAGAAGGAGACATTTCGCGCACTCTCGCGTTCTTCTTGCATTTTCTGTGTGCTCCTTACGTCGATTTTGCGCACACCAACACCCGTTTGAATTCACAATTTTTGATCCAACTGGTTCTTGTATCCATCCTTCCGAACAAACTATGTTTTTTTTTCTCTAATGCTCACTAAAATTTTAATACCTGAGTTTTCTTTTCACTTCACCTCGTCTAATTAAAAAATAAGACACTGTTGTGTCGAACGTCACACATTGAAATTTGAGTGCACCAACACACGCCGGCTTGCATTGTTATAACTCGTCTTGTTCGCTCTCACACGGCACACGGATCCAGCGCAGCAATGTCACGCGCTTCTCTCCGTTCGCCTTTCGTTCACACACCAAACCTCCAGGAGAGATCAAACGACAGTAACCATAAAAAAAATCATCGTGTGAACTAACCATTTATCGGAAAGAGATAAAGTTGCCACACATTGAAATAAGAAAAAAAAAACTCCTTCTCACACCCGATCCCAGCACGACGACGGGAATAACAAAACACAGTAAAAAATATTACAAAGTTACGAAGAAGAGTCCAGCCGGACTGGGAAGGATACGAACAAAAGGTGAGCGAGAGAAAGAGAGCGAGAAAAGGAAACACAATTCAAAATGCTTACTGCAGAGAGAGAGAAGAACACACGAAGGTATCACACAATTTTTTTTCTGTTCCGAATACTGGTTTTCATTCATGGAACCAGCCCGAGAAAGTATTTCACCTTTGCTCGGAGTGCTAGCATATTTTTTTGGCACAATTCTTCACCTCTTTTTCTTGCGGTCAGCGAATCCAAAATGCACTTTTATCACTTTTCCGACCAACCGTCGTGTACGCGTCGTCGTTTCCACAAACTTTGATTTTTCCACACCAGAAGCAGCAGATGATTGTACTGATTTCAATTGATTATTCCTCTTTTGCTTGCTGCTGCCTCTAATTTGCCTTAATGAGACTGAATTAACGCGAACCGCGATTTCACACGAGCCAATGGGTAGGACCGAATCCATTAACTGTACCTTCTCGACTGAGGCGATGATGGTTTTGGTTCGATATGCCGAAACCGAACGGGAGAATAACAATGGGTTCGGCTCGGGTCTCGGGTTGCGCGCGGGGGTACACTGGAGCTTCAGCGAGAATTGGGAGAATTGATGTGAGAGAGAATCGGTGATTGAGCGAAATTGGCGACGGTGCTGGCGTCTACAGGTGATGGAGGGAGTTTGCTATTGATGGGGTTTTTATGTGAAGTTGTCTGCAATATTAGAATTTCAAAGATTGTACGGACAAGTTTCATGGAGAAGGAAATTCAAATTAATCTGCAGCATTTGTATGGAGGTTTTAAGTGAAATTCAGAATTGTTTAAGATTTTATGGAGGATTTCCTAATTTCTTACGCTGCTTATTTAATGAAAAGAGTAGCATGAGTTATTTTTTAAAGCTGATTATATTCGTGAGTTTTATTTTTAAGAAACTTGTAGATTGATTCCCAGTAAAATGAACTTAATAAAGTCCTGCAACAAAAAAAACTTGAACAATATTTAACCAGGCTTCAAGAGAAAGCTGTGTAGTGATTATTGGATAACCGGGAAAAGGTTGAATAAGTGCCTTTAAAGTTCACACACAACTAAACAGCAGGATAACAGCTGTATAGAAGCGTAAATGGATATACAATAAGAGCTTGCCACAACCGGTCCCAACAGCAATCAGTAGCTGACTAAGTTTGCCAGATTTGCTTGTATAGAGGAGGCTGAGTAAAGGTTTCCTCATATCGTACAACATCTGAATACAGTTTGAGGCTGTATAAATGAAATGAGTAAAGGGTTTACATTGCGAAAATTGTAAGTTGGACAAGACACGACCGTAGATTTGACGTAGGATTACGTACTCGGTATCAATATTCGGCGACTGTGTTAGGGAAACCTCGTTTTCTGATGATAAAATTACGCATTTTCGTGCACAAAATGCACGGAATTTTTGGTTTATTTAATAGATAATACAAACAGCAAAAATTGATTGGAGGAATTTTTTGTTAGAATTTTCCAAACGTGGGATATTCGCGATCGAACAAATGAGATTTTTTTACTTTTTTTGTCTAGCAGGCTGGAGAAAACCTTACCAACAATCAATACGAAACTAACGATTTTAAATTGGCTCACTACTTGACTAGCCTATTGGTCCCAAGCAAACAATTAACGTACCCCATTCTAGTCGAAATTCTAGTACTACGCAATGTTTGTTTTGATTTGCTATGAAAGTTTGACAGATAAAATAAGGGGTTATTGGTTTTTCCTATGTTTCGAGGGGCGAATCGATTAGCTTGGGACCGAAGATAGTACCAGAGCTGAGCCAAAAATTTGAGCACGTTATTCCGGGACCTTCTAGTCTTAGAGTTACCTCTATGACCTTACCTTAATTCGAAGTGTTTCTGGTTAATTGACAAGTGATGTGATGTGATATTCGGTCATTGCGATAATTTGTATGTACCACTTCAATACTGTTACGCGTTTGACCTCAGATGTTTGGTTGATGGCTACATTATCAAAGAGCTTTGGGGGTGATGTGGCTGGCAGGAAGACGAGCGAACGTTCAATGAAAATTAACTCTTAAACAACAATAATTTATGGTGGTCCTGAAAAGATCCGTTTTGTCGTGATAGTTGAATAATGCTGAGCTATTAGGGTGTTCAACACTGATGAGGCTAGCAAGCTGTATGTTATATGGAACGAAGGTGACGCGCTTGGCATAGATGGCCCACAGCGGCTTCCGAAGAGTAACTGAATCCGATCAGTAGCGGTGCGGCTTCTTCCTCCTTCTTCGCTGAATCGAGGGGTCTTGAGGACAGCCTTGATAGCTAGCTGCTTGCGGGGAGCCTTTCGTTGTGTATTGGAGAAAAATGTACAACACTACACGCAGAAAGCACTGCTACTGCTGGACACTACCACTCACCACACACGGTGATTGAATGTACACCGTTCGGCGATACCGGATGGGATACGATTTTGAAATCTGTGTTAGGGAAAGTACTTTTCGCAGGCAATCGGTGATAATTTTAAGTATCATAGCAACAGTTCCACTTTCGTGCAATTTTCAAAAGTGAACTTTTGAAATTTGATAATGTGTTAATTTTAACAGATTCGTAGAAAAGATTTTCTATCGATTGGCGTATTAAGAATTAAAATCCATCATCTTTGGATCAAAATCAGACCACTTTGATGCCGCGACCGACTTTGCCTTAAAAATACATGGTATGTTAGATTTAATCTTATGGGAACTGACATCCGATTGATGACTTTGACAAATGTCCAGAAAATACTCTGTAGCCGCATGGTATAGCCTTCCAAGGATTGCCGAGGCGATTAAAAAAAACTCATTAAAGTCCCCAAAGAACAACGGTTGGGTAAGCTCGATCGTTCACTGTAAGGGAGTAGCTTAAGCGCCACGTCGTTAGAGGGCCACCCGCTTAGATCATGGATTCCCCGGGATGAGACTCGCCGAAGAAAGGCCATATGAAGGCCCTGACGAACGGTTTGCAGAACGATCCAACTCACCTCAACTTTCCTACTGTGTTACCTGACTTATAACGAATATACGTTGTATACGAGTACCCCGAATACAACGTATGACTCGTCTAATTTTGCATAGCATTTGCAATGTAAAATTAGACAAACTATACGTTGTATTCGGGGTACTCGTATTCAACGTATATTTGTTATCAGACCTGTGTCAGGTAACACAGTAGCGTCCGACTTACTAGATGTCAGAATCAGCAAACTGACATTACCGACCCTACCCTAACTCACCGCACAAGGAGAAGCTTTCACACCTAATCCTACATCATCACAGGAAAGTTCCCTGCACAATCGGGGCCAGTTCGATGGCACGATTGGTCGCGAAGAACGTCACCGATATCGGAGATTTAGGTGACGCTGCCAAAAATAACAATGCTGCCAACATGGGTGCGTGAAGCGAGTGTACCCCATTAGGCATAAATACGTTAGGCATACGGACGTTAGGCATACGGACGCTAGGCATAATGGACGTTAGGCATAAAGTCATTAGGCATAATGGACGTTAGGCATAATATACGTTAGGCATAATGGACGTTAGGCATAAAATACCTTGCTGCTGTGCAACTCTAGGAACCTGTTTCGAGCATGGTAAACAATGCTTAAATTAGGCTAAGCGTTGAATAAAAAATCATACAAGTTAAACAAACATAGTTTCTATACTAACATTTGAAAAGGGCGTAATTCCAAAATGACCATATCGAGAAAATCGCTTCTGAATTTTGATGACCTAAAAATTAATCCCATTTCACGACTTTCCATTTTCTGGATGATTTTATAAGCTTGACATATAGTTAATAGTGTAATCTATCATCATGCATCACTAAAAACTCAAAAAAGTTTTCTTTGTCGTGAAATCGAGAAGAAAACATCATACGCTCTGATAATTTCATACATGTTGTTACCCCCTGGATCTTCCACAATTTGAACTGCCAACACTGGTGATACGCCGTGGAAGTACACCCTCGGGATTTTTTATTTGTTGTTCCGCCTTGGTTCTTCGTTCGCAAATTTTGTTAGAGTGGAATTACGCCCGGAGATTTTTTTGGTCTTCTTTTTGTTCGTTGTTTACACGTGAACTATCAATCGGGCGTGACTAGATACTACAGACTCAATACGTTTGGCATATTAAAACGATATAATTCGTAGTTCTAGTCCAAGGCGTAACAACCAGATGCATCTTAGAGTTGAAAGTTGGAAATACGCCATGTAAGAAGAAACGTTTTTGATGATTTGAAGTGATATTTTCTTCTACTTTTTCGTGTTTATCGAGTAGTTTGTGAACTATTCTCTTTATATGTGGCAAAATATGGTTTGTTTACATTTTGGCTCATCCGCCCCTTTCAAATGTTAGTCTAGGTTTCTTTACTAAGCACAGTTTGGAATCCATTATTGATCATATCATAAGTGACGTAGCTACATATTTACTTAGATCCAACATTAGTAGCGATAGCGGTTAAGTAATCTGGCAATGAAAACTCAGCATAGTTTTGAACTATAACTTGAAATCAATCGCATCTAGAAATAAAAAAAATCACACATTTGATGTAATATATTCTTACACACATATTACAATTGTCAAAGAAGAAAAGATTTTCCTCAAAGAACAGCTCATGAAATAAAGAATGGTGAATTCTGTGATTTTTCATTCAATAACAAAAAACAGCTAAGGTTGAATAAAATATGATGCAAAAGAACAGCTCATCAAATGAAGAATGGTGAATTCTGTGGTTTTTCATTCAATAACTAAAAAAAACATACCAGCTGCTGCTATACTTTTTGATACAACGATTCTGCTTTTGTTGTCATCAGAATGAAAACTAGCGGAACCGTCTGCTGATGTGAGGGAGCGATACTTCCATGAACAGTGACGAGTTTCCGAAACAAACAAGGAACTGTGGCAAACGTACTATCTGTGTAACCCAATACTTTGCCTGTCCAAGACGTCGCAAGTTTTCATGAGTTCCAAAAATTAAGGCTCTTTCATTATTGTCACCGAAGTCAGCAATCAATAGACGGTTCCCATTATCATCCTTCTGAGATTCATCGGGTAGATTATGCCTAACGTCCATTATGCCTAACATCCTTTATGCCTATCGTACATTATGCCTAACGTCCGTATGCCTAACGACCGTATGCCTAACGACCGTATGCCTAACGTCGTGTGAAGCTACCTCCATTGGTAGTGGAAAATGCCCATCTTAACAAGCTAATCGTGGATCTGGCGTCGCTGGCCGTTAAGGCCGAATTCAAGTTGGGCAGAGTCGGTACCAACGTGGTGCTCCGTACGAAAGTGGAGTATGACTTGGTCGTCACCTACCTGAAGGTGACATTCCCGATGAGAAACCATTAAAGGTCATCAGGGGCCTACCGAACTGTGACCCGAAGTTTATAGAAGCTGAAATCAAGGACCGGTACACGCTGGCCCCAAGTGCCGTCTAGCGGATGACAAGGAGGGACGATAATGCGAAGGCGTACTCGGATTGCCTTTTCCTGGCACACTTCCAGCAGGGAACGGTGATGCTCAACGCGCTGAAAGCCATCCGCTCAATGAATTCCATCATCGTCCGCTGGGAGCCATACCGTGGCGGCCATCGCGATGTGACTCAGTGCCAACGGCAACACCCGGAACTGCAACATTAAGCCACGCTGCGGCCATTGCGCTCAAGACCATGCCACTGCCGAATGTGCTGCGGATGAAGCTGTGACGTCCAAATGCGCTAACTGTGGTGGTGCTCACCAAGGATCAGACAAGCAGTGCCCTTAACGCGAGGATTTCAATGCCCTGACGAACGTCCCCCGACAACCAACCAGGACGAAGGAAGGATAAGGCCCTGGCATTCAGATCGGAGGACTTTTCGCCTCTTCATGGACAATCTAATTCACGGGTGCGATCCGCCCCCCCCCCCCCCCCCCGCTGGACAAAGCTCATAATCTCCCCTGAAGACAACCAACAGTGCAAAACAACAACCCCTATCTGTTCTCAGCGGATGAACTGATGGAAATTTTCGTCAACATGTCCGGTGCTCTGCGTAAGTGCCGCAATAAGTCCGAGTAGATCCAAGTTCTCGGTAAGTTCATCATCCAGTATGGCGTCTAAACCACTAACTGTCGTCACCTGAAACGCTTGCTCCGTAAGACCAAAACAGATTAAGCTTGGAGACTTCCTCCGTAAGCACAGCATCGACGTGAGCCATCTAACCGAGACCCACCTGAATTCCGGCGACAACTTCTGGTTGCCTGACCACAACATTATTCGGCTTGATAGCATTAGCTCCAGGGGGGGAGGGGTCAATAAAGGAATCAAGTTAAGCACTCTGCCCCACATCCGCACTTCTATCATCGAAGCCGTTAGTGTGGAGATGAAATCACCAACTGCAAACGTCCGGTTTATCGCTGTTTACTGCCCTCGGCAGTGTGCTATCAACAACGGATGTGCATGCAAATTCAAGAACGACCTGACCGCCATCACTCGTACTGTTGACTGAACTACAAGCGCAATCAGAACGGATGTCTATTGTTCAACCCCGCACAACATGTGAAGTTTTCGGACGAACCTACTTTCATCCCTTCGGCGGGAAATCTCTCCACCCTGGACTTTTTCCTGTCGAACATCGGACTATCCAAGCCGGAGGTGCGCAACGATCTCAGCTCCGACCACCAACTGGTGGTGGCTGAAGTTGGCATCAACGTGGTTTCTGCTAGAAGCTACCACCACGTCAACTGGGTGCAGTTCGGACGAATGGTGGACAGGCCATATCCGTGGCTGACGAGGCGTATGTTCGACAAGTTACTGTGAGGGCTAAGTTTGTTGCTATTGATTCCCACACCCAATTACTGATTCGGTTGAGAAATGTTCGCAGACACCAGTTTCAGAGGACTGGAGATCTTGGCAAAAAACGTGTAATGGCCGATCTGAACAGGCAGATTGCTTCCAGAATGGACTCACTCCGAAATGAAAGTTTCGGGCGTGTTGTCCAGAATCTGGACGACCGCTCCAGACCATTCTGGAAGGTAGCCAAGGTCCTGAAAACTCATCCCAAACCCGTTCCACCTCTCAGAGTCGATAATGATGACGATCGGCTTTTAATCACCCCACAGGAGAAAGCAATTGCGATCGGCGACCATGTCGCTTCATCGCATTTGCTTGGCTCGACTATCCAAAGTCCGCTCGAAGATCAGGTTGTACAATGCGTTCAAAACCTAGAAGCCTCCCCTTGTGTCGTGCCTCCGGCGGATAGGATTACAGTACAACAGATTTGTTCAGCACTGGTGATGTGGTTTTAAAATGAACGGTATGTAAGGTGACGTTGTTGTAAAAGGATACTGTGAACACCCAGTTCAAAAGGGAAGCATCCTTCTGCCACTACTGTGTCGTCGGTGGCTATAAAATAAAGCAAATGATCAACCATATTCAAGAATTATTCAGAATCTTACAGCAGACAACAAGGTAAACAAGGGGCGATGGTACGAAAAGTACGTAATAAACCTTTTGGTTGCCAATTCCGGTATTTTCCTTGCAAACACCAAATCGATGCATGTGCCACCCAATGTAGTCGGCAGCTTAGGGTCTGATACGAGATCGAATTGCAGAAAATTCTTCATACATTGGACGAATCCGATATTCTCAGCTTTCGAGACGTCTACGTTGAAATCCCCCGCAGGTGCTAGTTTCAGGAATTTCATTCATGCCAATTTTAGTAGAACTCCTAAACCATCTCTTTTGAAATTAGTTATTGACCCTCAAAAGGTCCGTTTCAGATCGGGAAAATGAACGAAGCTTATCCTCCGAAACCATACAGGGTGCGTCCCTGACGCTTCAAAGCGTACGCTTGGCGTCTTCAGAGTAGGTAACAGCGTCACGAATGACGTTTTTCAGCAACACCTTCAGCACACCTCGTGTTTCCTCGTAGATCAGACCGGAGATACGCATTATCACGACGAGCCTGACGACAGTCTTGGAAATACCCTGTAAGTTATCATGCAACACCTTACGATGACGCTTGGCTCCTCCTTCGCCGAGTCCTTTGCCTCCCTTTCCATGTCCAGACAATGTTTACGCTGTTTAAGCTGCCTTCGGGTACGATTGACAGGAAATGGATGCGAAAAACTTTCCATTTAAGTCTAGAGAGCGAGCTCAATACATACCCAAGTAACATTTTAAGCTTTATGAAATACTACAAAGCAACTATAAAACAACATTCATAAAACCCTGGTCAAGGCTATTTTGTCATTAATGCATCCACCAAAACCTTATTAAGACTAGAATATGTCTAGTTATATTATTATTTATTATTATTAATTTATTTGATAAGGCTCAACTGAATTAACTTTACAGAGCCGAGAATTCTTGTTCACTATACAATACATCTTAAAACTATAGTCAAAAGGTACAACACAATCATCATTTTATCTTCCGCTATCCAATAAGCCTCCTCTACCAGAACGGGAGCCGCTTCCAGTGGTTAATATGTCTAGTTGGCCCACCCTGGAGAAGGTTCTGAAGGGTTTATCTCGAAGCTCTGCAAGATTGATTTACTGTAAAAGGTTGTATGACGAACGCATTGAGAACCATTTGAAAGCTACAATAAAAGCTATTTAGCTTTAATAGTTCTCTAGTTTTAAGTGCCATATTAAATTTCATGTGAAATGTACGTGAAAACATCGAAAAAATTAAGTCCACCCTCGTAAAACGTCGATTTGACTAATTATTTAACACTGAAAAAAAAAATATATTATTTAGATCGAGCTTGGCCGAGATTTTTTTTTTATTATTTTCGCATTTAAATGTTTTCTCATTGCTAAATTTACCAAAATATAGTTATATCTAAGGAAATATTGATTGAAAATCGAAGATTGTAGAAAACAAGCAAACTAATTGTAACATGGCGGGGGCATAAAAGTTGATTTTCATGGGTCATTTATGAAAAAGTTGTTTTGCTTTCAAGAATTCCTTGACAAATTAATAAGGGTTTAAAATGGCTTTTATGAAGAAAACTTGCAGGCTGAATTGTATTTATCTAAAGCCATTTTGCTTGATCCTAACCCGTTCAGATTTATGGCAGCATTTATGGAGGCAAAGTTGCCTGCAAAAAGTTAAACGTCAAAGTTTGTTTATCTTTCGATAGTTGCGCTGTGAGATCCAGGATTCTTCCAGGCGGTTTTCTCCCGATGGATTGGGAGCAGTTACTCAGACAGTTTGCGATACTGTTTTACAACATTTCGCATTTCGAACAGCTGGAAGCGCAATCGTTCCCGAAAAATATCCCCTTCTTCCGGATGGTTACAGAAGTGCACCATTGCTTCCAGAATGGACTCACTCCGAAATAAAAGTTTCGGACGTGTTGTCCAGAATCTGGACGACCGCTCCAGACCATTCTGGAAGGTAGCCAAGGTCTTGGAAACGCATCCCAAACCCGTTCCACCTCTTATAGACGAATATGATGACGATCGGCTTTTAATCACAGGAGAAAGCAAATGCGATCGGCAAGCATGTCGCTTCATCGCATTTGCTTGGCTCGACTATCCAAAGTCCGCTCGAAGATCAGGTTACGCAATGCGTTCCAAACCTAGATGCCTCCCCTTGTGTCGTGACTCCGGCGGATATGATTACAGTACAACAGATTTGCTCAGCACTGAAATGCACCAAGAACATGAAGGCTCCCGGGTTTGACGGTATATTCAACTTGATCTTGAAGATGCTCAGCATGAAAGTGCAGTCTCTTTTGACCACTATTCGGAAAAGATGCTTGGAGCTGCGCTGCAAACATTATTCCAATCCCCAAACCAGGTAAGGATCCATCATTGTCTTCAAGCTACAGACATTTCCGGTGTGATAATCTTGTGCACAGACTCATAGGAACAAAATCCAGATCGCTCAGAACAGAGTGCTTATGATGATCCTTGATCGTCCTTTTGACACAGGAATTTCAGACCTCCACCAAGAGACGAACATTCCGAAATTACATTTCAAAATTGATGACATTAAGACTAGGTTTGTGCAGAAATGCAACACACCAGAACATGCTTTGATAATCAATTTGTATATAGTAGGTTAGGTGTATATAGTAGTTGTAGGTTAGTTGTAGTTGTAAATAGTAGTTATAAGTAGTCTTTAGTAGTCGTTTGAAAATTCATACATGTTCAAGTAATAAAGATCATTTAAAGTTATAAAAAAACTACAAGGGACAGCCCAATGGGGTTGTACGAACAGTTGACGTAGGACTACGCTCACATTTGTTGACTATTATGGACGAACGTTTTTAAAAAATCCCGATATTATTATGACATCCGTGAATTTCTTCCGAAGTGTAATAATTGGTCAGTGTCCATTTTCCATTTAATACTAATAAGATTATTTTTCAGTTCATGTGTAATTATTCTTGTGTTAGAAAATATTCCAAACTTATTCTTTCTTTGAAAATTGTGATGGACCTGAAAAGGGCCGTTTTGATGGTTTGTGGCTCTGAAAAGAGCCGTTTTTATGTTGCATGGCCCTCAAAAGGACCGTTTTGGTGATGTGGTTTTAAAATGAACGGTATGTAAGGTGACGTTGTTTTAAAAGGATACTGTGAACACCCAGTTCAAAAGGGAAGTATCCTACTGCCACTACTGTGTCGTCGGTGGCTATTAAATAAAGCAAATGATCAACCATATTCAAGAATTATTTTGAAACTTACAGCAGACAACAAGGTAAACAAGGGGTGATGGTACGAAAAGTACGTAATAAACCTTTTGGTTGCCAATTCCGGTATTTTCCTTGCAAACACCAAATCGATGCATGTGCCACCCAATGTAGTCGGCAGCTTAGGGTCTGATACGAGATCGAGTTGCAGAAAATTCTTCATAAATGGACGAATCCGATATTCTCAGCTTTCGAGACGTCTACGTTGAATTCCCCCGCAGGTGCTAGTTCCAGGAATTTCATTCATGCCAATTTTAGTAGAACTCCTAAACCATCTCTTTTGAAATTAGTTATTGGCCCTGAAAAGGTCCGTTTCAGATCGGGAAAATGAACGAAGCTTAACCTCCGAAACCATACAGGGTGCGTCCCTGACGCTTCAGAGCGTACGCTTGGCGTCTTCAGAGTAGGTAACAGCGTCACGAATGACGTTTTCCAGCAACACCTTCAGCACACCTCGTGTTTCCTCGTAGATCAGACCGAAGATACGCATTATCACGACGAGCCTGACGACAGTCTTGGAAATACCCTGTAAGTTATCATGCAACACCTTACGATGACGCTTGGCTCCTCCTTCGCCGAGTCCTTTGCCTCCCTTTCCATGTCCAGACAATGTTTACGCTGTTTAAGCTGCCTTCGGGTACGATTGACAGGAAATGGATGCGAAAAACTTTCCATTTAAGTCTAGAGAGCGAGCTCAATACATACCCAAGTAACATTTTAAGCTTTATGAAATACTACAAAGCAACTATAAAACAACATTCATAAAACCCTGGTCAAGGCTATTTTGTCATTAATGCATCCACCAAAACCTTATTAAGACTAGAATATGTCTAGTTATATTATTATTTATTATTATTAATTTATTTGATAAGGCTCAACTGAATTAACTTTACAGAGCCGAGAATTCTTGTTCACTATACAATACATCTTAAAACTATAGTCAAAAGGTACAACACAATCATCATTTTATCTTCCGCTATCCAATAAGCCTCCTCTACCAGAACGGGAGCCGCTTCCAGTGGTTAATATGTCTAGTTGGCCCACCCTGGAGAAGGTTCTGAAGGGTTTATCTCGAAGCTCTGCAAGATTGATTTACTGTAAAAGGTTGTATGACGAACGCATTGAGAACCATTTGAAAGCTACAATAAAAGCTATTTAGCTTTAATAGTTCTCTAGTTTTAAGTGCCATATTAAATTTCATGTGAAATGTACGTGAAAACATCGAAAAAATTAAGTCCACCCTCGTAAAACGTCGATTTGACTAATTATTTAACACTGAAAAAAAAATATATTATTTAGATCGAGCTTGGCCGAGATTTTTTTTTAATTATTTTCGCATTTAAAAGTTTGCTCATTGCTAAATTTACCAAAATATAGTTATATCTAAGGAAATATTGATTGAAAATCGAAGATTGTAGAAAACAAGCAAACTAATTGTAACATGGCGGTGGCATAAAAGTTGATTTTCATGGGTCATTTGTGAAAAAGTTGTTTTGCTTTCAAGAATTCCTAAACAAATTAATAAGGGTTTAAAATGGCTTTTATGAAGAAAACTTGCAGGCTGAATTGTATTTATCTAAAGCCATTTTGCTTGATCCTAACCCGTTCAGATTTATGGCAGCATTTATGGAGGCAAAGTTGCCTGCAAAAAGTTAAACGTCAAAGTTTGTTTATCTTTCGATAGTTGCGCTGTGAGATCCAGGATTCTTCCAGGCGGTTTTTTCCCGATGGATTAGGAGCAGTTACTCAGATAGTTTGCGATACTGTTTTACAACATTTCGCATTTCGAACAGCTGGAAGCGCAATCGTTCCCGAAAAATATCCCCTTCTTCCGGATGGTTACAAGAAGAATCCAATGAAATTTTCGAAGAGTCTTTCGCCGAATAAAATCGCTGCTTTGGATCGGAAACCAGCTGATCTCCGCTAACTAACAGTTTCAGTGGTTTGCTGTCGGTTGTTATTTCGATTGTCATCGCAAGATCTGGAGAAGGCTGGTATGTTTTTCAACTTTATACAATGTTTTATGAGTTCGAGGGCCCCGCTCACTTTACTCTTCTCCGACAGATGGTTAGTCGTTGGTGGTGTGCTGGTTCTTCTAAAGTAGTAAATTTATCTGAAATTGACTTTATTTTGTCATCCTACTTCATCTATCCTTCGAGATTTCCTTGTCATAAATTTGGCATTTATTAACTATGAGGAACCATCTTTTAAGCTCAATTTGTAAACAAAGTATTTGGGGAGTCAATGATGCTTTTAAAAAAAGCTAAAAAGCAACAATAAATGCTTTTTTCTCTAATGCAAAACCTAATTGTTTTATGGTTGCCTTTATAATGATAGAACACGTGTACGAGAAAACCACTTCCTAAAGGATCCAAGTAAGCAACGTCTTTAGGAACAACAACGAGCAGACAACGTTGTTAGGTTAGCAACAGTAACAACGTCGTCAGTAACAGGCTTGTTTCGAATGTTCTCGAAGTGAGCCAAACTTGGTATAAATATGGGACCCCTAAACCGAGGATGATCAGAATAAAATTGGAAGTCAACCAGTGAAAAACAAAGAATTAAAGAATAAAATAAATAATAACTAGTTAATAGCAGCAGTACGTGAATTCTTTGGATTATCCCTGCCTACCCTGCCCTGGAGTTGGTACCCGGTGGTGAACCTTGTGCTGTCCGTAACTCCCAGTCCACCGTTCCGCCTATATCACGTTTATAAAGTATTTTATCATGACATTAATAAACAATTGCTAATAACGTTTATGCTTGAATTACAGAACAGTTTAAGGAGAGATTGATAACTGTTTTAAATTTATTTTTAAAACAAGACAGTTTTTGACTTTCTTGCCAGACTATAAAAGGTTTTTAAAACAGCAAAAAGCTGAATTACTAAGCAGGAATGTTTTACACTTTAAAATGCTATATTTAAACTAAATGGATTGTTCATTGCCGTTATAAAACCATCATAAATCTGAGTGGATGCTAAATGGTTTCTGAATTGTTACTTGGGTACTGACCTGCTTGACGGTCTAACAAATAATGATGCTTATCTTGACCATGAGTACCTCTTTTATACCTACTCGAAGGCTAAATTCTTCTGGCAAGTTGTTGCATTTTTGTTCTTTCATCGTTTATGATTGGTTAAACATAGCAAAAGTATGTTATTCAATAGAGGAGAAAGCGGTTGAAATTTTTATTCAACGTGTTCGTTTTAGTTTTCATTGCTGTGACGACGACTGGATGAAAGCCAATTCTCTATCGATTTCCACTTTTGTTATCACCATGGCTTCACTTACCTATTTCGCACTATTTCTGCTATTCTCTTCTATCATCCACAACAACAATGGTATCAATGTGCCGTATGAATAAAAAGAGTTTACTTTACTTTCCCGTGCTTTTCTTACGGGAACGTTATCCGACCTTCTTAGTTGCTCCTCCGTGAATGATCAGAACTAATTAACTTGCACATCGGTTAAAGCAGAATTTGTTATTTAAATCTAGTGGGGATGGGATAAGACAAAGTGAAAAATTGCAAGGATGGGGACGGGGCTGGGATTGAAACCACGACCTTCTGCTCAGTAAGCAGAAAACCACTGAGCTACCGAGCCTCGTCGTAATGCTACATCGACATGTTTCGTCTAGGAATGATTCTCTGATGACTGTGTTGGGAAAGCAGCATAAGCATGTACGTAATTGGTCGATTTATTAGTTAATTCGACGCTTTTGGACAATGCTGGACTTTTACCACGTTTTCAATAGTTTTTATAATGAGAGAGAGAAGGATTAGTAATTTCCATTTAATTCCACTAAGGTAGTGGAATTAAATGGAAATTACTAATCCTTATCTCTCTCATTACACAGGTATTCCACTAAGACGCCCACATTTATCAGAATAGTTTTTTTTGTTGAACAGTTGTTATCGATGCGTAGAAATATTGCTGATCGATTGGTGATAAAATTTTTGAAATTGGATCAGGGGCAGCTGAGTTATTAACGTTCAAAATCTTTCACAATTTTGTTTCATGTTCCATTTTCGGTTTTCACAAAGTGTACCCTCATATAGAAATCACAGACGTAGTCCTACGACAAAAGTTCATGAAATGTGCCAATCGCTATCGATTTTACATATAATGGTTATAAATCATCCTTCCATTCATCCTTCAAAAT
The DNA here is from genome assembly GCF_037179485.1 of Ochlerotatus camptorhynchus. Lineage (NCBI taxonomy): Eukaryota > Metazoa > Arthropoda > Insecta > Diptera > Culicidae > Ochlerotatus > Ochlerotatus camptorhynchus. The sequence goes on from NW_027040640.1 coordinate 4,050,537, forward strand.
GAAGCACCCTAATGAGCAACTCTTGGATAAAAAGATTGAGTTCATGAAATTTAAATTTCAACTGCTTTTTGTGCGACAATGTGACCATCCAGCAAGCATCTTCAATTGAAATAATTATCCTTGCTAGCACAAGATCAATTCATTATCATCAAAATCATCATCATCATCAATTCCTTGATCTATACACCGGAGAGCTGAATGACTAACAAGCAAGGAACCTTTTTTTTTAGACTTTGTTCTGCCACATGTCGATCCTTTCCAACACCTCTACTGAAGGTTACCGAGGAAACTACCATAGACAAAAAGGTGTATCCTTTTACGATTTCTTGTTTTGCTTTTGATTGAGGGTAAAATTGTCAGTTGTTGACTTTGACTTACGGGCCAAGAATGTTTCCTTCAAATTTCACATTGAATGTTTTAATTAATTTAAGTAATGTTGACACCGCCCAGGAATATTTTACACAATCTGAGACGATAATACTGATAATTACCCATATCGTACCTAGCCTATGGAAGCTGTAAGGAAGTGCATATGATGCCTCTGTCTACAACGCACACTCTCGCACAATTCCTGCTCAGAAAGGCAGTAGCAGCAACCATCACTCATAATGACGATGATGACGACGACGACGATCACGACGAAGGATGATAGGATGGTGGTGAAGCAACGAATCGTACGGACGAAATCGAAAAAAAATCTATTGTTCTTGCAATTTCAGGCAGCCGCCGTCGAACTCATCAGGGAATTAATTACGAGTTTTTGCTGCCTTCCCCTTGGTATTTTTTTTGTCCTTCCCTTCCTTCAGCGCGTTTGTCATCCTTTTCTGTCTCTAATTTCGATGCAGTTTTTGGGATCTATTTTATGCGTTGCTTCATGGAGAAAGGTTTTTATGATATTTCCTTTCGCTTCGATTTTTTTAATGCGAGGGTTGAAGGAAAATTAATGCACTTTTGCGTTTGCCTCGATGTGTGTGGGAACGACAGCAGGGAAAACGAGGAATTCGATGTCATCATGGCAAAATGAGGTGCAGAAGCGACAGTTTGCGTTCGGTGATGGTCGTAACATTTTTTTTTATTGATTACTAAGGGACAACTGCTGTTAATGAATGAGATCGATACGGCGATAGTGGTGAAGTGGGGGCAATACAAATCTTCTGGAGAAATAACATCCATTATTACATACAGAGCGATTTATGACGTGATATCGCGTTAAAATTTGTCTTAATTTATTTTCTCGAGGGCACAGGTGGATCTCGATTGTGGTATGTATAGAATTTGGCATGCCTCATTTTAGCACTCAAAAAACATTGATTAGATTCCGGTTTTGGCACCACAGTATATTGTGGCAACACAAATATTTGATATACAGTCTACTCTCCATAACTCGATATTGAAGGGACCATTGAGTAATAGAATTATCGACTTATAGAATTAAATAAATATTTTATTTTGATGGTATATAATTTCAACGAATACAGTGCTTTCCCGATTTTGTCAGCCCCTTCTCAAATTTCAGGCTGACAAAAACGGGAAAAAAATTCAATTTATCTTCGATCAAAACTATTACAGAAAAATGAAATCCGTATGGGGTACGGGGTTCTATGGGATAATATGACCAACAGCGTATATATACGTGTTTTGCAAAACAAATTTAATGGAGTTTCACCCATAACCACTAGACGAGCTGCAGAACAGTCATATGGGAAATTGTTTATATCACTTAGTTTTTTTAATAGTACGCTGTTGGTCATATAACACCAGGGTGCGTTTTACCCCACCTTGTCCTAAATATGGCTATTATTTGTAAAAACTCTTCTAAACCATCAAATAATTAGAATTATTGAATCCTTTAAAGATAATGAAATATGTATCAATTTTCAAAGCAGAGAAAATGGGGGGGGGGTGCGTCAAAAAGCCAGACCTGTATTGAAGTTGGCACGGGGTGGTATCCACTAGTTGCCTAGTGTAGCTCAACTAAAGCCTATTGTTGGCAAAAGCGTAACGAGCGTCACTACACCCGTTACTAATTTCCATAGGGAATTGAGGTTTCCCGAATCCAGTAGATGAACGGAGATGTCAACTCGACAGGTCATGAATAGATTGATGAGGACTGTCAAGAGGAATGATTTAGCGAAATACAAAGGAAAACACGATTGGATTGTGTGGCTCAGTACGTTGTTTATATTAAAAACAAAAAAAAACTGATTTGGTGTAGTTGAAATTTATTACTATAGATTGTAAATGTATTTTTGATCACACTAGAATTTGTTGTGAGTAAATTAATATTATTACACCAAAACTTACGAGCAATTTCAGGATATGACAAACACAGATATATGGCGTGGTGGGGGAGGAAAAGCTGTGGGTCGGATAACGCGCGCGAATTTACCTCCATGTGGCCCAACTTCTGGTACTCCTCCATAACGTTACTGTATTCTTCATGAAATTTTTCGTCAACGGCGAACTTCTTCTCCATCGACAGCAGTCGACGAAGTGCAGGAGTATACGAGTCCCCGATTAGCGAAACCAATTCTTCTCGCAACGGAAGACGAACGACGTACCGGCCATTCTCGTCTCTCGAAATGGATTGCTGGAAATGTTTCTCACAGAACTGCTCGTCTGGAGTGAATGCCTTCTCGCTATCAAGATTCTCAATCTCCCAGAACCTTTCCAACTGGGAATCGAGCGACTCGTCGGTGCAGAGATGACTAGACTGCACAACTACCTCTGTGGTAGCTTGTTCCGTGACTTTGCCACAGACGACGAAACCAAGAATGGTTTTTTGGAGGATTGGATAGCCAGTATCCAGAATGATCTGCTGGTTTTCCAGAAGCAAGTAGAAAAGCTCAGCGCCGATGATGACATCAACCCCTTGGCTAATGTTGAACTGCTGATCGGCAAGTGTAAGATGCCTTGGAATCCGCCAGCGTGTTACGTCGATGCTGAAACTGGGTAGTGCAACGGTGAGCTTCGGTAAAACCAAGCAGTCAAGATTGGATGTGAAGGCACCAAAGCGAGAGGCAATCGACATGGTTACACCATAGCGTACGTTAACCATAGACTGTCCGATACCGCTGACTGGAGAATTGAGCTTTGTCGGCTTCAAGTTGAGCCTTTGACACAGTGCTTCGGAGATGAAGCTGGGCTGGGATCCACTATCCAAGAGCGCACGAGCGTACTGGTACTTATTGTCCCCATCCAGGACCTTGATCACGGCAGTAGAAAGCAGCACGGCATTTGTGTTCTGTTTGTGGATCACTTCAGCACTTTGACAGGCATTAGGAGGTAAATTTGAATCGAACGAGGCTACCGACGACGAGGGAGGTTCGTAACCGAAAGCGGACGACAATTCGCGAAACGACGACGCAAGTGGTGAGGTGTTCAAAAACTCAACCGACCGAAAGCTTTGTACCGAACCGAATTGCGGCTGTTGATTTTGCAAACTATTCGATTCAGCAAAGGAACTTAGTTGTACCGGCTGTTGTAGACGGTTGCGCATTGTGGCCGAAGGTGATAAATGCAACATCGTATGATCGGCAAAAGATATTGACAAGCTTTGTCCCGCAAAAATTTGCGCCTTCTTAAGATCTAAAAGTTTTTTGAAGATATCTTTGCTGAGAAATTCGAAATAAGAAAACTTGAGCAAAACAACTGTTTTTTTTTAGAGCCACCCTAATTCAATTCAAGAAAATAGCTCTAAATCGGCCAATTTAAGAGACACAAAAAAGTTATTTTCAACAAAGTTGCTTGAAATTAGCTCAGCTATAACTTTGCCGAAGAATGTATACCTTAATTTATTCAAACAAAAAAGTAAGATTTTTTATTTTAATGATAATAGGAACCACCCTAGAATTCATTGTAATAAAAATGAGGGCCAACTTTGTACAAGAGACTTTTAGTCTAAAGTTTCAATTTAAGGCTCAAAACATATCATTCCACATAAATTTGCATTCTGGACCACTGTGCAGTGGTACAGCGAAAATGGCGTCACAGTGGTTCCCATGGAGATGAATCTAGTCAATACTCCGGAACTAAGGCCAATTGAGGAATACTCCATTGTGTCAATTGTGAACCACATACTGAAGAAAATGGGTGGAGCGGCAATTGACCTGAAGAATTTCAAGTGGAAATCGATTTTGGCAGCCAAACAAGTGGGAACAGGGCTCGTGTGAAAGATGGTGGGCAGTGTACGAAGAAAAGTTCGAGCAATGGACTATGGTAAGAAGGAAGACTTAACAATGGTCTTACAATAAGGATAATACATACTTATGTATAGCTGTTACATTGAGCTATGAAAAATAAAACACATTTTTCAACCTATAGGCAAATAAACTTAAGAATTTCATAAGGCTCGAATTATGAACGACACATATGAATTTCATAAGTGTGACTTATAAATGATTTTCATCTAACATGAGCTAGCTCTTATATGCCTTTAACCATTTAATTTTTCCATGCTTCTTCTTTCCTTTATTTAACGTCGGTCTCTGTTCCGCAATCTAGTGCCAATCACCGACGGACATCGATTGCCATCCATTGACGGTAATCGAATGTGCAGGAAGGCAGCAACAGCTTTACTTCCCTTCCGAGGGAAGACGTGACCAGAGATTTTTATGCCTCAGAAAAATCCCACCGACCTCGGCTGGGATTGAACCCAGACCCATTGGGGTGAGAAAGCAGTCACGCTTACCACTACACCACCGGCGCCGGCAATTTTTCCATGCGTTCACTCAAAAAATTCCTCACGTCTGATCGAAGTGTTTAAACACTTGATTTTTTAAATGCACAATCACATTTATTTTAAGTGTATTTCACCTTGGTTCAATGTGTTGTACACGTTAGTCCCTAGTGTTTCAAACTTAGACATGTTGAAAATCTTTTACTATCTATTCAAGTGTATTGCACACACTGTTCAAAAGAGATCGATTTGAAGTGTTTTGCATTGTGAATTGCTGGCTCAGAAAGGTAAACATCGAAAAAAAGAGTTGTGTCTTCATCCTGTCAACCAGCCTTATATATGAAATCAACCGTGACGCAGTGATACCACAAACGAAGTGACAGACGACTAACTGGCGAAGAAATCAATTTAAATAATGTGGTTCACTGTAATAGAATTTTCTTGGAAGCTTGTGCCATCATCCACCAGATGGATTAGTTTTTTTGTTTTGATTTAAACAAAGTTGATTTTGTGTACAATGATTCTTTGACAGTGTGCAAAGAGTGCGTATCATTTTGTCATTTTTTTATGCATTTCAGTTTTGAGTAGAGTGAAAGTAATAGAACCAAAACATTCTAGTACATTTGGTGAAAATGCTAGTTCAATCTAGTAGTAGTGTTGCCATGTGGTACACTGAAAAATTGCAATAGCAGGTTAGTCACCAAAGTTTTCGAGCCGCTCCGTCTGTCACTTTGTTTGTGGTGATACCGAACGTAGACAACGGCAGCAGCACACCCCAACAGTCCAGGATCGAATTCCAAATCAGATGCATTAAAAAAGACGTGTGTAAGCTCTGCCTTCTGGTTGCTTTGTTTATATATTTGTCGATTCATTTTAGAGTCGGGGGGGGGAGAGGTAGCTCATCGATTCTTCCGGTTCGCCTCCTAGCATCGCACAGTATTCCAGATCTGTAAAAACCCGGTCAAAAGTGATTATCTCACGAACGATGCATTTTAGACATGTGGTGTCTTCAGAAAAGTTTCTGGATATAAAAAGCCCCTTCTTATGACATTGACAGATCAATGATTAATCCCCCTAGAAGTGAGATCGAAAATTTATTTTTGTCAAAGTTTCATATTTTGGATTGGTGTCTTCGGCAAAGTTTTAGAAAATATCATAACAAGAAACTTTGCTGAAGACACTAGGTGTCCATTTCTTTACCCCATTGAAATATGGAACGTTTTTTATAGAAACCCCCTTAATTTAAGTTTTTGCTCTATAACAATCTTCATTTAACTGCTACTGGTTTGAAATGTTCTACAAAATTTTTCAAAACATCAAAACACACAAAATTTTTGAACATTATAGGATACTAAATTGCATAATAGGTCAGTTATTATTGATTTTTCCGAAAAAATAATAATTTTTGGCCACTTAATTATGATTTACTACCATTCTCCACGAAATCCCACGATGAAATCAATTGCAAAATAATCGTTTAGGTGTGTTTTTATTAAAACATTCGACATTTCATGCAGAAACATGCAGAAACATGAGTTAGAGGTAACATAATGCGTAATATGCGATGTTTTCAATGGGAAACACCTTAATATTGAGTTTTTCGTACATATAATATTCTTTGAACCTCTACTGCTTCAAATTAGGGCCACATATTTTCAAAATATTCCACCGTACTGTATTCTCAAATAGAAGTAATTCTTTATTTTTATTGAAAAATATATGTTTTTGCAGTTTGATGGCGATTTGCTGCCGCAAAACAAAATTAAGCTTTCTTTATTTTTTCAAAGCCTAACTTCTTTTTCAGTATTGCTAATACTTTATTGTTAGCTTGGCAAAATCATGGTTTGGTAAACGTACATATTAAGTAACAGATATTAATATTATATAAAAACTTGGCTAATTTCAAACAGTCTTCATTCATGCATTATAATTTCAACAAATTTTGCACAGCATCAGGTAATGTTTGGGATAACTTGGATTTCATTGGTCTGGTCATTGACAAAAGTATATCGCCTGTAATAAACCAAGAGATATGTTATTTCTTATTTTTCCTGTTTTTAAAAGAATTTTCTTACCCGTTAAAATTAATCTTTGCAACAGATCCGTCATTGTGGCTTGGCGAGAGGTCTTTCGCGTCCGATGCTCTCGAAATGACCTTACATTTTTATTCCGAGCTTCTAACGCTTCTTCCGAGTAAAGACCCATGGGAAGCTCCATCGACTCCATTACATCAGCACCATGAATTAGTATAAAGTGCACTGATGATGGCATGTAGTACCAAGGATACTTTTTCTCAAATAAACGGGCTGTCTCCAGTGCGAATATTCTGAACTTCTCGGTATCAATTTCGCGACCACAGGCTAGAGTAGTTAAAATCACCGAGAATCGCTCCATAACTTCTCTGTCGAACCCAGTGATATCTGCCACAATGGAAATATTATCAAAAAATTTGCGAGCCGTATTGCCATCATTGGTAGTTCCGCTTCCTGGCTTGACAACATCGACGAGCAATCCCAGTTCTATTGGTATTGGTAGTTAGTATTAATAATCAAAACATACCACAAAATGATGAAATTATGCTTCGAACATGTTGAATGATGAGATCCGTTGGATTTGTTGCATTCAATGAACAAACGCAATTCAACACATAAGAAGTGACGTGGTTTTTCTGCTCATCTCTACTAAAAGCTGATTTCTCACGGATAATTTCTAGCAGCTTCCGTCGCGTTGAAGAAAATGGCTTCATTCTATGAAAAACGTAATTAATTCACTATTCAAATGATAAGAAGGGATAAACAAACCTGCTAAATTTCGGCTTCAAGCACACGATTTGGATACTGGAATTTTAATCTCTCGAAAAACACGTGCGGACTCACAACCATGTGATTTTGAAAGAATTACTTGTCTATTTGAGAATCTAGTACGGTGGAATATTTTGAAAATATGTGTTAATTGGTGTTTTGAACAAGTATGTGCCCTACTTTGAAGCATTAGAGGTTCAAAGAATATTATATGTACGAAAAACTCAATATTAAGGTGTTTTCCATAGAAAACATCGCATATTATGCATTATGTTACCTCTAACTCATGTTTCTGCATGTTTCTGCATGAAATGTCGAATGTTTTGATAAAAACACACCTAAACGATTATTTTGCAATTGATTTCATCGTGGGATTTCGTGGAGAATGGTAGTAAATCATAATTAAGTGGCCAAAAATTATTATTTTTTCGGAAAAATCAATAATAACTGACCTATTATGCAATTTAGTATCCTATAATGTTCAGAAATTTTGTGTGTTTTGATATTTTAAAAAATTTTGTAGAACATTTTAAGCCTGTAGCAGTTGAATGAACATTGTTATAGAGCAAAAACTTAAATTAAGGGGGTTTCTATAAAAAACGTTCCATATTTCAATAGGGTAAAGAAATGGACACCTAGTGCCTTCAGCAAAGTTTCTTGTTATGATATTTTCTAAAACTTTGCCGAAGACACCAATCCAAAATATGAAACTTTGACAAAAATAAATTTTCGATCTCACTTCTAGGGGGATTAATCATTGATCTGTAAATGTCATAAGAAGGAACTTTTCATATCCAGAAACTTTTCTGAAGACACTACATGTCTAAAATGCATCGTTCGTGAGATAATCACTTTTGACCGGGTTTTTACAGATCTGGACCACTGTGCATCGTGCTATAAGGTACCAAGCGATAACCAGGGTAGTTGATCGATAGCTCGATGACGTCATTTCGTTGGCGTCTGCAATGGGAAATTCTCATAACAGGCCTTGACGATGGGACGTTGTCGAGCTGTTGAATAGCAACTATCGTGGTAACTCACCGATTACCTGTCGATCTGCCAAATTTGGAAAGACGTCTGCATTGAATTGTCTCATATAATAAAATTCCGCCCACTATATCTCAAGAAATAACGAGTAGCTGAGTGGAATGGAGATAAGTTAAGCATTGGGTACAGGACCAAGTCTCCCCTGGGTGGTGCCAAAAGAAGAGCGCAATAGAATCATCAAGTTGCCATAAGGCACGGAATGAGACTATTGCATGGCTGGGTAGTCAAAGTCTTCCATTCGTTAGTCATTTCAGGTGGATTAGAACAGGTTTAGGTTTAGGGTGGGCGTTGGCCAGATTTGGATTTTTCAGATGTAATCCTGGATAGGACCCTGTCATTGAACGTCGCGTGAAAGTGGAACTTAATGAAGGCCTAAGTACTTTTTCGTAGTTTTTAGTTTTCGGATTTGAAAGATCGTCGGTTACAGTGGCCTGCTTACTGAGCAGAAAAACGCGGTCCCAGTTCCTTACATATCAAAGAGATTTATGGTAAAATTGCTTGTGTATCGTGTATTTTGCGAAACTCGTTGTTGTCGTTGGTTCCGGGTTTGAATGGATACAAAAATTTGAGCAACGGTATCATGTGATATGAAGGGCTCGGTGGCCTTAGAGCAACCGTTTTTGCTTACTGAGCATAACATCATGAGTCTAATCTCAGGCCCATCCACATTCAAGATTCGTCAATCGTGTTATTTGTTAATATGACTACATGGTTATAACAGCAACTCGGTGATTAAAAAGGTACTCGTCTGCTTAGGGGCAAACGTTTTTGCTTACTTAGCAGAAGACCGTGGGTTTAGTCCCAAGCTCCTTCGCGTTATATGATCGTTAGGAAATCAATTCAGCTTATCGTTTACCAAAACGAACCCTGCTGCAAACCCAACCCTCTTATCCAACATCCCAGTGATTCCTCGTGGAAGTGCAGAGGTGTTCTCGGCTTCCATCAAAGCGAGTGTCATGTCAACACAATCCTTCCCATTCCTTTCTTGACCTGTGTTCGGGCGCGGCCGGCGCTGGTATTGCCTAATTTAAGATCACCAGTTTTTACACATTGAGGATCATTGCTAGTCCCAAGCATCGTCTATTGGTTCTCTGTGTAATTACAGCTGATCTGGCAGTAACAGAGTAGCAACCGTGGGCGGTCAATCAAGCTCAAGCTCAAGCTCGATTCATTTTAGAGTCGGTAAAGTAGAAGTCGATAAAGTAGAATATTGTAGAACATTGAACCACAAACGAAGTGACAGACGACTAACTGGTGAAGAAATCAATTAAAATAATATGGTTCGCTGTAAAAGGATTTTTATTAGAAGCTTGTGCCATCAGCCACCAGATGGGTTAGTATTTTTGTTATGATTTGAACAAAGTTGATTTTGTGTGCAATGATCTTTGACAGTGTGCAAAGAGTGTATCATTTTGCCATTTTTTTATACATATCAGTTTTGAGTAGATTGAAAGAGATAGAACCAAAACATTCTAGTACATTTGGTGACAATGCTAGTAAAATCCAGTAGGAGTGTTGCCATATTGTACACTGAACAATTGCAATAGCAGGTTCGTCACCAAAGTTTTCGAGCCGCTCCGTCTGTCACTTCGTTTGTGATTGAACTATGATGTGAAATGCTATTGATATAGACTCTTTTCAAGCACCATCAATGTAGAGTGCGCTAGCCGATTTTGAGAGGAAATGTCATCCAATCCATTTGTTTACATCATAATGACGATTTTCAAAACTCAAAATAATGTACATTTTATAGCACAACTTGCAAATTTCCATCGGGAGTGGTCTTAGTTTTCGTTTATCTACATATCTGAACTGATTTGAAGCTGAAATAACCACACATTAAAAATTCGGAAGATCATAACCGCTGAAACAATTTTATAAATCTTAATGTTTCTCATCAAAAATATATGAAAGCACCAGCCGAATCAAAGCAAACCCGATTCAGAAAAGCAAAATATTCCTCGTGGATGATAATTTTTAAGCAACTGCGGTGAATAAATTAATCAGGAAAGGTGAAAATATTTTCCTCTTCCTATACGCCTTTTTAATGCACCACCAAAGTAGAGTGCGCCACGTGAGTTCAAGAAGAAACGTCAACCAAACCGTTTTTTTTACATCAGAATAAGTATTTTCCCCAACGCAAATAACAGCATTTTTCATTCAAAATCTTGCCAATTTCCATCGGTAATTGTCTTATTGTACGATTTTCCACAAATCTGAACTGATTTGCACCTTAACTATTCACACACAAGAAATCCGGAAGATCATAACCACTAAGGCACTTTTCTAATTTTCCATTTTTCTCAACAAAAATATTCCTGAACACCAGTAGGATATTTTCAAAAACGTTACAGAATTAAATTTTTCAACTGTAGATTAAGTTTTGCAGCATCTCAGATGAATCAATTTACCAGGAAAAGTAAAAAGTGTTCCGCTTCCTATGTCTCAAGGCAAACATTTATGCTCACAACACTCTTTTTGACGTTCTCCAGAGGTTGAATCGATCGTTTAGTTTCTATTGGCAAATCAAAGTTGGCACTCGTGGAGAATAGAAGAACTATGAAAGTGATGATGGTTTCAAAATTTTCCACGGGGAAGTATACAAATGCAATCTTAAAATGGTTTTATTTTGCAAATGAAGCATTTTATTTAATTCTGGTTGCTGCTACAGTTGTAGAAAAGCTGAAATCTATGTCTACACCTAAAAATCTGAAAAGAAATTATTTTTTCTATATTATGTGTCTATTAAATAGTCCTTAAATTTTCTACTAGCGTAACATTAACCAGATTTAAATAAAATGCTCCATTTGCAAAATAAAGGCATTTTAAGATTGAACTCGTATACCTCACCGTGTAAAATTTTGAAACCATCATCACTTTCATAGTTCATCTATTCTCCACGAGTGCCAACTTTGATTTGCCAATTAAAAAGGCCTATGCTTCACGGTGAAAATTTCCACCCTCATCACTCTTTTGAGGGTTACCCTATTCACCGCCAGAGGCTGAAACAATCGTTTAGTTTCTATTCGATTCGCCTATCACCATGTGAGGCACATAGAATCCAAGTGTGTCCCAATAGGCGAATCCAATAGAAACTAAGCGATTGATTCAGCCTCTGGCGGTGAATAGAGGAACCCTAAAAAGAGTGATGAGGGTGGACATTTTTACCGTAAAGCATAGGAAGAGGAACATATTTTCATCTTTTCTGATTGATTTATCCACCGCAGGTGCTTGAAATCATCATCCACGTGGAATATTTTGTTTTCTGTATCGGGTTTGTAGTGATCCGGCTGGTGCTTCCATATATTTTTGATGAGAAAAATTAAGATTTATTAAATTGTCCCAGCTGTTATGATCTTCCGGATTTTTAATGTGTGGTTATTTCAGCTGGAAATCAGTTCAGCCCTGTAGATAATACAAAAATACGACCACTCCTGATGGAAATTTGCAAGTTGTGCAATACAATGTACATTGTTTTGAGTTTTGAAAATCATCAATATGATGTAAACAAATGAATTGGAGGACATTTCCTTTCAAAATCGGCTAGCGCACTCTACATTGATGGTGCACGAAAAGAGCCTATTCAAATCAATAGTGTTCAGGCATGGTTCATAGCATAATATTCACACATGCAATGGATGTGTTTCACAATAAGTGCAAAATTAAGTGGGAGACACATTATGATGACTTATGGCATTTTTTGAGTGATGTGAGACGAGTGGTCACAACACAGGCCTGGTAATCTCAACGTCCATGAGTTGGTTAAAGTCAGCTCCGTTTTATTATTTGTTTGCCAACATTATTTTTCCTAAGTCAAATCAATTAAATTCATAAAGATTTATTGTGGCTAAAATTCAAAAGTGGTTCTTGTGGAATGCTTACGTTCTTTTGCCTCAGTGTACGATTAGGGTAATAACACAATGATGCGCTATACAGCGCACTACTTCCGACACTATGTTGAACGTACATAACGAAAGCAAAATCAATATGTGTTCTTGTCTCTCTTGAGTTGTGTAATGGATTTTTAGCGCTCATTACTGGAAAGTGTCACTTTTCGACATTGTTTTGAATAACATAATGGCCTACAAATGGTGAGTCGACAAACTGGAAGGAGCGTTGTCCCAACAGCTCTGGTCCTCACAAGTTCCTACCTCACGCTTCCACGGGTCAGCCGATGACAAAGACCGCCAGCAAAAGATGCTGGTAGCGTAGCCTGGGCAATGTCACCACGATAAAAACATGGATCCGGATCGTGGTGATAGCAAAGTGAGGAGGTGCGACCCTCGAGCGTCTGTTCACCATGGAGGTGCGGCTCAAACAGCGTCTGTCTCGGAGCGAGCGGCTGAATAAGAAATGCTGTATCACGTCAGCTACACCTAAGGTGGCAGCCCCACCAACATGATGTAGGTATCGCGACCCCGGTAAGGTAGCATACTGAAACCCCCAACATTACTCAGAAAAACGAAGAAAAAGAAAACAACGAACGGAATTTTCGGCAACCGACCCGGCAACGAAATAAGGACAATGAATGGAAACTCGGTACTTGGAATGTCAGAACCTTAAATGAACCTGGACGAGCGGGCCTTTTGGCTCGTGAACTGCAAAAAGTGAATGTGAGCGTAGCTGCTATTCAGGAAGTACGGTGGCCTAGATCCGGAGAACGAGAATTCCGGGCGGTGGATCCCATCGCCAACACTTCCTTCAAGTATCATATCTATCACAGCGGTGGCGATAGGGCAGAACATGGAGTAGGGTTCATAGTGATCGGGAAGCAGATGAAGCGTGTTATGCGGTGTAGACCGGTAAGCGACCGCATCTGTGTATTAAGGATTCGGGCAAATTCTTCAACTACAGCCTGATCAACATCTATGCGCCAACCAACGATAAATCCGATGACGTGAAGGACGCGTTTTATGACAGTCTCGATAAAACTTATCATGAGTGCCCAAAACACGACGTGAAGATTGTAATCGGAGATGCAAATGCGCAGGTCGGGAGGGAAGATTTCTTTCGTCCAATCATTGGTACAGAGAGCCTACATACAGTAACCAATGATAACGGCCTGAAACTGATAAACTTCGCCGCTGCTAGAGGTATGGCCATCAGTAGCACCTACTTTGCACGCAAGAATATCCGAAAGCACACCTGGAGACACCCAAATGGCGAAACTTGCACCCAGATCGATCACATGTTGGTGGATGGCCGGCACTTCTCAGATGTCATTGATGTAAGGACTTTTAGGGGGCCTAACATTGACTCAGATCATTATCTTGTTGTCTGCAAAATTCGGGCGCGTCTATCGACCGTTACGAATTCAACGAACCGGAGATCGATGCGTTTCAATATCCATCGCTTGTCAGTAGAAGGTGTTGCTGCAGAGTACCGCCAGAAGCTTGATGAGCGGATTAGCTAAATCAACGTGAACGAGGACCTCAACAATCTGTGGAACACAATCCACGGAGCGGTGAACACAACAGCACAAGAAGTGATAGGTACAGCTCAAAGACGACCACGTAATGGCTGGTTTGATGAGGAGTGCCAGAGGTTGACGGATGAGAAGAACGTTGCCAGAAGCCGGATGTTAGTGTCTGGTACCCGGCTGAACAGAGAGCGGTACAAGGTAGCAAGGGCAGCTGAGAAACGAACCCACCGCAGAAAGAAAAGGCAGTACGAAGAACGCGTGATTGCTGAGGCGCAAAAAAGTATGGAACAGAACGTTATGCGAAGGTTCTACGCGACTGTCTATGGTGTGCGGAGTAAAACAGCGCCATCTCCCGCCATGTGCAATGACCTTGAGGGGAATTTGCTGACAGATAAAACAATGGTGGCTGCCAGGTGGAAAGAACATTTTGAGACATTGTTGAATGGAGAGAGTGAGGGAGTATCGAGGAACAGAGTAAACATCGCAGACGACGATCAAGCTGTGGAGCCTCCAACGCTAGACGAGGTTAAAAAGGCAATACGTGAGCTGAAAAACAATAAGGCTGCTGGGAAGGACGAGCTCCCGGCCGAACTTTTCAAACACGGAAGTGAGCAGCTGCATCAAGCAATCCACCGTATTCTAACGAAGATATGGGAGGACGAAGAACTGCCTGCTAGCTGGTTGGATGGCCTCATTTGCCCATTCTTCAAAAAAGGGCACAGACTCGAGTGCGCCAATTATCGAGGAATAACTCTTCTGAATTCGGCGTACAAAATACTGTCACGCGTTCTGTTTAACAGATTGAGACCGCTTGAGGAGTCCTTCGTCGGTGAATACCAGGCTGGTTTTCGTGAGGGCCGATCAACGACGGATCAAATGTTTACCCTGCGTCAAATCCTTGATAAATTCCGGGAGTACAACTTGCAGACTCACCATCTGTTTATTGATTTCAAAGCAGCATACGATTCAGTGAAGAGAAATGAGCTTTGGCAGATTATGCTAGAACATGGTTTTCCGGCGAAACTAATTAGACTGATTCGCGCAACGCTAGATGGATCGAAATCAAGTGTAAGGGTTGCAGATGAGATTTCGACCTCGTTCGTGACCTTAGATGGATTGAAGCAGGGTGATGCACTTTCAAACTTACTGTTCAACATTGCTCTTGAAGGAGCGATTAGGAGAGCTGGTGTGCAGAGGAACGGTACCATCATCACACGATCGTACATGCTCCTTGCCTTTGCGGACGACATCGATATCATCGGAATTGACCGTAGAGCAGTGGAAGAGGCGTTTGTGCCTTTTAAGAGGGAGACGGCGAGGATTGGGCTCACGATAAGTTCTACCAAAACAAAGTACATGGTAGCCGGTAGATAGCGTGGGAGCAATAGTGGTGTTGGTAGTGTAGTGTTGTTAGATGGTGAACAATTTGAGGTAGTGGAAGAATGTGTGTATCTTGGAACACTAGTGACATGCGATAATGATGTTACCCGCGAGGTGAAGAGACGTATTGCAGCTGCAAACAGGGCCTTTTACGGATTACGTAGCCAGCTGAAGTCCCGTAGCCTGCAAACGAAAACGAAATTCGCTCTGTATAAGACGCTGATACTTCCGGTAGCCCTCTACGGCCACGAATCGTGGACGTTAAAAGAGTCTGACCGGAGAGCATTTGGTGTCTTCGAGCGTAAGGTGCTGCGAACAATACTCGGCGGTAAACAGGAGAATGGCATCTGGCGGCGTCGCATGAATCACGAGTTGTACCAAGTGTATAACGGTACGGATATAGTGAAGCTTATAAAACACGGCAGACTACGGTGGGCTGGGCATGTAGTGCGGATGCTGGAAGAACGACAAACAAATATTATATTCAGCAGAGAACCCGGTAGAGGTCGTCGACTCCGGGGTAGACCTCGGACACGTTGGCTATTTGCAGTTGAGGAGGACATCAGGTCGCTAAACGTTCATGGCGACTGGAAGCGATTGGCTCAGGACCGAGTCCAATGGAGAAGAGTACTTCGTTCGGCGTTGAATCAACCTGGCGATTCGTAGCCCATCAAGTATCAAGTATCAATGGCCTACTTTTCATAACTAAAATAACAGTGTCAAATAGTACTACTTTTCAGCATACAGTGCCACGATGTGATATTGTCCACACCCAACTGTAAAAAGTTTTGCTTGTCGACACTCTGTTAGGTGCAAAAAATTGTTTATGCAAATTGTTGCAAAATTCGATTTTTTTTTCAATACTCGTCGTTATTATTTTAATTAAACTACAATTCGTGTTGAAAAAATATTCTTTTTGCAACTTGTTGCATAAATAGGGCAGAGAACTACTTCGGCCTAATCGCCCATTTTGGGCCTATTGAGCAGAAAACTTCAAATAAATCCATGATTTCAGAGTTTACAAGTCAATTATGCGTTTGGTACGATACTTTAGTTAATAAGCTACCGAACGAAGTCAATGAGAACGCGTGATATGAAGGTTTGCACCCATTATCACCAAAAACAAAAGAAGCGCTTCGACCGAATCAATTTTTAACTTCATCCGATAGGCCGAAGTGAATTCATTGACGTTTCAATGGCGTTTCAATGCGTTAGGCCGAAGTCAAGAAGCAGTATTAGACTTTTGACAATATCTCAACGATTGGTTTCTCTTTATCAAATCTTACGGTACGTACGGAAATGTAAATAATTTTGGAAGCCATCAGTAATAATAACATTCCGTTTGGTGCTAAACTGCGATAGATTGAGAAAGACTAAGATCGTCAATCAAACTCCAAATTCGAAGCATTCAGAAAGTGAAACCATAAAAAACAGTTGCAATAATTAATGGTTGTTATGGTTCATAAAAGCATACAATTGTGCGCACGGTGCGTGTCCTCTGTATGTATATGTACCCGATTGCATAAAACAGAAGAAGAATAACGAAAAAAAAAAACTGTCCCCTTGTGCTGATCCTAGGATTCGGCTATTCCTTGTCTCCCTTCTGTGCAAACAACGCAACTGACTTCCTACCTAGCGTGCGTTGTTTCGCTTGTTCGCACTTTTTAGGGTTATTTCTGCCTTTTCCGAATCGCGGATTTATGGCCAAAATGGAAATATCGGTTTCCAATAGCTGTGTTTTAATGATAAAAGGGTGCACTGTACGAAAGGATGGTTTCATTTGCCACCACCGGAAACAACCGAATCGACACTAAATTTTCGACGGTGCCAGGCTGTTGACTCGTGCCACAGTTGCCGTCTCCGGTTTAAAATTCCTTGCAAGTTCCTCCGGCACAAAGGCAAATCACGTGTCTTTCGCTTTCATTTAGCACCGAAGTTGAGAGGGGTTCAAGACGGTCTCTTTCTGGAAGGGGATTCTGATGGGTGCTGCGTTCGGAGCAAATAATAACAATCGATACCTCTAGATAGGGATTAGATTTGATACTTGTATTTAATGTCTGTTTTCCGTGGAAAAGGGGTTTTTTTTGCTACATATCGGAAAATTAAAACCTACTGGCTAGTTGTTCAGTTTATTTTGCTTCTTTTTTTCTGTGTGTGTATAGCGTAAGAAGGTGCTTGTTTGTGTGTACTTTTCGTCGTTAAAATAAAACTAGATTAAAACGTCGTTGATTCCGAACGTAAATAATTTAGAGAAAAAAAATGTATATTGATCCTGTATGATCGTCTCTACCACCTAATGGCACTTGATAGCTAAATAAAAAAATGCTACATTACTAACAGTTTAAATTGTGTGTGTATAAGTTCTTTAACAATGTTCTCCTCGATGTTTTGTTTCCTTGAACAGCCTGAATTATTTGTTTTTGTTTTCTTATTCCCTCGACTGTGCGAGAAAGGCACATCATCTTGCACACTTAAATTTGTCCATTTCAAAATTTTAACATTATAGAAAGAGCTGCTTTGCAACCTACTATAAATTTACAAACTCTACGTATTAAAGTTGTGTTTCCTTGCGTTTGATGTATAAAGACGACGGGTTAAAATTTTGCTTAAAAAGGCCTAAGAACAATCATTATTGTGTATAGTAAGAAGTCAGCTGTGCTGTCCAAAAAAAGGCTCCACTGCCCGGCTCGGTTGATGAAGTACGAGTTGCTCCTTAAGGTGGCCTGATTATTGACCTGCAATCTGTAGGTGAGAAAATGGAAAATTGTTAGTGATAGACGCGAAACAGATTATTGTCCACACCCAACTGTAAAATGTAAGATTTTAGGATTAAGGATAAATGCTTCGTATGTGGAGGTGGAGGGGCACCGGATGAATTCCTGCCCCAAGAGGAAGTTAACAATCGAATGTGGAAAAAAAACAGGATGAAGAAAAACAGGACGATAAAGGCACCGGTTCGTACGCTGGTGTAGGGGCTAGAGGTGCATCGTCGGACAGCTTCAGTCAGGAAACATACGCGGTTAGAAAAAAGTACCCAAAATTGAGTTCTTTTCACTCATCTCGGCACTATAGTGCAGGAACCCAAAAGTAGGTAAAGCGGGTCAAAGTAATTTTCATTTACTTATGTGCAGTTCGTATGGAATTTTCCACTGGCTTTTTAACCAAAAGTAAGTTAGTTGCACCCAACAGTAGGTAAATATGATTATACTCAACGTTGGGTTTCCACACTTTACCACCCCTGTTGGGTGGTTTTGCTCCTCCGATTTTGACAACATTAGAAGGAGAAAAGGAGACAAACTAGTCAAAAGTAGGTAAAAGTGAACTTTCCGTTGGGTACTTTTTTCTTACCGTGTAGGAAGGAATAGAGGTGCTACATGAAGAGATGGTGAAAATAGACGTAGCGACCCCGGTGACCGAAAACGAAACCGAACCGAGGGGGACGAAAGGGAGATTTATATACCTTTTAGTTTGATGAATTAATTTATCTCCATGCAAATTTATTTTATCCGAAATAATCGCGTTTAAATCTTCAAAATGAATAACATCGTCTTTTTATAGATCACATCTGTAATAGATCGGTTCACATCTCTATCTATCACATGACAGACTAACAACACTCTGCTGCTCTTTCATAATGGTCAATGCCGCAAACGTAAACAATGATTTCTTCCACGAATTTCTCGAAGATGAAAACTCGCTCAACTAAAACATCACAATGATTGACGCATACGGTAGAGGCAGAGTCCCCATATCCGATAGAATTAGTGGCTTGCATGGATAGACTTTGAATTAGGGAAATTTAAGAAAGAAGCCATTGTTTACGTTTACATCATTGGCCCGTATGAACGCTCAGTGTAGAGATGTTTGTAGTAGATAGAGTTAGTGTTGAATAAATAATGAGTAGAATCAAGTGAGCGTGAAGCGTGATGAGCATGTAAACAGAATCTCATTGGTTAGAGAATTTTGATAGGTTAGCAGGTATACATATGAAGTACCTAAGCTCGTTGAAGTAATTCTTGTAACGAATTTTGGAGGTGACGGACCACCAGCAGCAGCAGAAACAGCAGCAACAGAAACAGCAGCAGCAGCAGCAATAGAAGCAGCCGCACCCGAAGGAGCTGCATCGCTAATTCGTGTTGCCGTGGCCGAGGCTGGAAACCTCGGTCCGGTCACGACAATTTTGAGGTGGATTTCGTCAGAGTTGACATTCCTGTGCTTCGAGTTTACCAATCGCAACCTGAATAATGGGTTCTGTCCAAATAGGAGCAACCGACGTCTGACCGAGCAGCACCAGGGTTGTTTGGATACTTGCATGGCTGAGAATCATGAAATAATGGATCAATGAAAATGCTGAGGTTTTGACAGAACTATGCTCTGGCTACCACAGTATTTTGCATTTGACCGTCCATATACAGTAGCGCCAAAAGCATGCTGTGGTGGGTTTAAAACTTGACCATCTAAATTGATCAATTGAGCATCCTCCGGGTGGGAGGCTGAGGTGGTTGTAAGACCTTTGATAAGCCCAAAGGAGTTTTGGTTGACGGCTGGATTTCGGGAGTACTCGGTGAGGGGTTGTCTCGATCTTGCGAGGGGTTTTTTTTTTCCTTGATTTGTTTCCCGTCAATCTTGTTTTCCGTGCTGAACACCAATGCTACCGACGCCAGGGAGACAACTCCCACACCTGGACCTACCTATCGACCCATCAACTCATGAACCGGGGACCAACGGCTTTACTTCCCTTCCGAAGGAAGGCGTGATCAGAGATGTTATGCCTCAGAACATCCCGACGGCGCCGACTGGGATTGAACCCAGGCCTGCTGGGGTGAGAGGCAATCACGCTTACCACTACACCATCGGCGCCGCTAACTTGCGAGGGGTTGTCTCGATCTTGCGAGGGAGGTTGTTGGTTGGGAGCGGTATAGGCGGAGTGCCGAAGTTAAGCTTCTTTTTCTGCTGCTGTTGGGTTGCGAACCGGGGAGTGGTTAGGTGATTTGCGAGGCGTTGTCGCTGATATTTAGGTAGATAAGCGCGATCGAAATCTATGCGTCAGAGAATGGGACGGAGGTCATAGGCCAGAGACAGAGGACGGAGGGGATGAGTATTCAAGTCGGATATCCTTTGGAGTGCAGATTGTCTAACTTGACCCCGGGATTTGATGCTAGTCCTGTCCTCGATGTGTTCCTTCAGACGTTGGAATTCAATTTAGAGAACGGATCGAATGCTCTCGCACCGTGCCGTGTGTTGAATTGAGCGTTCTGCTTCTTATTTTCCAAGGTTAGGTTCTAAACACAGGGCTTCAATAGGTCCAGTATTGTTCGTATTGATCTTCCTAAATATAGTGTGTCTTTCCATCTGGAGTGCTTCTATCTGGGGTTGACCGAAAGTCTGAAGATGGTGGAATGTTACCATGGTTACCCCTTCTTCGGTTAGTTTCTTCCGACCTGTCTCAAGGGTGTCGACAAAACGTTCAGCTTGTCCATTCGATTGTGGGTGGTAAGGTCGTCAGATGTTGGATACCGTTTTCTTCACAATATTGCTTGAATTGATCAACGGAAAATTGGGACCGTTGTCCGAAACAAGAGCGAAGGTTTCTTACATAATTTCCAATGTCGCTGTAGTAGTTGTACCAAAGAAGAATACTAAGATGAAACAGTCGGATGAAAAAATCTTTCTATTTTGATGTCCTCTTTCGCAGTCCCTTTCATCCAATGAATACCCCCCGTATGCAAGGTGTTTTTGTGGTTGCACTGCCCCCTCGCGAAGACTTCAAATCAAGAAGACTGGCAACTTTGCCAGATCTAAGCGACAGATGCAGTAGTGCTGCGCTTGAGTGAAGGTGGAAGCATCGCATAGAAAAATGAGCAAATACACAAACCTTTCTTCTGAGGATGTAATCTTTACTATCAAATTCGTTCGAAGCATTTGCCTTTGAGCGGCAGATGACGCGATTTTACCTGTCTCATAGCGTTTGTATGAGAAAATGGAAGAGTTGCCAGTCTTCTTGATATGTTGTCTTCGCCCCTCGGTAGAGTTGACGTTCAGCGCTTTTTTATATGAAAAACAATCATAATCAGTGATGTCCCATTTTTGAATTACTCGATTAACAACTAATCGATTATTTCTGGATCAACAAAAGAAAAGGGCCCATCAGCATTTGTAAACAAACCGTTCCAAAGCCCTTTACTCACAAAGCAAAAGCCACTCACGCAAACCAACAGCATCATCGGATAGGGGAAACTTCTATCTACACGATGATGGTGTTGGTTTGTGTGGGCGGCCTTCGATTTGTGAGGAATGGGCTATGGAACGGTTTGTTTACAAATAGTGATGGGTCCTTTTCTATTGTTGATCCAGATTTTTTGTTCGCTGTGCTGTCATTTTCCATCAATAATGGCGGTAAGCTCCAATCGGTATTATCCTCGGATTAAATCCCGGTCAAGAATGTCCGGCTGCTTTGATGTCGACATCAGAGTTATTAAACACGATGCTATGCAAACAATTCGCAGATCATCCAAACAGGGACGGTATTAAAAGTTAATCCGAGTTGGAGCTTACCGCCATAAGAGTGCAGAACATGTTTGAAACGATTGGTGATGCTCCTCTGGAGAAGTTCTAGATAGAGCTGGAATTAGGGTGTAACAGCTTTTGTAAACAATGACTTTTTGCGACGATTTCTAAAAAGTCAAGGCTCGCCCACGCAAATCAACATCACCATCGGATAGGGTAAGACTTCCGCTATCCGATGGTTACGTTGGTTTGCGTGGACTTGTCTTGAATTTCTAGAAATCATCGACAGAAGTCATTGTTTACAAAAGCTGTTTTGCCCTAATTCCAGCTCTATCTAGAGTTAATGCTTACTTGACATGTTAAAACCGGTTAAACATCGTTAATAGATTAATCGATTATTCGAATAAAAATCGGACATCACTAGATGAAAATGAAACGTCATTTCAAATATAAGGGTCGTTCAGAAATAATGAGACAATTTGAAAGGGACCGAGGCTAATCACAAATCAAGAACAACATGTGAAAAGGGCATACAAGCTTTTTGTAAACAAACCTTTTTATGCCCTTTTCTCGCCACCCATATGACACCAACGTAAACCATCATCATCACCGGGTAGGGGAAACTATACTCTTCCCGATGATGTTGTTGGTTTGCGTAAGTGACCCTCGATTGGCGAGAAAAGGGCCTACAAAGTTTGTTTACAAATAGCTGGTATGCCCTTTTCACATGTGGCTCTTGAAATTACGTCCGCGAGGTAAGTGAAAAAAAAACACGATTGCTGACCGGTTGGTTGTACTGCGAGCCCTGAACATCTCCGGCCTCTTAGAATAGGCGTCGACCACGACGGGGTAGTGATAACCGTATCAACTGGACCTGCGTAATCGATATGGGTCCTCTCCCACGGTTTACGTATTCTTACGAAGCGATTTTGCTGCAGTAGCACAGGAAAGACAGTGGCGCACAAAAATTTCTACGAAATTTCTTGCTTGTGACTTCACACGGTCGATTCCGGGGTGTCGATGGTGGAGCTATCGGATGATGCGCTTGCGGAATTGTTCTGCAACAACAACTCTGTCATCGAACATGATGCAGTCATGGGTGACCTTGAGGCCTCTCGTCGGGAGTAGAACCACGGACAAACCGACATGAAACATAAACTTAACTCTTGATCGAGAATCCATAACGGCGGATTCAAATGTGCAGCGATCCCATCTGTCAAAACCATAGAAATTTGTTATCTAGATAAAAATAATTTGACCGGAATAGATTGGACACGAACCAACCCATACATTTAGTATGTGTGTTCGTGGCTAGGATACACATTTTTCGCGAACACGGCGACAGATGTCAGTTTTGTGCTTTGATCAGAAATTTGATGGTACTTTGTATGGTCATTCATGTCGGATTGTCGGTGGTAGAACTGACGAACAACTGTATCTTGAAGCTCGCTTACAGTGTTTGGCCAGCCGCTAAAAATGTAGTTAATTACCCCTTGAAGGACCGGGTCATCTTGTATTCGATATGAAAGGCAAACTGGAGATAGAGTCGGCAAGAATTGCCTTCACGTCAGATTCAGTTTGGAGAGCAGCAATCAAATATTCTTCGTCCTGTTGGCAATGGTAGCTAATCAAGACAACATGTCACCATGTCAAAAACTAGCCGTTGGGATGAACTGAATGTCAAAATCGTCGCCCAGCACTGAAGACCGTTGACGGGACTTGACAATCGGGTAGCGATTTCGAGCCAATTTGCTGTCAAATCCGAGCCAGTTTCTGATTGGTCGATTTGACAGTAGCAATCGTGGAATAAAAAGGACAGAGGGATCGCATCGTGATTCCGGAATCAATGTTGACGTCAATGGCATTGTTAATTGTTTATATTTGCGAAAGGAATGTTGAAAAATTGAGTGCACTGCGTGTTTTAAGCGATGGATATTGTTGTTGTTTATGGTTGTTTTTATTGAGTTGAGCAAAAATGATGTACAAGCTGCTAAACTGCGGTAGACACTCCGAATAAAATCCAAATTAAAATAGAATGACTATTTTACATTCCTGGCATTCCTTTTTATTGGTCAACTTCGTCAAACACCACGCACAACTTTCCGAAGGGTATTCTTCAAAAACATTAAGAAGAGTGAGAAGCTCGATTGTCAAGTCCCGTCCCGACTGAAGACGATTGGCGGTGTAGACGGGGATCCCGTTTTTGCTGCCGAAAATCTTGACGAGCGGTTTGTGGTCGGTCTACAGCACGACTGTTCTTCCGAATATCGTCTTGAAAAAAGCGGACAACAGCAAATACCAACGCGAGCGCTTCCTTTTCAATTTAACCTTAGTTTTGTTCTGTAGGTTTCAGCGACTTTGAAATGTGAACGATGGCCTTGACGGACCCGTTGGAGAAGCGATGTAAGATTAGGGTGCCCAAGCCGTTCTTGGAGGCGTCTCCAGCAACGATGATTTCCTTCTTGGGGTCGAAATGAGTCAGCAAGAAATCGATGACCAACCCTAATAAAAATACAGTATGCAAAAAAAGTTTATCCACCCCCTACCAATTGTTTTGTTTTTCTGGTGAAAATCAGTTTAATTTTATGCGTGTTCCTCCATGATTTATCAATTTGTGCTTATTTATCACATTGCCATTGAAAATACGGCGTTTATATCTTTTCTAGAGATTTTATGTGATAAATTATGAAAAATTGTAAAAAATTACGCAAAAAAAGTTTATCTACCCCCAAACGGATACTACGATTTAAGTGTGTTTTACAGAGTTTTAGTGTGTATTCTGCTACTTTCTCGAATGTAAATATTATGTCTAGCCGTCATTTAGTGCTCTTGAAGTTTTCGTGCTCAAAATTTCAGTTTCGTGTTCAAAATTGGAAGATATTTGATGCAAAATTTCCAAAAAAGCACAAATTTTAATCAGTATCCGAAATTTGATTATTGAACATCACAAAACTGGCAAAACCTACCGTGATATTGCCGATATTGTCCAGCTTCACAAAGATACGGTCGCTAGAATGGTGCAGATGTACAAAAAGCGTGGTTCTATCTCACCACTTAAGCGATCGGGGCGTCCTTCAAAGACAACTGGCCGAATTGGCAAAGCTATCATGAAGAAGGCAGAGCTGGAACGGGGACTATCAGCTCCAAAAATTGCGAAACAGATTTAAAGCGAGTTTTCCATTCAACTGACATCACAAGCCGTACGAAATCGTCTTCATAAGAAAGGTCTTAGGGGAGAGTAGCTCCTAAGAAGCCATAGTTGTCCGCAAAAAATATCAAAAAAAGATTGAATTGGGCCGAGGACCAAATTTCATGGACCCGTGATAACTGGAATAAGGTGATCTGGTCAGACGAAACGAAAGTAATGCTATTTGGGTCTGATGGTATCAATACCCAAATAGCATAACCATAAGAAAAAGCTTAACGACGTGTTCGGAGTATCATCCAAACGGTCAAGTGATTTCTGGTAGCCAGCATCTTTCTTTACTAGATGGTCGAGTGGCGCTCGGAGAGAGTCAGTAATAATTGATCGTACCAAGCTACGAACGTAGCTGGGATACATTCATCGGCGGTGGCATCTCGGAGATAGCGTTGTGAGTAGTTTTCGAGCAAGTTCGATTGAACCCAGGCCTGCAGAGGTAATCACGCTTATTTATTTATTTATTTATTTATTTATTTATTTTTATTATTTATTTATTTATTTATTTATTTATTTTTATTATTTATTATTTTATTTCAATCAATCAAATCGTAGACTACATATTAACATTAAGACTTCTGTTCTATGACTTCGCAGGGTTCTGAAATATATTTTTAATTCTGTTGAGGGCATATTTAGGTCAATCATTTCACAATGATGATTATAAACAGTCATCATCTGATTTACCGGTCCAAATTTAGCGTAATTGGTCCGATGGCGATCTACTGCGAACAACTGTCGATTGCGTAATTGTCGGGAAGGTGCATACAAATTTAACCTTGACAATAGATCAGCTGAGTCAATGCGTTGCGAAATGATATTGTTTAATAAAGAAATCTTTGCGTAATCCCGACGTTCTTTCAATGTTTGAATGCTGATCAGCAAGCAACGTGCTTCATATGACGGGAGAGGAAAAGCCGTCCAACCTAACTTACGTAATGCATATAATAAAAATTGCTTTTGGATTGACTCTATTCGTTCTTCATGCTTTTTCATATAGGGTGACCAAACAACGCTACAATATTCTAAAATTGACCTCACATAAGCAACGTAAAGTGATTTAATTGTATAAGGATCTTTAAAGTGGAGACCGAAACGTTTTATAAAATTACCACTACCCGAGCAAAGCTGGAGATCAAATTGAAATCACAATTTGCTGTTATGATGTAACTTATTTTGAATACTCCAGTTGATCTCATTTTGGTTGACTTAACGGTTAACACAGCAAAAATGAGAGCAAATTTTTACACTGTTGAATCAAACGGAAAACTAATCTTGCTCTCAATGAAATCAATTTGATTTCTGATTTTGCATTCATTATGTTTAACTAAATACGGGCCTGGCGTAAATCGTAAGCATCCATGCTTCTCACGCTGAAAGACTTGAGCTCAAATCTCACCCCGGGCAAATAACGAATGACCTAAAATGTGTTAAACAATAAGCGTTAGTGCAACGACAGATGAGCTTAAATTAAATTTTAAACAAGACGTTAACAGCAGAACTTCAATTTAAGTTGCTTTCATTTAAAAAGTCTTGACTGCTTAATGAAAGCACAATATGATATCAGACTAATGTCGTGACAATTGAAATCAAAATGAGTTTTCATTATGATAGGAACTGCAAACTTTAATATAGGTTTGCTTTCATTTTGTTAACCGACTTTGCTCGGGTACACCACCGGCTCCGCTATACCTGTAGAGTAGTCACGACAAATGAGTACGGAGACATCGGATTTGCGAACCACAACTATAGGTGCAGAACTTTTTTTTATATCTTTATTAAGGAGACTTTCAGCCCTGGGCTGGTTCGTCTCCGGGTGCAGAACTTGACTGGTGAAATGGTGCCGTTGTCTTGAAGCCTTTGGAGCTCAGCATCAACTTTGGGAAGTGCGGAGTAGGCAACTGATCTCTTAGGATAGTACACAGGACGAGCATCTGGCTTCTGGTAGAGCGTTACCTGTGCCTTTGTGCAGCATCCGAGCGTAGTCTGGAGCACTTCAGGTAGCTTGAGTTGCAAGCTGTGCATGGTCGCGTTAAAACTGTGCTGGATGGTGTTGACTATCAAGTTGAATGGAACCGACCAGATATAGAACTGATAGATTGTTTCTATACCAAGAACGTTGAGATCCGGGTTGGTTGTGACGAAAATGCGGCCTTCTTTTGTCACGTTTTGGATGGTGCTTTCGGCGTTGAACACACCCATGATGGCGATGCTGTCAAATGATTACGGTGACGTCCTTCGTAGAACTGATAACAGGTTTACCCACGGTAATCCAAGTCTGCTTGGAGATAATGGTGGTATCGGAAGCACATTCAATCTGCAATGTTGCTGTTGAGCCGTTGATTTCGATCTTGGCATACTTCCGAATCTACGTTAGGTCGATTCACTTAACCGAGATACCCTTAGATTTGACGATGTCTTTAGGTTTAGATTGTCGACCTTTTCAGATGATGAGTCGTAACCTTCCTTGTGACCCTTTCGCCTGCACTTCGCACAGGTATGGGTCTGGTAGGGACACTCCTTCACGTAGTGCAAATCCCCAGAGAATCAGTAAGGCAACTTCTCCTTCCTACTTGCTGGATGTCGAGGGATTGCATTGACATTTGATCTATTTGAGCAACCCTTCTCGATCATCTGCGTATCCTGCTTGAGATTGATTATGGATGCGATGGTACTCCTTAACCAGGTTTTCGAGCTTCAGCGTTGCACCTTTGGGGAGATGAGCAGGTTCTTCTGCTTCCAGTTTCCCTATCAGCCTGGTTCGGATATCCGCGTCACGTGATGACCGCATATGAACCGGAGCGTCTTGAATTGGTCGCTGGAAAGTTTCTCGGTCTGTAACGCTTCACAGTGCTTGCTGACCGATGCTGCGTAAGACGAAAAATCAACAGCGTCGTTCTTGGTGTACTGAAGACACTGATATTGTGCGTTGAAGAGAGACTTTTGACGTCCGAACAGCTTCTTAAGCTTCTTTACGGTTTCTCAGAACCCAAAATCTCGTGGATGTTTCGGCAAAACGCTGTTCACTGAGCGTTCGTGTAATTGCGTGCCAATTTTCCGTAGAAGTAGCCTGACCTTAACCTTGTCGTCCAAGTGCTTCCCGTCCTCGTATCAAGCGTACTACGAATCAAAAAATAGTCCGCCGTCCGGATCGTAGCGTAACTCGTCGATTCCGGTAGATAGTGAAGGCTGGCGCACAATGTATAAGTTTCCGGGTTTTTTGACAGATAATGCATGGGCTAACTATCAAAAAACCTGAAAACTTATCCATTGTGCGCCGGCCTTGACTCGATAATCTTCTCGCTTCCAGCTTGATTGGCGTTGGTCTGTTAAAGGGCTGCAATCTGATGCTGTTGACGATCAGATCTGTCATCTGTAGAATCGCTCAAGCTTCAGATCGTTATCAGACATTCTTGATTTCGAGGTGGTTAGAGAGGTTTCAATGGTGAAACAGGAACAGCACTTGAAGTTGCTTCCGGACAATAGCAGTAACTTATTAACGAGAGAAAATCGACGAAGAGAATCGATCATCGCGTTCTTTTCTATTAGATACTTTCGTACCCTGGCTACAAATCATAGCCTACACTGAGGCAAATCAACTTAAGAACTGCGATTATGGGTAGTATAAGTCTTTAACCATTTCATTTTCCTAAGCATTGAAAGATGAGTGGACAACACACGAGCCCCGTTATCTCAATTTCCAGGTTCGGGACCAGTCGGCACAGTTTTATTATTTTTGTCAACATTAATTTTCATAAGGAAAATCAATGAAGTTCATATTTCATTTCTTGTGGCTAAAATTCATAAGTGGTTCTTATAGAATGCTTAATTTCTTTTGCCTGAGTGTACCAGGCAACATGATCTTCTGGTGTTACGCCGATGGTACATTTACGATGTCTTCTCCAAAGTAACAATTTAAGTTTTATGAGGGTTTTCTAGTCGATTATATGTACTTGTAGAATGCTTTAACACCTCTATAACACATGCAATGTTACTTGGGCTGGATATTTAGTTAAAAACTTCTGAAGTTTTCAAAAAAATTCCAAGAATTCTTCTTTCAGAAACCTTGGATTTATGTGCGGAATTCATTTGATGCGAATCATACTTAAGCTATTCAAGAAGCTTTCTAAAGGATTGTCCTGGATTTGGTTGGAATTGAAATTAAAGCTATCTTGGTTCTCTTTCATTCTAATATCTATAGTCCTATGGGCTAAAAGCAGGCATAACCTTTGCTTTTAACACCCACTTTTCTAGACATGGATGTCATATGGTTTTGCTTAGGGATTCTGTGAACTTGCACCCAGGTCTTCCGATGCGTCATGACTATCATTGAGATCTTTAACTTTTCTGACCTACTGTACCATTTTTGCATTCTCGTACATTGTGTAATAAACTGGCATGCGCATTTATAGTCTATGCCCAGGGAAAGGGAGAAATTTACCAATCTTCAAAAATTCTGGACTGGATCGAATCAAGCCTTTTCCTGTATGGCCTTGGTTTACAGTCGGGTGCTCTAAGAAAGTACATATCTATAACAATTAAAATACTTACAACCAACAGATTTCCGCTCTTGGCTCGGGTAATACTGGGCTGTGGTCCGACCTGAATCTCGATCACACCGCTTTTGCCTCTGACTAGATTGTGCGAAAGTCTAAAAAAGGAGAAACAACAGATCATCAGTTTTCGAACATCGATATTTCCTTCCATTTCATTGGATTCCACTCACGATCCCGCCTCGACAATGTTGACGATGTTGCGATTTTGCGTCACGTCCAGTATCCAAATGCAGCACTCGATAATGTCCGGCACGTCCAGAATCAGGTCGCCCTTGTCCTTCTTGAGCTCGAGCGGAATCCGTATCACCATGATCCCGTCCCGCATGCTGGTGATGCAGAAATCGACCATGTCCAGCGGGAGGCGATGCTTCTGTTTGTACGTTTTGCCATCGAGCAGATAGACGGCCTTGTCCGTTAGGAGGAAGAACCGCTCGCGCGGTTTGTACCCGCGCCGATCGTACTTGATCACCGGGGTGGAGTACTGGAAGACATAATCGAAGATATTATTAGGTTCTGGTTTAAGTAAAGGTCGGAACTTACATGCAGCTTCTCGTTGTTCATCTGCGTTACCACAAAATTACCAATCTGGGTCGCGTGTTGCTTCGGAATCCTATCGTCCACAAACCACGGCCCGATGCTTTCCGGGTAGTTTGACTTCTTGCTCTTGAACACGGATTCGGAAAGCACCTTCAGTTCGAACTGCTTCTTCTTCTCCGGAGCCAGGGCCAATCGGTAAATCCGAGCGAGGTGCAGTTTGTGCATTTTTCGCAGAATTATAGATGCTTCCTGACAGTGCACCGGCGCGGGAACCCAGGTGTGGTTCATGAAAGTCTTCGGAAGTTTTGTGGCGAGTTTGTTCAACCAGTGACGCTTGGTGTGCTCAATGAAGGATTTGTTGCACTCGTTGGGTTCGCCATGTCGGGTGATGAAGCCCTTGATGAAGAATCGAATCTTGTCGGCGGCAGCTCGGCGACGTTTTCGTTCCTGGATGGCGAGGTACCGTCGGATGTACTTTTGACAGATGATGATCTTGGCGTAGGTCTCCAGGTAGATCTGCCGCTGACGTCGGCCCTTCCAGCGGGCTTGGATGATGGACGCCAGGTAGTGTTTCTTCGCTTGGAATGCATCTTCAGTCTCGAACAGCGTCTTGGGGAAGCGGATGAAGATTTTAGTTTTGCCCATGCGGTAGTCTTCGCGATCGTAGCCCATTTCGCAGGCTAGAATCTGGACGCCTTCCTTTGCGGGACCGGGGTAGTGCGGCCAGGTTTGCCTGCTGAGGCACTTATAGCGCTGGAGGAACATTTCATACGTGCGTCGGTAGGCGAAGCCAGCTCGGCGTACGCGGAGGTTCTCCATCAGCCCAAGGTATTTGACCTGATGCCGAACCAGTTCGTAGTCGAAGTTACCGGAAGCTTGTAGGTCATTCGGTTTGATGCATCGAATGTACGACGGTTCCTTGCACATCAAAATATCCATCAGGTTGTTCAGGGAGTTCTTGAACTGTGTCACTGCCGTTTCCGGACGCCTCTTGTTGGTGATATCGGACGATGGGAAGCATCGTTTGATGATGTCATTCTTACATCCGGACATGGTCTCCTTCAAGTCCCTGAACAGAAGGTCGTTGTTCTTGTCCAAGAATCCATGGACGTGGTAGGTCACATCTCCAGCGTAGTGAACCAACCTGAATTCATCGCGACCCATTGTCTTCTGGACGGTCGTCGACGCCCTGCTGTGGCAGATGTAGTGAGCATGATCTCCCAGGTTGTCATTCATCTTCCTCAGGAAGCTCAGATCCGTAGGATCCCCCGGACGCAAGCATTCTTCGTCCATCAGAGCAACGATGCCTTTGTGCTTTTCCTCTATCAAATTACAGATCACCTTATTGTCGAAGTACTCGACGGGTTCCCACTCAATACCTTCCCGCAGATATTCCTCCTGCTCAGACTTCAGCGTCAGTTCGATGAACAACTGCTGAAGTTTCTCGTTGCAAAAGTTGATGCAGAACTGCTCGAAGCTGTTCTTTTTGAATATCTCAAATCCGTAGATGTCCAGGATGCCCATAACACTGTTCTTCTTCGGAATATGTTCCGCGTGAAGTGAAGTGTTGATCCTCGACACCAACCAGCTGAAGAGTCGATCGTAGACTGCCTTTGCGAGGGCATCCCGAGCGTAAATGGCCATGTCCCTGTTCAATGGGCTTGTCACGATATCACCGCGAGCTTCGATCGTACGATGGGTGAAAGCGTTGCGCAGCTGTTCTTCCTCGCAACCTAGGAGCTAAAATGGGACGGAACTTAGACTCGGATCTTCCGGAGTTATATACCATATTAAAAATTACCTTTGCGATCGCCGTAACGGATTCCGGTTTCAGGATCTTAGCCTTGCCTTCCTCTTCGGTGAATCCAACGTTTCCCATGTACAGCACGCTGGCCACGATCTGCAGGATTAGCTTCTGCTCTTCGGCCGGGATTTCGATTACCGACATGGCGGTTTGTACTTGCCGGAAATTTTCCGCGTCTCTAATACTGGCACTGTTTCCATTGTCCTGAGAAAATATTCAAAGTTAAATATGTAACCTTTCCCAAAAAGAAACATCAATCCAACTCACCCCATCCGTCAGATAGTAGTACGTGTCCAACTTTCGCTTCAAGTGCAACTCCTGCAGCAGCGCATCGTCCGCTCCGGCCAACAGCTGGTAGAATATGTGGAAGTTCCTTTCCCCGTTACTCTGGTGCACCACTCGGCTCTTCTCCAGCAAGTAGTTCAAGATGTTGCCCCCCTCTGGGGTACCCCGGAAATCGAACTGCACGTCCATGTACTTGCCGAAGCGTGACGAATTGTCGTTCCTGTTCGTTTTGGCATTGCCGAACGCCTCCAACACCGGATTGCTCTGCAGCAGTTTGTCCTTGACGCCTTCCACGCTGGTCGTGTGCCCCGTCGCCGCGGCAATGAACTGCAGGACCTTCTTCGACGCTTCCGTCTTACCCGAGCCGCTCTCGCCCGAGATCAGGATACATTGGCCCCGGTTTTCCTCGGTCAGCGATCGGTACGCGTTGTCGCTCAAGGCAAAGCTGTCTCGGTGGAGGAAAAATCGAAAGAAAGGAAGTTGCGGGTTATTTTTAGGATAAGTGCATGGCGTATGAAGTCGGATGAAAATAAATAGTGTTCTCTTGGGACGATGCACGTATACAAAGTCTCTGATGGTGACCGGTGATGACGGACGACGACGGTCCGACAGCGGCAGTAAATCATTTAAATTGACTGGAAAATGAACTCCGGTCTGGGATGGTATGGAAATAGATTTTAATTTGGTTGCGTGGAAACTAGTCGTTATGGCACGGGTTAAGATCTAGATTTGTGGACATTTAAATGCCGTATCCGCACAACATGCAGACTTTCTTCCCGCTTTGTAAGTTCGAATTTCATGGAGACGCAGTTTATATTGAAAAATTAGTTCTGTTCTCGAACAGTAGATTCAGTAATTTATATTTTTTTTGCGATACGAAAACAATAGAAGAAGGCACAAGAAGATGTTATAATCCTATTTTCATTTTTTTTTTCAGAGTGAAAGTTTGTTTAGAAGCTGGAAAATAATAAAATAATATGAACCAGAGGTTTGCATCAAAAGTTTCGTCAATGCGCCTTTCTAACATGTAAACATATTGAATTTATTATTCTTCTTTGATATGAGCGTGACAGCTTAAAGAACCAGTTGCCCTGTATGTCAGACTGTTTCTAAATCCGCATTAGAAACGAACCTTCACTTTTCTGGTGAATTCTACAACTTTTTTCAGTATGTTCGCATTATTGTTTAAAAACATGTCCGTTATGTTGGTGTAACTTCGCTAAGATTCCAAATCGGGCAATGCATAATCAGATGTTCCATCGCATATTTCACAGTTTGGGTCCAGAATGATTTTCATTTTAAGAGGTCAATAGTTTGAGTAGTCATGACAACAGTCGCTATATTTATAGTCTAGCGGATAGACTGTCGGGAACCAATTGAGCTGTCAAATAGCGGAACCAATCGAACAAATCATGACTAAAGCCCTACAGTAAAAGTATGGACGTCTGTCAAAAGTTGTTCCAATCGAACCGTCAAAATGCACCGCTTTGCTCGATTGGAACAGCTTTTTTCAGTTTTGTGGTGACAGTCGTCCATACTTTTACTGTAGGGCTTTAATCATGACTACCAAGGGAAAAGAGCACATCAGCCATTGCAAAACTTCGGAAATTCTTTTCTAGTGACTCAACGGTCTCCTACGCAAACTAACACCACCTTTGGGTTGGGGAAAGTCTCCCCTATCCGATAATGCTGGTAATTTGCGTTCGATTGGCGAGGAAAGAATAATCAACGTTTTGTTTATAAATGCTGAGTTGAGAAATTCTATCCGCCGCAGTATAAATATAGCGACTATAGTCATGACCGCTAATCAGTCTATTTAATAATTTGACATCTGAGCAACATATGTCCAATCTGGTATACTACGGTATATACAAAAACTTTCCTTGTATTTCGTAGAATGTTTTGCCTTTCTCTGTTGAATATTCTTGACACCACTTATCTGTTGCTTCCGCTTTATATTTCTTAAGGTATTGAATCACGTCCTTAAAAACCAGGAAAACCAGTGATGATCTTGATGACCCATTTTTGGCTAATGAATCCGCGATATCGGTGACAACAATCTCAACATGGTTGGGATTACATTGGAAATCAATTCTCCATTTATGAGTTATTAAATAACGCGCATCATTTAAAAAGGGCATATCCTCGTTGGTCGATTCTCTTAATCAACTTTCTATTTGGTTTACTACGGCTACATAAACGAATTTCTTGCTAAGCTCGCAGCACAGTTCGACAGAAGATGATGTTAGCTTGCGCCTGAAACAACACCCTCAATGGGAAATTCATTTGCAGTCGGTTTATTCGCGAAAGAGAGAATCTATTAACAATTATAGGCCCTTTTCTCGTCTTGCGCGAGATTTCCGGTATTCTTAAAGGGTGGAACGAGCAAAAAGTAGTCACACAAAATTAAGTGCAGGAAAATAATGTTAATATATGAATCATCTGTTTTGTGTCATTCTGGCACCTTATTCTTACATGAAGCTCTGATATTGTTGAGTTCACTCTCTGCTTTACCAAATACGATTTCACGGACTTTGCGGTTGATATCTTCTATTTAGTTTTGCACAACCTTATTGTATTGTTAAATTAAGTAAATACCATTCAAATGACCTTTGGAGATCGAAAATTGAACGTAAAATGAGAGATCATTGAACAAAACATATTTGCATGGTTTTTTGGGGGTGTCCTTAAACTTATGATCGGTAGTGTATGCCGTTTTGGTTTGATTATTTTACGTATTATCAACTTATTCGGGACCATTCTTGAGAATTGCTCGTGATGATTGTTCAATATTTTTAAAATAGCCGAAGCATAATTAATTTGGAAAGTTCTAGTTTTTGGCAACGTTGTTGGTTTCATACAATTTTTACGTCGCAATAACAAGGCGCGAGATCAGGCCAATACAGCATAAGGAATCAGTGGTTTCTAATAAAATGTAATACACATATGTTCAAACACTCGCTCACGTAAATATTCTGGATGATGATGCCAGCTGTCACAAAGATAATTACTTTACAGCTCACCAGTGCAAATCACCTGCCCGACCAAATAGTTTTCTTAAAAACTTCGACAGATTTTGTTTTGTCTAAGTCGCCTTTCCGTTTCTGTATACAATTATTGTCGAGAAAGCCTTCAACAAGAAAGATCTGCTTTTAACGAATGCGCGTGCAGAATATTAAAATACTGGTTCTCTTAAGGGGTAAGTCACTCAGCACAGTGTGCCGAAAGTAGATTCGGCACAGCTTAGGTACATCCTTCGGCACATCCTTCGGCACAATCTCGTAGACATTGGATTGTTCATTAAATAAAATGAGAGCACTGCTGGACAGCTGTCATTGAAGTTGGTTACAACATTACGTGCTGTTTGACTGTGTATTTCAGATACATACTCTAATTGAATATACTAGAGGAACTCAGACCAGAAATTCACTTCTCGGTTCACATTTAAATTCGAAATGTTGACTTCCGAGGGCTGTCGATTGCTATCGATGCCGGTCACAAGTCTTTTAGCTGCTACGAAAATGGAGTGTATGTTGGATGGATTGGATCATGCAATGGTGGCGGTTGGATACGGAAAACTCAAGGAGAAGATTACTGGCTAATCAAGAACTCCTGGTCCAACTAATAGGGCAACGGTGGATATACTTCGATGGCGGTGAAGGCCTTACCACCGATGCGACGTATGTAAACTTGAAGTGAGATTTCAGTTTGAATTAGAAATAAGTAAAAGAGTAGTTTTATTTTCGGATGTGTGTCATCTTACAAGATGAAATAAATGAACAATTGAAATTTTAAAAAAATTGAAAGTTAATTAGGTTGAAGAAGCAATTGGTCGTCTACCAAACCAAACGCATTTGAACAATGCCGAACTAATTTTCACGGCACAATCACACGGAATTTTTATTGTTCAACTCAACCTAATTAACTTACAATTTTTAAACCGGATTTCACTTGTTATGGTATTACGATCTAATTATCCCGGAACTCCAACCCGATGGTAAAATCGAACGTCTTAGCTTGGAATCCTTCTTCCAAGCATAAACCATTCCGACGTCGAAAACCTCCGAGAGCTTCTTGATGGGAATCATCACCTTCAGCAGTTCCTCTTCGAGATTGAGCAGAAAGATGTAGTGCTTCTGAATCGTTTCCGTCGGATTAACCAGCAACGTTCGGACGACATTGGAGTAGTCGGACTTGTAACGCGCACCCAGAGCACAGATGATCAATCCATCCAAAGTGCAGATAGTTCTTGTCGCTGAATGCAATGAATTTCAAGCTGTAATTGCCACTTGACTCGCCGGGTAGCACATGTCCAACTAGTTGGTATCCACACCGAAGACGTACCTTTTGTATTTGCCTGCTCGACACCCTCCGACAGTTTAACATGTTTTACTTTCTTATCAGCATCCATAATCTCCATAATGCGATCCTTGAGGTACTTGTTGCATACGTCTACCGTCTGATGAAGGCTCGCTACGATTCACAGAATTCACTCGGGAAGTTTTCCTTGGAAAACGCCCATCGTTTTGCCATCCTTGGATCCCTTATTCGCCTCCAGCAGCTTTTCAAAATTGGCCTTGTATTTGTCGTTCTTTTCCCGAACCAACAGCTTCAGCGACGGAATGCCCTCACCGTCCTCGGCCTTCTTCTTGCTGGTCAGGAAAAAGATTGACTTTTCGCACAGCACCGTTATCGTATCGGTCAGCTCGTATCCATGCAGCGAGGTCTTCAGCGAGGTTGATTATCTGTAGATGCTTTCCTCGTCTACGCCGACCGCCGTCAGAATGCAATCAGGCGAGCACGATATTCGACATTTTCGGGGCCGTTGCGATTGCGAAATACCGGGTTGTCAAGTATACCATACTATTCGCATTTTAAAAAAAATCGAAGCTTGCTCTATGTCCGGCACTGCCGGCACACCAGCGGTACACTGAGAAAAATGTTGTCCCAAGATTGGTGTGCGGAGTGATCTACCCCTTGGGTTCTCTTGTTTGATAGCCATCGTAAAAACTGAATGCAAAATTTCAAAACCAAAATGGCAAGAGATTTCGTAGACACGCACTTTCGAAAATAAACGTTTGTTATTTTTTAAAGTGCACACTAAGCAGAAATGCACTAAATTTGAGTTGACTACTTTTTGAACGTTCCACCCTCACCTTCACCAGAGTCCATCAACAAAATCAACGATGATTTTGAGTCCGAATATACCGCATAGCTTGCCATCCGCTACCACCAAATAGCCAGTAGGGTAGGTGAGCCAGTTTTGACACTAGCTCCAGTATTTGACCCACGTGGAAATTCCAGCTGATAATAAGATAACATAAATGTATTGGGCTCTGAACGTAATTCAGCAACATATACAGAGTCACAAGGCAACATTTCAGTTCACAATTCCTCAGTTCAATAGCATTAGAGAGGGCGCTGATAATGATTACTCATGTTGTTGTCGTTTTGGTCGTTTTAACGGTTAAAATATCAAAATTGAGAGCAAAAAATCTTCCTGTGACGTCACATTGAAATTTTTTCTGTTATCAGTGAGAGCAAACTGAAAACCCTGTTGATAACAAAAAAAAAAAGTGTTCAATTTGATGTTATGCTAAGGCAATGAAAACAAAGCCGCAACAACATATTTTTGAAGAGCAAATGTACAGCAAAATGAAAACAAAATTTGGAATCAAATTTGTCAAATGCGTAAACTGAAATCAAATTATGATTTCAGTTTGATGTTGATATCAAAACTTGATTTCAATTTGCTGTCATTTTGAAGCTGGACTTTGTTCGGGCTGTCATCTGCGATCGAGTTGTGAAGCCGAGTTTCTCTGGTGCTCTGGTGCTAATTTGACAGCTCCTCCTTTTCCTCTATGATTAAGCTTGGAACATGTCGCACCGCGTTGCGGAAAATATATAGAGTTCTCTAGATAACGTTAAAGGAAGGATGATTCACGCAAATTGTACTCGTCAATTCGAAAACAACTAAATAATTTTTGATTGGCCATTGCGGGAAAGTAAGAATGGTTTTGCAGGCATTACATTTGTTGCAACCTTGCCGCATTCAATGTTACATGGTTGGTGCTGATGTTTTCGGCAGTTTTGAGAACTGGATAGCATTGTAGGGGGTTGGTTTTGAGCCAAACGAACTGTCAAAGCATAGGTTGCCAAGGCAGTTTGTTTTGAATCCGCTCCTCTCTTATACTGTACCCTACCTAAGATGCATTAATGACTTCCAAACATTGTTTCTCTAAGGCTTTGAACCATTTGCCGAGTTAAATTTAACTCGTGGTTAAAAGTGACATTTCGAAAGTTATTTATTTTGTTCGAAAATCCCTGTGTTACTGATTGATCGGTTTTCGAGTAGAACTCAGGCATGGTTGTTAAAATTTAACTTCTTATCTGTCAGAAATAACCACGCTCGGATCCATCTGTTAAATTTTAAACAAAAGCTAATAAAAATTACACCAAATCTTTCAGAGCCTAAGAGGGTGGCATTCTTAGCCACACGACTAAAAATTAGACATTCGTTTTTGCGATATTTTTACCAAAATATGAAATACAGTGAACTCTCTACATCTCGATGTTGAAGGGACCATCGAGTTAAAGAATTATCGAGTTATAGAATTATCACAAGAAATCGTTATGACAGTAGCCATGAAAACCATTTTTACTATGGCTCTATAACTCGATATCGAGTTTAATCTCCACGACTATCGACCTTCGTTGGACTAGTCTTCAGAACTGGCCAAGTGGCCCACCAAAGTGCATCAGTGTTTTTATCACATATGGCTGGAGGAAATTGGATCATTCCGGTGAGACTTTACACTTCGCCGGGACTTCTTCTCCGCCAAGCCTATAAATATTCTATTTCAAGTGCTGGGTTACCAGGGTCTTGTCCGAGAGCTATACCTATCCTTCAACCAGTTCAGCGATGTCGGCTTTCAGATGCTCACCTACAAGTCCAACAATTGACCAATCAACATCTTACTATTCCACTTAACCTCCTTTGGCTGTGATTTCAGCTCCATCATGAATCTCCCCGCCCCAAATCGATTTACCAACGTCATCAACGTTCCCTTCACTTGCTCCTTCAGGGTCTCGCTCGCCCCACTAACCAACTCACCAATCACATTCCGAATCGGCATTATGACCAGTAGCAGTCCCTTCATGGTCATCTTTTCAATCAGCTTCCGGAACGAAGCCACCCCCTTCCCAACTTCGATCAAACTGTTCTGAAACACCAAAAGCCTTCCGCACCAGATCCTTGAACAGTTCGATCCTTCCGGTACCCCCAGATTACAGTTGGCAACGGTCATCGCTTTAATGACCTCTCTCATCCCGCAAGCATACTGCGGTGACTTTTGGCTATCTGTATTTTTGGCACACTGTGCGGAGTGACCAGCCCCTTGAAGTAATCATAATAATGGCAGTTAATGGCAGTAAAAAGTTCAATTATAATCACGAAATACAAAGTAATACCAACCGGTAGAAACTAACGATTTTTAATTGGCTCACTACTTGGCTAGCCTATTGGTCCCAAGCAAATCGATTAACGTACCCCATTCCAGTCTAAATTCTAGTGCTACACTATGTTTGTTTTGTTTCGCTATGAAAGTTTGACAGATAAAATGAAGGGATCGTGGATTTTCCTATGTTTCGAGGGGTGCATCGATTAGCTTGGGACCGAAGAGAGTACCAACGGGCCAGAACACGCATAGTGAACTGAGCATCTGGTCTTGGGGGCGGCGGTTACCACCGGTGGCACGCAGTACAATATTCAAAGAGGTGATTCCCAGCGGCTTCCACTTCGAAATGAAGACCTGAGCGGCCAACATAGAGGCGTTCGGCGAAGCCTCAACACGATCAGCGTTGACCTTCATTTCATCGACGACACGGTTAACTGTTTCCTTTTCGGTTGTTGTTGAAGGCTGACAAAAATATAAATACCTACGAACACAATTTCGCACTCGTGGATTTGGGACCTGGATATTTTTTTTTTACTTTGGAAAAGTGTACAAGTGTAGAACAAAACAAACAGGCACTGTCAAAACCATCAAACACTATGATTAGTCCCAAGCAAGTCGAAATTCTAGTACTACACTATGTTTGTTTTGATTCGCTATGAAAGTTTGACAGATAAAATGAGGGGTTCGTGGATTTTTCTATGCTTCGAGGGGTGCATCGATTAGCTTGGGACCGAAGATAGTACCAGAGCTGAGCCAAAAAGTTGAGAACGTTTGTGTTTTTTAATGAAGATTGGCTATATTGACAATACTCCAATCCCACACCGTTTGAAAAATTCATGTAAATTTCTGCAATATACAGCGAACACGTTATTAAGGTCTGAGGTCAAGCTTCCAACGGTTTAATTCAAAATTGCCGCGTTTAACCGTTAAATAACCACGTGTTGTCTCTTTCAGAGAGTCACAAAACATGTTGCGAGAGAGTGCTGGTAGTGTCGCCAATATAATGGTAAATATGTCATTGGAAAAGCCAAGATCCTAATAACTACATCCGACATGTTCCGAATGCCTTCGAGGACGTGGTCAGAATGTTATTTGAGTCAAAACTAATCATACGACCTATCTAACCATATGAGACATCAAAAGAAGATCACTTTTGATCAAATTTAGTCTCCAGAGCAAAATGGTCACACACGCATCCCCGAAGAAGTGACCAGAATCTGACGTGAGTCAAAACTCATCATGCGAAAGATAAAATCACATGGAAAATTTGATAACAAGATGATTAGTGATGCTGAAGGGTGTACGGAATCAAATTGCATCTGTAGCATAGAGGTAACTCTAAGACTAGAAGGTCCCGAAATAACGTGCTCAACTTTTTGGCTCAGCTCTGGTACTCTCTTCGGTCCCAAGCTAATCGATTCACCCCTTGAAACATAGGAAAAACCAATAACCCCTCATTTTATCTGTCATACTTTCATAGCGAATCAAAACAAA
Source organism: Ochlerotatus camptorhynchus (assembly GCF_037179485.1). NCBI lineage: Eukaryota > Metazoa > Arthropoda > Insecta > Diptera > Culicidae > Ochlerotatus > Ochlerotatus camptorhynchus. The sequence continues at coordinate 4,091,704 of NW_027040640.1, forward strand.
CATTGCGTAGTACTAGAATTTCTACTAGAATGGGATACGTTAATCGTTTGCTTGGGACCAATAGGCTAGTCAAGTAGTGAGTCAATTTAAAATCGTTAGTTTCGTATTGATTGTTGTCTGTAGCTTTTTACCCATTGGGTATTTTCTATTGAAACTTTGGGTTCAATTAGTTCAATGTGTATTGTTTACACTTTGTAAGCTTCACTAGCAGCCGTGAAATCGTTGCGAAGATGGATTCCGAAGAACAGCAACGGCGCAAACAAATTTTGCGCTCGTGCCTCGAAAATCCCGATCTCTCTCATCGTGCCATCAGCAGGCAGCTTGGAATGGTACAATCTACGGTAAGCCGTATTTTAAATCGGTACAACGAACGTTTGACCATCGATCGGAAGGAAAAAGTAGCCAAAATGGATCTCCGTATAGTGTAAAAGTTCACAAGCCGGTAGTTCAAGCGTTCAAGAGGAATCCAAACAGTTCAGTTAGAGATGTGGCGAAGAAACTGCAAAGCTTTCGTGCAAGATGAGAAAACACGTGAAGGACTACACACGTACAAAGTCGCGATGAACGACAGAATACGGTAGGAAAATCACGTGCCCGGAAGCTATACGCCCAGATGTTGACAAAACCGCATTGAGGCTGTATTTGAGGCTGTGTTCCATTTCAGGGGAAACATGTCAGAAGGGTCTAACTCGAAACGTAAACAATGACTTGGACCCACTCAAACTAACTAAATTATCTGACAGAGAAATGTTTGTTCTATGAGCTAGTGTAGTCAGATTTCGTGGGTGTGTGATCATTCAAGACGTTCAGCGTCATTGTTTACATTTAGAGTTATATCCTTCTGACATGTTTCCACTGATTTGGTGAATTTTCACTTTAATTTGACAGATGGAATATTTTCAAACAAGCCTGCTATTGTACTAAAGACTGCTCCAAAATGTATGGACGCAGTCAGAAACCGCTGCCATTGCGCAATAATTTATTATTGGTTCATTTTTATGGCTTCATCCTGTTGTTTACCTTTATCTCTCAGTACATGTGCAGTGGTTTAATTGTTTCCAACAATGTGTTTCAAAATGCGTGGACTTTCATCAGAACAACGTCGAAATATTGTGCACGAATGGTGTACAGAACCCGGATTGACATTAACCCTTTAGAAGGCAGTGGCAACTATATTGCCACCAACAATCTGTATTTTTTTTCCACACAAACAATCCCATTGCAGTTTTTTTTCCGTGCATTGGCTACTTCTGATATCTGGCAACACTACTAATTTTTTTTGAGCCCGAACAAGTGGAAACTGAGTATTTGAGAGTCATTTTTGTGTAAACAAACCGCAATTTTCGAGCGGAAATACGAATATCAGCTAAAACTCATTACAAATCCCACAAGTCGGTAAGTTTTTCAATAGAAATATACTGTTTTGGAACTCCTTTCTTAGATCATGTACTTTTTTCAAACATTGATCTGTAGTTCATGTCAAATGTTTCAGTTTTCTACAATGAAAAATGCTCGCAATACTGTTACATGCTATTTTACGTTTCAGCTAAAAGTATGTCGAACATACCGTACACAGAGTCGGATGACGAGGTTGAAAGAGAGCTGGCGAAAATTTGTGGACTACCTGATAATCCCGATGTGTCCGATGATGAACTGGAAGCTGTTTCGGAACTCTCTACCTTGAGCAAGCTAGATACATCTCTGATCGATATTCTCGCTGGAAGTGATGATTCAGATGATGCTGCTAAGGGCAGTGGGACTGAACGGCACACATCCATTGATGAACCACAACGGTGTTCTTCGGGTTATCACAACCGTAAGCATTTAAAAGCGATTCCTCACCCACGCACGATTACCCGCATTGAAAACAGTTGCAAGTGTCTAATCATTTATTCGGGTCATTGTGCTAACCTTATATGATATTGTTGGATCATATCTGATATCGTTTATATATGTTACCGATTTATAAGGAAAGCCAACGACTCAAGCATTATCCGAAACATCAGCTTCAGATGAATCGGATGACGATCAATCAAGCGAAGATTTTTCCCAAGTGGACCAATCAGACGATGATGAAGTTGACTGGAAAAAAGGCGATTGGTCCCAGGATCCCAATACAGCCAATTTTGATAATGTTGGTTTGCAAGCCTTGAATGCAGTCCCGGGAAATGCAAGACCTGTAGCCTATTTCGCACAGTTTTTCGACGATGACATTTTGAAACTTATAGTTACCCAAACTAACATCTACGCAGACCAACAGCAAAGTCGACACTGGGAACCGGTATCTGAAGCAGAAATCAAAGCTTTTCTAGGGATTACCATTATGATGGGTCTCAAGCCTTTTGCAAGTGTTGATTTGTACTGGTCAAGTGATCCATTTTTCCGTACGGACGATATTGCTTCCATTATGCCGTGCAAGAGATTCAAAAAAATCTTAGAGAATTTGCATCTGAATGATAATCGTATGATGCCTCCAAGGAATTCAGATCATTTTCACAAACTGTACAAGATTCGTCTACTTCTTGATTTACTGAACACTGCAGTACAGTCCACATCATCGCAATCGATTGATGAATCGATGATTCTGTTCAAAGGGCGATCGACATTGAAACAATATATGCCACTAAAACCTATCAAGAGAGGCTATAAGGTGTGGACAAGAGCCGACAGTGAGACTGGTTACGTATTTGAGTTTGATATTTATACTGGCAAACGCGATGACAAGTCTCCTACTATAGGCCTAGGGGCCAATGTAGTCAAGAATCTAACGCAGAAACTAATTGATGAAGGATTTCAAGGTCATGTGACCTTTGATAGTTTCTTCGCCTCATACGGTATATTACAATACTTATATGATCACGGAATTTATGCAACGGCTACAGTGAACAGTAGTAGATCGGACCTACCTGTACTACTAAAAAAGTACAAAAGAAAGCCCTAACCGAAAAGGCGAAAGCGTTTCCTGAGAGGGGAGTACAAGTGGCGCTTGAAGAAAAACGTTGCTTTTGTAATGTGGCAAGATTCCAAAATGGTAACAATGTTGACTACAGCATTCCATCCTAAAACCGCGACAGCTACTTGTGAAAGGAAGCAACATGATGGTACCAGAAAAACCATCGTATGTCCGAAAGCGGTTCAGGAATACACAAAGCGGATGGGCGGAGTTGATCGGTTTGATCAAAAGAGAAGCTCGTATAGGGTCGGTAGAAGAAGCCAGAGGTGGTGGCTGCGGATTTTCAATTTCTGCATTGATTTGGCTATTACGAATGCATACTTGTTGTATGCATCTAACAACCATGTGCGAAATCACGTGACTCAGCTGCAGTTCAGGTTGAAGTTATCACGAGACCTTGTTGTTAACTATACTTCGAGGAAGCGCAGCCTACAAAGCGAACCAAGATATTCTACAAGCCTACAATGTCTTCAAACTATCAAAAAGAAGGAGTACCAGATAATCTACGCTTTTCAGATGTTGGAAGTCATAAACTGGAACAGTTGACTACCTATCGTCGTTGTCGCCTATGTAGTTCAAAGGCTAAAAATAAGAGGTCCAAAATTCAATGTTCCAAGTGTAAGGTACCACTTTGCGCAACACCTTGCTTTGATTTGTTTCACGTAAAACTTAAGAAAGTTGGCAAAAATAGACAAAGTAAGTGAGAAAGCCGTGCGAACAGCGATCAGAAATTTCAGTGAGGATAACTCGTTTGTGGATAAACCGAAAATGTCCTGCTAACCCTCGTTTGGATAAACTTATACTGGAGGCGTTCGAGCAAAAGAAGGAGCTTTCAGAGCGGGATGTGACCAAAAAGTTGGCACGTAGAAATCAAACGTTCATCGTGCTAAAGAACGTTTGAATCTTCGAACCTATAAGACGCAGAAGCAGCCGAAACGGAGTCCAAAACAAGAAACACCAAGACCAGAGTGCGAATGCTGTACGATACGGTGCTTGCTGGGAATTCGAACTGTATAATCATGAACGACGAAACCTACGTGAAATTGTACTACAAATCCATGGCGGGCCACAATATTATACGATGCGAGAAGGGGAAGTATTTGACCAGTCTGAAAAATACATTCAACTTGAAATGTTTGGTAAGAAAGCTATGGTCTGGCAAGTTGTTTGTGCCTGCGGTAAGATTTCGCAACCTTTCATCACAACTGCTTCGATGAACAGCGAAATATACAAAACCGACTTCTACCCATGATTCGAAGCCACAAGGATCCTGTTGTGTTCTGGCAAGTTATTGCGTCTTGCCATTACGTGAAATCAACGGTAGAATGGTATACCTGCAATAAAGTCTGGAACGCGCAAAAATTGGTCAACTTCAAATTGGTGTATTTCTGTTAAAAATTCATTAAAAAAAACCTGAAATTTGGAAGTTGAGTGTATATACAATGGTTGCTATGTTGAGTTTTCACCGTTTGCTCTCCAGTTTTCAAAATGAGCAAGCAAGTTGAGCAGCGTGTCAAAATTTTGCTCGCGCAGCAAGAGAATCCGACGTTCTCACACGCCAAGTTGGCAAAATTGCTGGATGTGGCCAAATCGACTGTAAAAAACGTTTTAAAAGTGTTTAGGGAGCGTCTGTCGACCGCCAGGGAGTCTAGAAGTGGCGGCAATCGTAATCCGGACGTGGCAGCGACGACTGAGAAGGTGGCGGTGAAATATAAGCGGAATCCGGGACGTTGCTGGCAAGCTCAATGTCTCCCATACTACTGTGCAGCGGGCCAAGAAACGAGCCGGGTTGTCGACGTGTAAGAAGGTGAAGGTGGCGAACCGAGATTACAAACAAAACACGTCGGCAAAGCAGCGGTCCCGAAAGCTGTATCCGAATCTGCTCACAAAGTTCGACTGTGTCGTCATGGACGACGAAACTTATGTGAAGGCGGATTTCAAGCAGCTTCCGGGACAGGAAAAGGGAAGGTGGCTGAAATTTTCAAAACTATTGAAGTTCCCGAAAAAATATCTCGTCTGGCAGGCCATATGCACGTGTGGTCTAAAAAGTGGCATTTGCATTACTATGGGAACCATCAATCAAGAGATCTACGTCCAGGAGTGCCTGGAAAAGTGGCTGCTACCATTCCTAAAGCAACATAATAGACCTGTGCTATTCTGGCCGGAGTTGGCGAGCTGCCACTATGATAAAAAGGCAATCGAGTGGTACGATGCGAATAACGTGGTACCCAAAGACCACAACCCTCCCAACAGCCCAGAACTCCGCCCTATCGAACGGTATTGGGCCTTGGTCAAACGGAATCTCAAAAAAACTAATAAATCCATGGAAAACGAGCAGCAGTTTAAATCTAACTGGCGTTCGGCGGCGAATAAGGTCGATGAAACCGCTGTGCAACATTTAATAGCAGGGGTTAAGCGGAAGGCACGACAGTTCGGATTTGGCAAACCAAAAGAATAAACGAACATTTTTTCCTTTAAATATATGAATTGAACTACCAAAAGAAATATAAGAAGATTTTTGTGATATGAATTTTGACTGAAAGAAACGATTTTTTGTCTACCAATTTTTGCGCGTTCCAGTCTTTAATGTAACATTCGTTCCAAAGGACATGAATCAACTTAATTGAACGCAAATTCGACCAATTGATTTTTGCACATCTCAGGAAACATGTCTCCGCAGCAGAAACCATTCAACAGTTTGAAAAGGGTTGGGAGAAAGTGTCCAATCTTATCGCCAAGAAGTGCATGCCCTTATGAAGAACGTTCGCAAGAAGGTGCGCCAGCTAGCATACAATCGATAGATAGCGAATAATGATAATCCTGATCTGTTGTGCTAATCTAATATTAACAGTTTATAATAAAAATAAAATTCCACTGAAAACTGGGTGCGTCCATACTTTTTGGAGCAGTATTTCTACTTATTTTTTGACAAACCAGGAAAATTCACCAAATGGAACACAGCCTGAATGTGAGCTTGGTAAGAATTTCGAAATACTTACACGTGTGGAGGTGCTTCGAAAAAGTGTCGCTTCCGGTACTCCTTGACGTCATCTTCTGTGTAGATGGAAAGCTCTTTGTACGGATTAACGGATATCAGCACGTGTCCAATGTAGGTCTGCGGATATTGTGGTCAGGAAAGAGAGGAAAAAAAAGTGAAATGAAACATGAAAACAAGTATCGGTCGAGGTACGCGCATTCTCAGCGCAAGTAACAGCCGGTAAATATGTCAGTAATTCAATCCGGTTGATATCCAAACTCGCTAGCGATAGCAGAAAAGCGTAGGGCCCATGATATCGAATAACATTCATTTACCAACATCGACAACTTTATTCCCCTTTTCTTTTATTGCTACACTGTGAGTTAGATTTTTTTTTTTAGCTTTGTTCTTAAAAAGGGGTGAGCAGAATTTTCGAACTTACATAAATCAGATTCTCCTGGAATCGTTTCTTCAGGTTATCGATGAAGGCATCTTCGCTCTGGTAGTTCTCGAGTAGGACCTGATCCTGCAGTCCCACTCGGTCCCGATCATGAAGTCCCCGTTCCATGTTGGAGCGGAATTTTGGCGGGTTTCTGCAAATTGGAAGAAAATGGAGAGATCGATTTATTGCTTTGCTTCTACTGTGGACTGATAATGGTTCGTAATCTCAAGGGAAGGGCTGTAAATGTCAATCGAAGGGCTATGGTAGTAATCCCCAATCAAGCCCTTTGCGTCAGTGTCGAAATTTATTGTTCTATGCACCTGTTTCATGAAAACGAAATCGCTCCTCATTTCACAAGAACCAATTTGACTATCATAAAATTAAACGAGATCATATCAATTAAATCGCATTGTCGTACCACACTCCATCACCTTGCAAAGCATCGGCAACCATGACGACCGCTTGTCGAAATCCAAAACAACCCGGCTTCTGCGATGTGCTTTAGGTGTCTTACCACTTCATCAACATAGGCTGAGCTGAGTTGGCGTGACCACGAGCGATCGCGTCTTGTTGCATGCGGCGCTGCTCGCCGCTGTTAAATAATATTTTGTCCGTCCGGTCCGGTCCGGAATCGGTGTAATTGAGTTGTATCTGGTAGGTGGTACATACCCAATCCGCCGCTCGCAATGGTCATTGCTATTTATTATACACTATTTAAACTGACTGCTGCGCGACTGCGGCAGTGATCGACGCGCGGTTCATCCGCGATGAGCACGAAAGTAAAAGCAGCACGAAATGTAATTAGATAAGGCCATCATCCCCTTGTGAACAAATCCATTAGACTTGGAACAAGTTTAGTGGCTCGCACAGTTATTGTTGTTTATTGAGGTGAGGACTATGACAGTTGTCGCTACCCAACGGAATAGTCAGAGGCCAACCAGTCAGTGGGAAATTTGTCCGAAAACGAAAGGGTTAAGGGTTGCCACTTTCATTGAATGGCAATTGTTTAAGCTTGGGAAGTTTGATTATACGTAACACTTAACGAGTTGGGGTTTTGATCTAATTTCCGTCCTACTAAGCACAACCCGCGCTTTGCCTCTCTTTTCTGAACGGGTTTGAACAAAAAATTATATATTTATGTCCAAGATGACTTTTAAATTTACTATATTCACTTTTCCATACCCATCGTTGGATTTGATAATGAGTCACAAATTGTTAAAAATCTTGTACTGCTACTGCTAAATCTTATACTTCTATTGTTTTGAGAACAATGAGTTCTGATAGGATTTATGTTGTAGCTAATTAACTAACGCATCGGAACAAACCTGTTATTGATTTGTGCACGGTGGAATCATTGATATTATTGATCTTTTCTGATTGATAGAACGGAAATGGGCGATTACGACGAAGTACCCCCCAAAGCTATTGATTGTTTTTGATTATCAGATATATTTTTGTTCATGTTTTTTTGATTTTATTTATTTTTTATGCTGATTCAGCTTCAAAAGATGAGTGTTTTGTGACGACTAACAGTACAACATATTTTGAGTCTTTTTGTAAAACTCACTACGACTGATTTTATACACGCAAACCAAAAATCTATTACAATCAATGTTAGTTCCGTTTCCTATCATCCTCTGTTCGAGAACATCGCAACGAATGTTAGAAATTGACCATGCAGGCGATGTAATGGTTTTTGGCCTTTTTTTTATTTCGTGTTCCATCTACGCTTTCGACCTGGGAGGGAGACCCAGACTCGAAACATATAAACGTCAAAAGGAGCCAGACACAAGCTGTCAGGAACTGTCATTGGGAGCCAAGCAGTTTGACGATGCTTTTCTTACAATTGAACAAGAATACAGAAGGCGGTATTGAAATCTTGCGTGAAGTAATTTCTGACAAACTGTCGTTTCTAGCTATCTTGTTCAACAGGACGCTGTATTTTAGATTTATTCATTGAATATGCCATATGTATACTAAAATCCATATTGGAAGATACCATTAACCAAGGTTTTTGAAAAAATCTTGTGTGGCATGATAAAACGGAAAACAGAAAAGGATATTTTCTCACTGCACACTGAACAACGTCAAACAAGCACTACACGCTCAAAGTAAAACAGTCAATATTGCTACGCCTATTTTGATTTCATTTCAATAGCTCAAATTTTCATGACATAAAGAAAAGCTACAAAATGAATGTTGTGTGTGATATCTGTGTCTCCCTCCCAGCTTTCGACTATACCAGTAAGCTTGTAGAACGACGCACATTGTAGAACATTGTAGAACGACGTACACACTTGTCTCGAATCTCTCCAGCAGGAAAAGCATACGAAGCCGAGCATGCGAGAAAATGAGCGCTTCATGTTTGCTTTTCGGCTAACCATATTCAGAAGCATGGAGAGAGCAGTGGAGAAAGCACAGGTCTGATAGTCGCAACGTCCGTGGTTCGAGTCTAGTCGGCAACCTTTGTTCTATTTTTTCGACATAATTAATTTCACTCACTAATACACTCCACATTTTTCGGTCTCCAATTTTCTTACATCGGACCGCAGCTAGGTATATTGCATCCTCGGTTCATGCGGTCTCCACTAACATCCTCTGATGATGAATCACACATAATTGTAAGCGAATCTTACATCCCCCGGTTGGGTGTACTACTCAAAAGGCATTTTACAAAACATAAATTCGTGAAATGTTATGGCTTTTTGATAGGTTTAAAGTAGAGTCTGTGTATAATACCTCGTTCTCATTACGCTCTATATCACGTGATATAACGAGATGATATTGATATCAAGTTGAGGTGTTCACAATACGGTGACTTGATATAGTTTGGCATTTCCGGGGAACTTTGAGATTTTGGCGTAATTGCTTTTGTAAACAAACAACCCAATCGCCGATTTCTCTCGAATAAACGCTATACTAAATGGTAGAGGAATCATTCATCTACCTGTTTGTGTTGTTAATTTTCGAGATTGAGCTTTAATTCGCGAGAAATCGGCGATTGACGGGTATGTTTACAAAATCAATGACGCCCAAATCTCAAAGTTCTCCGGATTTATGACAGTGAGAAAAAAGAACAACTTTGTTATTGTTTGTTTAAGTTTACTGTGGAAACCTATCCTGACGGCGGTATCGCTGAGGAGTCAAGGAGATCCGGATACTTTTGACCAATGAGTGTCGGAATATTTGCTGCAGCCTGACCAGTTCCATATCATACAAATGGAAAACTGTTCAACACTGCATTTTCACTTTCAAAACGATGGCTTCCTGGACCAGGACATTGCGTTGATTTTGCAGGCTACACAGGACAGCCAGAGCAAGGTAAAGAAAGCCCCCATGGACATTCTTTAAATGCGGATCTTTTTAGTATCATCGAACGTCTGAGGCGGAAACAACGCGAGCAATCTCTTATTCACCGACTTTCACCTTAATGTTGTTGGCTTCCCATCGGGAGAGCTTCTTGATTTCCTCCTAAGGTATTGCGCTTTTCACACCAAATTGGACTAATAAGCGCGTTTTCACTTATTAAAAAGTGTGATAAAACTGCAAGTTTACGTCTAATCGTCTTGGTGTCTTCGGTGCACTTATTCCTTTATTCCTTATGATGCAAGCAATAAGTGCTCCGAAGACATCAAAACGCTTTTACGAATACGTGCACTTTTATCACACTTTTTGCATTTTTGGGACAGTCCAGTTTCAGATGCAATCAGCAATACCTGGGCAGTCGACACAAAACGGCGTCCGTTCTGGTGACGGAACGTTTTGGTTGGTATGAGATGGATAATAACTAGGTAGGTCATGACCTTTCATACACATTTCCTGACAGTTGGTGAAAGGTCATTTGGATTCAAGCTGCTGCACGGGTAAGTTGGACATTGATAAGCTGCGGTGCGTGATTTGCCCATAATTAATATCGGCGGATTTTCACATTTCTGGCGATCCTGCCAGGAGACGAACCTGGAATCTTGGAGACCCCCGATAGGTAATAAAAGGGCAAATCACCCACTAGCAAGGAAAATAGGATAAGAACGCGACTTCTGAACGCCGTTCTGAATTCGAGTGAGGACGGATTTGCAAAAATCGTCTCCTCGCCGTGGCAAAGCCACATGAGAGAACGCGACCGGGACGGCCGTTCTGAGAAAACGAGTGAGTCCTTCTTAATGCTGCTAACAGAATTGTGAAGGTAACCACACCGGAGGTAACGGAGCCCTCGACGGAGCCAATGTGAATCGCGGTATTTATAAACGTAATCGGAACCGCCAGCACGGGAAAGGTATGCAATTCCGGCAAAACCAAGTCTAGATAGAGCTGGAATTAGGGCGTAACAGCTTTTGTAAACAATGACTTCTCTTGATGATTTCTCGAAAGTCATGACTCTCCCTGGCAATTCGACATCACTATCGAGTAGGGGAAGATTCCCCCTACCCGATGGATATGTTGGTTTGTGTTGGCGTATATTGAGTTCATAGAAATCAACGAGAGAAGTCATTGTTTACAAAAGCTGTTACGCCCTAATTCCAGCTCTATCTAGAAGTAAGGATGAAAGGTATGAAGGAACAACAAGCAAATACAAAGAGAAGGTAGTAATCAAACGTTGACAACCGGTATCTAGATCCAAGATACGCATTTGCATGCTGTTGGAAATTATTTGATGGACGATGAGGATAAACGGATTAAAAGTAAATAGTTGAGAGCCATGATAATGAAGAAGAGCAGCACTATTTATTTTTGTGTTGTTATTGAACAATCTCAGTGATTTCCAGGCCTCCTGTTTATTTATTAGGCTGTTCAAAAGTTCAAAACCATGGACGCAGTCGATTGACTCTCCCACCAAAACATGTTTAGCAAACATAGATGTATTCAGTACCCAAAATTAAAGGCAAACACTAGGAAGTAACTGAAGGTCTATTGCTGCTTCTACTATCGCCAGTGGGAATTTTAGGTCGAATCCTTCTTGATTTCTAGGTTGTAGCATTGTCCGAGTACCATGATGATAATGTAGAGGTACATTTTCCACTTGCCGGGTGGGTCATAAGTGCAGGTTTCGACAAACGTCTACCAGAATGAGACACGATAAAGACATTTCTTGTCCTAGATTGACAGCTTCTGCCATCACTCACCCTTCTCCTTCTCGTGGAGGAGTTGAACTGAATGGTTGGCAACGGTCAGCGTATACTGGCTAACAGTTCCAGCAGTGGCCGACGATCTCGCGCTTACCAATCTTATCATCGTTAAAGCAAGAGGAATGAATGTTGTACAAAGAAAAACTCACATTCGTGTTATTTGATGCACGTTTAACTTATTATCAGGACAGGCACAGTGATTACCCTCGTATATACTATGGAATGTATACAGATATAGCTCGTTTAACCATCCATGAGAACTTGGGAATGTAAACAAACAATCTCAAAAGTCATAACTGCAGGGTTGTCAAACTCATGGGATACTGAGATCGACAGCTTGATTGCCACACTTCGGCACACTCGACCCAACACTTGCCACAGTTTTCGGCGCAGATGAAGTTCTCGGTACAGATTGAGGTGTGCAGAGTTGAATACCCTTTGCATATGATAGTTATTTGATAATTTTCTTTTTGCTCGAATGTTATTCTACCATTTATGTTGTGTGAGAGAGACGACGGTAGAGCATGACTGTATGAATACAAACAGACTGCCGCGCACGACAACGTAGCGAGTGTAGTATTGCGCGTTTCACACCAAATTGGACTAATAAACGCGTTTTCACTTATTGAAAAGTGTGATAAAACTGCAAGTTTACGTCTAATCGTCTTGGTGTCTTCGGTGCACTTATTCCTTTATTCCTTATGATGCAAGCAATAAGTGCTCCGAAGACATCAAAACGATTTGACGGAAACGTGCACTTTTATCACACTTTTTGCATTTTTGGGACAGTCCAGTTTCAGATGCAATCAGCAATACAAAAACGTCAACAGTTTCAACCCCTGTATCCAACAATGATCGCGTTGAGGCTTTGCTTCAGAAATTTTCCGAGTCGAACAATAGATACTGTGATTTGGTTCCATATTACTGTGAAAATTTCCAGTCGATTAACGTTGTCAAAGTGAGTTTTAATTCTAGACGCAGCCAATGCCGGCGATGTCGCTTGAAAAAGATTCGGCGATTTGTTTTTGCTTATATGAAAAAATGGGACATACTGGTTTTAATGTAAAAATTGTCACTGGTGGTTCAACACATTTTTTGCGGAACACAATTACATAATATTGTTTTCTCTGATTGCGCTACAAAAACTCGGAAAACAAATAAAAAAATAAATATGGTGATAAAATTAACTCTCCATACATTTTTGTACTAACATTATGCCCATAGAAAGGTGGGTGGCACCATGATATTATTGAAATTAAAACTGACAGCATTCAGTGATTCATTAACATTAATTATTGTTTAAAAAAACATTTAAAACTTTTGTACCAAAGGAGAGGGAAGATATGAGATGGATAATAACTAGGTAGGTCATGACCTTTCATACACATTTCCTGACAGTTGGTGAAAGGTCATTTGGATTCAAGCTGCTGCACGGGTAAGTTGGACATTGATAAGCTGCGTCTTGGGTTATTTGCCCATAATTAATATCGGCGGATTTTCACAGTTGGGTACCGGAGAAAATCTTTGACAGACTAAAGTGGTAATTTTTATACGATAGCTGGAGGAGATGAAAGTATAGAGTTGATAGTTCCGTTAGAGTACGGCAGTGTGAAAATTGCATATAGATAGTAGATAGCGAGCTAGGACAACTTTTTAAGGAAGGTACAAATCGGTTTTTTCATCTCTCTTTACCAAACTCCCCCTTTGGAGAGGGATGAAAGTTTTCGAAAGATTTCCTTCCCTTTCATTCGGCAACAGAGGACTTCTGCATCAACTTCAAATGACTCCTAGCGAGAAAACAAATAAGCGGCTGTAGTAAATCATTATATCAATGATTTCGTCAAATTATCAACAAATAATCAAAATTTTCCTTACTCATCAATATATTACTGATCATTGATTATATTTTATATTTTAATACTCTAAGTTTCGTGGAGCTTTCATAGTATCTTAATGTTTATTTATTTTGCACGATAGGTAGCCGTTTTGGCAGTTCAATAGGTATACTTTTGGTTTCACTCTTACCGACTCTATTTTAAAGCTGAAAATTTCTTTGAAATGCTTCAATTCAGATGTAGGGTAAAGTGAAGCAGTTTGTCCACCTTAAGAAAATAATCACTAATGATATCAAATTCAGGGAAAAGTTCGAATATTTTTTATTCAAACGGATTGATTCAAGACCTAATTACATCATGAATGCAAATTTAATATTAAAAGTAAACATTTTAATCTTATGAAAGAAGATAAAAAAAAATGTTCGTTTCGTAACCGAAATAAAACCGTTGGGGTAAAATGAGCAACTCGGGGTGGTTTGAGTGCCCTAGTGAACAACCAGTAAGAATATTCTCTTTTCATGAGGATTTAAGAAGCATAAACAATGATCAGTTGTACCATAACAAGTTTTAAAAGAAAACTATTTTCTGTGGAATAAGTTAAATTTTAAAAGTACTGCCTATTTAAGGCTATATTTTTCAATCTTGTGAATGACTGATTTCTTATACAGTTTGATATGATACAGTTATATTTATAAATGGAATAATGCAAAAGTAAATAATTTAATACATCTCACGCCAAAATCACGAGTTCTTTTTTCACCCCGGATAAGTCACGAAACATCCAAGAGCGTTAAAGTGACCATAATAAAAAAAGTAAGAGGTTGTATCCAAGTAGCGTTGTCAGATTGTTTTCAAGCTTATCGGTATCATATGTTTATTAATATTTATTAATTTTATATTTTTGCCTTTTTGTATGCGAAAAATCATACTTTTGGACTAAGAACGAAGTAGTAAGTCGGAAGAAATTTCCGGGAATATTTGAATTAGTCTCTTAATGATACCGAAAAAACTTCCAGAGAAAGAATAAAGAAGATCTTGTGGTGGTGTGTGATATTCTAAGAAATGTGTAGGAAAAACATCCGATGAGGATCTTCCAAGACAAATGCGTAGAACTTGCGTAGAACTAGAATTTCGACTAGAATGGGGTACGTTAATCGTTTGCTTGGGACCAATAGGCTAGTCAAGTAGAGAGCCAATTTAAAATCGTTAGTTTCGTACACGGCGAATGAGAACGACTCAAATTTGAGTTTAGTTCACTCATAATCGCCAAAAGTGCAGGAACTCAGCGATGAGTTAATTTGCCTCATGTTTTCCCAGGTTTTTTCCAGGATTTTCCAGGGAAAAATTCCTGAATTTGAGAAAAGTAAAGATTGGATTCACTCAGTCTATTGGTACTACTCCGAGACTGAATAATTTTTTTGTAAATTTCCTCATTTTCCGGCAGATTTTTTAGGTTTTCCACAGGAAACCATGAGACAAATTTTACTCATCGCTGAGTTCCTGCACTTTTGGCGATTATGAGTGAACTAAACTCAAATTTGAGTCGTTCTCATTCGCCGTGTATTGATATTGATGATGTTGATAAAACCGTGTTACTGCTGGCGTGTTGACATCGAACATTCTGAATAATAATGTTAGATTTTGTGTTTGGCTTCATATAAAATAGAGGACAATTTTTAATCAAAAATCTTGTGCGGTGGGATCAAGTTAACAAAAAAAAAAAAAAGCTTGTACAAATCCACCTGGTGACAACAGTAATGACAGAACTTTGACATTAAGACGTCAAACCGCATGTCGCGACCAACCCCCTGAAATGCAATCCAGTTCTTGAAACTGCCAATCCATAATATATTTAAGCTCCAACCATGTAATATTAAATGCGGCAAGGTGGCAACAAATGTAACCTACCTTCAAAACCATTCTTACTTTCCCGCAATGGACAATTTAAAAAATGATTTAGTTGTTTTCGGATTGACGAGCAAAATTTGCGTGAATCATGCTTTCCTATAACGTTATCTAGGAAACTCTATCAATTTTTTACAACGCGGCGTGATATGTACACGGATGAGAACAACCTAAATTTGAGTTTAATTCACTCATAATCGCCAAAAGTGCAGGAACTCAGCGATGAGTAAAGTTTGTCTCATGGTTTCCTGTGTAAAACCTAAAAAATCTGCCGGAAAATGAGGAAATTGACGAAAATTTTATTCAGTCTCAGAGTAGTATCAATAGACTGAGTGAGTCCAATCTTTACTTTTCTCAAATTCAGGAATTTTTCCCTGTTAAATCCTGGAAAAAACCTGGGAAAACACGAGGCAAATTTACTCATCGCTGAGTTCCTGCACTTTTGGCGATTATGAGTGAACTAAACTCAAATTTGGGTCGTTCTCATTCGCCGTGTACCAAGCTTAATCATAGAGGAAAAGGAGAAGCTGTCAAATTAGCACCAGAGCACCAGAGAAATTTGGTTTCACTCGAGTTGTTCGCAGATGACAGCGTTGAGTCCTGTGGTCCCAACTGAACGTCGGGATGCAAGTCGCGCTTGCGCGGTCCGGTTTAGTGGTGGCCCGACAATAATGAATAAGAAGACGCTCCGCTGGGTGCACAACATGTTAAACAACAAGCATTCGGTAAGTTAATGTGAAACGGCCGGAAAGTTCCGTTGTTCGACGTCTGTCTGGTTGCAAGACTCTAAGGAAGGAGAGAATAGGGCAACTCACCAACAGGATCAAAAGCTGCATCATGAAAATCGATGTGACAACCGTCCAACGGTCATGTTCCAATATCATGACCAGAGGTGGCAACAGTACATTTTTTGCAAAACCATCCTCCTGAGCAAAACAAAACAGCCAGCACACGGGCGGTTGTGTATTTCTACATTACAAGCAAACGGCGGAGATAGCGAATAGGAAAAATGTCGTAGCCCATTATTTTTCAAATAGTTTATTGAAATTACATTTTAGCTGCAAGCTTGCGTGTGACTGTAAATTATTAACTCCCTTATTTACGCATAATTGTAACATCTATGCTTATGAGTGGTTTGTATTTGTTCTTATTTTATAATTCCATGCAATAAACATCAAATAATTGCTATAATTAGCCAGAAATCAGCAAAATTCTACATGACATAAATTTATGTCGCACGCGCCGCGGGTCTTGTCTGCTTCATTGTGCGCAAATGTTCTGTCGCCTGCAGAAAACAGTTTAGAAATGTCAAGACATTTTTTTTCCGCTTGCCAGTTAGTGTTTGTGCGTCTTCTCTATGGTCATCGCGCAAAGTATCAAATGTTAAGGAAAAAACGTTAAACTCCAGTACTCGTGCCACCACTGATCATGACTAAGACTTAAGGTGTTTCGCTGTGAGATGCGTATTCTCGCAACCACTTCGCAACTTCAAGTGCACAAATATCAGCTTTCACGACACGTACCATAATGAAACTGTTACTTCACTTTGCTGCACTGCAGCATACATGAAGTAGCGATTTCAGGTTAAATGGGGCACTAATATCCGAGATTTGTGTAACTGAAGATTCGAAGTGGAAGGGCATATATGGCCTACGTGGCGGCCATTAGTGGATTCTACAAGGAATCACCTTATGTTAACCCCTTGCATGAATTAAATCAGTTTGAACAAAACTTCTGTTGTGTTTTTTCCCGACCCATTCTTATCATTCTCATTTTTTAATGGACATCCGTTATGTCTGTATTCATAAGAAAGACAAACATTTTAAGCGGTTGAATTCTTTAAATTGTCTATTTTCGAAAAAGAAGAGACGGTCTAGCTTGGGGCCACAAATAGACTAGTCAGTAAAGGTACGGTATTACCAAGCCCGAGGCAACGGGTTCAATTCACGGTTCGATCAAGGAAATCTTTCGCGTTGCTAATTTCAGGGCTGTTACAACAGGCGCGAATTTCGCGGATTTGAATTTTCAGTCGCGAAAATCGGTACTGATGTGCTGTCACAAAAATTGTGGAATTCATTGTAACCTTTCCGTCCCAGATTATTTTGCTGTCATCAATTTTGTTGTTCATTTGGCTCTCAATTTTTTACCAAACACCCTGCAAATAATCGAGAAATGATTTCAATTCCATAAGTCACACCGGATTTACACGGAAATTCTCTGGGATCTGTCCAATGTGAGACATTTTCATGTTTTTTTTTATTTCCAATATGAACTAGCATTTTTCATTGTCAAATCATAAACGAATCGTATATATGCGAGTAATTGCCATGTATACCGGATATTCTCGGTTTTCCGAATCGTCCTGGAGCTCAGTTGATTTGTTCTACTATATCAACCAAGACTGCAATAATGTCGAAATATGTCCAAACAGATTCAAAGTGTCTATGTGGATCGTGCCCGACCTATTGCTACGTATACAAGATGTTATAAGTTCCGAAATCCTTCTGGAGATCAGATTATTTTTCTACTAGATCACCCAAGACTAATTCAATATCTGTAGTATCGAAATATGTCCAAACAAATTTGCAGTGTCTATGTGGATCATGCCAACCTATTTTCGTGTATGCCAAATGTTCTAAGGATTTCCATATCGATATTTCGATACTACAGATATTATCCCAGTCTTTGTTGATCTATTAAAACAAATCATATGAACTGCAGGACGATTTGGAGAACCTAGATCATCTGGTATTCGTGGAAATAATTAAACATTATCCATATAGACACTATGAATCTGTTTGGACATATTTTGATACTACAGACTTTATCCCAGTCATGGTTGATCTAGTAGAATAAATCATCTGTACTCCAGAACGATTTGGATAACTTAAAACATCTAGTAGAACAAATCATCTGATGTCCTGGACGATTTGGAAAACCTATAATTTCCGGTATACATAGTAATAAGTCGTGCTTGATTCACAAAGTCACATATATACGATTCGGTTATGATTTAACAAAGAAAAGATTCATATTAGAAATAAAAAAAAATATGAAAATTTCTCACCATTGGTCAGACCCCAAGGAATATCCGTGTAAATAAAGAACCGCGACGTGACCAACAAGTGTGACTTATGTAACTCTGGTAATTTCTCGATTATGTGCAGGGTGTTTGGTTTGAATCGGTCAAAATTGAGAAAACTAGAGCCAAATTAACTACAACATTTAGGACAGCAAAATACGTCAGAGAAGAAAGGTTTATTTTCAAGAAAATTTGCATTTCAAAAGAAAATGCATTATTTTTTTTCATAATGTTTCATCAAATCTAGGGTGGTTTTATTCAATAGAATCTTAGAATGTAAGGGTATTTTATTATGTTCACTAATTACTCAGAATTTATACTATACATAAATAACTGAAGATGATGCATTGTTATTTTTTATTTTTTTTTTCAAACGTTATAAACGATACTCCTTTAGCTCAGTCGGTAAAGGCGCAGCTACAAAGCAAGTCCATGCTGGAGGCGACTGAGTTCGTTTCCCGTCCGGTCTATTAATTTTTCGGGTTGGAACATTTCTCTACTTCCTTGGGCATAGGATGGTACAGGCATAGAAAGCTATTAATTAAAATGTGAAGGTACTTCAAACAACACTAAGTTGAGAGCAGACAAAAATCTCATATGCTATAAGCAATAAGCTTGAAATGCCACACCGTTCGAAAAATTCATGTAAATTTCTGCGAGATATAGCGCACATAAAATTAACGCTTGATTTGGCATAAATTTATGCAATATTTCGTGTAAATTTAAGCGCAATATCGCATAAATTAGCAATATTGTAATCAAGCTTGTAAACGATTTCGTTGTTTGTGCAAGTATAGCTCCAAATGAAACGAAGGGAGATGTTACGCGGTAGTTAAAATTCAGAATTTTTTTCTGTGCATGTAGTATGTAGGATTTCTTTTGAGAAATCACGGATTTCACAGATCGAATTTAGAAAATCTTGTAACAGTCCTGTAATTTTCTTAACTTTCCTGGGCATAGAGTATCATTGTGCATTTATCACAAATCACTCATTGGTTGTTGCATTGGTTGGCATAGAAAACTCTGCATTAATTACTGTGGAAGTGCATCTAGAACACTAAGTTGAGAGCCCGCAAAACGCTTGAGAACCGCTGTCCTACTGCTTATGAGATTCCATATTGATTTTTCTAGAATTTCACCAAAAATATATCTTTCTAATACCCCATACCATTTTGTTTTAAAGCTAAAAAAATGTGAATTCTCCGTTCCGATGATCGCCTCACTAACGCTTGTAATCTTATCTGGATCTGGATCAAGACTCAATTCACCAAGCCACGGTTGATTAAAACGGGTTCAAGCCTTTTTTGGCATCAAACAATCAAACTTACTCCATTGCGAAGTTTGTTCTTCCACACAATCCGTTCACAAATCAATCAGAAATTTTAATCTTCCGACGATTTTTTTCAAACTTTTGACACTTAAACTTTAACCGCTCGACGGCACATTTGATTCTAATAAAAACTCTTCATCAACTACTACGCACTATCCCGGTCCAGCTCGATAGTGCCTGGTACATCCTACACGAACGCGGTATCATTTGGTTACTGACTAGTGATACTGATAAACGGCCGGTTGTGCACAAAAATACTGGACCGTGTACATCTATGTATATTTGCCAGCAAGGGAATAATAATGTGTTGTGGTCTGTCACACTTGAGTGTGATAAAAACGGTACAAGAAAAGAAAATAGCCTCCGTCGCCAAACTTAAAAGAGCAGTACACGGACAGACGAACTGAATCGATTAGCAACCGGCGGATGAATTTGATGCAAATTTTCCACACCTCGCTGCATCCAGTTTCCCGAAGGTCGTCGCTTGAAAATGATCGTAGATTTATGTCGGTTCGGACGGTCATATCGGATCATTTTTACGATGTTGACCCATTACTGTCGGCGGAATTGATTCCGAACGGAGGTGGCGATGGAGTACGAATCGATAAGCGACCGGCGCAAGTGTGTTTTCAATAGCCTTGTAAACAAACTATGCCATTTGATTTAATCTTTTGATAATATTTGTTATCAACACTGTCAGTGCGTGTTGGGCCGGTACTCGAACGTTGTTTGTTTGTGGATGTGTGTCTGTCTGAGTGCATGATAATAGTGTCACGTACTCGGGATGTTCAAATGTTAATTTCGCTGAGGTGCCTTCCTCAAACGATGAAACCACACCCTTTCTTATCGAAGGCCATCTAAAACGAGTTAGCAAGCAGACTTCCTACGGCAACTAGAAAACAAGATCAAGCGGATGATAATCGCGATAAAAGGAGGAAGTAAATGTAATTCACCTACAAAACATGAAAATGTGTCGATCTCTACAGATAGCTAGCAGCACTCGGGCTATCAGTGCTATTCTAATGTTAATAGTGTGTCAGTCTTATCACTGTTTTTAATTTTATTAAGATGTCATCCAGACTCCAGCTCCGGACAGTCTAGGCTGAATACCTACATCAATTTGTGATTCTTTTCTTCAATTGGTTTTACTTGCCAGCTGTCATCACGTCATCAATAATTTATCAAGAACGAAAAAAAAGTCTAAAAATTCAGATTTGTACAGTTGAAAATTTGTTTCAAAATTGTCCGCCGGGTGATGTATGGTCTATTATTGGAAGTGATAACGAGCGCAATGCACTCACAAACGAAGTACCTAATCCACGTCGCCCATATCGAACGGGTGAGCAATTTAGCGGCACCATATGCTGCTTAGTGATATGCGCGCGCGTGACTGCAATCTTCCGACAGTGTCTAAACGTGTTATAATGAGGTGTTAAGTGGTTTCCGCTCGTTTGAGCACCTCCGAATGTCTTACATCGATGGTTTTTGACGTAGAACTACGTCTTTGTCGACTATACTGGGGTGCAAATTAAAAAATATGTGTGGTGAAGTAGTGTTAGGTTTTGAACGCTCATAAATTTGTCATTTATAGATGAAATGAAAATCCAAATACGCCAATCGATAGGATATTACTTTACGCATCTTCTGAAATAAATGCTTTTCCAATTTTCCATAAAAAACTTTTGAAAAATTTACGAATGATAATTTTATAAATTTTTCATGAAATAAATGTCAAATAAATGTTTTCCCCAAACCCAGTCGTCATAATCGAGTACCACTTGGTTGCACATCGTTCTGCTTGAACCTGAAAAGATATAAAATAGCCTGTGCTCATTACCGCTTCGGACGGCTATGCGAATTTGCTAGCGCTAGTGTACTAGCACTGTGCAAAAAAGTAACCAGCATAATGTACGCAGGGCATGTGCTAGCTGGTAAGTACACTAGCGAGGTGGACTACGGTGTGATCACCTTGACAACAAGCGATGAGGTCGAAGGAGACTTGGGTTCATTTATATAAATCCAAGTCTAAAACTGGCTACTTTCCTAAGGGTTTCCGGAAATTGATTAGATCCTGGCTATTCCTAATTGGACTGGTTGTTGAATTTTAATGATTCGATGGTTTCGACCATATTCAGTAACTGGCCACTTGTCCGAAGAAATCAAAACATGGCCAATGTGTCACAGGGTCACCAAATGACTACCATTGAACTAGTTTTTTTTTTTCATTCTAATGTGATTTGAGGTGTCACATGATAAGTTTTATTCGCTTAAGGTCGCAATTAGCCTCATGCCTTATATTAACCGCAGCATGTTCCACTCATATTTCCGGAACTGGTTGACCGATTCCAAAAAATATGTGCTCTATGTGACCATAATACCTTTCATTTAGCGACTGTTGTTTGGTTTATTACACTTGGCCTTGCGGGCTCTTAAGCATACAAATGGTACTTTATACAATAGGCCATCAGGCATTTTTAGGTCCAACCATGATTCAAATTCATTGCTAAATAAAATCGTTCAATAAAATCCTATTATGAGAACATTATTCATTTTTTTTTAATAATTACTTTATTTTACTAGGCACAATCGAATAAACTTTACAGTGCCGAGATTTCTTGTTCACTATACAATACATCTTAAAGCTATAGCTATAGCTATAGAGGTACAATACAAAAAAATATGTTATCTTCAGCTATCCAAAAACCTTCCTCCATTCACTTCCAGTGGTTTCAAAGTATGGCAACATTGCCAAAGGGGGGCATTGCGCGTCCACTGTAAAAATGGACGCAAATCGTGGTCTTCACTCACACACTCATCACGAAACGGTTGCTTTTCAAGGTAGATGTGTCTCTTAGCGAAAGTGAATAATCACTGAGAATATTTCTTATAAAGTAGTTTGCGGTAGTACACAATGCCTCTCAAAAATAATTATTACAGTGAATATTCACTTCCGCTAAGAGATACACGTACGTTGAACCATAACCGAAACATTGTAATACTTGACACGACATACACCAATTGCACGACATACACCAATTTTCCGTAGTTCTACGTCATACTGCGGTCGTGTCTAAGACACAACCCTTAATATTTTATTTTTTTCCTTTAAAAAGCAAGCATTACTACCGAGAATATTTAACAAGCAATATAAGTTTTTAAGGTTTTTAAAAGTTTGCTCATAATTTGCAGAGGTGACAAGAGCAATGACTCAATAGCATTTAGCTAATTTAGTGCTTAATATGTTTTTGGGCTGGACCAATCTAAACAGTGATGCTAGTGATAAGCTGTGATAAGGCTTACAGTACTGGACTCGCTTTCTTTCACATAGGGGAAATGGATGTAATGTCGGCCTAAATGCCCCTAATGTGGGCCCATACATAAATTCAGCAATCGACTAAATTTTGAATAGTGGCCAAAAATATCCATTAGTACTGTCCCAATGACATGTTCATCTAGCTAAAATTTAAAAATAGCAGACTTTTAGCGATGGGCCCATTTCCCCTATATAGAGACTTTAACCAATGCATTGACTTCATTTCAGACATGGATAATGAAAGTATCTTACTCCCGGTCATTGCGAAAAATAATACATTGCCTTTCATATTTGACAAAATTGTAAATTTAGGACTTCATCAAATTTGAAAAATCAGCATAATTGTTACTTAGACTTTTTATTGACAAATATTTACAACGACAAGTTTGTTTAAAACAAAAAAGTTAGTTTTTAAAAATCATCTAATCACCTTGACGTTTGTCAACACCAAAAGATGGGACTTTTTAAGCACAAAAACTTCTCCCAAGACACTAAATGTCCAAATATTCATGCTTGGCAATTCAGTGTTGGCTAAAATCAAGATCAGAAAATCCAAATCAGCAATCTTTCAAGATCAAGATCACCTAAAATCACAGGCACCAATATCACAAGTCATCATCACCACGAAAATCACACGTGATTTTTGACCAATATCAGCCGTAATTTTCAATTCACAAAATCAATCAGCATCAATATCAACCAAGATCAAAATCATCGAAAATCATAGGATTAGAAGATATGTGAAATTCTAGAGTTTGGGGCATTCCGAAATTCAAGTCAACATTCCGGATGAAATTAAAATGGTGGATTTCAACCCAAGATGGCTCCCACAAATCCAAGATGGCGGAACAAAATCCAATATGGCGGCCCCTGGACAGGGAATATGCTTCTAAACCCATGCAATATGGGTATCTACGGAATGGGCTCGATGAGAGGAAGTGAAAAATTGACATCCGCTGCCATCTTGAAATCCAAGATGGCAGACCAAAATCTAATATGGCGACCCCCGGACAGGGAATATTCATCTAAACCTATGCAATATCGATTCTGCAGAATGGGCTCGATTAGGCGAATTGAAAAATTGAGAACCGCTGCAGTTTTGAAATCCAAGATGGCGGACCAAAATCCAATATGGCGGCCCCCGGACAGGGAATATTCATCTAATCCCATGTAATATGGTTATCTACGGAATGGGCTCGATGAGGGGAAGTAGAAAATTGACATCCGCCACCATTTTGGAATCCAAGATGGCGGACCAAAATCCAATGTGGCAGCACCCGGACAGGTAATATGCATCTGAACCTATGCAATATGGGTATCTGCGGAATGGGGTCGCTAAGTGGAAGTGGAAAATTGACATCCGCCGCCATTTTAAAATCCAAGATGGCAGACCTAAATACAATATGGCGGCCCCCGGATAGGGAATATGCATCTAAACCCATGCAGTATGGGTATCTACGAAATGGGCTCGATGAGGGGAAGTAGAAAATTGACATCTGCCGCCATTTTGTAATCCAATATGGCGGACCAAAATCCAATGTGGCAGCACCCGGACAGAGAATATGCATCTTCACCAATGATATAGGGATTCTGCGGAATGCGAGCCACTTCCACTTAGCGAGCCCATTCCGTAGATACCCATATTGCATGGGTTTAAATGCATATTCCTAGTCCGGGGGCCGCCATATTGAATTTTGGTCCGCCATATTGGATTCCAAAATGGTGGCGGATGTCAATTTTTCGCTTCCCCTCATCGAGCCCATTCCGTAGATACCCATATTGCATGGGTTTAGATGAATATTCCCTGTCCGGGGCCGCCATATTGGATTTTGGTCCGCCGTCTTGAATTACAAAATAGCGGTGGATGTCGGATTTTTACTTTGACTGTTATACCAATCTATTGATTTTCCGTTTGGTTTTTGTTACCGCAAAATCAGCTAAGGTTAAAATCAGCCTTGATTTTCTGCTTTGTGATTTTGCTACTCTCAAGATCAGCAGTGATTTTCGACCGTTTCTGATTTTGGATTTTCTTGATTTTTTCAAACACTACTTGGCATGCACAGTTTTTGTCACGAACTTCTCATTTGCATTTGTAGTAGATAGAATAAAGGTTTAGCTTGTAATAAGTACCTACAGTAAAACGGGGTAACATTGATGATTTTTCAAAGTATTTTCTAAATAATTTTAACAGCAATGAATGTTTTCCAAATTTTATATTTTTAAAACAAGTGCTGAGGATCCAAGAGTCTATTTAGTTTTGTGACCGAACTTCAGTTTTTTGATTTGGGGTTACTTTGATAATGCTCGATGAATGTAGAAAAAAATGCATGAAACTCAAACAATTTAGTTCTTTAAATATAAAACTTTGAATGAGTATGTAATCAGAAAACATCATAAGCAATAAAAATACAACATTGAATTTGTGATGGCTATATTGGAGATATATTTCATATGTGATGGTTTGAGTGCTTTTTCAAACAAGCGAAAAACACGGAAATTGTTTTTAATATGTTTGTAAAATATTTAACACATAGGGGAAATGACGGCTTTGGCATGACAGACTATTTTCGGCAACCCAAATTGAAACACTATTTTCACTGGATTTTCTTACGAAAACACTTCACTGTATGCATGCAAACGATTATTTATGCTTTCAGCTTCAATTTGACTATATTTTTATTATTGAGAAAAAGCAATCTAGCAAGGTTTTCTTGAAATGCAACACACGCACTACAAATTGTAGCTGATTTCGAGTTGCCGATAATAGAACAGCAGATTAACATGCAGTTTAAATGGAACGGTTGCCGAAGAAAAACTGGTTGCCGACAATACTCGGTCTCACTAGAGAATATTGGAGCTTTGTAAAAGCGTTTCAAAACAGTTTTTGACAATTCTTTCGACTGAAATTGTTAGAGCAGCTGGCAGCAAAAGATTGTAAACAAACCAATACTGTATATGTGTGCGTTCCTGAGAGAAAAAGGCTATAGAAAGAACGTCGCTGCTTAGGTTGCCGAGAATACGTAGATTCCCCTACTATATAAAAACAATATACGATATCAACGGAAATACCCTAAGCTACAATATGGAACCATTTTTTTTTTTTTTTTTTTGTCTTTATTTTAGAGATTTTTAGCCTGAGGCTAGTTCATCTCTTCAATATGGAACCAATCCCAAGTAACAATTTTGGTTTTATCAGGGTTCTGTAGACGATGATTTAGACTTGTAGAATGCTATAAAACCTCTATAAAGCTTGCAATGTTACTTGGGATGTTTTAAAGTTACCCGCATTATCAAAGATACCCCGTTTTACGGTACGAAAAAGAAGATTTTAATTCTAGCAATAATCTGTATTTGTTTTTGCGTTGTAAAAATCAAGTGAGAAATGCTCGCTGCACATCTCGGACTTAAAGACTAAAAATTCATTTGTTTTACCTGCTCTTTGCATATCTGTAGTAAGCTATGATCCTTATCTATCAATTACTTTAAAGAAAGACAAATTTCAACAACTGAGTGAAAAGTTATTAACAAATGAGCAGTTGGTGTGTACAACTGTGCATGCCAAGCATGCAAATATTGAAACAAATGTACTAGCACATTTTATTTAAATTTGTCATTAAAGTGGTCCTATGAAAACCATCTTTTGCCGATAACTTTTTTATTTCAAATTTATCATTAAAGTCATTTTCTAAAGACTTTTAAAGCTCTTTAAGGTAAATGTTTAATAGAAGAAGTTGTTGTCTGTATCTCTTCTAATAAGAAAGATATACCCAATTATAGTAAAAAATAATAACACATTCAAATTGATTTTTAAATTGAGTTTAAAAAATAACCTATATTATTAAGAATAACATACGTCCTTTCAAATGCCGTAAAAAAACTTTTATTTTGTTTGCCCCAACCAGATATATTATTATTTGAAAAGGGAATATTTTTAGTAGAGAAACGTCAATAACTCTTGATCGGCGAAAGATATCGACATGCTCGGTGCAGCAAAAACATGCGCCTTCAAAAGGCCTAAAAGTAATTTCAAGACACCTTTGCTTAGAAATTTGAAATAAGAAAACCACTTAGAGCAAAACAACTGTTTTTAGAGACACCCTAACTCAATTCTAGAAAATAACTCTAATTCGGTTAATTTAAGAGATACGAAAAAGTTTTTCATTACAAAGTTGCTTGAAATCAGCTCAGCTATAACTTTGCTGGAAAATGTATACCTTAATTTCTTCAAACAAAAAAGTTAGATTTTTGATTTTAACCCAAGTAACCATAGGCACGTTATTTCACCTATTTTGGCTATCTACAGCTGAACAACGGCTATACCAGTATTTGCAAGTTCTGACGAGGCCCGTATATAGCCAAAAAGGCGATATAACGAAGGAAGGAAGGCGTGATCAGAGAATTTATGCCTCAGAACATCCCGGCGGCGCCGACTGGGATTGAACTTAGACCCTTTGAAGTGATAGGCAGTCACGCTTAATACTACACTACCGGCGCCGCTTGGCAAACAGGGTTGAGGAATAGAGGAAATGTCGAGAGTGCAACTGATGTATTATACAATATATTATTTATTATAATTCGGAAAGAAGTAACGGTAAAAAGACGAAGACGTCAAGTTCAACATCCAGTTTGGTTTAACAGGCAAATAAAAAACCTGAAAAAAAACCGTAAGCAAAAAGCACATAAAGTTGACAAGAAGTGCAATAGTCATGATAATATGGAAAACTATTTGAATAGTTCCGATCAACTTTATTTGGCTATGAATATAGCATTTGAGGAGTATGTATAATTTTAAAACATGACATTAAATCCTGTCCCAAAAAACTTTAATCATGTGAAGACCAAATTAAAATCAGACAATTACCTACCTTTCCAGAATGTACTAGGTGGTCCCCTTTTAGCTCGATACACTTATTCCAGCGATTTTTCAACTTCATGATTCCGTCCGAAAAGTAATTTTCCGGAAGTTCTGCAAAATACTCCTCCGCGGCGTCGATGATTTCCTTACGTAAGCTTAATTTTTTATTGATGAGCCATCTTTTGAGGTTTGGGAAGAGATAATAGTCTGAGGGAGCCAAATCGGGCGAATACGGTGGATGCGGAAGCAATTGGAACCGTAAGTCATTGATTTTAGTCGTGGTTGCGATGCTCTTGTGCGCCGGTGCATTGTCTTGCAAAAACAAAAACAAAAATTTCGCTCCATGTGAGGCCGTTTTGCAGGGGTTTCGGCCTTCAATCGCTCCAATAATGCACGACTAAAATATATACGTACCCTAATTAACAAAGCACAAGCAATAAAAAATCTCAAATTGGCCACTAAATACTACAGGGGTGCACCAATAAACAAAAAACAAGTTGCAATAGAAATGAAGAAAAAGCCAATAAACAAATAAAAAGCTTCTTTTAATAATTTGAATGTGAGCGGTAAAAATGGCAAAAAGGGCAATAGTAAATACAATACGCTCAATTAAATAAGGATGAATCTCCACTAAATTAGGAAATTTGAGCACTAAATAACTCACTTTCGTCACCTGCAGTTGAACATATTTTCCCATAAAAGTGGCAAAATGAGCAATACCATATTGAATAACCGCAATAAATAAATCTAAAATGTCCCACACAAAGCGCACAGTTATCACTGTTTTAATCCAATTATGCTGTAAAATCGTGATTATTTCCCCAAGAAAAAAAATGAAAATATCTTTTAAAAACTGAAAAAGTTCCAGGAACCAGGAGATAAATGTATGCTTGAACATGAGGATGAGCCATCGTAAAATATGAATCGTTCTTAAAGAAAAGAAAATAACTCATGCAGGAAAGTAAAAATGAGCAATTAAAAAGGAACACTGCGCAATATAAAATAAAACAAAATTCCAATGATATTCAGGAAATATTCCTTTAAATTGAAAGTTTATGAGCCAATAATCTAGATCAATTTCCATATGGTATATTCAAGACAGCGATAAGTAGTGATACTGTGTCTTGGCTAACAAAGTCGATGTCGATAAAGAAGATTAACGAATGTGGGTCTCATTGAAAAAGGTACCATTAAACAAAATCAAAAGATCACTAAAAACAGCTGTTTGAGCAAAATATACGTCACAAAAGAGCACTAGAAAATGCCATTTGAGCAATATAAAGGTAAAAAAGACACAAAAAGCACAATGAATGTCCCAGGGAAAAATTGAAAAACGCTCAACAAAAAATAAGAAATGAGCAAGAAACGTATAAAATTAGCACTCTGAAAAATAAATTGAGCATTTTATAGGCCATGAAGGTCACTAAGAACGAAAACAATATCTCTTGAAAACCTGCAAATCTACATCGAACCATAGACAAACAGACATAACACTCGCATCTTGTACATCGAACACGCATTTAACGATCAATTTAACACGATTTTACAGCATAATTGGATTAAAACAGTGATAACTGTGCGCTTTGTGTGGGACATTTTAGATTTATTTATTGCGGTTATTCAATATGGTATTGCTCATTTTGCCACTTTCATGGGAAAATATGTTCAACTGCAGGTGACGAAAGTGAGTTATTTAGTGCTCAAATTTCCTAATTTAGTGGAGATTCATCCTTATTTAATTGAGCGTATTGTATTTACTATTGCCCTTTTTGCCATTTTTACCGCTCACATTCAAATTATTAAAAGAAGCTTTTTATTTGTTTATTGGCTTTTTCTTCATTTCTATTGCAACTTGTTTTTTGTTTATTGGTGCACCCCTGTAGTATTTAGTGGCCAATTTGAGATTTTTTATTGCTCATTTCGCTTTTTTTATTGATGATTAATTGTGCTGCCAATAATGCACAGTAATACCATAGAGGTAACTCTAAGACCACTGGGTCCCGAAGAAAATCATTATTATTTTTGGCTCACTCAGTACCAGAACAACGGTCCCAAGCAGTCCCAAGCTATTTCACTCACCCCTGCATGTTCTGCATGAATCCACACACCCCTGATGTTATCTGTCAAACTTTCATAGCGAATCAAAACAAACATAGTGTAGTAATAGAATTTCAACTAGAATAGGGTA
This sequence comes from Ochlerotatus camptorhynchus, assembly GCF_037179485.1. Lineage (NCBI taxonomy): Eukaryota > Metazoa > Arthropoda > Insecta > Diptera > Culicidae > Ochlerotatus > Ochlerotatus camptorhynchus. The sequence goes on from NW_027040640.1 coordinate 4,121,707, forward strand.
CGTTAATCGTTTGCTTGGGACCAATAGGCTAGTCAAGTAGTGAGCCAATTTAAAATCGTTAGTTTCGTATTGATTGTTGGTAATACCATAGAGGTAACTCTAAGACAAGTAGGTCCCGAAGAAACGTGCTCAACTTTTTGGCTCACCTCTGGTACTATCTTCGGTCCCAAGCTCGGTCCCAAGCTTGTCGAATCACCCCTCGAAACATAGGAAAAACCAATAACCCCTCATTTTATCTGTCAAACTTTCATAGCGAATCAAAACAAACATTGCGTAGTACTAGAATTTCGACTAGAATAGGGTACGTTAATCGTTTGCTTGGGACCAATAGGCTACTAAAGTGGTGAGCCAATTTAAAATCGTTAGTTTCATATTGATTGTTGGTAATACTCGCTGTGGATGGTTTTTCCTTTTGCGAGGTAGTCCACGAAGAGTATGCCATGACAATACCAGAAAACCGACTCCATAACCTTTCCGACCCATCGAACCTCCCTCGGCCGCTTCGGAGCACTCTGGGGTGTAATAGTGGATCCAGGTTTCATCAACAGTTACCAATCGACGCCAAAAGTCCGCCCGGTTCCGCATCAGCTAGTCCAAACACTCTTTCGAAGTGCTCTCGCGTTCGTGTTTTTGGTCAGGAGTGAGCTTGCGCGGCACCCAGCGGCAGGATAACTTTTTCATATACAGAATCCAGCCCAAAATATGGCGTGGGCGCTCAATACTAATCTTTGCAGTATCTGATAGCTCGCGCACCTTCACTTTCCGGTCAGCCAACACCATTTCATGTATTTTTTGACTTGACGGACTACGGATCAAAGTTGAGTCAACCGGTGGAAACTAATGATTTTAATTTGGCTTACTGCTTGACTAGCCTATTGGTCCCAACCAAATCGATTAACGTATCCCATTCTAGTCGAAAATCTAGTACTTCACTATGTATGTTTTGATTCGCTATGAAAGTTTGACAGATAAAATGAGGGGTTCGTGGATTTTCCTATGTTTCGAGGGGTGAATCGATTAGCTTGGGACCGAAGAGCTTGGGACCGAAGAGAGTACCAGAGCTGAGCCAAAAAGTTGAGCACGTTTCTTCGGGACCTACAAGTCTTAGAGTTACCTCTATGGTTGAGTTGCGGCCACGACGAAACTCTCGAAACCAATATTTGACGGTGTAATCGCACGGAGCATTAGCCCTATGATATTTATCCAACTTTTCTTTTGTTTCCTTCGCCGTTTTACCTCTCAAAAATAATGTTTTATTAGAGAACGCAAATCGTTTTTATCCATACTCAACATGATGCCAAACACATCAACAACAATCAACTGTCAAAACAAAACTAAAGACAGTATCGCTCTGAAATATGCCTAAATATGAACGGACTACAAAGGACCATAACCTTTTTTGCAGTAGCAGCGCATTCTGACGGTCTCCTCAAAATATCTATTCAATCTTCCCTAAGTTTTCTCCATAAATACCCGTAGGATCATGCTTCGATCCCCTCAGAGTTTTCATGGAATGATCTCAGAATTAGGAATGATTCAAAAAATTTGCTTAGTAGTTATGCTAAAATAATCTTTTAAAATTTCTTCTCACCTTGAAGTTCTCCTAAGAATTAACTTGAAGCTCTTTATCCGCAGAACTGTCTAGCAGCATTCCATAGATTTCGCTTGGAGTTCTCCTAAAACAGTCATTCCATAACAGAACGGTATAGTGTTTTTCAGAAATTTGTAAAAATTGGTAGTTTTGTTCCTTATCGCAAAATATTAGACCCGTATTTTTATTTTGTCACTAAGGTGACCATTCTCATGTAAACGGTGTCCAAAAAATTTTTTTTTTTTCAAAAATGACTTTCTTCAAAAATTTACAACTTTTGAACCACCGATTTCAATCAGGGTTGCTGCCACTCACTTGCTATAAAAAATATTTTTCGGAATTATGAAATCATTAGATGTTATAATGGTTATTAGTACTTGAAGGTTAAAAGAAGGGGTCGTGAAATATGTATTTGACACATAAAACCTGTCAATATTGCTTTCAGTGCGTCACAATCAGCGCTTTTACGAATCGTGAGCGCTCACTCTGAGTGAACTCTCACGAATTATAAGATAGCTGATTGTGACGCTCTCAAAGTGAAGTTGACAGGTTTTTTTAGTCAAACACACTGTTAACCCTCTTCTTGGTACTTGCAAGAACAACATATAATTTTATCATCCAATGATTTCATTATTCCAAAAAACAATTTTTTATAGCAAGTGAGTGGAATTAACCTTGATTTCAATGATCAAAATATCAAATGAAAGGTAATTAAAAATACTTTTTAATGAAAATATAGTAATATTTAAAAAATGAGATCCATTCTTATTTCAATTTCTGATCCTAGACTACCATGAAATTTATAGAGGCCAGAATAAAAAAAAATACCCTAAAACTATGTCAGAGGCAAAGTTTCAGAGAAAAATAACGTTTCACGGACAAGGTTGGTTCAAAAAAAATCGCTATTTTGCCTGGAACTGCTCTATTTTGATATTTATGAAAAATTTATCCAAGCTTAGATTATTCTTTTTATAACGTCTATAGTTTTGAAAATTTTCTGAAGCCCTTTAAAAGTTTCATGTTTCACAACTCATGCTTTTGGAATTATTAGCAAATCTCACAGCCTTAAAGATTCTGCTTAGACCGGAATCTCGTAAATTTGCCTCGGATCTCAATTAATTCATTTTCAAAATACCTAAAACAATTTTAATTTGTGCTTTATGGCATATTATTATTCATCTCAGTAAATTTCACAGACTTTGAAAAATATCTATGAAATTTAAAATACCGAAGACATTTAAAAGCATTCGAAATCGCGTACATAAAATATGTAAATTGTAGTAGGTACTTGGGTTATTTAAACATAAAAAAAATATTTAAAACACTTGAACTTCTGAAATTTTCATAATTTTGAAAATTTATTAAGTTGTTGTAAAGCCTGTCCACGTTAAATTTCGGACAGTTTTCTTTCAGTGTAGGTTTTGAAATATTTCACGAACCGCTGAAACGTTTCACTTATATGACAGCTGAAGCTCTCCACTTTATTTCTTGCCAAGAGAAAGTAGACAATACGGGGGCGAAAACGAACCACTTTTCTGTCAAACGCGAACCAGCTCGTAATTGGCCGATTTGAAGTGCGTAAGATAGATATAGATAGAGATAGAGATTAAAGAGTAAGAAGCCAGTTGTCTCCACTTAGATTTCTTGGCACAACATGTTTACATTCTTGTTCAGTTTGATAAAAGGACGTCGGATCAAGTAGGAATGGAAGTACGCAAACGCATTTTGTACGATCGGCAGCAAAATCCAACGTTGTCGGTACGCGATCTAGCCAAAAAGTTAAAACTGCCGCAGAGTACCGTGTTTAGTGTGTGCAAATCGTTTGACCAGCGCTTAACTGTAGATCGGAAAGTTGGAAGCGTAACAAATCGAAAAGTATGCTCTCGACAAATGGACCAGAAGGTGGTAGCCATTATTGAGAAACATCCAAACCTTTCAGTTCGTAATGTGGTACGCAAAGTTGGAAAATCAAAATTATATGTATAAATAATGAAGCAGAGGCATGGGCTGAAGGCGTACAAATTGGAAAAGGTGCCCAATTGTAATGATAAACAAAATTTCACTGCAAAAAGTCGTGCTAAGAAGCTTTTTCCTCAGTTTTTTTAAGACAACAAAACATACGTGCTCGAAGGCTTTCAACAGCTTCCGGGTTTGGCTTTTTATACTGCAATATAAAGGAATGCCGTTGCCGAGTGTTTCCGGAAAAAGAAGCTTTCGAAATCCACCAAAAATTATTTGGTTTAATATATGTAGTTGCGGTTGGAAATCCAAAAATTTCATCTCTACCGGCACTATCAACAAAGATGTGTACGAGAAAGAATGGTTGCAAATGCGGTTGCTATCATTCATCAGAAGCCACGACACTCCAGCTCTTGTCACTATGCAAAATCCGTCCTGGAATGGTATAATGCACAAGAGGTCAAATACGTGCCAATCAATCCGCCAAACTGTCAAGAGGAGATGGAGGCACGCCGTCACTAACCAAGTAACAATTTTGGTTTTATGAGAGTTCTGGAGATTTTTAGACTTGTAGCATGCTTTAAAACCTCTATAAAACTTGCAATGTTACTTGGGTAAGGTATTTGAGCATACTGTGCGGCGAGTATCCCACAGAAAGTTCGAAAATTTTACAGGCAAAATAATTAACATTAAGGTGAAAGTTAATGCTTTTCCGTTGATACTGTATCCACACTGAAATGACAGTCCTACAAATGCTCAGGGAAGTCTTGCCATAGTTCAGGGAAGTTCTGCCGAAGTTCAGGGAAGGGCTGCTGAAGTTCAGGGAAGTCCTTTCATTTCAATTCTTGGAAATCAGGGAAGTCCTGATGAAGTTCAGGGAACACATGTCGAAGTTCAGGGAAGGCCTGCCGAACCTCAGGGAAGTCTTGCCGTAGTTCAGGAAGTCCTTTCATTTCAATTCTTGGAAATAAGGGAACTCCTGCTGAAGTTTCCAACACGACTTAGAAATACTCTCAATTTAGAAATATTTTTACCACAGACAAACAGATATAACACATTGAATATTTCCCACTGTAAAACATCGTCGCTAAAACATTACCGCCATGTGTTGAGTACACTGTGGTGGGCACTACACTGAACAGATGGCGGTAGTGTGTAAACGTCAAACGCAAGGGAATTGACTATGCGCGCCACCGGTGGCGGTACTACCAACTGCGATACTTTTAAATTGTCCGTTAAATGCTTCTTCGATGAATAACTTGCGAGTGTTATGTCTGTTTGTCTGTGTTTTGACTATTTATTTTAAAGCACTTTCATAATACAGTTCTTGCGATAACGCATAGATGACATTACCGAATAGCATCCGTTTTCAATCATAGATAATTTTCGCAAAATATTTCGAATTGAAATACCAAAAGATATCTTACAATATGCATCAACTATTGGGAATAAAAAATGTCACGCGCGAGCTTGATCCTGCTGATGGTTTTTCTTGCTAATTCATTCATTTTTTCGCTTCTACTAGGGTCACGCACATTAGATCCGTTTGCGTTGCGTTGACGTATATTTGACACTTAGACAATAGATTTAGCTGTCACTTTGCCGCAACGAGTCCGATCCGGATCTAATGTGCGTGGGCCTTCTCTGTTTTGTGGGAGCGTTTCAAATCACATTGATCTTCAACCTGGAGCATGCTTACGCACAGATACATGCAAAAGTCAGTTGATTGCTTAGGAAAACGAAATCTAATGCTTGGAAATGCGTTACAAAAAAATGGTTTGCATTGATATAATGCATTTTACAGGTATGTTGTCTTCGGATAAAATGTTCCTAACAATATTTTGAAACGATCTACGGTAGTGAAATATGACCTTTTATACGAAATACTTGTGTAATTGATGAGCAAAGTTAGCAAAAATGGCTTTCAGAAAATTTAAACAATAAATCAATCTTGTCAAAATTGCTAGAGATAGCAATTTCAGTTCTTTAATTTTGCACGGAAGAGTTTTTTTTGGATTGAGCGCTGCGTTATTTTGTGAAAAATCGATGAAGTGAGTCATTCTAAAACGATCCACTTTCACCTTAAGAGGTAGCATTCTCCCTGTATCCCTCTTCAATAATTTTATTATTAGGAATAATGACAATAAACATTATAAGTCTAGCAAGATATCCCAAGTAACAATTCAGTAACCATTTGTCATTCACTCTGATGTATGGTGGTTTTATAACGGCAATGAACAATCCATTCAGTTTTAGCAGGTCCTGCTTAGTAATTCAGCTTTTTGCTGTTTTAAAAACCTTTTATAGTCTGGCAAGAAAGTAAAAAACTGTCTTGTTTTAGAAATAAATTTAAAACAGTTATCAATCCCTCCTTAAAACTGTTTTGTAATTCAAGCATAAACGTTACTAGCAATTGTTTGTTAATGTCTTGATAAAATACTTTATAAACGTGTTCTATCATTTTAAAAGCAACCATAAAACCATTAAGTTTTGCATTGCGACAAAAAGCATTTATTGTTGCTTTTTAGGCTTTTGAAAGTACATCATTAACGCACCAATTACTCTGTTTACAAATTGAGCTTAAAATATGGTTCCTCATAGTTAATAAATGCCAAATTTATGACAAGGAAATCTCAAGGATAGACGAAGTAGGATGAAAAATTCAATTCGATTTCAGCAAAATTTACTTCTTTAGAAGAGCCAGCACACCATCAACGACTGACCATTTGGCGGAGAAGAGTAAAGTGAGCGTGGCCCTCGAATTCATAAAACATTGTCGAAAGCTTAAAAACATACCAGCCTTCTCCAGATCTTGCGAATAGACGATAATCAAAATAACAACCGACAGCAAACCGCTGAAACTGTTAGTTAGCAGAGATTAGCTGGTTTCAGATCTTTCTTCTTCTTCTTCGCATTTCAAGCTTATTGCATATCGCATATTAGCTTATTGCGTGCTCTCAACTTAGTGTTCTAGATGCACTTCCACAGTTATTAATTGAGAGCTTTCGATGCCTGTACCATTTTTGCATTGGTATAATTGTGTGGCAAGTCCAATCATACTTCTATGCCCAGGGAAGTCGAGCAATTTTCCAACCCGAAAAATTCCTAGACCGGACCGGGGAATTGAACCCAGCCACCTCCAGCATGGTCTTGCTTTGTAGCTGCGCCTTTACCGACTGAGCTAAGGGAGGCCCCAGATCCATGCAGCGATTTTATTCGGCGAAAGAATCAACTCTTAACCATCGTAACCATCCGGAAGAAGGGGATCTTTTTCGGGAACGATTGTGTTTTCCAGCTGTTCGAAATGCGAAATGTTGTAAAACAGTATCGCAAACTATCTGAGTAACTGCTCCCAATCCATCGGGAGAAAATCGCCTGGAAGAATCCTGGATCTCACAGCGCAACTATCGAAAGATAAACAAACTTTGACGTTTAACTTTTTGCAGGCAACTTTGCCTCCATAAATGCTGCCAAGCAAAATGGCTTTAGATAAATACAATTCAGCCTGCAAGTTTTCTTCATAAAAGCCATTTTAAAACCTTATTAATTTGTCAAGGAATTCTTGAAAGCAAAACAACTTTTTCGCAAATGACCCATGTAAATCAACTTTTATGCCACCCATGTTGCAATTAGTTTGCTTGTTTTTTTACAATCTTCGATTTTCAATCAATATTTCCTTAGATATAACTATATTTTGGTAAATTTAGCAATTTATATGGAAATTACTATAGGAAAACCAAATGTTTTGTTCATATTCATCTAACAATTTACCATACCGCTCTGCTTAAAAAAATGATAACTGAGCTAGTAGAAAATTTTCTCAGCTACAACTTTGTCTTAAACCACTTTTCAATATAATGTAAGCATCAAAAGTTATCAATAATTCAAGCCACTAATGTCTTCCGATTATGCTCAATCAACTGTTCAGCAGGCAACATTGGTGTTTCTGGCGCTTGGAATAGAGCACAAAAATCATGGCTACTATGTCACACTGCAAGATACAGTGTTGCTCACAAAATAGCTGCTTGATCATGCCATAAGATTATCAATCTCTTAAACAATTAATAACTATTTTATTTGACGTTTAACTCAACAACTTTATTCTGCTAAGTTGAAGCTGAGAAAATTTTCCATAAGTATAGCTTTTGAATGTTTGAACAGTGCAATATGGAATAAGGGTTAGAAGACAATGAACAAAAAGTTTGGATTTCCTATAGTAATTTCCATATAAACTTCAAATGGTTTGTGCCAAGTCAGTTTCTTTTCAAATGATTTCAAATTTTGGGAGACTAATCAGGACCCGATTTGGAACCATTTGAGCACTGTGGAGCGAAAATGTCAAAATTTGCATCAGTCTAATGCATAGCCTGGACCAGGGTTTTATGAATGTTGTTTTATAGTTGCTTTGTAGTATTTCATAAAACTTAAAATGTTACTTGGGATAAATAGATTTTTTGGCAGTTTTACCTTAAAATCAGTTTTTGAACTTTTGGGCATTATAAATCTCAACTATTCGATTCGACATGTTCTACAAAGATTTCTGTAGACAGCAATATTGCAATTCACTTCATTTGCATGGTAAAGCTATTTTAAATTAAAATTTCACAAATGTTCAAGGCAAAGCTCCTAGGCGCATAAACTCATGCATGAGATTTTTAGTTTGAGTTTTTCCGAACACTACCAGACCCTGGTTTTAACAACAGGGCATTTTAGATGTGACAACTGTCATCAACCACTAATAATTAATCCTACAAAGAACAGAGTTGCTATTGATGTTCCTATTACTTTAAAAACATCGTCCACTAAATTGCATTACATAACCTTCAATTCTCATGACCGAATAAGATGTCACTTTATCTGTCAGCACTTGACGCTAATCTCCTGCGACCAATTACTGATTATTAGCCAATCAAACTCGTGCTAAACGTCGTCGTTCACCTATTCTTTTCGAAAAATCGAAAAAACCAACAACAACATCAGCAAAGCCAAAGCAAACACACTCAAAGACTGCCAATCGATGCGATGAATGGCTAGACAATTGTTTCGAATTTTCATTACCTACCTGCTGATAAACGGAGATTAGACGAGCTATATTGGCTTACCGTTGAGCAGTTTGAAAATCGATTGAATTTGAAGTGTTTCAGCAGTAATTCTACAGGTTATAAGTTAGGGTTGTGTGGTTTGCTGGTTGGTATATTCAAGTCAAGGGTGATTTCTCGGAATATTTACCCACCAGAAGATAAATTGAGATGAGTCACAAATCGTGGTTACAAATTTGTTTACATCACCGTAATTTCGAAGGTTAAGGACTAATTCGAACTGGTCATAAATTTATAACGGCTCAAAAAATCAGTATTCATTTTGGATTGATCTGTCCAAAAATGACGAATTTGAAAAGTAAACGTTCAATGCCACCTGACTTCATGGTGGTCGATGATTCATCGTAAATATGTGTAATCTGTTTTGATCCGAAGACCAGCATCAGGGATTCCGTCTTTTAACGATCCGTATTGACATCATCCGAGCCTAGCGCTTAATTCACACTGTTGCATGTTCGGTCAGGAAGGTGTGCAAAACGAGCTGCTGAGATCATTTGCATGAAACCGGCCGGTTGTTATTGAAATATTGTTGCTTTGCATCAAAATACGCATCCATTGCCGATGCAAATGATGCGAACTTCACCGATGACTCATTTAAATTTGTAATATCGTTTGTTTAGCGGAGAAATTGATGGGATCGACCATCACAGGTTTTTCACTTGCTCAATGCCACATCATCATTACTTTAATTTTTCCTTGCAGTCGAGCCCACCCAGGAAATAAATATGCAAAATTTGATAAGGCTTCGAAACTTTCCACTACTACCTCACTGACTCACTCACCTTGATATAGTAGGCACAGCTCAAGGGTGCAACACGATAGGTCAAAAACCAAACCCCGATAGAATAATCACTTCCGAAACCTGTGAATCGTCGTCACCGCGGTCGTGGTTCTTCTTCGAAATCAATTGTGGAACTGTGTTCTAGGTGCACTTTTTGCCAATAAAACCCGCTACACTTTCCCCTATCAGTGCGAGCCGAAGCCGTTATCAGCCCATTACGCCACCGACCGCCATCAGCCGACCACCACCATGACTCCTTCCATCGAGTGACAGGGTCACTGTTACTGGTGGGATGTACAAGGGAATCCGGGGATTCCACGTGAAAGAGTGACAGAGGTCCAGGCGAGGGGCTGGTCGATTGTAATTTTCTACCACGTATTGATTTAATGTAGTTTTTGATGTCTAATAATACGTGATCAAATCTCTAACATAAAGACATTTTCAAAAATGTTATGATTCAAAATTGTGAAAATATGTTTTCCGTAAAACCCCATAAAGTTTGATTGTCTAAAATCGCAATTGAATGGCGCTCAGAATTTGTTAACACCCCTACACAGATGCGTAACGCCATCGGACCAGTTAAACAAATTCAAAATGAGTGCCGTGAAATTGCGATTTTAACTATTCAAACTAACGGGGTTCTACGGTATTAATGTTAAAAGCATCTATAAACAAATACCATCGGTGAACCCCTCGAACACACCCACCTCCCCCCCGAGTGCGGCACTTTATCGCACATTGCTGCTGGCGCGTAGGCCGTGTCTCACGTTATCTTTATGGCTTACCAATAATATCATTATCGGAATGTGACAAATATTGATACTTGCTTTCGCTGGGTGGTGTGTGAGCGAGACGTTTGAATCAATTATGGTAGAAACATTAATTGAGTGCAGTTTTTTTTTGTTTACCTGTATGTTTGTTAATGTATGCGATACGGATGTAAGGTGTTGACATGGAGGCTTCCCTTAGCTCAGCTATAAAGCGAGACCATGCTGGAGGCGGCTGGTTTTTCTGGTTTTTAAATGCTCGATTAAAAGAAAAACGTCAAGTTGAAATCGACCAAATTTTGATTGTAACACCCTTTAATTCAGGTACAGATACCTTTCAAAGGCATTAAGAAATTTTAGCATTCCAATTTTCGCTGGGCGCTCTTGAGGTGGAGAAATATTGCTACGCTCCTAGTGATAAAAACAAGCGCTTGAAACAAATTCCTCCGAATTAAAAAAGAAATGCTTATTGCCTCTAGCACACTAAATTTACTTGAGAAAACCCTGGAGAAAACATATTCCAAGCATTTATAAAAAAAATAGCATGTGAGTATAAGGTTAGTTTCTTCGTTTTCGTGGTACATATTAGAGATCCCCAGAACAATTTCATTAATTTAAGAAAATATCAGATAGATGTTCTAATAAATTCAGGTAACTCCAGAAATAAATTGTGAAGCTCCGAGCTCTTTAGATCAATTCGGAATACCTCACTGATGTTCCAAGAACTTTAGTGAATATCCGAAGCGTTCAGAGAAGTTTCAAATTTTTAGGAAAGCTCCAGAACTATGCGAAGATGAAAGATCTTTAAACCTTCCTAGTGAATTTAGGGTCTTTTTTTACCCGGCGTCACTTTAAAACAGGCCATTTAGGATACCTGGTACCGGTTCCGATAGGGCGCAAATAGACGAAGTGTCCAAAACCTCGTATACTGATACCGTCCGGCGGCTCCGGCTCAAAATGTATGATTTTTCTTTTAGGAGTAAACAAACATCATGGCATGGACCGGGATTGGAACATTTGACAGTTGTTGTTATTCACATCGTCGTGATTGTGCGCTGCTAAATTTGTCGATTTTTTATCACACGGGCTATCGTTATTCGTTTTTTTCCGTTGGGTATACCTGTAATATTGTACTGGTTGTTAGTGGAAAGTGCAGTTCGTTGCGATAATCGTCTAATTAGAGCATATTTTGTGTTGTGAAAACAGTGAAAACGTTATCGAATCAGTCATATTGTAGTGTATACTTTCTAGCATTGGGCCATCTTGAGAATCCAATTCCTCTTTGCGTATTAGAGCATCTCCAAAGCTGTTTCTAAATCACTTTTGGAAACTGAGTCAGCATGACTTCCGCCTGTGACCAATGCGCGAAACCAGTTAAAGGCGATGAAGAATCCGTCTCCTGCATGGCTTTTTTGCGACAGAATGATTCACCTAAAGTGCGGGTGCAGTTTCGAACGCCTTTGGATACGGTTGTGTTTTAAGTTTGTTCTCTGTTTTGTGCGTGCGTTCGCTCTCATAGTTTTCGGCTGCCATTTCCGGATTATCGCTGGCGCTCTGCCTCCCGGACGTTTATACGTGTGTGATTGGTAGTTTTCTCGCTTTCCGGGATGTTTTAGAATAGAGAAAGAAAACGTGATTCAACATGTTTGCAAGCATCAGAAGAGATGTCGCGATCTGCGTTGTTTGATTTTCTCCCGGACCAGAAATTAGTGGCATCGCGAGTGATAATTTTTAATTTCAGTTTATTTACGCGCTGCAAGGTGCGTGAAAGAGCTCGGCACAATCGGTGTTGATGTTGGCTCGCTTGTAACTTTTTTTGTTGTGTTTTCGAAAGAAATTGATCGAAATTGTACCAAAAGTGCTTCTGAACGTGTTTCGCAGTTGGATGTGGTGAAATTCGTGAATTCGCGGTTTATGTTCAGTGAAAATTCCGTGTCACAAAATTGCTCACCGAGTGTCCTTTATTTGCCGTTCGACGACGACGGGTTTGCGAGAGAAAAATAAGCATCGGGAATTTGCTCCCGGATGTATTGATTTGGTGATTAACGTTCCAGTTGAAGATTGTTCTTATACATATCTCGATTGCATTTGCGGGCAGATGAGTTGGTCGCCGGTAAGGGCCAGTAAGTGCTGCCAGCAGATGAATCAAGATGTATTCGAAACAAAATTGATAAGAAATGTCCAGTCAAATCGATTTAATACAGTTGAACAAATTTCAAAACTATATACGTGCCAGATTTGGAAATAATATTTTTTGGATCTGGAAGTGTGTTTATGATACCATTACACATTTGATAAAGGTAGAGTGAACATGCGGGGCTTATTGTAAGTAAAAGTGACCTCGGAGTGGTCGTGAATTACCAGGCATTCTGAAATGGGTCACTGGAGCTGCAATAGAGCTAACACCTTCTAACTCCCGGACTAAACCTGCTTTAATTTAAGGGTAATAAAAAGCAGTTTTCTTCCATAATAACACTGCCGCACAGTGGGGGTTAGATTGTACACACACACACACACACACACACACACACACACACACACACACACACACACACACACACACACACACACACACACACACACACACAGACACACAGACACACACACACACACACACACACACACACACACACATACACACACACACACACACACACACACACACACACACACACACACACACACACACACACACACACACACACACACACACACACACACACACACACACACACACACACACACACACACACACACACACACACATACATACACACACACACACACACACACACACACACACACAAACACACAAACACACACACACACACACACACACACACACACACACACACACACACACACACACACACACACACTCACACACACACACACACACACACACACACACACACACACACACACACACACACACACACACACACACACACACAGACATGGGCTACAAATGGTGAGTTGACAACCTAGCTCTGGTTCTCACAAGTTCCTACATCACGCCTCCCCGTGGTGTAGCCTGGGCAATGTTGTCCTTCTGACAATAGCAAAGTGAGGGGGTGCGACGCGAACACTGGCGCGGTAACCATAACACGGCGATAGAGGAAATGCTTCGTCAACCCGCAGGAGTGCCAACCGGCACATTAGGATCGACGCCAGTAAGATCCTTATTACGGCATACTGGATACGGCATGGAACTATGGACACGACACGGTACAATGGATTGGATACCACGCTACAGGGCTGACAGTCGTGCTATTCTGCTTCCTAAGTAAAGAAGGGTGACACCTTCTTGAAATGGCGAGTGGGCTAATAGTGCGGCTGCCCCCGTCCCGGTAAAACCTTGGCAGGCCTCCGGATACGTTCAAAACTCGTCACCAATTGGTGATTGGTGAGTAGTAGGCTCAGATGTAACATTCCTGACTTACGCCGATCTGGCTCTGAACACGGCCCCCATGAAGGACCGTGTCAACCCTAGCATGGCCTCCCTGCTTGCATAGATAACCATGGGATCACGATAGGAGACTACATACAACGAGTGGAGATAGCGGCCCGAAGGGGGGACCCATCAGAATGGATAAAATTGGAGAAAAAAATAAAAATGAAGAAAAAGAAAAAACCAAAAAAAATATGAAGAACGACGGCAATACGCCAGACAGTGAAAACGGAGGAACAAACGTGTTCGCAAGGAGTGGGATATTGCAGAGATCACCAGTGTCGAACCTGGGGGTCACTGCGAGTTCCAGCAGCAGCAGTAAGTTTCAAGAAGAGCAGCCAGGCGTTGGGCTAAGCCAGATATTCACACCAATATCCAGTAGTAGCAAATCCCAAGAACTGCAGCTCGGGAGAACCAAAATGACGGAGGTCAGGAGGAAGATCGATGATCTCTATGTGTTCGTGAAGGATAAAAACAACGTACACAAAGAGATCAAGCAACTTGTGACCGGTATCAAATCCGGCATAACAGTGGCAGATCGGGAATGTCAAGAGTGGAGAAAAAGGGCCGAAAATGCCGAAAAGGCTCTGCTGGAGGCCAAGGAGAGCATAAGACTGGCTCAAGCACATGAGACTCCGAAGGGACCCACAAATCCACGTCCTGAAAAGAGAGATAGGGACACGCCAGGAGATGAGGAGGAGCCCAAAAAACGCAGGGACGACGAGGAAGGCATCAAGGAGATGGGAGAAAATGGTGCGTGGCGTAAAGTCGAGAACCAGAAGGAGAGGAAGAAAAAACAGAAGGAAGATGAAGTGAGGAAGAAGGAAGAGGAAGCGAGGAGGAAGGAAGAAGAAGCGAGGAAGAAGGAAGAGAAGAAGAAGGAAGACAGGAAGAATAAGGAGAAGCCTAGGCCTCGTAGGGAGAGAAGCAAGGGTGACGCTCTGGTTGTTGAGGCGAAGGACAAAACGTCCTACGCAGCACTCCTCCGGAAAGTGAGAGACGATCCGGAGTTGAAACAACTAGGCGAGAATGTGGTGAAAACCAGGCGAACCCAGAAAGGCGAGATGCTATTCGAGCTGAAAAGGGACCCTACGGTTAAGAGCTCAGCTTTTAAGGAGCTCGTCGAAAAATCTCTTGGCGAGACGGCGAACGTAAGAGCCTTATCCCAGGAGTCAGTGGTCGAGTGCAGGGATCTGGACGAGATCACAACAGAAGACGAGTTGAAAAGTGCGCTGAAGGTGCAATGCAACCTGGGAGACGTACCGATGGCAATTCGGTTGAGAAAGGCGTATGGTGGCACGCAGACGGCGTTGATACGACTTTCTTCGGACGCAGCTAACGAGCTGCTGAAGACTGGCCGAATCAAGGTTGGGTGGTCAGTGTGCCCGTTGAAAGCTATTCCTCGGGTATCTAAGAAAATGGAGAGATGCTACAAATGCATGGGCTTCGGTCACCAGGCGAGACACTGCAAAGGCCCTGACAGATCTGATCTGTGCAGGAAATGCGGAGAGAAGGGGCACGTTGCAAAAGACTGTACAAAGCAACCGAGGTGCATGCTCTGCAAAAAGGAGGACGGAAATGGCCATGTGACGGGAAGTTTCAGGTGCCCTGAGTTCAAGAAGGCGATGGTGGGCCAGCAATAATGAAGGTAACCCAAATAAATCTCAATCATTGTAACACAGCACAGCAACTGTTGTGGCAGTCAACAACGGAAACAAAGTGCGACGTTGCAATCATTGCAGAGCCATACCGAGTCCCTCTCGATAATGGTAACTGGGTGGCGGATAGAGCAGGAATGGCGGCCATACAAGTCATGGGCAGGTATCCCATACAACAAGTGGTGGCAAGCTCATATGAAGGTTTCGTGATCGCCAAAATCAATGGAATCTTTGTATGTAGTTGCTACGCACCCCCGAGATGGACAATTGAGCAGTTCCACCAGATGCTAGATGGGCTCACCGAAGAGCTCATTGGACGGAGACCAGTCGTCATCGCAGGAGACTTCAATGCTTGGGCAGTGGATTGGGGGAGCAGATGTACCAACGCAAGAGGGTATAGCCTGCTGGAAGCTCTGGCAAAGTTGAACGTCAGTCTGGCCAACGAAGGAACCATCAGCACCTTCCGCAAAGATGGTAGGGAATCCATTATCGACGTTACTTTCTGCAGTACGTCGCTAATGGCAAATATGAACTGGACAGTGTGCGAGGAGTACACCCATAGTGACCATCAGGCAATCCGGTACAGTATCGGCGAACGAACACCGGTGGAAATGCGGAGGACGAAAGTAAGCGAGCGGAAGTGGAAGACGAAGGCATTCAATAAGGATCTCTTCATCGAAGCTCTAAGGGTAGACAACAGCGTCCCGGGCCTAAGTGCGAATGAGTTGACCGAATTATTAGCAAGGGCATGTGACACAACTATGCCGAGAAAACTGGAGCCAACGAACAGGCGGCGTCCAGCCTACTGGTGGAACGAGGAAATTAGCACCCTCCGTGCTACTTGTCTTCTAGCCAGAAGGCGTGCTCAGAGAGCAAGAACAGAAGCAGACAGAGAGGAGCGCAGGGTGGTGTTCCGAGAGGCCAGGGCTGCACTGAAACGAAAGATAAAGCTGAGCAAGTCAAATAGTTTCAAGGAGTTGTGCCGCGATGCCGATGCCAACCCCTGGGGCAACGCATACCGAGTTGCGATGGCGAAGATCAGAGGCCCAACGATGCCGGTTGAAATGTGTCACAACAAGCTGAAAGTCATCGTGGAGGGACTTTTCCCACAGCATGACCCAACGAACTGGCCACCTACACCATATGGCGAGGTAGATGAAGACAACGTTGAACAAGTCTCCAACGAGGAACTCATAGCAGCAGCGAAAGGGTTGAAAGCGAATAAAGCTCCCGGCCCGGATGGAATTCCCAACGTGGCGTTGAAGGCGGCGATCCAGACGTTCCCGGACATGTTCAGGATGGTGCTGCAGAAATGTCTGGACGATGGTCAGTTCCCTGATAGGTGGAAGGTACAAAAGCTTGTGCTGTTGCCGAAGCCCGGAAAACCGCCGGGGGATCCTGCATCGTATAGGCCAATATGCTTGCTGGATACTCTAGGAAAGCTCTTAGAGAGGATCATCCTCAACAGGCTGACGAAATGCACGGAGAGTGAACACGGATTGTCGGAGAGACAGTTTGGATTCCGGAAAGGGAGATCGACGGTGGATGCAATTCGGACAGTGATTGACAGAGCCGAGAAAGCTTCCAAACAGAAGCGGAGAGGAAATCGATACTGCGCCGTGATTACGATCGATGTCAAGAATGCATTCAATAGCGCCAGCTGGGAGGCCATCGCCAAGGCGCTCCATAGAATGAGGGTTCCAGGCTACCTCTGCAGGATTCTAAGTAGTTATTTCCAGAACCGGGTCCTTGTCTACGTGACAGACACGGGGCAGAAATCGCTTAGAATCACGGCGGGGGTTCCCCAAGGCTCCATTCTAGGTCCCACGCTGTGGAACGGAATGTACAATGGCGTGCTGACGCTCAAGCTGCCCAAAGGAGTTGAGATCGTTGGCTTTGCGGACGATGTCGTCTTGACGGTAACCGGTGAGACGCTGGAAGAAGTGGAAATGTTGGCGGCTGAGGCGATAGATACGATTGGTAACTGGATGCAAGGAGCGAAGCTGCAGATAGCCCACCACAAAACAGAAGTGATGTTGGTCAGTAACTGCAAAGCAGTGCAGCGGGCAGAGATTACCGTTGGAGAGCACACCATTGCTTCGAAGCGCATGCTTAAGTATCTGGGAGTGATGATCGACGACCGGCTAAACTTTAATAGCCACATCGAATATGCTTGCGAGAAGGCGACGAAGGTCATCAACGCAATAGCCAGAATCATGCCGAACAATTCTGGTCCAAGCAGCAGCAAGAGACGTCTTCTGGCTAGTGTTTCCTCATCAATACTAAGGTACGGAGGTCCAGCCTGGATTGAAGCGCTGAAAACGAAGCAGAACCAAAGGAAATTGAGCAGTACGTTCCGGCTCATGGCCATGCGAGTCGTGAGTGCGTACAGAACCATTTCGATGGAGGCAGTATGCGTTATCGCCGGTATGATCCCAATCGGCATCACCTTGGCGGAGGACTACGAGTGCTATATGACGAGAGAAACCAGAGGAGTACGAAAAATGGTGAGAACGGAGTCGATGGCTAAGTGGCAGCAGGAGTGGGATGCAGCAGAGAACGGTAGATGGACACACAGGCTAATACCGACTCTTTCGACCTGGGTGAACAGGAAGCATGGAGAAGTCAACTTCCACTTGACGCAGTTCCTGTCTGGTCATGGCTGCTTCAGGAAGTACCTGCATCGGTTCGGACACACAACGTCACCCTTCTGTCCGGAGTGTGGGAATGTGGAAGAATCACCAGAGCACGTGGTCTTCGAATGTCCTAGATTTGATGATGTGCGAGAGGATATGCTCGCCCTTAGCACGGAGAATGTCGTCGAAGAAATGTGTCGAGAGGAGGGCACCTTTAACGCCGTCAGCAGAGCAGTAACGCAGATCATGTCAGCGCTGCAGCGAAAATGGCGGGAAGACCAACTAGAAAGTAGTAATGTGCTCACACAAGTGCGAACTGAAAGCCGAAGCCGGGAGAACTCTCCGTCAGAGTAGGCTGTATCCACCACCAGGGATAACCGAGTAGAACGTGACGCTGGGAGATAAATGGCTCACAAATTGGAGAGACGATCAGCGAACTGGAAGCGCCAATTAGCTGAGGTAAAGTGAGGTGCGTAATGCACGGCCCCCTCCGAAGTAATACGACAAGTGGTTCCGGGGGAAAAGGGCAAGGCGTCTAAGGAAGTTTTAGTGCGGTAAGAATCCCACACACCGTGTCACCGCGACTGTGCGCCCAGTCGTCAAGCGGTGGCACGATGGCCTTTTTGAAGGTTTCCTCCTTGCCAAAAAAAAAAAAAAAAAAAAAAAAAAAAACACACACACAGACATCATGGCATGGACCGCAAGGTAAACCTGGCCATATCCGGATACCCAAAACCGGTTCCGGGGCTCAAAAAGGACACTTCTGAAACCGCATGTACTGGTATCGTCCGATGGCTCAACATTTATGATCTTTCAAGCAGAAGTAAATAGACATCATGCCATGGACCAACAGCAGGATCTGGCTACATTCGGATACCCAGAACCGGTTTCGAGGGGCCTCAAAAAGGACACTTCCTAAACCTCATGTACTGGTACCGTCCAACTGCTCAAACTTTATAATTTTTCAAGCAGAATTTAATATACATCATGCCATGGACAAAAGGTGGATCTGGCCACATACCCGGAACCGGTACATGAAGTTTAGGAAACGTCCTTTATGAGCCCTACCAGAACCGGTTCCGGGTATCCGGATGTGGCCAGACCTACCTATTTGTTCGTGGCATCCCAAGTAACATTTTAAGTTTTATGAAATACTACAAAGCTACTATAAAACAACATTCATAAAACCTTGGTAAAGACTGCTTTGCCATTGATGCATCCACCAAAACCTCATTGATGCTAGAATCTGTCTAGTTGGCCCACTCTGGAAAAGGTTCTGAAGGGTATATTTTCGAAGCTCTTCAAGATTGATTTACTGCAAAATGGTTGTACGATAAACGCATTGAGATCCATTTCAAAGCCGTATTTAAGCTACAATAAAAGCTATTTGGCAACAATTGAAACCATTATCCTTGCTAAGTTCACTAGAAAAAAAACAATCAAGATAAAAAAAGGATTCATAAATACCATCCGATCTTATCAAAATAATTAAAATAAGAACTGATCGTATAAAAATCCTGCCGAATTACAAAAATTATAAAATAGTTATCATCAAGTGGCCTAGTTTTAGGTGCCATATAAAATTTGATGTAACATGTGCGTGAAAACATCGAAAAACTTGAGTCCGCCCACGGAAAGCATCGATTTTACTGATATTTTACATTAAGAAAAAAAAATATATTCTTCAGATCGATCACAAAGCATAGCCGAGATTTTTATTTCTCATGATTTTTGCATTCTAAATATTTTCTCATTGCTAAATTAACTAAAATAAAGTTTTATCCAAGGAAATATAGATTGAAAATCGAAGATTGTAAAAAGCAAACAAAATAATTGTAATATGGCGGAGGCATAAAAGTTGATTTTCATGGGCCATTTGTGAAAAAGTTAGCTTGCTTTCAAGAAATCCTTAACAAATTCATAAGGTTTTGAAATGGCTTTTATGAAGAAAACTTGTAGACTGAATTGTATTTATCTAAAGCCATTTTGCTTGATCCTAACCCGTTCAGATTTATGGCAGCATTTATGGCGGCAATGTTGCCTACAAAATGTTAAACGTCAAAGTTTGTTTATCTTTCGATAGTTTTTTTTTTTTTTCTTTGGTTTGTTTTTTTCCGTCGATCTTGTTTTCCGTGCTGAGCACCAATGCTACCGACGTGCCAGGAAGGCAGCTCCCACACCTGGACCCTACCTATCGACCCATCAACTCATGAACCGGGGACCAATTTCAGTCAGATCAGAGATGTTATGCCTCAGAACATCCCAGCGGCGCCGACTGGTATTGAACCCAGGCCTGCTGGGGTGAGAGGTAATCACGCTTACCACTACTCCACCGGCGCCGTTATATCTTTCGATAGTTGCGCTGTGCGATTCAGCGTTCTTCCAGGCGATTCTCTCCCGATGGCTTGGAAGCAGTTAGAACTCAGAAAGTGTTCACAACATTTCGCATTTCGCACAGCTGTAACCTCGATCATTCCCGAAAAGATCCCCTTCTTCCGGATGGTTCTGGAAGTGCACCATTAAACGATGCAGGAATGTACGGTTGAATGATTTTTTTCCAAGTAATGACCCTTTTACCGAATAATATCGCAGCTATGGATCGGAAACCAACTAGTGTCCGAGAGCTACTTGAAAATTTGGGAAACGTAAAAGAAAATTCGTGAACTTTTTGAAAATTTAAAAAAATTCAGGAAAGCTTTGAGATTTTAATGGAAGTTTCACGAGTAGTATCGAAAACTTCAGAAAAATTGTGGGACCATCAGGATAGATCAAAGAACTTCAGGGCAGTTCCATTAATTAATTGCAGAAACTTTCAAGAAATCCCGAAGGATTAATGAATATTCCTAGAATTTCAGAAATGCTCTGAAAATTTATGTAAATATGTGACGTCTTCAGGAAACTTCCATCAATATTACGAAAATTGTTGGCACGCTTGACAAGTTCCGAGAACTACTTGAAAAATTAGGAAACGTAGAGTAAATTCGAGAACTTCTTGAAAATTTAGGAAATTTCAGGGAAGTTTTGAGATTTTAACGGAATTTCCATGAGTAGTATCGAAATTTTCAGACAAAATTGTGGGAGCATCAGGATAGACCAAAGAACTTCAGGGAAGTTCAATTATCTTCAGGAAAATAGAGTCAACTTTTAAAAACCTCTGAGGAATTCAAGTCTAGAGAAAATCATTGAAGTTTTGAGATCTTTAGGGCCGTTCCAATTACTTCTGCGAGGTTCCGAAACCATCAGAAAAGTCTAGAGTTTCGGGGAATTTTAAAGATTTTGAAAAATTAGTCATTTTGTTTCGTATTTCAGTCTTCAAGAAAAAGTTTCACATTTTTATCATCGCCGATGTTTCCATCCAGGGGTGGGGATCTTCATCAAGGCTAGTTTTAGTTTAAGATCGTACAACTTTCTATACTCTGAAGAGGGCCAAGTCCAAAGACCGAAACGTTGGACAGAATACACATCCTATCGTTTTGATCCACCATTTAACTGAAAAGCCAGTATCCGAAAAATTTAGGCGAGCAGACAAGTTTACCCGTACCTTAGTTTTAATAAGAGAGAACTTAATTCTGTGTACAATCCGACATTAAAATTATGGGCACTCCATAAAGAGACACACATATTAAAAATCAGTGAGTAACCAGCTCCAAATTTACCATAACAGCACTGCCAATTTCAGGTGTGGTCAGAATTGAAATTTCTTTTGAATAACAAAATAATAGATTCGTTCCGTTTCCCATACATTTTCCATAACAAACTAATGTTTTATCGCAAATTCAGATCATTACCAAATTCATTCAAATGAGGCCAGGGATGTAAATAATTGACGTTTTTTACTACACTACAGGGTGGCCAGAAAACCGGGAAAACCGGGAATACCGGGAAATATCCAAGAATTTGAAAAGTAACCGGGGAAAACCCGGGAATTCGGTAAGAGAACCGGGAAAATAAATTAACCATACCATAGGAACAAATTTTTACACCAGAATTTCAGAATAAATCATTAAAACAGAGTTATCCTTTACCAAATGAATGTCTTGCTCTATTTGCTGCATAATTTTCTTCAGTTTCCCGTGCTATTGTTTTTAGAATTTAATCACTCAGTAATATTGAAAATTGATTTTTGATTTAAACGAAAATATTGAAGATGCTGGACTTCCGAAGCAAATATTTGTAAGACCGAAACTAAATTATTCTTTTCCGGGGGTTTAATTTTTCGTTGTTCAAAATTCTCATGACATGAATTCCAGAATTTACTTGGAATTCAGCTCTGAATTATCTTGAATTTGTTCTGAAATAAACCAGAAGACACTCCGCGTAATAATTTCCGTTGAATTCTTTTTGGAATTTCCGGAGACTTATTTTGTTTTAACTCTATTAAAAACAGCAGAAATCTTTCGAAATTTTATTTAAAAGCCCCTTGGAGTATTTTAAAGAATTTATTTCTAATTCTCAGAATTTTTTGCAATAAATTTTGTTGGAGTTCTGTGATGAATCTTTCGCACTAGGGTTGAAATTATTGCCAGCACAATCTAAGAACTCTGTTTTTTGTTGAATTCTGATCATAGTTCTCTTGGAATTCTTCTTAAAATTCATTTCTAATTTTCTTCACAATACCCATACAAATCTCATCAGAATCACGTAGGAATTTTCCGCAATGTGTTGTTCTTGACAACTCCTTTTTAAATCTTCTAAAATTATCTAAATTGTTTTTTCATTCTTCTCAACAGAAATGCTTACAAATTCATCTAACAATTACTAGGGTTTTCATGTCAACATAATTCTGGAAATCTGCTCAAAACTTTTCCTTCGAAAACTGTGTGGGAATCTTTCTCAACATTTGTTTGAAATCAACACTTTGAATTCTTTTAAAATCTACTTAAAATTCCAGGGTTTGTGCGCTAGATTTTATAGATTGTTATGTAATTTGTTATAACACTTAAAATGCTTCCAAGTCTCAGAGCGTGACAATTATGACTCCATGACTCATAAGTATGATATTTATTTTATTTTTCATATCTGTGATCTTGAAAATTTTTCAAAGTCTCACATTTTTATAATTTTTACTGCAAATCTTGCATCACAAAGATTGTTATTAATCACAAATTTTGAAAGTTCAAGTTTCAGACACTACTCAAATTTGAAAGCCCCTGAATCTTGGGAATCTTCTTAAATCACATTTGTTGTCCTTTCAATAAATTCCTTTCAGAGCGTTCTTAAAAATGCGTTCAATTTTGTTTAATACCGGGATTTTTTAAGATTAAAACCGGGAAAACCGCGAAAAAACCGGGAATTTCAAAATTAAAATTCTCTGGCCACCCTGTACACTAGCTTCGTTGTCGTGCGCGACAGTCTGCTTGAATTGGTACTTGCATGCTCTACCGTCGTCTTTCTTACACAACACAAACGGTAGAACAACATTCGAGCTAAAAGAAAATTATCAAATAACTGTCATATGATGTGTTTGATTTCGTTCTAATTCGTCAACTTGGTGTAAATTAGACCATTTCTGACCACTAATGTTATTACTAGGACATCGTTGCTTGCTATTTTCAGAATTCACGCAAGCACAACATCAGCAGCTCTTATTATCAGAAAATCTAAAATACATACATTCGTGAACGTCTTCGGCGACAGTGTCGTATGACAGAGCTTTTCATATGACATTTTAGTTTGGTACTGTAATTTGAAAGCTTGTTTTGCAAGTGTCGGAAGCAAAGGCAGTCGATTATCATAGAAAATGTGTCGACTACGGTGACCGCTTAGAAGTTGTAGGAGCCTGCAATACACATCGAATGAACAGTGGGGAGCAGGGGATTGTAAAGTTGACCCACCCTAATGGACACATTCAATGTGATCATCAAAATAATTTTAAATTTAAATTGCGTCACTGCACTGCGTCAAACACATGATGACAATTTCAGCCAGCTGGTAAAATCCGAATGACAAACTTCCTGCAAGGTCAACATGTCCGTACATCTCGCCTTCCTGTCTCCATTCTTGGGTAAACAAGGAAATGCGTTTGCCATCCGTTTGACGCCAAACTCGACGTCCGACCGGAAGCAAGCAACTGGCAGATGAAAAATTATATTTTTAT
Source organism: Ochlerotatus camptorhynchus (assembly GCF_037179485.1). Lineage (NCBI taxonomy): Eukaryota > Metazoa > Arthropoda > Insecta > Diptera > Culicidae > Ochlerotatus > Ochlerotatus camptorhynchus. The sequence continues at coordinate 4,145,746 of NW_027040640.1, forward strand.
GGAGTTACTAGATACTTGCCAGCTAAATGTGCTAAATGTGTGCCAAACAAACTGCGGTGGTGGTGCTCGATTTATGCAGTCTATAAATTTCGCGGTTTTTTATTTATAAACGGACGGGAGAGATTGATGTTTGTTTTGAATTGACCGAGTGCGTGGGGTTCGGAGATTGAAAGTCCCGCCTTTCAAGCGAGATGAGCCGCAGATCGGATCGAAAACTGAATGTCCGGGGTGCAGATGGAGCTGATTTTGATTGGTACCATAAATTTCATTGAATGGTTGATAGGTCATTTGGTATGATTACTTAATGATAAACTCAATATGTCATTTAAGATCTGACACAAAGATCAAAGTTGGGAGGAAATGCTATACTAATATGAACTAGAAGCTTTAGTACGATAATTTATTAGCTAGAGAAAGATCTGAAGAGGATGGATTGATAGTTTTGCTAGAGTATGGCAGTGTGAAAATTGAGCGAAGGGCCATTAATGCGACAATACTAATCAAATGCGCACTCCTTTACCTAACTCTTTCTTTGATGGATAAGGGGATTCAAGGTATGTCATCAAATCCACAGGCAAAAGAGTACGCGTTTGACTTGCTCATATACTGTCTGCGGCTGTGGAATAGTTCTAGCGACGTTTATCACTACCTAAAGCCCCATCATCCATCAAAGTATGAGTTAGGTAAAGGAGTGCGCATTTGATTAGTAACGGGTGGCAACTAAAATTTTGGAATTTCTTTCTCAAGCTGTCAAAAAAAGACAAACATACTTGAAGAAGATCTGATTTATTGAAATTAAAGATACATTGTCCATGGTTGAAAAAAATGAGTGAACATTTGAAAACGGTCCGTAATCGGATGTTCGACGAAGCTTCCGTTTGATGTCGGAACAGGAGCGTTGTACGGCCTTCATGTCAACTTTGCGAATGCATCTCTTGAATCTACCAATCAACTGTTTGCAATTCGTGGCTCTCCAGTTATTTTTGTACACCAAGGAGCTCAAAACCCCGAAGAAATCTTCGATTGGGCGACACTGAGGCAGATTTGTCGGGTTGTTGTTTTTGGGTACAAATGGGATCGAATGGGTATTCAGGAACGATTGTGTTTTTTTGGCGTAATGCGATGACGCTTTATCCGGCCAAAACACGTATTGTCCATCAGCATGATGTTTTTGTAGAAACGGGATCAAAATTTTCTTCAAACATTCGTTCTGGTACACATATTGATTGATTGCCAAACCAGAGGGCTTGAACCATGGCACGAGAAAGAGAACGAAGTCCTTTTGCGTCCATAATTTTGGCTGGTCTTCCACTACCTTGCTTGCGAGCAGTTGTTGGGGATCTTAGGATATGGTAAACAGTCGAAGCCGCAACATTTTCGCTTTTAAAATGTTGTACCGTATACTTTTTGCCGAGATTTCTGTGCAGTTCGTAGAACTGTACAACGCGCTCGCGAAATACTTCTTGTTTCGACGGCATTTTGAGCAAAACTGAGCAAGCATAAACAAAACAGAACTAGCAAAATATGTACTAGCAGAAAGAGGAGAGAGAGAGAGCTAACACATACACACTCTTATTTCTCTCTGAGCTCGTTTGTTGTTGAGCATAGAGGCCTCGAAAAAATTCCAAAATTTTAGTTGCGACCCGTTATTGTCGCATTAATGGCCCTTCGCTCAATTTTAACTTCTGTTCACACTGCCGTGCTCTAGCGGAACTATCAATCTATCCTCTTCAGAACTTTCTCCAGCTAATGCATTATCGCACTATAGCCTCATGTTGGTATTAGTATAGCATTTCCTCCCAAATCTGAAAATCGTAAACTTCACGTATGAAGTAACAAAACACTTTGATTGAATACAAAGATCAAGCCATGCTCTGTATCCCTGTGGATCGTTATCTCAGAACAGTAAACGTGCAACAACATTCATGATTGAGTTAACAAGTTAACTCCGTATGTTGAAGTCTTCCAAAAGAGCCGCGCTAAGAAAATATATCAAGTACCACACCCTACAACTCAAGGGCCATTATACGGGGGTCAATCATGCGTATCAACGAACCAGTCGCCAATGTTATCGGCGTTATCAAAGAGATGTTCAACGGAAGCTTCAATCTCACCCGAAAACTTTTTGGAATTATGTGAATGAGCAACGAAAGGAGTCTGTCCTTCCATCGACTATGGTACTGAACGGCGAAGAAGTTTCATCCCCTCAGGACATTTTCCGTCTGTTCTCAACCAAGTTTGCGAGTGTATTCTCGGATAAGAACCTACCTACCTAACACGTTTCTCTTTGGCAGCTATCAACATCGACCTAGCTATGATAACTAGGGCGGCTTCGCAACTGAAGTCTTCATTTAAACCTGGACCTGACGGAGTTCCTGCCGTCTTTCTCAAGCAACACATGCGTAGCCTGGTGGCTCCGCTCTGCCTTCTGTTTGAAATCTCCCTCTCCAGTGGAGTATTTCCTTCCTGCTGGAAATTAGCTGAGATGTTTCCAGTGCATAAGAAGGGATGCAAAAGAAACATCGACAACTATCGCGGCATCACATCGTTGTGTGTCATATCTAAACTGTTCAAGTTGGTCGTTATGGAACCATTAGTCTCTCACTTCAAACAGCACTTGAGCGAAGACCAGTATGGTTTCATGGCAGAGCGTTCGACTACTTCCAACCCGGAAGCTATTTGACAGCTCCAGTGTTATGTCAATGTACCCCAAAAATTCTGGTACTCTGGTTCTGTCAAATCGAATAATGGTGGAGTAAATTTACAATTGGTCTTATTTTTGATCAACTCTTTTTTAAACGTTCTTGAGTTTTTTTTTTTGTAAAAATATTGATATTTTTTCTAATAGTCTTCCTATCGACTCAACTTGACGGTATCTGGAAATGTCTGTCAGTGTATGTGTGTGTGAGAGCACGTAACACACTACCGAATTGAATGCAACAGCCACCAAATGAAAGGTACCATTATTCTATTAAAGGTTTAATAAACGGGTACCATACACTAACGACATCATAGATGGTACTACCATACCACATAAAGTAGGGATGATAACCCGAATTTATGGTTAGGCGCTTCGTATGGTTATTGTTTATGCTGGTGTTAATTAATAGATTTTCAATCGATCAACTGGTTCCGGAGATATGGACGGAACAAGACCCAAAAATCGCGGAATTCGGGAACTAAGTGTTGTTTTTCAGCAACCACATAACCGAATAAACGGAACAACCACCAAATGAAAAGTATCATGCTCCCATAGCCTCGCCCATAGAACATTATTGAACAGATTCAGCATCGGTCAACTGGTGCAGGAATTGTGTCAAGAACATATTTCGGGGCCATGATACTAAATTTGACGGGTAAGGAGTAAAACCTATCATGTGACAAAACAAATTACTTCAAAATATGACAACCAAATCAATGTTGGCCATTTCGAGCGCCGCGGACCACATTGGTCGGTTCCGGGCATGTCCCAGATGCCTTCGGGAAATTAACCAGACCAGACTTGAATTAAAACCCATCATGCCAAATAATGAATTTTGATTTCATAAAATCGATTAAATTCCGAAAACAATGCAACATCAGTAATACGTCTCACTCAAAATGTATTCTTGGGTTGCTTTCGACGTCCACATGAAGTGAAACAAAAACATGTTTTCTTATGTGAAAAAGTTGTGTCACCAACGATGGCTGACCCCATTGTTTACGTACGATGCGGACATCAACAATTTGTAAGTGGGTACGTGAAACTAAGGTTTTCTGTCTAGATACTCGGGGCCCGACTACTTCCAACCTTCTGTGTCTCACCTCGTACATTACGGAGAGTATGACAGACCATATGCAAACAGATGTCATCTACACTGACCTATCAGGGGGCATGAAGTAGTTTGCCTCCTCGTGGTGTGCACTGGAAATTATCGAACCCAAGGGAGAGATATTGCGGCTGAACGAACTACAGCAGAGTTAGGACGCTGGAGCCCCATCCAGCTTGTCCCAGGAGGTCGATAAGCCCTGCACAAACCCTCGTTATGCAAAGGCACGAGTGACACCGGGTTCTTAGAGTGCTAAGCACACGCAGCTGGTAAGCGGTCACATCTGTCCTGTGCTGCCGTGGACAGTTGGCTGGCTATCACGTCTGCTCTAGAACTCAGGCGAACAATTGACAGCGAACAATAAGAGGAAGGCCCTGCACAGCTGCTCACTGTGCAGTAGCGAGTGTCACGTCTGTGACACACCACAAGTGTGATGCGCCATAGCGCAACCGGCCCCCTCCCATGATGCAATGCTTTCGGGCGGTTCCGGGGAGGGCAAGGGCCAAGAGCACAGGGTAAGGTTTAGTGGGTCGGGAGCGCTACTTCTCCCATCCCCACACCCTGAGTTATCTTCTCAGGTGTCTGGGAGCAGAATCCCCCCTATATATAAAAAAAAAAAAAAAAAAACACTGACCTATCAGCCACCTTTGACAAATTGAACCATCCTATAGCGATCGCCAAACCTGGATAGGCTCGGTATAAACGGCAGTCTCCCACGATGGTTCGCATCCTATCTATCTGATCGTCAGTTGGAAGTTGCAATCGACGACTACCGATCTCTTTCGTTCCCTGCCACTTCGGGTATTCCGCATTTCAACGACGTAAATTTCGTCCTCGACGGTCCATGACTGTCGTTCGCAGACGACATGAAAATCTATCTCCGAATCCGAGACATCGCTGACTGCCACCTTCTTCAACTCCAACTCAACGCTTTTGCTAATTGGTGCCAACTGAACCGCATGGTTGTAAATACTGAACATTTAGTAAACACGTTCTTACGAAAGAAACATAATTACATTCAGTTATATCCTAGAAGGCGTTGAAGTACATCGTGTGAATCACATCAAGGATCTGGGAGTCATCTTATGTCGTTTTCGTTTTTGTGGTGTAGCACCGGTGTAGTGTAAGCAGGAATAAGCGCGAGTCTTTGACAGCTCAACATAATTTCAAGAGCAAATTTTCATTACGTCGAAAGTAACAAAGGTAAACAAAGTCGAGCTATCAGTGTCAATCGATTCTCATGCTATTACACTATATACTGTCCGAATATAGGATCAAATCTCATTGTTAAATTTATTTACCAGTCAAATTGCTTTTTGACGTAATCACCTTCCGATCAAAATAGTTTTCGATGTTACTTAAGTCACCCAATTTCTATGGAGATGCCGTTTGATTTAAGTAACAGCGCTGAGAAACCCGTGAAAAGTGTACGTTCGTCGTTTCGCTTTCTCATTATTAAAGTGAATAAATCGAACTGTTTGTTGCTAAGATGATTTCGGTGGTCCTAAAATGATGAATGGGCTGCACGTAAGGAGACGTAATTGATAATTCTCCCGAATATCCTGGTAAATACACTTTGACTTAAGTAAAAATAGGGGCCACCAAACGACGTATAATAACTTTTGACTCAAAAACCAGTATTTTTAGCATGAAAGCTAGCGATTTGCATTTGTATGATTAAAACCCTGCTAAATATGTTAAACATTGCTATCACTATGAGATTATATGTGTTTACTTGGAAATAGGAATAAATTTTCGGTCATCAAAACAAAACTTTATTTTTCTCGGATTGGTGCGAATGCTACTTACGACATAATGAAAATTTGCTCTTGATTTGTTTGTAAACAAAGGTGCATCGTATATATACACCCTTAATTATTTCGGTGTACGGCAGTGTAGCACCGGTGTAGCTACACCGCAAAAACGAAAACGACATTAGATTGTCAACTCACATACAGCCAGTATATCTCGTACGTGATCGACAAGGCATCCAGAACGCTCGGCTTCATTTTCAGGATAGCTAAAAGTTTCACGGACATCTACTGTTTGAAGTCGCTTTACTGCTCCCTCGTCCGGTCGGTGTTAGAATACTGCTGCCCTGTATGGAATCCAAATTACCAAAACAGTCTACAAAGAGTAGAGTCTATTCAACGACGATTCATCTGGTTTGCGATTGCCTGGGAGGGATCCTCATCGCCTTCCAAGCTACGAAATTCGGTGCTTAATTCACCTGGATCCTTTGTGGAGATACGACAAGGGTCCTGTTTGTGGCAGACATTCTACAGGGCAGAATCGATTGTCCTTCTATTCTACAACAAATCGACGTTAACGTTCAACCACGAGTACTCCGTAACAACGCTATGCTGATACCTTTTCGTCGTACAAACTGTAGTTCGTATGGTGCTATCAATGGACTACAAATGGTTTTCAATCGTGTTGCTTCCTTATTTGATTTTCACTTGGCACGCGAGATGCTGCGTCATAGATTCCGTGATATATTTTTAAGAATTAGGAATTAAGTTGGACTTCACGGCCTTTGCAGCTTGTTACTTCTTGACTATATTCTATTTCCTAGTACTGCTTAATCCATCATTAGGACTAAACCCAGTCTGTTGATGTAGAACCAAATAAACAAATGATTGTAACATTAAATTATACAGCTACAACTCTTCTAAAAAACTGAATCTACCAAGGGGTACGTCACTCCGCACACCAATCTTATGTCATCTTTTTTGTCAGTTTTCCGCAGGTGTGTCGATTGTGCCGGTCATAGAGCAAGCTGCGATTGTTTGTAAAATACCCATCCCGGAAACCCGGTATTTGCGACACCTTGAATGTTTTGGTTGGAAATCGCAAGGATAAATCGGATTGAGGATGACGCGGGAAGTTGCGGGTGTTTTATTATGCTCTCAAAGGCAGACCAGAAACCTAGCATATCGTGCTGTGAAAAACAACGGTCTATCAGCGGCCGGAAAGAGATGGAACCGGTGGGGAACATTGTTGGAGACCGACTATAGAGGATGATGAATAGACTTCTGTAGTTTGTTTTGTGTGAGTGGCATCATTATTTAAATTAAGGGTGCTAATGGGGTCTGAATAACTGCCTCTTTCTCTTGAGCCCACTCTAGAACCTACATTTCGTATTTAGATCTATAAGTGAACTGCTGGTCTGAGTTCCTCTGGTATATTCAATTAGAGGATGTTCTTGAATATGACTGTATACAGCACGTAATGTTGTGAACAACTTCAATGACAGTTATCCAGCAGTGCTCCCATTTAATTTACAACAACCCAATCCCTACGAGATTGTGCCCAAGCTGTACCGAATCTAATTTCGGCACAATGTGCTGAGTGACTTATCCCTTGGAATCTACCATATTTGCGTGGTTCACAAACTCAGTTTTCGGAGGGTATTAGATCTTAAAATACAGTCAAATAAGTGTTGATAAATTTACCTTCCTCTAGAGGGCAGCACTGCTTCCGAAGCTCTTATTTAAATGCCCTAATGCGATATTTTATCATACCGTTTGACGTGGATGATGTTTACCTGTAAAGAAAATAATAACCAATTGTTAGCCTAAGGTTGACTTCAAATTTAGCAAAAAGTGTACGATAGGCGAATGATCCTTCTCGATTAGCGTCGGCAGTAGCTTATTACAAAATCGTTCTGAAATCAAGTCCGTGAAGCAAACGTAACCATCAGACCCTATCCAGTAGTAGTAGCTAGCACTGTTCCACAGAAAGTTGCCTTCAAGGCCATCAATTTACGATCAGTGTCTCGTGACAACTGTCATCAAATGCAGAGATTATCTCTGTTCTCCTATGAGTGCGCTTGTGGGTGCTTAGACTTCCTAGGCGCCACTGACTGGCCCCGGTCATACGCCTCACAATTCGCTTCGGTACATGCCCGTACCAAACAATGCGATTAAGATTTTTACGCTCTCGCTGACGACGACGACGACGACGGCGACCAAGACGAAGCCGAACTCACTCGCTCTGCTAGAAGTTGTAATGATGACGAAACCGAATATGAATATAATCATATGCAATAAGTCGATGCACCGTTCTAGCAGTGCATCAACTAAGTACAGGGCCACAGTACTGCAGCAGCAGCAGCAATTCAGCATGCAATGCAATGCTCTAGTAAAAATGCTAAATATATACCTATGCAACTTTTGCTTTGAATCTACAAAATAAAACAACGAATTTCTGGTGAACCTAAAAACCAACCAACCAGCGTGGCGCCGTACTTGCTGCCCGTTTGCGGTTGCATCTGTGTTTAGATTCATGTCCCATGCTATTTTGAGAGCAACACAACAACAACAATACTCAAGTCAGCATCCGGCAGCGTGAGATCGATCTCCGGACCTGTCGCACTGTTTCACACCGACAGCATCGCGTGATTTAGGGATAGATAGAAGACAGAACATGAATCCCATGTGGATCGATGGCATTCATTAGGATGCATAATTTGTGATCTAAACTGACAACAGGTTCAAAATCATGTTCATTGAGCATAGAAACACGAATCAGCTCGTATTTAGTAGCTTGACAGATATTTCTGTGTCAAAATTTCAAAGGGGCGTAATTGCATTTGTAAACAATGGCTTTAGCCATAGATTTCTCGCGAATAAAAGCTCACTCATAAAAAAAAATGACACCAACAGGTAGAGGAATGTTTCCTCTACTAGCTAGCATTGTTAACTTGGAGGGGTGAGCGTTTATTTGCGAGAAATCGACGACTGAAGCCATTGTTTACAAAAGCAATTACGCCCCTTTGAAATGTTGACACTGATTTGTTCAATGTCGCTCTCGAACTAATGCTATGTTGTGACTAAATAGGGAGTTACAACATGTTTCACGATTAACTTGATGACATGTAGCTTTGTCCATAACTTTTATAAAATGTTAAGAGCTGTAAACTGCGAACAAGGTATAACTCAGATTTTTTTTCTGTCGACAAATAACTGACAAAATGCTTCTAGTCAGTGGATGCGACATATAAGTTTACGGGATGTAATGTCAGCCTAGCACCTCACTTCAGCAATAATACAGAATAGTAATGAAAAAATAATACCACATCTGCTGTGAAATTGTAATCCGTAAATAAATTGCCTATTTTTGGGACAAATTTAGTACATTTATTGCTCTTTTTTAAAGAAAAAGTTAGGTGAAATGTTCATATTTTTCGATATCTAGGCGCCATGATTTTGCTGTATTATTGCACTAACGAAAATCTACACCGTGGTGGTCATCAAAATACCTGGTAATTTCATGATTTACCTTTTGTAATAGGTATATGGTAACCTAATAAATCAATATCACAGTTTTCACTTGCATCGTTCATTCAGAAGATTTAACGCAATTTGCGCTTCAAAACTATGGGCCGAACATTAGGGCCGTCATTTTGAGACGTGTTTTTAATTATGGCCTACGAAATTTATATGATGACTTTATATTGGTATTGGTGAAACCAGGGCTGTCATTTGATCACTCAATGCGCGCAATGTACTGATTTTCTGAAATAAATAAAGTGAAAATCAAGCAATCACAAAGTTTGTTTGTCTTTCACCCTGCGCAAGTGTAAAGCAACGGAGAAGAGAAGACAGACACACACCCAGAAATAACGAAAGCTCAATGTGTAGTCATCGCTCCGAAGGCTCCAACGGCTCCGACGCAAAGAGTGCCACTCAGTGTAGGGTTGCAAATGGGAAACCCACCATAAAGACAAAAAAAAAGACCCTTCTTCATCTCCTATGCATGCAATCGTGGTAAGCAAAGTGTGCAAAGAACTCAAAGAAGACATTAGCGCTTGTTGTATATTCGCTCCTTGCGCCGCACGGAGAGTACCGCTCATTGTGTGGATCGCTTTCTCACAGATTAGTTGGAAAAGAGTGTGCGAAGTAAATGGGAGAACCACACACTCTTTGCCAAGTGTTGTGAGATGCATATACAAAGTTGCTTTCCTAACGCTCTGAGGTGCTTTCCAGCGCTGATTGAAACCATTTGCATTGACGGCAACTGCAATAGTAATGCTATCTATAGAGATTCGTGGAAGCGGCCATTTTGAGCCAATCGAGCAGCGAAAACTGTCAAAATGCGAGCCAAACGAGCATTATTTTTTTTTTTTTGTTAATTACTTTATTTGTACAGGCTCAATCGAATAAACTTTACAGAGCCAAGTTATCATTTTCTTTATATATTATGAATGTCTTAAATCTAAAATTAAAGGATTGGAACCGATTACTCGCGGTCTTCTCGAGGTTATTGGATGACAATTGTTTGGATCGGGAGAGGGAAAAGGAGATTTGGAATATGATTTATGATTCAAAAATTTCACTATTTCTAAAACATATACTTAATCCTATCGACGTTATATCAACTCTGTAATTATACAATTATTACAGAAACAAATCTACAAAAAAAAACACACACACACACATACAAAACTCAAACTTACAATCTATGGTTAATATTCTTCAAGAAAACATATATGAGTTGCATAAACTCCAGATCGCGTCTAGCCAAATATCCCGAACTGGAACATTAGGTTGTCTACCTCGAGCCCGAAGGGAATCGTACAACTCGGATCTGACTCCACGGTGCTCAGCACATGACCAAATAATGTGATCTGCGTCCTGGTAACCTTGTCCACATTCACAGAGATTGCTGTCTCCCAGCCCAACACGGAACAAGTGAGCGTTTAACGAGTAGTGATTGGACATGAGGCGAGACATCATACGAATGAAGTCTCGACCCACATCCAACCCCTTGAACCAAGGACACTTCGACACCTTAGGGATGATTGAATATAACCATCGTCCCAAACTCCCTTCACTCCATTTATTTTGCCAGCTGGCGAGTGACTGTTGACGATAAATGAAGAAAAATTCGTCGTAGGCGATTTGTCGATCGTAAATATCGCCTTCCATAGCGCCCACCTTTGCAAGCGAGTCCGCCTTCTCATTGCCAGGAATCGAGCAATGAGATGGGACCCATGCAAAGGTGATGACAAAAGATCTTAAAGATAAAGCACTTAGAAGCTCTCGTATTTTCATGAGAAAATACGAGGAGTGCTTTACCGGCCTCATGGAGCGAATAGCCTCGACAGAACTGAGACTATCCGTAAAAATAAAATAATGATCTGGTGCAAGTGAGGCGATCGTTTCTAGCGTACAATGTATTGCCGCCAGCTCAGCAACATATACGGAATAAGGAGCTTGAAGCATTCGAGAGGCGCTATGAAATTCGTTATAAATACCAAATCCAGCGGACGCCTCTATTAGTGGTCCATCTGTGAAGAACGATCTTGCGGAATCAACTTGGCCAAACTTTGCAGCGAAAATTGACGGAGCAATCATGGAACGATGATGCTCTGGGATTCCGCGAATCTCTTGCGTCATGGATAAATCAAAATGAACAGAATTGTCGAAGTCGGAGAAGCAAACACGATAGGGATTATGCTGCGAAGGGCTGACATCCTGTGTTATGTACACGTAGTACAATGACATAAAACGAGTTTGAGGGTTTAGCTCAAGAAGCTTCTCAAAGTTTGCAATCACCAGTGGGTTCATAATTTCACAACGGGTGAGGAGCCTGAGGGATAATTCCGAAAACCGATCAGAGAGTGGCAACATGAGTGAGAGCTCCCGCATTGAAAAAGGCTGGCTGATCTCGTCTACCGAATTCGTCGTTTCGCGAGGAATCATCTGTGCCGGCACAGAATCAGGACATACTTTTCGCGCGAACTTGAGAATCCAACTATCCGAGTACTCCTCGCTCTCGTTGTTTGAAGACCGGTTACGCATCCTTCGCGCCGTGTTCCAAAGCGTATTCATCGACGTTTCGCGCGATAAACCGTCCACGAATTGCCGCCAGTATCCGCGTTTCTTGGCTTTGATGAGGCTCTTGAGTTCGTGTTCAAGAGTCGAGTACGCTTCGAAATGTACGGGTGTTCCACGTTTCCGGAAAAGCTTAAACGCGTCGGACTTTTTACGATAAACCTCAGTGCATTGCTGGTCCCACCAAGGGGAAGGAGGTTTCCTACGGAAAGACGTTCCTGGAACCGGCCGAGTTTGAGCTTGAAGCGCGCTGTCCAAGATCAGATTGGAGAGGAAGTTATATTCCTCCAACGGTGGAAGCCCTTCTACCGACGTTAGGGCATCTTCTATCACATTCTTGAACTTTGTCCAATCGATATTACGGGTAAGATCGTACGCGACGTTAACGGGTTCCGACGGATTGAACCCACTGGCAACTGAAACTTTGATCGGCAAGTGATCACTACCGTGGGGATCTTGGATCACATTCCACGTGCAATCCAACGATAATGAGTTAGAGCAAAGTGTGAGGTCTAATCTGCTTCCATTCGAGGATGGGCCAGCCAAACGTGTTACTTCTCCATTGTTAAGAATTGTCATATTAAAGCTGTCGCAGAGGTCATATATCAAAGTAGAACGGTTGTCATCATACAGTTCCCCCCAGCCTGTACCGTGGGAATTAAAATCTCCCATAATCAACCGTGGAGCAGGAAGTACCGAACAGATATCTGAAAGTTGTTTGCGATTAACAACGGCTCTAGGAGGAATATAAACAGAAACAATACAAAGGCTCTTACCTTTAATAATAGCCTGACATGCGACAACTTCAATACCTGGAAATTGTGGAAGATTCACTCTATAGAAAGAATGGCACTTTTTGATCCCCAAAAGTACCCCTCCTCCACGCGAATCCTCACGATCCAGTCGAATAATGTTAAAATCATAAAAAGGAAGATCTATATCTGAAGATAGCCAAGTTTCACAAAGAGCAAATGCATCACAATCATTATTGTGAACTAAAAACTTAAAAGAGTCTAATTTAGGAATAAGACTTCGACAATTCCACTGTAGAATAGTGATCAAATCCCCGACCTCGTTTGGAAAATTATCCATCGAAGGAAATGATTGCTGCAATGAGGGGCCACTTCAATGTCAATTGCTTCAAGAGGGTCTTCACAGAAGGAAGCATTGCCAGAACAATGCTTTTGAGAGGATCAGAAATATTGAGGTACTTGAGAATATCGTCCACAATTTTATCAAATGAGAACAACCCGGATGAAGAAGGGGCTTCTGTTCTTAAAAATGGGCCATCAGGGGTTTTTGATGTCCCCGGGAGAGATGGAAAATTCTGGTTATAGTCAGTTCTGCGGAAACCAGGAGGAGTTGAAACTTCCTTTTTTCCATCACTCCTTGATTTGGGCAAGCTGATTTGGGGTTCCTTATCTGCAACTTTCCGCGAACGGATGCGTTTTCGTTTCCGTGCAGAACCTTCCGGAAAACTGAAAGAAACTCCCTCCTCAGCCAAGTCAGAGTCAGACTCGTCATCAGACAAAACAGCAAAGGGATTTTTGTCGTTGGTTGATGGTGTGGCTGTTTTTAGCATGGCTGCAAAAGACTGCCTGGAACGCTCCTTAAGAGAGCGTTCTAGTTTCTCCCCGCGTTGTTTGTACGCCGGGCACGACGAGAGACCATGAGGAGTTCCCTTACAGTACACGCATTTTGGTGCAGTGACTGTGCAGGCGCCATCCTCGTGCTTCTCCCCGCATTTGGAACAGCGTGCCTTGCTGCCACAGTGAGAGGCCGTATGTCCCAACTGTTTGCAGTTTTGGCAGTTCATGACCCGAGGAACAAACAAACGCACAGGTAGCCGAAGTTTTCCCAACTCGATGTAGTGAGGAAGGGCTGAACCAGAAAAGGTCACCCGAAACGAGTCTGTGGGGGTAAAGCTCTTTTTACCCTCGCTGAAAGATACTGAGTTCAGCTTCTGGACTTCCAGTATCTCAACCGTGGGAAGCAAGGGATTCTTGAAACGGCCAACCGCTTGCTTCGCCAAGATCTCGGGGGTCAGACTCGCTTCGGTGACCACACCTTCGATCTCCACATTACGAGCTGGGATGTACACTCTATACTCGAGTGTAAAGAGCTGGGAGGCAGCAATCTCGTTAGCTTGTTTCAGGTTAGAGACGACAACGCGAAGTTTATTGTACCTCACCTTCGAGATTTCGGTCACGGCCGAGAACCGCTTCGTCAGATCATTAGTAATTTGCATTACATTCAAAGGTTTCTTTTTGGGCTGAAAGTAAACAACCCATGGGCCAGTCGAGTCTTCTGGGTAGGCTCGCGATCGGGGGCTTATCTGTCCCTGTCCATTACCAGACTGAGATGACGAAGCAGGGATGGCATCATCTGATTTCTGGGATGACAGACGTTTTCGACCCTTCTTGCTATCGCGTGGCAAAGTGGTGTCATCTTCCGACAAAACGTCCATTTCGTCTTCCGACAAAATGTCCATTTTGCCGTACTAGTGGGAGCGAAAAACGCTCTACCACTGCAACGATAATCAAAATTACTCGGACACAATACACGAAGAAAAAAAAATACTAACACAGAAACACAAACTTAAAATTTAACAGATGGGGGAAAGAAAGAAACAAGAAACAAAAACTTATCTGATAATCCTATACTACTATCACCGAGCGTTTACACAGCAACAGCGGAGCGATGCGCAGCTTGGATGATCTTCGATCCGCGTGTGCGGGCGGTCTTCGTTGGTGTGTGCTTGTATGAAGCTCGGCACTCAGCTGAACACACGATGATGGATGAGCGGCTTGAATGTGGAGGCAAATGCTGACACTCAATGACGATGATCCGTGTGCACAGGTATGCGTGACCACGCACCGATGGTGCGCAAAATGATTGGCGAATTGCCAATCGCAAAACCAATTTTCGATGATGCCGAAAACACACTTTCTTCTCAGAAAAAAACTCACTTTTTGATAAATTTATCGGGAATTATGCCAGGAATCACTAAGCGAGAAAAACTGATTATTTACGTCAGATAATAGCGAGAAAACTTCCAAATTAACGGATCGCGAAACAAGCCGACCGTACTTCTTGCTAGGACGCAGTGGTATCATCGAAACGAAAACGAGCATTATGATTAGAAATTATTCAGAGGATTTCTTATTGAGTTGAAAAGGTTTGTAATCGAGGTGAAAAAATTCAAACAAAACGATTATAAATGAAAAAAAAAATAAATAACAGTAAAATACGTATGTTAACATAAGAGAGTTTTAAGCATAATTAACAATTATATAATAAATTGTGAATGGATAGTTTTTATAGATTTTTCAGTTCGCCTCAAAAATGCAAAAAGTGCGATAAAAGTACACGATTCCGTCAAATCGTTTTGGTGTCTTCGGAGCACTTATTGTTTGTATCATAAGAAATTAGTGCAACCGAAGACACCAAGATGATTAGAAGAAAACTTGCACTTTAATCACCCTTTTTATTAAGTGAAAACGCGCTTATTTGTCATATATGGTATGAAGTGCACAATAAGTCAGAACGCAATATTTCTGTTTTTTTCAATAATACATCTTAATTCTTTAGCAAAATACAATTCCGTGTGCTCAAAGTGGCACTGGAACAAGCATCAAATTTTAACTAGATACCATTAGGGAAAAATCCAACGGTAGTCCGCAAAACTCCACCCATTTTTTTGCGAAATTCAGTCACAGACAAACAGACGTAACTCTTTGAATAAAATTATCTTCAAAACATAGTACCGCCAAACATAGGACTTCAGTAATGACATCTCGCGGGCTTCTCGAGGAAAACAGATTATATAGAAACGTCAAAGTGATCCGATGCCAGCGCTGCGGCGAGTAGTTCGCGGAAACGATAACATTCAAACCAATCATTAAATGCGCAAACGATGATCCAGAATGAAGAGTTAAGTCTGTTTGTCTGTGGTTCAGCGTTTTTCGGAAACTGAAAAAAAAACTCAAATTGCTAAACGTCGTTGCACTTCTATGACCTCGGTTATTGCAAAACTTGGCAAAACTAGTTAACCAGTTCACTGAGAATTCAAACAACGTAAACAAACAAACTCGATAACGATAAAGTCACGCACAAAGCTGGAACATTTTGCTTCATGGCAAGTGTTTGCAGCTTTTGGAAACAAAACAAATCACGTTGCCAAATCGTCTTATAATATTTCCGCGAATCTCTGTATATAGGATTACTAGTATGCAACTCTTTACTCCTCCCAAATCCTATAATCAAATGTCAGTTTCGAGAAACATAGAGTTTTTCAGATGCACAAAAGTGTGCGTGTGACCGCGCGCTACCTTTTTAAGTAGTTGTGATATCGCGATACCTTTTTGGTTCTTCTTCTTGTTTATTTTTATATATGGATGTTGGATTTTAGTGGTCGTGACATTGCGCTTGGATAGAGATCTCGGATAGTTTCTCGAAACGGTACGTCAATTCGCGTCTACAAAGCTTCTGTAACTCTTATTCCTATGGGGAAATCCGTTTAGCAAACGTCACTTATTTTATCTATCTTTATTAAAGAGACTTTCAGCCATCGGCTGGTTCATCTCTCGTCACTTATTCGGTCGCTCTAACGAAAAATCCCGTAGCCAAGTGTCAATCTTTGCGTAAAAATTCCATGTCCATAAGCAAATTAGTTCCTTTAAAGGGGTGCATACATGTACAGGAAAAAACAAAACTACCCAATTATTGAGTTATTTTATATTAGTATTTAGAAATGCTTCTCATGTTAAGAAATACAAAACAACCAATGAGTAAATAACTCTGCCATTTATTTACATTCGTCATGTATGTAAACATTAGACTAATGTAAAATTTGAAATTTCCACTCCACAATGCTCAAACGGTTCCAAATTGGGCCCTGATTACCCTCCCAAAATTTGAACTCATTTAGTGAGAAACTGACTTGGCACAAACTATTTGAAGTTATATGGGAATTACTGTGAAGAAACCATAATTTCGGATCATATCTATCTCAAAATTCACCAGTTCACTCTACTTCAGAAAATGATAGCTGAGCTAGTTGAAAATTTTCTCAGCTACAACTTTGTTGAAGACCACTTTTCAAGACCACAAATGTAAGGAACAAAAATTATTAATGATTCAAGTCACTGATGTCTTATGATTATACTCAATCAACTGTTCAGCAGGCAACATTGGTGTTTATAGCACGTAGAATATAGGACAAAAATCATGGCTACTATGTCACATTGCAGAATATAGTGTTGCCCACAATAGAGTTGCTTAATCTTGCCATAAGAACTATTTAATTTGACGTTTGGCTGAAAAACGACCTTCTGCAAAGCTGTAGTTGATAAAAATTTGCATAGAATTTGTTACATTTGTGTTTGCTAGAAGACAATGAACATAAATTTTTGTTTTCCCATCGTAATTTCCATATAAACTTCAAATCGTTTGTGCCTAGTCAGTTTCTTATCAAATGAGTTTAAACTTTCGGAGGCTAATCAGGGCCCGATTTGAAACCGTTTGAACACTGTGGAGCGAAAATTTCAAATTTAGCATCAGCATAGTCTAGTTAACAATCATTGCAGTGGATCCTGAATTGATTGACATTTTGGTGTTTGCTACAAGCTACAAGTTTCTTAAATGCACTGTAGGAAATGATGTAATGTTTGACTCGAAAAAATGCAAAAGACAAAAATGGGCACCAAAAATTCATTTTAAATCAGATTTTTTTGAAACTCTCAGGGAATACATAAACACATATTAGCTATGTTCTTGCAAAGTTGGTTTATTCAACCTTGGTTTATTCAAGGCTAAATGCCCGCACCTTGGACTTAGCGCTACCCATCAAATCCTGCGCCATCTTTCTTACATACTTCCATCTACTTTCTCTTCAAATCCTTGTCGTTTTTAATGACCTTCCCTGTTTTCCGGAACTTGCCCTTCATAATCGCCCAGAATTTTTCTATTGGACGAAGTTCTGGCGAGTTTGGCGGATTTGCCTCCTTCGGCACAAAAACAACATCATTGGCTTCGTACCACTCCATCACCGGTTTCGCGTAATGGCGCGATGCCAGTGCCGGCCAAGTGTCACTTTTGTGGGACCGGAGGAAGGGCAGCAGGCGCTTCTGGAGGCATTCTTTTTTATATATTTGGCCGTTGATGGTGCCGGTCGTTATGTGCGACTTGCTGAATCTGCCGCACCCACAGATCGCCTGCCACACTAAGTACTTCTTGGCAAATTTGTCGACCTTCTTCTTCCGGAACATCCAGGCGGGACTTGCCGACGAAAAACTCCTGGCCGGGGATCTGCTTGGCGTCCGCTTTTATGTACGTCTCGTCATCCATTACGATGCATTTCTGTTGCACCAACCACTCGCGATACAGCTTCCTGGCGCGGGATTTGGCCACCGTATTCTGTTTACCGGTTCGGCTAGGCGCCTTCCTTACCTTGAAGACATGAAGCCTGGCCCGCTTTATTGTCCGCTGGACGAACCAGACGGAAGAATTGATCTTCTTGGCCACGTCCCGAATCAAAAGATTCTGGCTGCGCTTGAAGTAATCCGTCGCCTTCCTTGGGTTCACGGGGTCGGTCGTCTTCGCTTTTCTTCCGCTGCCAGCTCGCTGCTGGGTCGTCTGGGTCTCCTTAAGCGAATTCTAGTACTACACTTTGTTTGTTTTGATTCGCCATGAAAGTCTGACAGATATAATGACGGGTTCGTGGATTTTCCTATGTTTCACGGGGTGCATCGATTAGCTTGGGACCGAAGAGAGTACCAGAGCTGAGACAAAAAGTTGAGCACGTTTCTTCGGAACCTTCTGGTCTTAAAGTTACCTCTATGCTACAATTCCTTGTTCGCCCCTAGTAACCATCACTGGTGGAAGTGTGTTATAGTACGTTCAGACTATAGAGATATAACATGTTATAGCGCTATCTTGATGGTGATTTCTGTGTTGCAATTATTTGACAACCGTTATAACATGTTATAACTGCTCAGTCTGGACAGCGCTTTAGGGGGTGTCGCAGTATGTTATTGCAATTCAAAATAGGGTGCTTGTCTGGTAGATTCTGAAGGGCAGAGTGATAAACCTTCTGTTAAAACATACTAATCAATTTCCCTCTTATCATTGCCACTCACTGGGTAACAGTGACAGTGATGTTTATTCCACAAATAGATATTAATTTGAATTAATTTCGAAAGATATGTTCAACAAAATTTAGAATTAATCAGAATGTTTCAGAAGCCGGTGCCGGTGGTGTAGTGGTAAGCGTGACTGCTTCCTCACCCTAATGGGTCTGGGTTTAATCCCAACCGAGGTCAGTGGGATTTTTCTGAGGCATAAGAATCTCTAGTCACGTCTTCCTTCAGAAGGGAAATAAAGCCGTTGGTCCCGGCTCATGTATTTTGAATGGGTGCGATATCCTACGCAGGTGTGGAAGCTGCCTTCCTGCACATTCGATAGCCGTCGATGGATGGCAATCGATGTCTGTCGGTGATTGGCACTAGATTGCGCGAAGTTCCACAAAAACGCAGGTCACTCAAAGACTGAGTAAAATTTTCCTCGGTTTTCCCGAAAACACGTTTCGAATATGAAGAAAATCGAGAGAGGTTTCACTCATTAGTATACTCTTAGACTGAGTTAAATTTTCGTTGATTATCTTCATATTCGAGCAGATTTATGAGGAAAAGCGAGGAATATATAACTCAGTCATGAGTAACCTATATTTTTGCAATTACGAGTGAAAAACCATTCAATTTTGAGTAAATCTCATCGGTCGTGCATTAGTAATCCGATAGGCCCTTCGGACTATTACCATAGAGGTAACTCTAAGACCAGAAGGTCCCGAAGAAACGTGCTCAAATTTTTGGCTCAGCTTTGGTATTCTCTTCGGTCCCAAGCTAATCGATGCTCCCCTCGAAACATAGGAAAATCCACGAACCCCACATTTTATCTGTCAAACTTTCATAGTGAATCAAAAGAACCATAGTGTAGTACTAGAATTTCGACTAGAATGGGATACGTTAACGATTTGCTTGGGACCAATAGGCTATTCAAGTAGTGAGCTAATTTTAAATCATTAGTTTTCACCGGTTGCTATTACTTCTAGAGCAACATGTAATAAATTCCTATGAACCGAATGTAAATAATGACTTTAAACATCGATTGCTCATGAATCACAACACGTCCACGCAAACTAATTACACCATTTGATATGGCAAACTTACTCTTCCAGATGCTGCTGTTGGTTTGCCAGAATGAGCCTTAATCCGCGAAAAATCGACGTTTAATTTCATTGTTTAAATTTGGAACATAGGGCCCATTTCACATGTTGCTCTAGACTTGACTTGACAGTTATTGACACATATGTGTGGTCGTGAGATGATCTATAAGCCTTTGATGTTGATTCTAAAAGCATCGTGGTTTATGGTATCTGGATCAAACGGAAAGAAAACGCTGTCTCTTTCTTTCTCATCAGTTCTTACGCGAGAAGTGTAAGTGACGTCAACAATGTGGTTACGTATGACCATTGTAGATCGAGGGCCATCTTCGATACCATCACGGAAGAATCAACGTACTGACTGAGTGCTCTGCTGTCAGTGACTTGTTTACTTTCCAATCATTCAGACTCTCACGAGGTAGTGAATGATGACGCGGATGGCTGTTCATATTCAGATGAAAATGACTCATTGAATCTGACTGTTTTGCACACTGACAATAGCCTTACATTTTGGGGGTGTTAGAACAATTGTGATTCCATGGTGTACTCGCCTGGACTAACAACCTACAATAGGCCACTTGAAAAGTTTTTTTTTGCCCGTGTAACACCGTGCTACTCATTCACATTTGAGTCATTTTGAATCTCACAAACAATTCCAGAACAACATGTGAAAAGGGCATACAAGCTTTTTGTAAACAAACCTTCTTATGCCCTTTTCTCGCCACCCATATGACACCAACGGAAACTTTTAACATCACCGTGTAGGGGACACTTTCCCCTTCCCGATGATATTGTTGGTTTGCGTGGGCGACACTCGGTTGGCGAGATAAGGGTCTACAAAGGTTTGTTTACAAAAAGCTTGTATGCCCTTTTCACATGTGGCTCTTGAATTTTGAAATGGCGTATTCACTATTTATCAACAAATCATAACTCGAAAACGTCAATTCCAATAGAAACGACGTCTGTGACGAAGCTCCAGGAAAAATAAACAAGGAGATAAATTTTTAAAATTTGTTTGGACCCAGAGGTCGAAGTAGCCTGGATTTGCATCGATTAAGGGAGAACTCGAGTAAGGGAGAATTGAATGTAAGTCTTTCAAAATTATCCAGAAACACTTTGCTAATCCGTGCGGTATACAAAAGCTGCGAAAACTTTGTTGGGTTTGTTAACAAATAGTTGAGCCAATAAATGTTTACTTTCAAAATTGTGATCATTTTCTTGTAACGCAAGCCTCGCAACTTGCGAATACGCTTCCTGTCTCAAAAAAGAGTAGCTTAAGCGCCACCTCTGAAGAGGACCGCTCGTCACGGTTTGATGTGAAGAGACCGAAAATTAGTTTGAGGGCGATTCAGCAGACTGAAATCCCATGAGGAATTGAGATCCTCACAGATAGAGGCTGCTTCAAACAGTCTTAAGCGAAAGTTGGTGCTAGCCACCGTTCTACCGAAACACAATAACCTCCTTCACATTTATCATCTGGAGGAACTTCTCCTTTCAGATTTCCTCCACTGATCGTGACACGTGAGTGCGGAGACTGTTTTCCCAGGCAGTGTCAGTCCAACCTGGAGTAAGTTCTGCTAACAAAAAATACCATAACAAATAACGCAAAAATAGAACGACGCCAAATGTGAAAAACCTAGTTAACCAAAATTAACATTACAGGGAAAGCTTAAATTTTACGCAAAACAACATTTATTTCAGGGGCATTTATTTTCTCCCTAATCGTGTGTGCTGGGATCGTCGATTATGCACGAAAGCACGTTAGTTCACGTGGTGGATGCTGGCGGATTTGACCAACGCTCTGTCGGAGAATAGGGTAATTGTGTCTCCCTTCCGGATTCTTCCCAAACCGGGAACCTTGACGCTGAAGCGTGTGGTCTAGAGAGCACGAACTTTTATCATGGGTGCGGTGTGCCGAGCAAAGCCATGTATCGCTAGAAGCGATGCGGTGCAATCTCCACAAAAACGATCCTGCACAAAAAGCCTGTTCGACACGTTACCATAAAATCTCCACACAAAAGACATTATTTACTTTACCTTTCTACACACTTTGCACACTCAAAAAGTTGACCGCACGTAACTATTGACCTAACGTTTGAACTCTACAGGCTAACGGAAAGGAACAAGAATGTAGCATTAAATTCAGTCTTTTAGGCTTCTCACATTTTTAACTTCACATACCACGAAAAACACACCGCGACACTAAATACACTTAGGTCCTAACAACTCGCACTCCCGCCTCTTCCACGGTTCAAGTCAAAGTGAACGAGAAGAAGTTCCTGAAACCCTCAGATAGGTGTGACTTCGACGGTTATCGTGGCCGGAAGTACGTCAAATTACCGAAGTAATTCAAAGACCTTTCAAACGACAATTCTCATCATCTTTCTCTGCAAACGTTCAATGCTCCATCTCTTTCCTTATCTTGCAATTTCAATATACTATCTTGCTCAAATCTAATGTCGGTTACTCTTTTATAAGAGAGAACGGTTCGGATTCGAACCCCGGACTTTAACGAACAGGTAGCGTATTCGACTCAAATTGAATTAATTTGCTGAACTATTGCGAACTCATTGTTTGTTGAATGACATGAGTGGACATTCCTTGGCGGAGAACACATTTATGATTTAATTGTAAAAAACGTAACTTCACGATTTATCATACAAATAAACAACATACTAAATAAATAACTAAATAAATGAAAAGCGTTCTTGTTACATCCTTCAAAAGTTATGTATGTTTCAGTTAAAAAAGGTCAACATTTGTGAAAAAAAAACTCTTCGCACTCGCGGCAGATTTTCATCGCATTTTCTTTTTTTGTTTTCATATTTTGTATCAAATTTCTCCTTTTTTTCTAAGCAATAGTATTTTACTCAAAGCTGTGACAAATTTCAAATTTATATGTATCTAATTTCATTGCCAAAGTTTGTAACCGGTTTTGATAGAAGTGACGACAGATTTGTTTAAAGATTTCTTAAATTTACTCGATTTTTTTATGGAATTGTATTCTGATGAATTGGAGCCTGAGACGAGAAGTTGAAGTTGAAGTCGGATTCGGAGTCGGTTAATTGCAAACCAGAGAAATCGAAGTCGGAGTCGATCGATTATCATCCGACTCCATTGCCACAGTTCTTATGGAAAGTGAACATTTCATTTTCTGGAATATTTTAAGCTGCATTCAGTGGATGATTTATGATTTATGGATTCCAGTATTATGCACCCACGTAAACACAAACATGAGAATGACGTTTTGTTCTGAAATATTTCACACCAAGTTGATACTTTTAAAAGCTTTCGCGGTTAAAACGCCACCTCAAGTGTCGCCACAGCCGCCAGATTCGAGAAATAGCTCAATCTGTGCCGTGTGCGTTGGGTTAGTTTTATGACATTTTCTTTTGACATGTTGCGTCAACCATGGAAAATAAAATAGAGCGTGAAATGAAAATGGACAAGCGGAAATAGATTTCAGCCATTATTGCACCGAAGATGGCAACGACCATCATTATCATCATCATTGGTGCCACTTTCCGAGGGTTCCCGGCGGGAACAGCTTGGACACAGCATAGTGAGAAAGATTGTGACACATGTGTCAACAGCTAGCAGGGAATGTAAACACAGCCAAGAGATATAATTAAGCAAGTGTGTGAGTCTCAGTGTCTCGCTTGCAAGCTGACCCAGTTTCGATTGGGAATAATTTTCTTGAAATTTGATGGTGATTTATAACGATGGCGGTAATGTTTTACGATAGTTGTTGCAAATGATTTCATTTTCTTTTGCTAGAAAGGTGAACTGACGTTTGAGCACATTCTGAATTAAATGGGACTATTACCCATTCGAAGAAATTGTTTTGCCATCTGGATTAGTGCTAGATTTTTTTCGATTACGGATAGCTATCCACAGATGGTTCAATTTCTCTACACTTGAGATATTGAGCTATTCGTAATAGCAGCTGTTTTTCCTCCCTTTGTATGGCACAGACCTGTTGGTCCATATTAGAATAGCAGCTTTGTTATTGCCGAGGGGGACGACTCTATCTACGATGCAAAAAATATTGTGTTTTGCTGTGGCTACCTGCGCGCACGCTGAGTAGATAGAAAGAAGATTGATGACGATTCTGAAGATTTCCTGCAAAAAGATGATGAGCGATGCAAGTAGATGCGACAAATGAAAGAAGATTTTTCGAAGATTGATTCGCTAGTGTGAGATTTGTTGAGCATCTAAACTTGAGATTTAGATGTGTCGCCCCCCTCGGTTATTGCTCCAAATCATTTGAAGTTCACCATTAATACATCTAGCACAGAACAGAAGTGGAACTTCGGATCAGAAAGTGACTACACTTTTCGTTGGCGAACATTAGCGCATCTAGATGTAGAAGGCATCTTCTGCCTGCAGTTAAGATAGGCAGCATGATGATAGTGTGAGTGCGCGTTTAGCAGAAAAACGAACAACTTTTTGATTTACCGATTTGTTTGCCCTTCCCTTTCTGTTCTGTGCATCTAGCCATATGGTAGGTAAGGTAAGATAGCAAGTTTGCTGCAATTTGTAACATCAAGCATAACTCTCGATAACTTTTTCAACAATGCATTTGATCGTCGATTTCGACGCCAAATCGACGATCAAATGCATTGTTTATAAAAGCTGATACGTCCCTTTGAAAAAGTTATTGAGCTATTCAAATCGACGTATCTGATTTTGTAAACAATCACTTCAATCGACGATCTGTGCAACTGCTAAAAACTAACAACACCAGCTAGTAGAAGAAAGATTCCCCTACCTGACGATGGTATTTGTTTGCGTGGGTGAGTTAGCAGTTAAGACAAATAATCGATTGAAAAGATTGTTCACAAAAGCAGGTACGTCGATTTGAATAGTTACGCTTGACATGTCGTATCAAGAGGCGTCACTGTGTAAATGCAGACTTATCAAACTGGTCTTAAATTGATTCCCTTCGGAATGGCTAACGTCAAAGCCCCACCGATCGCTCATTTAAAAAGTGAAACGATCGATCAAAATTCGAGTGAAAGTCCGTGATATCAGTTAACCCAAATCCAAGCCAAGAATTTTCTCCTGAAACGAAAACAGAAATCGATTGATGCGTCCGGATGGGCCACTCCTCACACGTGATTCGGTTGTACAAATCTGACCGTGATCAACACTCGCTCAGCGGCTGGCACGTGAGAGGAATTGAATTTGGAGTGTGATTAATCGGCTCTGTTCAATGCTATTCCCACATTCGAACGTGAGCACGTACGGACCTATTTGGATGCTTCTTCATGCAAGAAGTTAGCTATCGCTGAAACTGACTCACGCAACCTACACGTAGAGGGAAAGTGTCGATCGATTGGTTCCGATTCCGATCACATTCTTGTATGCAGCAGTATGGTGGCCCGTTGCCACAGTTCCGACCAACCATGAAAATTGTTCACATGTTTAACCATTAATTTCCTCCACTCACCAGCGCGGGGTGCGGGTTGGGGAAGAGGCACACTATTAACAAGTTCCAAGAATTCAAAAGTGTATCACTTCCACAGCATTGTAGCAGCGGAAAACGAAAATACCTCAAAACCCCTCATAATTGGGGGGCTCTTGCCGCGACCGCGATCAGCTGTCAATGAAATGGAAAACCTTCGCTAGCCGGAGCGTGCTGCGGAAAAAGCTTATTGGAATGTGCGGCTTTCGATTTTCTTACGCACCCAGGTAGCTCAAAGTGCGGGTAGTTGCGCCGCTCCTTAGCAGTTGATGAAGGCGGTGGCGCCGTGATGTAATAATGTATTGAGCAATGGATAATTTGCGGTTTGAAGGGTATACTTTTCGGCTTCGCTGTTCGAAGGTTCAAATTAGAACATCGGCATAATTTTTACGCTGGTGACGTCCAACAACTGTTACCAACATGCGTTAAAGGGAGAATTATCATACGGTCCAAGACCGACATAATCATATAACAGGATTAACGTTCTCTATCCTATGTACAATATTGTTTCACTGCTTGCGTACACGGCCAATGAGATCAACCCAAATTTGAGTTCAGTTTATTCATACATCGCAAAGTGTGCAGGAATTCAGCGATGAGTAAATTTGCCCTCATGTTTAATTCCAAGAAAAAAACTCCCGAATATGAGAAAAGGAAACTTTGGATACTTTCACTCTATTGGTACTACTCCTAGACTGAGTAAAAGTTTAGTCAATTTTCCACATTTTCCGGCAGATTTTTGATCTAACTCAAATTTGAGTTGATCTCATTGGTCGTGTAGGTGCAGAAGAAGTGCGTTCCGCTCCGAAGTGAGTTGAATTATCAAGGTCAAGTCGGGTGCAGATCTCTTGAACCGAGTAAAGTTCATGATCAGCCAAGAGGACTTTACTGCCTGAATGCTATGTAGGTGCTAGCCTAAGTGCTTGAGGGAGAGCTAAATTGGTTGTGTGCCTCAAGAAGGAAGTTCCGAGCGACGTTCACTATGGCTTTGCGTTAATCACTTACCATCAAAGTGCCACACGCGGAGGCGGGACGCGAAATCTCGACACGCAACAGCAACAACAAAAACAAACAACGTGAGTCACTGGCTTCGTTTAAAATGCTTGAAGGAGTTGGTAAATGGGTAGTATTTATGACTCCAAGCGTCAGTTCTTGTTCTCTGTTATACAGCAATTTGTTTGAGATTTAAGGGTGCAGTTTGGGTTCCCGTAGGGCTTGATCTGTGTAGTTGTTACTCCGTGATCGGGTTAAAATGCACATTGAATCAACATGGTAAGACATTATAATTTACACCTTATTCTCAACGGACAGATTCTGGAACATCTTGACATACGAAAAGTCATGTCTCGCAGTCAATGGATCGATTGTCAACTCGGAACAAGGCATGACATATTGAGCATTGAGCATGATTGATCACTAGTGGTTTCTTTTCCATTATTGCCAGCTCCAAAATTCCAATAAACTTACCCGACTTAATGTCGAGAAGGAAAAGGTCCCCCCTATTGTGATAATCACTTCCGATTTCCATGCTCTTCGCACGGAACTTTTGAACTTCGTTAAATTTAAGTTTCCCTTCAAATTGGCCGTCGGGGCGAATACCGTCCCGAGTAGCACACTTCAATTGCAGAAAGTTGAAAAAACTTGTTTATGACTGAAATAAGTCGTATAGAAGTTTCCACAACCGCACAGTGGTGCCAAGGGTATCAAAACACACGCTTTTTTATTTACGCTGAAATGGTTGATTAAAGGTACTAGGTGTCTTCTGAGAAGTTTCTCGGGTTACAACACTCCTTCTTATGGTAAAAGAAAATTGAAGATTAATCCACCTTAAAGTGAGATGCAATTTTTTTTTTAATATGATGAGATACAAAATAATTGTATTCGGCAAAGCTGTAGAGAACATTACTGTGAGCAACTTTGCTCAAGACTATAACTTTCTAACTCTTATAACCGGTACCATGGAGTCAACTAAGTAAAAGTGAAACAAGAGCTGCAAAATGGAGCACATGCGATACGACAATGAAGTGATGCTTGTTAAGAAAATACCTGGAGACACTGTCCATGTTCCGCATTGGTGTTACTCTTTTTATCTTTTTATCTAGATGAACGCGTCATTGGGACGGTACTAATGGATATTTTTGGTCACTATTGAAAATTTATTTGATTGCTGAATTTATGTATGGGCTCAAATTAGGGGCATTTTGGCCGACATTACATCCATTTCCCCTAGACAAAACAATGCTGGGATTGGGAGGGAGGATCAGGTCACCCGATTGAAGCGATTTGGATGGAGAGAGTGAAATTGTCAACTCCCTGTTGTTAACATCTCGTGGAAAAAGGGTGGGCTCTTCTCCACACTCATTGGGTTATGCTTCTGTCGGACGGCTCGTTTTTTGACCAATTATCAGATCATATGGATGGAAAGAGATTCTCTATCATCCCGTGGAATTATCTATCGATCCACCAAAACCGTTTTCGGCCCTTCATACAGTAACATGTTGAGGACAATCAGAGGTTATTAAGCTTGATCAAATCAAACAGTGAGGAGTGCCCACTGCTATCGCACTTAGTTTCGGTACTACAATGAGTGGTAGACAATTGTCATCATCATCATCATCATCATCATCATTTCTAAAGAAACTATGAGTTGTGTTTCAAGAGATTCTGAAGGAATTTCCAAGAGAATACTAAAGAGAATTTCAAGAGGATTCCAAGTTAAATCCAAGAGATCCTCTTAAAGGCTTTTTGAGAAGAATTTTAGGGAAATTCTGAAGAAAATTCCCACACAAATCCTGATGAGAAATTTAGCGCAATCGTCTTATTTTTAAATCTCATATCAAGAGATATCCGAGAAACATTACAAGCGTTTGAAGTTAAGGATGCTATTCGACAGCTTAAGAACAACAAAGCAGCTGGGAAAGATGGTATCGGAGCGGAACTTATCAAAATGGGCCCGGATAAGTTGGCCACTTGTCTGCACCGACTGATAGTCAGGATCTGGGATACAGAACAGCTACCGGAAGAGTGGAAGAGGGAGTAATATGCCCAGTATGTAAAAAAGGCGACAAACTAGAATGTGAGAACTATCGAGCGATCACTATTCTTAACGCGGCCTACAAAGAGCTTTCCCAGATCATCTTTCGCCGTTTATCGCCGCTAAAGGGTGTCCACGATGAAATTGCCACACTATGAAATTGCTCTAACTTTTTAACCGTTGGGTAGAATTTAATGAAAATTTGGGTGGATTTAGTTCATAGTGCATTATTTACATCCTGCAAGTTTTAAAGTCCTGTGATCAAAACTCGGAAATTGAGTCGAAAGAACAGCTCGTGCGTGATAAAATCTTGCGCATTCATCACGAGAACAAGGATCTCTCGCATCGTTCCATCGCTAAAACGTTGGGAATCGCGAATTCCACGGTGTCGCGAGTGATTAAGCGGTTTGAGGAACGGTTGACCACCGATCGGAAGCCCAGAAGTGAAGGAAAAAGTATTCCGTACAACACCAAAAATCACAACCGCGTAGTTGGGGCCTTCAACCGAAATCCGAACGCCTCCGTTAGGGATGTGGCTAAGAAGCTGCACCTAAGCCGAAGTTTTGTCTAGAAGGCCAAAACTAAGGCTGGGCTTCGAACATTCAAGGTACAAAAGGCCCCTAATCGCGACGAGAAGCAGAACAAGTCCGCCAAAACCCGTGCCAGGAAGTTGTACCTCAACATGCTGACGAAAGTTGAATGCTGCATCATGGACGACGAAACATATGTGAAGGCCGACTTCAAACAGATCCCCAGCAACCTGTTTTTCACGGCCAAGGATAAGTTCAGCGTTCCGGAGCATGTCCGCACTCAGAAGATGTCCAAATTTGCGAAGAAATTCCTGGTTTGGCAAGCCATCTGCACGTGCGGGAAGCGGAGTGCACCTTTCGTGACCCAGGACACGATGAACGGACAGGTGTACATAAAAGAGTGCCTCCAGAAGCGGCTGCTTCCTCTCCTGAAGGCCCACAACGTCCCAACAATCTTCTGGCCGGATTTGGCCTCATGCCACTACTCCAAGGACGTGCTGAAGTGGTATGCGGACAATAAGGTCAATTTCGTGCCGAAAATGTTCAACCCTCCCAACACTCCGGAGCTCCACCCCATCGAGAAATACTGGGCGATTATGAAGCAGCACCTTCTTAAACGACCTAAGGTAGTGAAGAGAGTCGAGGAACTGAAGAAAGTATGGGTTTACATGCAAAAAACGGTTGATTCACAGGTTGTGCAGAATCTTATGACCGGGGTTAAGGCCAAGGTGCGGGCATTTGCGTATGGACTGTAAATAAAATACGAGTAAAATGGTAAAATGAAGTTTAATAGTTATTTCTCAATCCCTGAAAATGTGATGGCAATCGGATGAAAACTCGAATTTTGCGAATCAATTTTGTGTGTGGCAATTTCATCGTGGACACCCTTTAGCAAGCAGATTTGTGAGAAGTTATCAAGCCGGTTTTGTGGACGGGCGATCGACAACGGACCAAATCTTTACGTTGCGGCAGATCCTCCAAAAGTGTCGTGAATATCAAGTCCCTACGCACCACCTATTCATTGATTTCAAGGCCGCTTATGATACTATTGACCGTGAAGGGCTATGGAAGATTATGGGCGAGAACGGTTTTCCCGGGAAGCTGACCAGACTGATCAGGGCTACGATGGATGATGTACAGTGCTGCGTGAAGATATCGGGTGCGTTATCGGACTCGTTTGAAACTCGCAAAGGACTTCGACAAGGCGATGGTCTTTCCTGCCTCCTTCAACATTGCGCTAGAAGGTGTTATGAAACGTGCGGGCTTTAACATGCAGGGCACGATCTTCAATAAGTCCAGCCAGTTCATCTGCTTCGCTGACGACGTGGACATTGTCGGAAGAACGTTTCAGGCCGTGGCGGAGCAGTATACCAGGCTGAAACGTGAAGCAGGGAAGGTTGGATTAAAGGTGAATACGTCGAAGACAAAGTATCTTTTAGCTGGAGGAACCAAGCGGGATAGGGCTCGCATAGGCAGAAGCGTGACAATCGACGGAGATGAGTTCGAGGTGGTGGATGAATTTGTGTACCTCGGATCATTGATGACGTCGGATAACAACTGCAGCAGAAAAAATCGGAGTAGTATTATTGCCGGAAGTCTTGTTTACTACGGACTCCACAAGACCCTGAGGTCGGGTAAACTTCACCTCCGTACTAAATGTACCATGTACCATACGCTGATACGACCGGTAGTTCTCTACGGGCACGAGACGTGGACGATGCTCGAGGAGGACCTGCAAGCACTGGGTGTTTTCGAACGACGAGTGTTTAGGACCATCTTTGGCGGGGTATGTGAGAACGGTGTATGGAGGCGAAGGATGATCCACGAGCTGGCGCAACTCTATGGTGAACCCTGTAGAAATGGTGTTTGCCTCGAATCCGGCCGGTACAAGACGAAGAGGAGCACAGCGAGCAAAGTGCTTAGACCAAGTGGAGCAGGATCTTGGAAGTGTGGGACTGTCAAGAAATTGGAGACAAGCAGCCACGGACCGAGTGAATTTGCGTAACATTGTGATGCAGGTGCATTCCTGAGGGTTGTCGGACCAGGATAAATAAGTAAGTAACCAAACTTTGTTCGTTATAGTTTACCACCACATATTAGTTTTTATTTTATTTTTCCATGTTCCATGAATTAGAGGGACATATTCTCAATTACTATATTAATCACTACCTAACGTAACTTTTGAAGGGCCTATCATCTTGTGTAGAAGGAATCGCAAAACTTAACTATTTCTTGTTTTTATCACAAGGCTAACTCTTTCGACTGAAGTGTAATAAAGAATATCCGTCAAACACTTCCGAATATATTGCAAAGTTGAATTAATCAACTCTTTATTCATCAGAGCAACACTATCAGAATGAACCAGGGGAAGCTCATAAGTTTTGACAGGCGCACCGGCACAACCATCGGTAATTGAGAGATTTACAACTGACAAGAGAGTGAGAGCGAGCTTTTTCGCTCTCTTTCTCCATTACTCTCTTTGCCTGCAATCAGAATATATCCAAGTGCACAACGAGAAATGCACGCTTTAGGAACCCATACATCACAAATGTTCTTCTAATTTAAACTCAGTTCAGGGTTCTACATTTTCGAAACAAAGAAAAGAAAATGAACTCTCCGCAGAATCGCTTCATTTCGAGCAATATCATTTTCATGTAAGTCATCGTGTTTCTTGTTATCGAGTCACGATGAACATTCCTCTTTTCAAACATGACTGGACTATCACTTGTTTCGTTCGTCAAGTGCTTCAGTTCATTTCATTTGAAGCGACGACTTATTTCAATTGACGCAATGAATGACTCGAAACCAGCTTCCTTCGTTTTTTTTCCACTTTCACTTCAATTCGTGGCTCATTCGACTTGTCCCTACCCGACGACGCAGGCAGCAAAATATAGTATCCGGATAGTATCCGCACAATATCGGTTGCCGATCGGGATGGCATCTGGATTAAATCAGTAATTATATGTTATTTTATATTAAACGAAAATTAAATTAACGAGGCCATTCTGGAGTCCGAAATAGCAGCTATCGAGGTCAGGGAAAGTCTCGAATACCCTACAATATGGATATGGATATCCAAGATATGGATATTTTCGGAACGGAGACAACGCGTGGCTGCCGAAAATCGATACCCGATGCTATGTTGAACTCCAATATGGCGGCCATGGGGTTCCAGGAAAAGTGTTTAATACCCTACAATATGGTTATTTTAGGAACAGGGACAACGCTTAGATGCCGAAAATCGATATCCGACGCTATGTTGGAATCCAACATGGCGGCCATCAGGGTTCAGAAAGTGACAAATACCCTACAGTATTTCCGGAATGGAGACAACGTGTGGATATCGAAAATCAATATCCGATGCCATTTTGGAATCCAATATGGCGGCCATCGAGTTTCAAAAAAAGTGTCAAATACCCTAAGATCTGGGCATTTTCGGAACGAGGACGACGCGTATATGCTGAAAATCGATATTCGATGCCATTTGTAGGCTATTTGACACTTCTTCTGAAATCGGAAGCCACCATCTTGAATTTCAAGATGGCGTCGGACATCGATTTCTGGCTTCTAGATGTGAGCCCGATTTCAAAAAACCCACATTGATCGGTATTTGACAGTATTTCACAGTTTTTCTTAACCAAAGCCGTCATATTGGATTTAAAGACGGCGTGACATCAATTTTCGGCATCTACTTCTCATCTCCATTCTTAAAATAGCCATATTTTAGGATATTTGACACTTTTGCACAAATCGGAAGCCGCCGTCTTGAATTACAAAATGGCGTCGGATATCGATTTCCGGCTTCTAGATGTCACCCTGATTCTAAAAAAAACCGTTTGTATGGGTATTTGATAGAATTTACAACTTTTTCTCAAACCAGAAGCCGCCATCATGGATTTCAAAATGGCGTCGTATATTGATTTCCAATCTCCAGATGTTACCCCGCTTCCAAAAATAACCATGTTGATGGGACGGCATCAGCATTTCCCATTCCCAATGGCTTCGGATATCGATTTCCGGCCTCTAGGCGCCATCCCCATTCCAAAAATACCTACATTTATGGGTATTTGACATTATTTCCCACTTAATCTGAAATCGGATGCCGCCATCATGGATTTCTAAATGGCGTCGTATATCAATTTACGATCTGTAGACTTCATGATGTAAAAGTATCATATTCTTTTCATCACCGCTGGCCATTGGCCAGCGGGGCAAACGACTGGGTAATGCGTACCACCAGTACCGCGAGTACTTGAAGGATAAAATAGACCCCATTAGTGGTCCATTAGCCTCTTACCCAGTAACTCCTATCCCTACCTCCTCGTGGTGTCTCCTGGGATATGAGCAACCTTAGCGAAGATCGGGTAACCAACCCCGGTGGGAGCTTAGGTCATATGCTGACAGGGAAGGGGGCCCCTAGCAGGTTCGGCCTACACGGCCTGAGCGTCTGTTCACCATGGAGGTGCGGCTCAAACAGCGTCTGACTGGCATCCAGTGGCTGAATAAGAAATGCTGTATTGTGTCAGCTAAATCTAAGATGGCAGCCCCATCTACACAATAACTGAGCGTCTGTCCACCATGGAGGTGCGGCTCAAACAGCGTCTGCCTGGCATCCAGCGGCTGAAACAAGAAATGCTTATCCCCGAAAGCTATACCCAAGATGGCAGCCCCATCACGGCGGATAGGAGACCTTAGGCTAACTACCTACTGTCCCCGAAACTTTACAACTGTTACAGAAACCAATAGAGAAAGATCACGGACTGATATTACGGCAACGACTTTTAGCGCAAAACAACGGACAAGAATTGGAACATGGAATGTACTAACGCTAGCCCAACAGGGGAAGCTGGCACAACTCGCCAGCGAGGCTCGACGCATGAAGCTCGAAATCCTGGGACTAAGCGAAGTCCGTTGGCCAAACTTTGGAGAACACAAGCTGCCGTCGGGACAGGTACTACTCTATTCTGGTATTCGAGGTGAAAACGCTCCCCGCCACCGTGGAGTTGGTTTCCTGCTTAGCGCCCAAGCAAATGCGGCGCTCATCAAGTGGGAACCTATCAATGAGAGGATAATCGTTGCCAGATTCAGAACGCGGGTTCGTAACCTAACCATAATCCAATGTTATGCGCCAACCGATGCTGCCGAGTTACAGGACAAAGAGAACTTTTACAGTCAACTGAATGCAGTCGTGGATAAAATTCCGAGAGGTGACATCAAGATCTACATCGGCGACTTCAATGCGAAGATCGGCTCCGACAACACGGATTATGAGCGTGTCATGGGGCGCCATGGTCTTGGCGAAATGAGCGAAAACGGTGAGCTGTTGGCAGAGTTTTGTGGCAATAACGACATG